>NC_139737.1:10335573-11003105 GCF_964211835.1 Anser anser
TCAGACTCCCAGCTGACTTGCAGTTCAGCTATTGCAATTGCCTTTACCCTACAAACCCATTCAACTTTGCCTTACTCAAAGAACAGCTGCAAAGATATTCTCAGCCTGCCACCCTGACCACAGTAACCCTTTCTCTGACTTTCAGTGTTCCTCTCTTCCTCCATCTCAGATTATCTTTGCTTTCAAATCCCTTCACGACCTCACCCCCTTCATACTAAGATACCCAGGAGAAGGACTGACTCTTCTCCCTCATCAGCCCACAACACTCCTCCTCCATTTTATCTTGTAAAATAAATGAAGTAACAAAACCTCACAGTAGCGTCTGGTCCTTTGCTGTCCCTCCAGTTGATGAGGGCCGTCCTACAGCATACACAAACCCTTCCGCCTCAAAACTCACTCCCTACCTTGCCAACTTTTTCTGTGATGTCTGTAAATCTTGAAAACGAGCTGACAATGTGCTGCTATCCTGTTTAACAAGATATTGCCTAACTAGTCCTGACAGTATTGCATAACTAGTCCCCTTTTCAAATCTTACAATGGGGCAGGTTCAAGCGAATTTACGACCACGTTAAGGAGACCACGGCCTCTGACCTTTGTCCCAGCAGCACCTTCCGATGCAGCTTGCTTCCTGTCGGCTCTCTTTACCCACAACTTTGAAAAGCATAGACAGAATCCTGGTCTGTGACCAAGCAATAGCCAGACACAGTCATAATTTAATCATCACCTACATCAGCACCTAAGACAAGAACAAGCAGGAACAAAGTTCCGTGTTTTCATTAAGGTCCTAACAAAAACTGTCAGGGACTGCCCAGGGCTTTAAGGAGCGCCTCCATCGCTCTCCACGGTACAGCAGAAGGGGCACCTGTGCAGCAACTACAGCTGAAAATAAAATTCTCATTTGGCTGAGACACTTAAAAGCAAGAAGGCTGCTAACATGACTACTGTCAGCAAACCAGCACACAAGTAATCTGCGGGGAAAAAAATCGCTTCAGTACTGACAAAGCTCCCCTATTTCAGAAGGGCAGGACACCGCAGTACGGTTTCGCTGTAAGATCAATTCCCCTCTCTGAGCGTTCTGCCAATTGCTCTCTTCAGTCACGCTGGAAGAACTTCCTCTACCACATGTCGCCAAGTGAACAATTCAAATCAATAAAGTAAAAAAACCCCAAGTCACCAGGGAAAATAGAAAATTTAGCTTTATCTTCTGGTCTATAGCAGGTAGGGCACAGGGGCACTCGCACAGCTCAACCCCTTCAAAGCGTTCAAGAAACGCTGAGCCTGCCGAGCCATTGCCTAAGGAGCAGAAAACAGGAGTAATAACTCTGCTTTTACAAACAAGCTAAAAGACTTACGCTCGGGAGTGGAAAACAAGAGCAATAACGCTGCTTTTATAAAGATGCTAAAAGACTTATGCTTGCAAGACTTCAGCTTGCTTTTGGATCAATTCGCTGCCAGCTCTGAAAATCTGAAAAATTATCTGGGAGCTGAAGAAGGGGGAAGATTCCTCCTCCTCCTCCTCCTCCTCCTCCTCCTCCTCCTCCTCCTCCTCCTCCTCTTCCCACCACGAGCAGCAGCCGGCCGAGGACGCCGGGCAGCCCCCGGGCAGCCCCGCCAGCCCAAGCCCGGGGGACTCCCGCAGCCCCCCTCACCTCCTCGCCCCCCGAGGGTCCCCCCCAGCCCTCCTCACACGTTGAGCAGGTTGCGCTTGTTCTGCATGGGCGTCTCCGGCACCAGGTCGCCGTCCTTCAGGGCGGACCCGAGGAGGACGAGGCCGAGCAGCACCCAGGGCAGCCGGCGGCGGACGGCCCCGGCCGCCAGCCCGGCGCGCAGCGAGCGGCAGCACCGCTCCAGCCGCTCCATCGCTCCGCGGCCGCCCCCGGCCGCCTCCCTCACGGCCTCCGGAACGAGTCGAGCCCGGCTCCGCCCAGCCGCCACCACACGGCCACCGCCGACCTTCTCGGGCGCCCCCGGGCGGCGCCCGCCGGGCCCCGGGCCCTGCGGTGGCGGTGAGGGGAGGAAGGAGCGCGGCCGCTGTGGGCATGCGCGCCCCCCGCCCCGCCGCCATGTTGTGGCGCTGCCCCCAGGGCGCCTCGTTATGCGGGGGGAACGGGGTCGTGCCGTCCTGCTTCGTCCCGTGGGAGGGTTCCTGGGCTTTAGGGGTGCTCCTGCCCCTGACAGACAGCTCAGGGGTGGACAGGGCTGCGGCCAGCCCGTGGTGGGACCGGGATTAATCCCCTCGAGGTTCCCTCATAAAGCTCTGAGGGCTGTTTGGCAGCGCTAGCTGATGTGTTTGGTGAAGGAGCTGAGTGATCCTAGCAGTGGGAGAAAGCTCTCTGCAGGGCTGCCAACACATTATAAATTGGGTGGACAAAAAGCACTGATTTCTAACCAAAAGTCACATCTGGCTTTAAAGAAGCTCCCATGCTGGGCGTGCAGCTGAGTGGCACGAGCAGCCCCACCTCTCACTGCAAACAAGCACAGAAAACCTGGGACTTGGGGGCATAGCATGACCCGTTCAGTTCAATGGCACTTTGAAATGCGAAGTGGAGTACAAGCTCCAAATCCATCATGTATAATGGGAGAAATGCTGCTTAAACAGCAAGATCCTCAATGTATGTCAATATATATTCAGAAGCATTGTTATCCCACCGGAATGTATCAAAACAAGAACAAAAATTACTTTTTGCGTCCATTACCAAATGGGTAGGTTGCTTCCAGACCAGAACATCAAAACAGGGCATCAAGGGGTTATACTATGCACCATAAATGAACATCCATTCCTTGCAGAGTAACATGCCCAGCTTCCCTTAGAGAGCATCTTTCCATAGTATGCAAGAGAGAAATTGGGAACTTTCTCATACGTCCTAACACGTAATTTTTGAACTTTTTTTTCTGTGCCTGAAGAGTCTTTCTTGTAAGACTCCTGCACTGTTCATACTGCTGACAGCAACAGTGTTCAGACACTAGTAGTCTGTCACTATGGTGTTTAAGACCTGCTTCATCTATCGAGCTGCTGCTGCTGTCATTTCAACTTATGCTTTGAAAAATAAAACACCATCAGCAAGCAGAGAAATTGCTAAATGAACAAAGAGCCTTTATTCATCTGAACAGCCTTAGTAATAAAAAATGTGAGGTGAAAAGAAAGCAGACCCTATCTGAGACAGGATGGGAAAGTGTTTCTTGCCAGAGTGCATTTCAAAGCCTTTTTGCAGTCATCGTCAGAAAATCTATGACAACATCTGGGCTGAAAGAGCAGAAGGACACATCAAAGTCGACTGACGCACAAGCAACTCCAGTAGATATGGACAGTTTCAGCTAAGAAGGTTATCCAGGGTAAATGGCATTTGGCAATTTATTGTATGTTGTTTTTAACAAGACTGACACGGCCACGTCTAGCACTTCTAGCCACAGCATTGTACCCCTGAATTAGAAAAGACAGACAGCTGTGTTCACTCAAATGAGTGAGGATAACAGGGTCTGGGAGCAGGTTTCACAGAGTCCAGCATTGTCTGCCTAAATCCCCTCCTGTGGGAGTCCAGCTGCCTTTGAAACTTTTCCTTCTTTGCTTCACAGGTTTGGGTCTCTGATCTCCAGATTGTTTTCAATGCCTGTGAGCTGGAGATGGCAAGTTGCTTGGATGGTTGTTAATGAAGCATACTGTGGTGTCTACCACATTGCAGGAGGATTTCGTAAGCTTGGCACCTGTTCCAGATGAATGGAATTGATGGCATGGGCTGGAAATTTGTCTGTCTTCAGCCCAGCTTGAAATGTCTGAGGATTATCTCTATAAATCATGAATTCTAGCAAGTGCACTGAGCAAAGCTCAACTGGGTTCCAGGTGTCCTGCAGATTTAGACTGAATCTGTACTTTCATACCACGTATATGCTGCCACATGCACCAGCCAAGGCCAACAGTCCTTTTGAGGAACCAATTGTAGTTCCCTCATTAAAAATAAAAGATATTAAAAAAAAAGCAGGATTTAGATATTTTAAAACTGCAGAAAATGCTTTTACTCATAACCAGGAAATGGGGTTTATTCTAGGGCAATTGTAGAAGGTTCCCAAAATGTTCTCACAGAGAGCAAATTGGTATTTGACAGCTATAAACAATAGCAAACTGAATTAATTGGTCAGGTATAACAGATCTGTCTGTCCCTCGCTTTTTCTTACTTTTTTTTCTTAAGCTCACCAAGTCACTGCCTGATTCAAGCTGAATACTTCCAGACTATTTGGTGAAGACAATGTGTTTTTTTTTATCCCCTCTGTTTGAAGAAAATGTTTAATTTGAACCAAGGCCCCAAACAAATTCTTTCATTGACAAATTAAATTTAGCCTCTAAAATAAGCAAGAATTGATTCATTTGCAGATGTAGAACTGCATACACAGCTGAAGAGTGGTTGGTGAGCATTGCCCCTGCACGCCCAGTTGCCCAAAGCCTTGGGCACTTATTTGGACATGCAATGTGGAAATCACAGCATCCTGAGCAGAGGTCTGAAATGAGATCCAACATGCCTTGAGAGTGTCCTTACTCCAGAGCCGTGGCAGATTTGAAAGAATCTTTCATGGTCGTAAAGTTCCATGTTTTATCAGGTGTTCCATTATTCATTTGAGCAAGAACAATGACACTGAGTTGTTCTTAATTATTTAAAATAATTACATTACTTAGAAAATTAACTCATTTAGTTCTAGCAATTGTATTAATCATCCATTTCACTTTGATTGCAAGGAAACTTGCCTTTCTCATGCAAGGCTATGGCATGGATACCTTCTGCAGAATTGAGAATCATTGTCTGGAAAGTCACCTAACCTCAGCATGCAGTTAGTGGAGAGAGACCCTGACCCTTTGCAGCTCTTGCCAGACAAGAGTGACATTTTGCTCAGTCATAGTATGGTTTCTGGGTCCACTTCTCTGTTGCAACCACAGAAAGATGCTTAGAGAATAAAAAAATGCATATATATATTAAACAAAACACAAGAAAGGTTGATTCTTCTCTGACCTGAGTTTGAGCTAAGGTGAGCTCTCGCCAGCTGATCTACCCTTAGGGAAGGTGTGCTCCAGGGAGTGCTCCCCAGGCATCTGGACCAGGGGTCATGCTGGAGCTCAGCACAGCCACTCGCCTGCCCGCACAGCTCAGTCTCTTTGCCACGGATGTGGTAGCACACAGGCACAGCTTGCACCTCATCCTCATTTGGAATTAGGAGACAAGGGCAACAGGTGCCCCTCAAAGCACGCTGCCTGTGGTTGCACACTTGATGGGTCTGAGTTACCTCAGTAAGGCACCTGTCTGGACCTGGGAGAACCCCTGTCTTCCCAGCTTGCCCTCCTGTCTCAGAGCAATACCTACAACCTGTTGGCATCTGCTTGTCCATCATTATCTGCCTGCTTTTCACCGTGGGGATCATCTACCGCAGCTCTCTCCATCCACAAGGTGCTTTCCAGATGGAAACCATTTAGAAACCATGGGCTCTCAGTGGCTGTGCCACCCCTCCTTTCCAAGCCTTGCTTGCTCTGTTTTTCGTGGTGAATGCTGCTCACATCTCCATGACTGATTGTGTTTGAGTTTGATTGTGAAGTGTGCTGGGATGTTTGCACGAGAGGTGCTACATAAGCATTATCTGTGCTGTATTTTCTTTGCCTAATAGGAGCTTAAGCTTGAAGTTGAAGATAGTTTTGGCCCTTTGCTGAGACACCATCCTTCAACCTCAGTGCTCTCAGCTCTGCAGCCTTCTCTATTCACTGTCAGCTTAAAAAAGTATGCTTTGTTCCCTTCTGTGTCAGTGATGCCTTTGAAATGCAGCCAGGGCAGAGTTACCGCAGCCTTCCCATCACACTGACCTGGATCCTCACTGCCCGTCTCCGGTGATGAGGGATGCTCCTCGTACCAGCCCGCCTCATCATTGCTCTGCAGAACCAAGGGCTTCTCACCTCTGTGAGTGGGTGCTGTATTATTTGCAGCAGAAAAGCCAAATCAAGAGACAGAATAGAGAAAATGGTAATTCACAACCTGTGCGGCTGCTCAAACAAATGGGAAAGACCTTTCCCCATCCTCAAACCCACAAAACGTTGGAAAAAGTTATGGAAATTAGCCCCAGGTAATTTGTATAGACTGGACCCAGCATTAAAACCTCTGCAGGTCACACATTTCCCCTCAAACTCTTTTCAGATGAATAGAAAGGGTATGATCTTAGCTGAAGGGAATTTTCAGCATAGCTGGTGGTTATATCCAAAGATCAAAATATTTTGGGATACAGGGAAAAGCCTAATAAAGAACCAATTCAGTTTTCTGTGGAGTTTTCTTTACTAACACTACAAATTAAGACCTACTGCTACAAAATATTTATGTTCCTTGCTCTGCATGGCCAGATTTCAGCAGAGCAGACTAATGACAGGTCTGAATTTGTGGAAGAGGATGGTCTGGTGATCAGGGCCCCGAGCAAGGATTCGGAGGGTCTGGTTTTAATTTGTGGCTCTGACAAACTCCCTCTACAGCCATAGGCAGGTTCCTTAACCTCTGTATTCCCATATTCCGGGTGGGAAATGGGAGCAGTTATGTTTTCCTGCTTCCTCAGAGATAATGTGAGATTGCAGAGAGGTACAATAACGATCTGAAGAGCTTAAAAGTAACCAGAGCTCACAAAGCTGTGAAATATTTATTCTTGCTACAGAGAGAATAAAACAGCTCATTAGCAGATGAAATGGGGATGAGATTACACCTAAAAATGTGTGATTCATGCAAGTATACGTGCACTTGTACATAAAATGGTCGTAATTAGTCATGTTTCTGTAATTACCTGACCTAGTGCAGCTGCGGTGGCTGTGTGTACCACTCCTTGCTGAAATAGCTGGCCCGGTTTGCATTCGCCTTTTTGCACTGCAGATGATACGTGCCTTTTGTGTTTGCTGAAGAAAATCTTCACTCCCAAACACCTGCATACATGAATTAAGTTGGTTCTGTGTTGTCTTTTCTTGGTAGCTGATGTGCAATTTTTTTTTCCCCTGAACATTTAATGGATGGGATTCTCAAAGAAGCACGGCTACTGGTAAGCAACTCCCGTCCAGTTAGATTAATTTTTCTGGTAGTCCTGTGCTAGAAGTGTTATCTATTTCTTTCATTTATTTGCTTTCTGTAGTGGTTATCAGTCACAGGTTAAACTTCATGCAAAACTCACAACAACAACGTCCATGAAGTCTTTTCTGGGTGGCCCTTGAGCTGCTGTATAAAAATACAACCTGTTTTTTTCCCCCCGAGAAAACACAGCTTGTTGTAACTGCTCAAATACGGGAAGAAAATGATCTACACTTATTAATTCAAATTCAGAAATATGAACTTCTCAGACTTTACTAGTGCATTTTTAGCTCATGTGTTTACATTCAGGTGTAGAACCTGGAGCTGCCTTTCTGTTGATCAGCTGCAGGGACCACAGTTAGCAGTTCCAGCTTCCTGGCTGGATAACTGGCACAACAAACCACATAACATGAGCTGCAGCTGCTTTAGTCAAATATATAATTACAAATATTAAATGCAAAGCTAAAAAAATAAATATGCATACATAATATTTAATCTATGCTTTACTGGCTTAGTTAATTATATAAGTGTCAGCTAGAAATGTGATGCAATTTGCCCTGAAAATAATCCCTATTGAAGTGCTCTGTAGATAAAAATAATAATTACAGAAAACATCAAAGCATATGTTGACTGGCCAGTGGACTCAGGATTGTCCTAGTCTTAATTTAGCTGTAGTTAAGTTTAAATTTACACAAATCATTAGCAAAAATACATGTTTGGTTTCTTACCGATCTATTCCCTGGGCTCAGCGAGCTGAACACCTCCTGCTGCCCTCGTCTCTTCCACCACAGCCTGTCCCACATCTCAGCCTGCATCAGAAGAGGAAAGGAGGATGCCCAAGGCTGTGGAGTTCCAGTGTGATAACCAGCCACAGGTGGTATCAGAAGGACAGCGGGGTGACAGCAAGCAGCGTGAGGCACTGAGCCATCCTCAGGACCGGGATGATGCTGAAGCCAGAACTATACAGGTGCCTGGGCTCTGAGCTCTGCTTCATCACAATTTTTCCAAGCCAGGCTCTTTCCTTCAGCATCTGTAGGAGCTTGGAAGCGCTTGTTTGGCTGTGACATGCAACTCAGCTTGCCTTGCTGCATGGAGGTGAGTGAGATCCTTGCACCTTCCCCGTGGCATCCAGTGAGCTCTTACTGCCAGGCACCAGCTGGTGGCAGGGCACTCGCTGACCCGCTAATGTCTGGCCCAGCTTCCTGACATCAAGAGGAACAAGCCAGCTGCTCTCACTAAGGAATTGAATCCCAGTCCACCAGGAGCAGAGCATCCTCAAAATACTGGGGTCCTGTCTGCTCCTCACCAAGGTGGGGTGAAGGCAGGGGTGTCAGCCCAACTCAAACCCCACTGACAGTGTCCACGAGCAGCAGGGAGGCAGCTCTGGGTTCACGGATGGCCATCAAACTGCAGCCACGTGGAGATCCTACGGACAGCCTAGAGCTGCAGAGGGGTGATGAGTATGCTCCTGCCGCCTGTTCTTACAATAAAGAACTCTCCAGTGCATTTCTCTTCTAAGTTCTGTAAGAAATAAAATTAAAGCCAAATCCTAGTGCTTTAAATCTGAGCATTTAGCAGCTTTAGTTAAAGCAGTCGGGTTCTTTCCAGAAGTGTTTGTTTGTCCAGTTCAAACAAGCTACTTTTCTTAAATACAAGCCTGCCACAGATGTGTGACTCAACCCAATCCCTGTTGACATGATTCAGAGGCTAGGAAAAAATACACAAGAAGCATATCCTGCCACTTTTAGGGCTTTTTTTTTTTTTTTAGGGCTGTTTCTTTAACATAGGCTCCAAACAATCAGAAAACCCTTCTTCCCCCAGTGTGCAGCAGGACGTGGGCAGAGGATGGGGGATGCCAGCACTGAGCAGCACAGGGCCCATCCTGCAGCAGCATCCCCGCTCCCCCAGGGACGTCAGCATTGCTGGGGCTTTGAACGCCACTTCAAAGCTGTACCCAGAGCAAGGCTTCTGTAAACTCGGGGAAACAGGTAAATATTTGTCAGGGTCAATTAAGCCTCCTCATCCCCTCAACAGTCATCTGCGTGGGCTGGCAGGCATAGAGCCCCGGGGGCTTACCGAACCTCCCCAGGAGGCAGACAGACACCCAGCACTGCAGCAAAGAGGCCAGGAGGTTTTCCCCTCACCACAAGCCATGAACTCACACAGACATCTCCTTCAGTCGCTGGCTGGTAGGCAGAGGAAGGCCCTGCCCTCATTCATCAAAGAGGAGAGAGGAGCAGAGCTGGTGTGGTTTATAACCCCTCCTCGCACCCCAGTTACTCCAGATTGGCGTCAGCTGCTCGCGGAGGCTGAGCACACACCTCCTCAGTGTCCCACCTGCTCCTGCAGGTTTTAGCGAAGGACATTGCGAGCTGTTGGTGCCAGAAGGTGTAACTTCAGATAACGCTTCCAGGAATTTATGAAGTTCCATTTTCTGTTGTCCACTGACCCATGCAGGGGTCCAGAGGTGTGGGATGTGGAAGCAGAGCTGTGCTGCAGACACCCCGCCGTCGGCTGAGACACCAAACCCTACCAGTGCTCCCAACCTTTCCCTCACTTATCAGCACAGCACAAAAATGCCATCTTAAATAAGAAAAAAGGCAAGGGAAAAGCTAAAACCAGCCAAGCACCAGATGAGACAGATGCAGAAGGAGGCAGCAAGGCTCCTTCCCTCCGTCCCAAACCCCAGCTGCTGGTGTCTGATCCCCCCTGCTCCACCATGGCCCTGGGGCAATGCCACCCTCCCTGACTTTTAGCCAGATGTAGACGAGCTGTAGACAAGCAGAGGCTGTGGGCAAGCAGAAAAGGAGGCACCAGGGCTGTATCTGAGTCAAGCTGGGAGCCGCGTGCCAGCCCCGAGGGTGCCTTTTCCCTTGGCTCCAGCCCCGCGGGCACCCAGCCCCACGGCCGTCCCCTCCTCGCTGCTCTTGGCGCTGGGGCAGGGCCACGCCAGCACGGATGCGTTGGCACGAGGCACAGGCAGAGCTTTGTTCCGCAGCGACACCCGGAGCTGCCGATGAGCTGCAGGAATCCGCCCGTTCGCCTCCCTTTGTACTTCAAAGGCCGGAGGCTGGGAAGCGCGGGCTGAGCGCAGCTGCCAGCGCCCAGGGCATCAGGAGATAAGGCATTTGTCCTCAGCCGAGCTGCCCCAGTTCTGGGCTTTTCAGGGCCTCACGTGTCAGGGTGTCCCCTGGCTGGGGGAAAAAAGAGCCCAGGGAGAGCATCTCTGTGCCGGGAGAGGCACGGAGCGCATCGCTCCCATTTTGGATGCGCTCAGTTAAATTTCACATCCCTACAGCTCCTTTCTTTGCATCAGTATCAGTCAGTGGGGCAGGTGAGGACTAAGAAAATAAGGCAGAAAGGAGCACCCTGAGGCCTCATTTTCTGCTTTTCCAGCCATTGTCCTGCTTTGAGCAAAATGGTCCTTGCGAACATCTGAGCCTCCGCAGCTGAACCTGAGAAATCTCTCGTCCAGGCAGGCAGAAATCCGATGGCTTGGGTCCAGCCATCTGGACGTGGGAAAGCTCGGGAGCCCCATGAGAAAAGGGAGATTTCTTGGCAAAGGCTCAGGCAATCTTTACGGGAGAGCAGAGGGCTGGAAACACAAGGTGTCCGTCAGGCTGCGCCCGCTCTGCGGGCACAAGCCAGGAGTCCTTAAGGTGTGCAGGTACAGCAAGAGATTTTAAACCTGAGCAAAAAATAGCCGAGTTTCTTTTTCAGCTTTGATGCCAGAAGCAGGCAGATGTCGCAGCAATCCCACCCTGTGCTGCCCTGGGAGTGTGGGACCAGTTCCCGCATGGTGCAGGGCACCAGCACACCCCAAAGACGTGATGCTGCTGGTGGAGAAATGTGCGTGGGGAGCGATGTGCCCAGTGCCACTCAGGAGACCGAAAGCATCGGGGTCAGCCCCCCGCTGTGCCTCTGCACCTCTGCGGGGAGCAGTGAGGTGCTGGACCCTGCAGTTTCCCAGCTTCATGAAGGGTTTTAACCCAGCAATCCTGCCTGCCCGAAGCCCCCATCCTGCAGCCATGAGCTCAGCCCCCGTGCCCCTGGGCACGCAGCAGCTGCTGTGCTGTGTCCCTCCATGCTCTGCTCCAAGCCTGCCTCTCCTGGCAGGTCTTTTGAGCCCTTTTCTTCTCCTGGACAAGCTGCAGATGCTGGAGGGCGCTGCTGGTGCTGCGGGGGGTGTGAGCAGGGACAGAGGGTGCCAGGGCCAGCCGGGCACGGAGGTGACCAGGAAGGGTAGCAACAGGAACAAGACCTCCCTGTGCAGCCATGAGAAACCCGCCTGTGAACTGGCGCCAGGTGCTCAGTTTCTATCTTAATTTTGGTCTTGGAAAAAAAAAAAAAAAAAAAAGTGAGCAAGCTGAATACACAGGGGCTCCAGTCAAGCTGCGGCATACACCCGTCCAAGCAAGAAAATTACACGGGGAGGCTGCCAGGGTGTCCTGACTTCACTTTGCCGGGTCTGGGCTTTTGGGGCTGTGATCCCACAGCCCCTGGCCAGCCGGGATCCAGGCCTCCAGCCGAGCTGCAGCACATCCCCGGCCCTGCTGTGCAGGTAGCGCTGGCTGTGCCAGACGCCGAGGAAAGAAGTGACCTCGGATGCTGTCGGCTGTGGGGTGGGTTTCGTCCCCGTGCTTTGGCACCCAGCGATGCGCAGCCCTGGTGGGCGCTGCCGCTCCTGCTCACCCCGTGCTCACATCCCCAGCACGGGGGCAGCAGCCACAGGGACAGAGGGGATGCTGCAGGCTCTGAGTGTGCACAGCAGCAGCATGGGGTGGCCACCAGCAGAAATTGGCCATGGTCTGGAGCATCATCGGCTAGTGGCAGGGGTGGGGAGCTCCCACCGGGACCCCTTTGCACCAGCAGTACGGGACAGAGGCTGAACACAGGCTAAAAAATGGATGGATGGGTTTCCTGCCACTGAGCCCGGCAGCTGAACATGCAGACACCAAGCACCAAGCGTGGTGAAGAGCTGCAGATATACACCTCCCCGTCACGTTTGCAGGGCTGCTGGCAAACAGCAACAGCAAATTACCTTTGAGTTGGGCTTCGAGTAGCTTCCGTGCTGTTTGTTAAGTGGATTTCTAAACTTAGCCCAGTTACTGTAAAAAATACCTTCGCAAGAACCTACTGTCCGCAGCTTCAACTTCAGAGCCCTTCATTTCTAGAGACGGCGGAAAAATTTCTCGCCTTTGAAAGGCCCCGATTGTAGCCCAGTGCTGGCAGGAGCTCCCCGCGTCCTCGTCACAGCCGTGGTGGGGAGCTGCGGGCGCGCCGGGAGAGGCGGTCTGGGTGACCCTGCTATTTCCCAGAGAGATCACCTGGGATCCTGGCAGCCCGGCAGCCTTGCCCCTTGGTGGGCAGCATTTGGCCACCGCTGCCCGAATGCCCCCAGACGCGTGGGTTTCACTTCGCTCCCCGAAGGCAGGGCTCAGCCACCCTCCTCACCCTCACCCAGAGCGGTGGGACGTCCCCCCTGGGCTTTCGGTGTGAAATCCTGGCTTTAGCTCAGCCTGGAGGAGCTGAGGCACATGGACGGGGTGGTAGCAGGGTGCCAGACATCCCTGCCACATGAAACCAGCAGTGCGGACGCTTTGGAGGAGTCATTTTAAAAATGTGAGTCCTGAAGAAGGGGCCTCGGTGACACCTTCACTGCGTGTTTACCTCCAAAGTTCACAAACAAACACATGGGAGGTCAGTCTGGGCTTTGTAACGTTGTAAAATACGGAGAGCGAGTTCTTCTGACCTGGCAGTCAGGAGAACTTCCTCCCGTGATCCTTGAGGAGCAACCAAGCTCTCGGCTGAGCAGCGTTTGACCGCTGCAGGGCTCTGGCAATGTCAGAAGCCCCCCAGATCCCTTTCCATCCCTGCCGGGGTGGCACCGGGGTGGCCTGGCTGTGTTGCACCCTCTGAGGGTCCGGCTGCCTCCACCACACCACCCTCCTCTGCGCCGGGGTCCGGGGAGCTCTGCAGGTCCCATCCCCCAGCACCGCCCTGTGCCACCCCTCGTGGGGACGTGTCACCCCTGCCACCTCCATGCCTGGGTGGTGGAGGATGCCCAAAGCCCCAGACCAGGAACCACGGACGTGCCAAAGAAACCCCACAATGCGTGTCAGTCCGAAAAGCATCCGTGCACATCTCTGCTGAGACAGGGCTGCGAACCCGGTGCTTTCTCTCCTTTCTTTCCCCGATGCTCACTAAAATGAGCTCGCCGGCGCTGCTGCCTCCAGCCGAGTGTGTGTGCTTCTTGGCGCCCCGCGAGCTGCTCTCTGCAGATGCCGTGTGCTTTGGCAGCCAGGCCAGTCTGGGCTGCAGGATATTACCCCTGGCAGGGACACAAACCCCTCCAGTTCCTGGAATTCGGATTGTCTCGCAGAGTGCTGATCAGGCAGCGCTTTCCCTCCGCACCCAAGGCAAGCCCCCTGCCCGTCCCCGTGGGGGGCTGCTCGCGGCTCGGCTCCTGCGTGGCAGCAGGACCACGGCAGGTTCATGTCTCAACAGAGCAAGGCATGACAAATTGGGGAAATAAAAGCTATTTCCTCAAATGCATAGCTCTGCAGTTCATGGCACTGGGTGAGCATTTGCTACACAGGGCTCTATCTTTTGTGAAACAATAAATCACTGAACCCCCCCCCCCCCCCCCCCCCCGCAAACGAGCCCCAGTGCCCTGGGAAGGATGGATGTGCAGATCAGCTCCAAGGGGCGCAGACGGGAACATCCCTCCAGCACACACCTCCCACCACCCCCGGGGCCCGCAGCACCTCGAATTACTTTACAGGAGAGCAGATTCCAGGAAAACTCAAGCACTGGCAAAAATATACCTGGGGCATGTTTCAGCAGAGCCCCAGAGCAGGGGGAGGCTGCGCTGGCACCGCACACTGGCTCCATCCCTGCACGCTGTTCCCACCCCATGCACACGCCTGCTGCTCCCCACGTCCCCGTTTCCCTTGTGTTGCAGCGTGGGTTTGCTGGGGGTGCTCAGCCAGCGCCAGGCTTCTCCGCTTGTTGTCTCTGCCACAAAACCTTGGGCTCTGTGCGCAGGACGGGCAGTGTGCATCCATTTAGGGAGGCTCGGAGCACCCCCATGGCAGGGGCTTGGTGCTGTGTGGACGAGCACCACAGCCACCAGACTGTGGCCTCCGCAGCATCCTTCCTTCATCCTTTTCTCCCCGCCTGAGCACCTGCTCCCCCTTTATGCTCTGGTCCCAGCTCTGTGCCGGGGCAGTGGCTGCAGCAAGCCGCAGGGTGGCTGCCACGCAGGGCGAGGAGCGGGGACAGGCGTTGAAGCAGCCCCCCCAGCCCGCATGACTTGCGTTTTGGTGCCCTGCGACCACTCAGCCACCCCCTGGGAACCCCGACCGCTCGGGATGCTGCACGAAAACACACCTGCTGCTGCTGGATGACCTGTGCAGGACTGCTGCTGGCCCGGGGACACGTGCGCCCCAGTGACTGTGTCCCCCAAGGAAGGGACATCTCTGCCACCAGCTCACAGCACCCTGGGGTCCCCCCGCTTCCCCCCCATTGCCTTGCTGGGACAAAGCCCCCTGCGCCCAGCCTGCTTTCCTGGTCACAGCCCCCCAGCCAGACACAAGCAGGGGCACGCATCCCTGGGGCTCTCTCCCTGTGGGTATCTCACGAGAAAACAACAAACAAACACCCAGCAGCCGAAGAGCAGCTTCCCTGCCTGCTGGCAGCGGCTGCGTGTGCAAGAGGCGTGCACGGGGAGCTGGCTATAAACCGCCGGGCAGAGCTCTTCCCAAACCTCAGCACGTTCCCCGGGGGGAAGAGCTAAGATGCAGCTTCTGCGTCACGCTGCCGCGGGCTGCCCGCCTCGGCTGGGTTAAATCCCTCGCACACGTGCCCCGAGCAGGTTGCTCGCAGCGGTCAGCCCCGCACTCGGCTGCTCGTGGCTTGGTCCTCAAGGTACGTGGGGGGGTGCAGGAGGTGCAGCGGCTGAGGGACGAGGAGGTTCCAGCCTTGTCCTTTTTTTTTTTTTTTTAATTCTGGTTTTGCGGTGGTTTATTTTTCTCCCCCTCCCTCCCCAAGATAAGGACTCGTTAGGATCCCTCACCGATCCTTTTAAACGTTGCCGGGTGTTTCTTTACCTGTGTGAGATTTCTGTTTGGTCGCGGGATTTTCTCTACGTGCCAAGCGCCTGTGAAGTGACGGGGCGAGTAGCTCTGCATGCTCCTGATTAGCCCTGTCTGGCAGGTAGGTGGGATAACTGAAGAAACTGGGGCAGAGTCTGTACTGCTTTTTTCTTAAAAGAAACACCAAGAAAAGCAAGACGTCTCCCTGCTGCTCCTGGTGAAGTTACTGGGACGAGCGCGCAGGAACAGCGGGCGATCGGCGGGGTAACCCAAAACTGATTTCGGAAAGGACAAAAGAAAACCCATTTCCACCTTGTCTGGGGACAGGGGGCTCGCACGGCAGCGCGCAGCGGTGCGGGTGGTGTTTTCTCTTGCAGCCTGACTCGGGCTCTGCTCCACGTTCCAGCTGGCAGGGCTGCGATGCCGCGGCTGCGCTTGCACCTCTGCTTCACCGGCATGCTCTGCTGGCTGGCGCACAAGTCCGGCTCCTTCGCGCTGCCCAACGCCACCGAGCTCCTGTCCCCTCCCAGCGGCGCGGGGCCGTGGCCGGCTCCTGGCACCGGGGTGCCCCGCAGCCGCCGCCGCCGGTACCTGGCGCCCCGCGACATGAGCGCCATCCTGGACTACCACAACCAGGTGCGGGCGCAGGTGTCCCCCCCGGCCGCCAACATGGAGTACATGGTGAGTGCGCATTGCTCGTGCCACGGGGCAGGGGGCTGCTGGGGATCTGTGGCTCAGGGCTCGTCCCGGGGATGTTTCGCACCCGTGGTGCAGGACGGACCCCCACACACCCAGAGCTTTCCCCCAGGAGAGGCAGAGCGGGTGCAGGATGCGACCCAGCGCATCCCATGCCAGAGCAGATGTGGGTCCCTGATTTCCCTGCCCCTGGGGCCATTCCCCCTGCTGCAGGCTGGGTTTTCCTGCAGCCCCGGCAATGCAGGGAGGCTGCCCAACCCCGCTCGTGTCTGCAGGTGCCCCACAGGGATGCTGCGGGAGGGAATAAAGCTGCTGGCCCCACTTCAGTGCCCTCAGCCACCTGGTCAGGGCTGGACCAGCTCCTCACAGCATGGAGCACCCCGATGTGCCCAACCTTCCTCTAGCACTGATCAGGGAGGGCCTTTCTGGTACCTTCTGGAGCAGGAAGCTCCCACACCTGCGGAGGGGGATGCGCCTCGGGTGTCTCCATCCCACCTGGGAGCAGGTGGTGCTGTGCGCTGCTCCCGAGCTGGTTCCTAAAGGCTCTCGGATGGGAGAGCAGAACTGGGGTGGAGGTGGGAGCAGCCGGGAGGTCCCTGGATGCCGCTGGGGGAGCAGCAGGCTCAGCACACAGCAGGTCAGGTGTGCCCGGGGCATCCTGTGCTGCTTCGTGCTTGGCCTAAATCCCTGCCTTCCAAAATCCCTCTCCTGGGCATGGCTGAGGCTCGTCCCCAGAGCGGTGTGTCCCTCTTCCCGCAGCTCTTTCCCAGACCAATGTGCAGGCCAAGTTTTAGGAGCAGCTGGGGGTTTCAGATCCCCCTCTGCGAACACAAGGAGCAGGTTTCCCCACCTGCCTGCCCCCAGCAGCCCACATCCCCACCTGCCCTTTCTTTTCCCCCTCTCCAGGTGTGGGACGAGCGGCTGGCCAGGGCAGCGGAGGCGTGGGCCGTGCAGTGCGTGTGGGACCACGGCCCCCCCCAGCTGATGAAGTACGTGGGGCAGAACCTCTCCATCCACTCGGGCAGGTAAGGGCCCCGCAGGGAGCCCCTGGGAGCTGGCTCCCACCGCTCGGAGCTCTGGTGGGGGCCGGATCTTCCGAGCCACTGCTTCTGGCCTGGGGAGCAATGGTTCCTGCAGCGGGGCGTCCCGTCCACACGGCAGGCTCCCCTTTGCAGGTACCGCTCCGTGGTGGACATGGTGCGGTCGTGGCACCGCGAGCAGCAGCACTACTCCTTCCCACACCCCCGCGAGTGCAACCCCCGCTGCCCCTCCAAGTGCAGCGGCTCCGTCTGCAGCCACTACACCCAGGTGAGAGCCCCCCCGAGCCCCCAGCTCGCACAGAATGGGGGGGGTCTGGATTTCTGCTGGGGGCGATGGAGCCCCTGCAGGCGCTCACAGCGGTCCCTGCACGCGCGTTTCTGCATCCTCCTCCTCTGGGATGAGATCCCGGCTTCTGTCTGGTTCGAATCACAAAGCTTGCTCCAGGAGCTTTTTTCCCTGCTTTGCCCTCACCTTCTCCTTATTACCCCCCCTAACACCTCAAAGGCTGTGAAGAGCAGAAATAAACCAACCAGCCCCTTCCCGCACCAGCCGATCGTGAATCATCTCCGTGGCAGAGCAGCTCCGTGGCGCTGCCCGGCCCCGTGAATGCAGCCCCTTCATCCCACGGCACCTCCGGCCGCGGCTTTGCCAGCACGAGGTGGAAAACCTCCAAACCTCCCTCTGCCTCCCCGCCTCGGGGCTGAGCCCCTCCAATGTTTGCGCGGCTGTCTAGGAGCGCGGTGCTGCCTCCGTCCTGGTGTGGTTCCCCAGGGGTGTCTCGGGGGCTGTCTGGGCTGCAAACGGGCAAAACACATTTTTTAAGGGAGAAATTCAGCCCTCGGCGGCTTTAGGAGGAGCCTTCTGGTTGTGGTCCCCATGGGAGGAGTTTCACCTCCCTGCAGCCTCCGCCGGCAGTGCTTCAGGGTGAGCTCTGGTGCTTTATTTGGGTAAATCAGACACGACCCAGACCCCGCTGCTCGTTTAACTCAGCTCACCAAGGCAGCGCATCCTGGCACCAGGTGGGCACAGAAAAGGGACATTCAGAAGCCACCCTCGGGTGGCCGAGCGGTGCCAGGGTGGGCACAGCATCTCCCCCAGGAAATTCGGGCCGTCGGGGCTCTGTCCCTGCCCGGCAGCTGGAGCTGATGGGGGCTGACCACCCGCTTTCTGTCCTGGCACAGATGGTGTGGGCGTCCTCCAACAGGCTGGGCTGCGCCATCCACACCTGCAGCAACGTGCGGGTTTGGGGCAGCACGTGGCGCCGCGCCGTCCTCCTCGTCTGCAACTACGCCATCAAGTAAGTGCGCGCAGGGAGCCGGCCGCGCCGAGCTGCGCTGGGTGCCACGCAGGGGTGATGCTGCTCTCCTCTCTTCCCAGGGGCAACTGGATCGGGGAGGCGCCCTACAAGGTGGGGAGGCCGTGCTCAGCCTGCCCGCCCACCTACGGCGGGGTCTGCTCCAACAACATGTGCTTCACGGGACTCAAATCCAACCAAGTGAGCTGGTTTTAGGGCTGCGGCAGCGCTCCACGGCTCCACCACCCTCTGGGGACGGGGGAAAAGAGGATTATTTATGACACCACACTGCTTTTGGCCCTCTGACCCTCCTCCCTGTGCTGTGTTAGGCATTAGGCAGGCTATCAAACCCATTTCAGCCCCAGTGCTCCCACCCTTTTTGGACACCCCCTGGGGGCACTGCCTTCTCCGGCTGTTTCATGCCTGGGGGGCGCTGGGGACAGCTGGTGGTGGCCTGGGGCACTTGGGGGAGTGGGATTGGATGTCATGGCCCTGCTGCGCAGGGCTGGGGGCTCTCCCTGCCACCCCGGGACTGGGAAGGGTCTATGCAGTGACCGGCCAGACCGTCCCTTTGGGGTGAGCGACTGGAGCCCTGTGTGCATCGCTCTGTGGGGCTCCCCAGCCACGGCCCCCGGCTCTGAGCACCCCAATAAAGCGGTCTGGAGACCCGATTGCTCGTGTCTGTCCTTACTCACAGCCTTCTGCCCCCTCCTAACATGGAGTTGTGCGAGTTTGCTCTGTGTTTTGGGGTTACCCCAAACCGCAAAAGGGTGCAGGAGCTCTCGGCTTGGCCACGGCTGTGGGAGATGCCCGGGCACTTTGCTCCATCGTGTGGGAGAAGCCAGCACTGCCGGGACACCGGGCACAGCGGGGACACAGCTGCCAAAAATCCCCGAGGTTCTGGCTCAGGACCGTGCCCTGCCTGCGATGCTGGGGCTGGTGAGAGCTGGGGCAGGCAGGGCCCCCCCAGGTGCCCCCAGCTCTCCCCATCTGCCAGCAGCTCGGATTTCTTCCAAACCTGCCTTTCCCCCACTGCTGCAAAGGGCTTTAGCCCAGCCTGGGGGAGACAGGGGGCTCAGTCCCAGCCTGGGCTACCGGGAGGAGCGGGGGGGGGAGCAAGGACCAGTCCCCCAGAACCTGGCAGAGATGGGTTGGTGTTGCCTCAGGTGTGGGCACACCGGCAAGACACCCCTTCCTTCCCTGCCGCGTGCCTCTCAGGAGGAAAGTGGAGAGACCAAGCAGCGCCCCCCAAATGGAAACCCCCCCAAACCTCCCTGCAGGGCCCTGCCCAAGTGTGGGGACCGCATCCACACACCTTGTGCCTGCGAGGTCCCAGACGTCCTCCTGGGTGGAGCACGGATGTCCACGGGTCACTCCAGGCCATCGCAGGTCCCCACGAACCCCAGGAAGGCAGCCAGCTCTCCCCGCTGCTCAGTGAGCGCAGACAAAGCATCCTGCAAGGAGACCGCCAGAAACAGGGGGTGCGGGATTCGGGGAGCAGAGGGAGATGGGGAGCGAGCTGCAAATGCCGCGCACCAGCCCCGTGCTCTGGGCACCACCCTGCATCCCGCCGCTGCCTCCCCATCCCCAACGACCCCTCCGGTTTGGCACCGAGGGGACAAACCCCGAACCACAGCCGGGGGGTTTCACCCCTTGGCCGGGCTCTGCTCTGCCCCAGCCCCGCTCTGCCGTCCCCCGGCTGGCGCCACGTGGCTGCACCTTCGCTCGCCTTTGTTCCCCCACCGCGGCCGGGCGATGCCGGGAGCCCTGCGGTGCCCGCGGCGCTGCGGTGCCGACCTCCCCGCAGCTGGGGGGAGCCCCGGCCTCCGCCGCCCCGGCCTTGACACCGGCTGGCAGCGGGAGCCCCAAAAGAGTCCAGTAAAAGCCGTGTTTGAGTTTCTAGCTTGGCAGCAGTTACTATAGCTACAGCAACAGCACCTTGCAGATTGGTTTCCATAAGAGCTTGGTTACTATTTAACATCTCCACCCACATTAGCCCTGATTAAGCGAATCAATAAGATAACAGGAGAGGCAGGTTTCCTCGCCCTGCCTCTCCACGCTCCCTCCTGCCTTCACCTAGTTCCTTAGAAAGACATTTCCATTTATTTTTTTTTTTATTTTTTATTTTTTTAGTCCTACACTTCCTCCGCGTTTCGCCCCAAGTCCCCATAGCGGTAGCCGGCGAGACATGGTCAATGTAAGCACCCAGCTAAGCGCTAAGATGGAGGCTCCGTACGGTGAGTACCGCGGCCCCGCCGCCCGCGGGGAGCGGGGCTGGGACAGGGCAGCGGCACCCGGCCCCGCCGCGCTGCCCCCGCGGGCTCCGCCACGTGCGAAGGCCGGAAAGGGTCCCCGATTTTATCCGTGCATACTAGAGGTATAGATAAAGCGTTCTTGTTCGCTCCGCTCGGCTGGAAGAAGAAGGAAGGTGCTGGAGGGAGCAGAGCGGGGCCGACCCGCTCGCCGAGGGGCCGCCGCGCCCTGCATAGGGAGCGGGTTCCCAGCTGCAAGTCGAAGCAGCCTTGAAGCCCCCCGACGTGCCGCCTCGGGACACAAAGCCAGCCCAAACGCCAAGGCTGCATGTGGTTTGCGGCGTGCCCCGGCTGCCCGAGCGGCCCTGCCAGCCGAGGGAAGGGGCCAGGCCGGGGCGATGCTGAGCGGGGCTCCCAGCGGGGAGTTCAGCGCCCAGGCCCTGTGGTGCGGGGCACCAGGCACCACGTCCTGCCCCGGTACCGGCCCAGGGCAGCCCCAGGCTGCTGCTCTCGTTCGCTGGGCCGGGTGCCAACGGCCAACAAAGGCACGTGGGCGCTGGGGGACAGGTCCCCCCTGCCCAGGCTGTCGTCATCCTGCTGTTACCCTCTGGGTTCAGACGTGCTGCAGCTTCCCCCGGAGGCAAGGGGCCAGGGCTGGTGTGGTCCTGTGGGATCTGGGGCCTCCAGAGCCCTGGGTATGGTCAGGGCGCAGAGCAGGGATGCAGCAGACGAGGTCTCACAGTCACAAGGCTCTCTGTCACACCCCCTCGCTCTCCATCATACCGCCCTGCCTCTCCTCGCTCTGTTTTTGGTGTCCTGCTCCTTTTCTCCTTTGCCACACTCGCCCCGAAGTCGCAGCCCCACCAGCCCACGCCCCAGCCGCCGTGTGAGCTGCAGCCAGCCCCGGGAGGTTTGCTGGGCTCCCAGGCCACCTGCCCATGCTTTGTTCATGGCCACATTTTGGCAACGACTCCAGGCCCGCAGACCCCTGAGGGTGCTCAGCCACACACCTTGCGTCTCCAAAGGGACAGCAGGGGACGTCCCTGCCACCACCAGCCCTAAGCCAGCCTCGTGCTGGGAGTCCTTGCCGTGGGGGCCCGTGTTTCCTTGCCCCATGTACTTCAGGACTCTCCAGCCTGCTTTGCTCTTTGGCTCCAAATGCTCCCGCGCACAGCTCCGCGGTGACACATCGCACATCAGCACGGCCCCTCGCAATGGAAACGTGTAGGGACTGTCTAGGATGTGCAACAGCATCCCCGGGCTGGGCATGGAGCAGTGAGCTACGGGGGAGCAGGAGAAACGTGACAGTTAGAAAACTCTCAGGTTTCGTCTGTTTTCATTATTTGTAGGTCCTAGGTGTGTAGGAGCCGGGGGCTCTCGCATTAAGGCAAGCTCAAAATAACGCTCAGCTTTTGGTCTGGTCGGTGCAGCTTGTGACTGTGTCCCCAGCTGGTGCTGCTTTGACCGTGTGCGGGGAGACGCGTGATGAGGGCTCTGAGTAAACCAAGCCTTGATGCCTGTGGGCGATCCGGAGGCTCTGCCCCTCGGCACGGTCACTGCCACCGGCCAGCACAGTGGCCAGGGTGCTGATGCTCACTTGGGCAGAAGGGGAGGCACAAGTGACGTGGATGTCAGATCCACGGCGTGTGACAGCACAGGGGGAGCCAGGGCGGTGCAAGGTGGCTGGGTCTGGGTGTCCCAAACCCAGGGTGCCTGTGCCCTCCTCTGCCCTGGGGCACAAAGCCGTCCACGTTTCTGCAGCGAGCATCAGCCCTTGCAGGACAGACGATATTCAAGGAGCTGGACGAGCTGTTTATTCACTTACAATTAAGTTGTGACGTCCGCTTGCATCTGGCTCTAAGCGAGCAGCCGTTTGCCAGCCCTGGCACATCGGTGACCTTAGGGGAAGGCAGGCGAATAGCTCCGCCGGTAATTCTCCCCAGGGACTGGCTGAGGGTCAGCAGGCAGGCCGACTTGGGAAGAATTGCTCCACATCCCACCTGCGCCGCTCTCCCCATCTGGCTTGGTGCACAAACAAAGGCAGCGCAGACACCCGTGGCTCGCGAGTCTGTCCTGGGGCCAGGCTGCTGAGCCTGGGGCCTCGCGAGGGGGAAGAGAAAAAAATAATAATAATAAAAGAGAAAGAAGGGCCTCCCGGGCTGAAATGAGAGAAAAGTCAGACTGTTGGCAGAAGGAGGGGAGTCCTCCTAAACAAAATGGGTGAAAAAGTTATCCAAACAGAGGCGGAGGAATGGCCGGAGGAGACGGAGACCCCGCAGCCTCTCGCCTCCCCAGGAGCCTGCAGTGCGTTTGGCTGGGCTGGCACTGCCGCAGGATGGGCGCAGGGACTGGGACACGCTGCGGGGCGGGTGGCAGCGGGGCGGCCAAACCCACCCCAGAGCCACCGGGGAGATTGTTCCCTCGTGAGGAAACGCGGGCGCTGCCTGGGGCCGTGGCAGTGCTGAGCCCCAGCTGTGCCGTGAGCTTACTTGCAGGGTTTTCTGTGATTGACAGGCTGGCTTCTGGTATTTTCACCCCTCCGTCCATCTCAGGAGTTTCAGCATCCATTTGAAGTCAGGGATAAAGAGCAGGAGCCCAGAGTGGGGCACCCCCAGCGCGTTTACAGCAATCCTCCCCATCCGCCCCAGCCCCAGAGCACCTCCTGGGTTCCCACAAAAACACAGGACCTGTGCTCTGTGTAAAGGAGCTGGAGGATGCCCCGCAGGAGCCGCGGTGAAGGTGTCTGGTCCCCAGTACCCTGCACGGACACTCAGCGAGAAGGGAGAGAGGTCACGGGGCTGGGGGGGACGTTCAGCCTCCGCTCCAGCACCTGCTCAGGGCTGTAGGATGGAAACTGCCCCCCCAGCAGAGCCTGCCACTCCGGGCACACTGGTGCTAAGACACGGCAAATGTTTGTGAGAGGACATGGGATGGAGAGGGGGATGCCCAGGAAGGGGCCCAGGGCCTCCTGACTTCCAGGAGCGAGAAGAGGAGCCTGTCTCTGCTTTTCCCCTCCCAGTGAGACCAGTGCAATCAGGGCAAATGTCCCTAACCCCAGCACAGCCAGCACTGCTCCTTCCTATTTCAGGAGAGGCTCTCGGTGCCAGGGATGCCTTGGCTGGGTGCTTTCAGCAGGCAGCAGCGCATAATCGGGGTGAGCTCAGTAAAGCAGCTTTGGAAATTAGCTGAAAAATGTGAGAGGTCAGAGCTGCTACGGCATTTTGGTCAGATGCGGTGAATAGTTTCAGCTGAAGAACATGAAAGTAGGCAGAATTTCTAAATATTTGCACTTTTCATTGTAAAATTGATTTAATTTTTATAGGCTTCCATTCTATATGACCCCTACTGAGCTTTTTTCCCCTGGAATACTCACATCAGCTACTATTTAACACTTCTGTCTCTTCCTTGTCCATTGCACGAGGGCTGTCAAGGGCAGGCAGTGTTGGGACACCACCACAGCCATGTGCTTTCCGTGGTCCCCTTCCCTTCCCCACTCCCACCGTCCCCACCACTTGCTCACAGGGGCTGTAACGCCAGGGCCGGTGGGGCAGCACCTACAGGGGCAAGAAACAGCTGAGTAGGATCTGGCTACACCCAGGAATAAGCACCGGTATTTAGACGGGAAGCAAAAGGGCCAAACATTTAGCTGCCTGGGACGGATCCTGAGTGCTGGAGTTGGTGGAGTTTCTTTGTGGCTGGGCTCAGCAGAGCCGGGGATGCTCTGATCACACCGAGATGTGCGACTTCCACTGCTCCGGGGCAGCCCCTGGCTGCTATCGGAAACACATCGGTGCTTTTATAAAGGGGAGCGAGAACAGCAGTGCTGCTGTCACCGGGCAGTGAGACCCAGCTCTGGCAGGGGAGCCTCAGACTCACTTTGAGCCCCCCGAGGCAGGTGGAGGCCCGCTCTCCAGAGGGATGGGTCGCCCAGAACTGAGAACTTGAAGTGAGCGCAAAGGGGTGGTGAGGGATGGTGATCCTGCAGCCAGAGAAGCCCGTTTCCTGTAAATATTTCCTGTAAACACAGCAATACTTGCAGCAGGAGCAGGGCCAGCGGCGGCAGACAGGGTAGTTCACGGGGCAGAGCAGGGCGAGCGTCTGGAAGTGTCGGAGTTAGAGCGTGGCAAACACTGCAAAAAAAAACATCCCTGACTGTTTGTGTTCAAGCTCCTTCTCTGTTTGCTTTCCTCAAATATTCGAGCAAACAAATTTCCTGGCAGAAATGTTTGTGGAAACAGCAAATGTTGCAGAATTTTCATGGAAGGCGTATTTCGAGGCAGTGGCTGTATCGCGAACCCGGACCTGACAGCTCTGCTCACCGGCGCTGGGCACAGGCACCAAATTTCCACCGGCGTCCCTGAGCTAAGCCAGGTCCCAGAAGCAATTACTCCCCAAAATAACTCATGTCCAAGCTTCGGCCTGAGCATCAACAGAAATCACTTAGCAAATCCCTTCAGGAAATGCAAGCCTCAAAAAAATAACGTGCTCGAGACAACGCGCCAAAGCTCCACGCGAAGCAGCTTCACGCAGAGCTGCAGCTAAGGAAAGGCACCAGCAGCCGAGGGGCAGACCCCGGCTCAAAAAGCCGCGTGTCTGCGTGGCCGGACCGGATCGCTATCCCAAAATGCTGCAGCCACTAGAGGGACTCTGGCTGCATCCCGTGGGACCAGGAGCCCCAGCACCGAGGGGCGGATGGGGACCATCAGCGTGGGCTCAGCCCTCCAAGGCCCCCACGCGGAGGTGTCCCCGGGGGCTCGGCGGGCGCTGGCATCTCCCCAGGGGAAGAGGAGTGGAAGTGGGGACGGTGACAAATGGGCCACCATGTGGGCTGCCTCCTCCATGACAATGCGCTGGGGGCTCCGACACCTTCTCCAGACATCCAAGCTGCTTTTGCACGCTGGTTTTCATCGCAGCCCTACGAGGGCTCCCCCCTCACCTTGCTCATCCCACCCCAGGCTGCCAGGACACAAACCCCCGGCAGCACCTTCCTTGCTGCTTTGCCCACGTACCCCAAAACTCAGCCAGGCTCAGCTCCTGCCACTGAGCCTGGGCACCCGAGCCCACCAGCGAGGGACCAGCGGGTGTCTTGCACCTGCCTCCGCGTGGGAAAGCTGTCCTGGCCGTCCTGGCCATGGGTGTGTGCAAGATTTTATAGGTGATAGCCCCTGGGAAAGGGGGAAAAGCAGGGAGAGCTGTACACTCAGCTTCCTGGCGTGGCTCTGCGCTCTGCTTAAGAGCGCCAATGTCAACAGATAGACCTGGAGGAAGGAGCGAAACCAAATACACGGGCACTTCTCAGAACAAGAGCTGTAAAACCTGCGCAAACCTGAACAAGTGGCACGACACTCTTTTTATATGGTAAGAATCAATAGTCGAGCCCACTCAACATGTTTGCCGACACATAAATGACAGCCACCATGCTGCATTTATGGCCCAGCGCCTTCAGCGGAGCTGGCAGAGCTCAGCTCCCACCGCCGCGCTCGGTCACCTCTCACCCTCTCCGCTCTGACGAAATGCTCCAAATTTTGCAGCACGGTCCCTGCAGCCTTGACTCCACGTGAGAAGCTTCTGCTCCTCCTTCCACCACACCAGCCCGCTCCACATTTCCAGAGGATGCACAAGTCCCGCGCCCTGCCCTGCCCTGTCTGTAGGGGAACCAGGGCCCACCCCACTGCCCTGGTGAGACGCGGCAGCCCCGGCACATTGGTGGTCACCCCAAGGAAATTCAGCCACAGGCTGCAAGGCTGGACAAGGTCGGGTTAATGGATAGGGCAACAGCAGGGGACAGCAGAAGGCATAAAAAACCCAAGTGCCCCACGGAAAAACTCCCCTGCCCTGTGCTGTGGGTCCCCAAAGGGACCGGCACTGGCAGGGCAAAGGCAGCACCAGGAAGTCAGGGTGGGGTAGGGAGGCAGGAGGGGAGGGGGGCAAGCAGCAGGGCTTTAGATCCACAACCCTGTCTGCTCCCCCTGCCTTGGAGGGCTGAGGTCAAGGAGTAAATGGTGGTGGCTTGGTCCCCACGGGGACATCCTGGTGGAGGCAGAGGCGGGTGCTGCCCGCAGCTCCATCCCTGGGTGTGTGCCTGGTGACTGCCACCGTCTGGGAGAAATCTCTGTGTACTGGGTGTGTTTCCCTGCTACAGGAGTTAACACACCGGTGTGGAAACAGACGGGTGAAGGGAGGTGTCACGGGGTTACGCGCAGTTCAGAGCCGGCCCTGCCCTCCAGGCAGCACGACGCTGCTCCCAGCCCCGCACAGACGCGCTGGGCATCTGTGCCCATCACCAGCCAGCATGGGGCATGGGTACGGACCTGCTGGGCTGGGGTCCCCTCCCCGGCTTCCTTGGAGGGACTCAGGCTGTCCCTCCAGGCCCCACATCTCACATCCATCGCACTTCTTGAAACCTCAAAGCCAAACTGAAACTTGCCTTCCCCTCCGAACAGCATCTTCTGTTTGTACTGAAACGTCATTCCCCACCCGTGGCTCACCAGGAGCCTTCTGGAAGCCCCTGGCAGCTGTGCTATCAAAATTAATTCTGATGAAGCCCAGGGTGGGAGCAGAGGCTTGCAGAGGTGGGGCAGGGACAGTTTAGTCACGACTTTGCCCATTAGAATTGTGCCTTTGAGAGGGCAGCGAGGGGTCTGGCATCTCTGGGAGAGCAGAAATGAGCTCTCCTCCTCTGCACGGTGAGAGGAGGGGCAGGCTCGGCAGGAGGAAAGCTCTCTGAGGAGGAAGGAAAGTGCAGGAAAGTTTGTGTTTCAGATGGGCTTGGCCATGCCGACAGCTCCTCAAGGTATGGGGGCTGACCAAGGCCACTCTTGCTCCTGGCCCTGATCAGGGTGGCTGCCACACAGCACGCGGATGCATTGCAAAGTCACCTCGTTCTCCGTTTCAGCACTGAATTCTCATTGCTCCGAGCATGTGAAAACTCAGTGAAGTGCTACTCTAATCCCTCACCTAATTTTACTCCTCCAGGCTAAGCAGGGCCACACAGCGCCAGCACACTCCTCGCAGTGGGGAATAATCTCAGCGCTCAGCAGCTTCTGTGCTCCCCGCTGGACCTGGGCCATCGAGTCAACACGAGTGTTGTAGCAGCAATATCTCCAGAAAAAAAAAGTAGAAAATTCAGTGCTGCAATGGCAGAGAGGGTTCTCTTCTGGTACTTGGAAAATCCCTATTCTTCCCGGTGGGCTCGACTCGGCTTGGCCACGGTGTAAGGCACGCCCAGGGACCATGCTAGCCAAAAGCTCAGGCTGCCGGGGACATGGAGACTCCTCAACTGCCCTCCAAGAGGAGCTGGGTGAACCAATACGCACGGTCTGTTAAGAAACCTCAGCCCTGAGAGCCTTCCAGGTCCCAGTTTCTTTAGGAGAGGAGGGCTCTGACACAGGGCAGCAGAGCTCCCACGGCGCTGACACCAGGGCCATTTGAATCATCGGAGCTGCTGCCCAGGGCTTTGCAAGACAGAAAGCTACAGGCTGCCCAAAGGTGGGGAGCACCACGCACACGGCTCCCCGCCTGCTAACCCGCTGTGCCTTCGCACCTCCCTTCTCCTCCTCTTGTAATGGCAGCTGCCTGACATCGATTGCCCATGCGCGGCTGGGAGGTGAAACAAAGGTTGTTTCTCAAGGATATCGTGTTATGGGTATTTATATAGAAACACTTTAAAGCGAAAGCTCCCAGCCTCTCCCCACAGAGCCTGACCTGCTCCTGTTGTTAAACGTGCCCAGGCACATTTTGCGGTGCAGCCTCCAAAGCTGCACGTGCAATCGGGCCCCCTGCCCTGCAGAAACGCAGCAGCAGGCCAGAGACCAGGGCGAGGGCACCTCAGAAAGGTGGCTCAGAAAGCACCGAGCATCGCTCTGGGCACCAACAGCAGGGCACAGACCCAGAGCCACCTTATAATTCCCCTCCAGGCAGCGGCCAGAACCCTTTAAAACCTGCAGCTCTGCAGCACAAACTCCTGCTCCCCATCAAATCTCATTGTGACCAGCATTAAGGGATTAGCCGAGCCCTGCTGCCACACGGCAGCCAGCTCCCCCAGCGCCCGCTCGGGCATGGCTCTCACCCCACATCCCACTGGGGGCTCGCCGGGTGCGCGGCCCCGTGCGAGGGCAAGACTCCCCTAGCTCTGCCTGCAGAGCCGGGCACCCCTGGAAGATGCATGGCAGCAGATACCACCTGCTCCAGGAAACACCAGGTACCCCTACGTGTTCCCAAAGGTTCTCTTAGTGGGAAGAGAGCTGGCTCTGTGCGCTGCTCCCTTGCCCCAGCACCCACGGGGACCGTGGTGCAGAGGAGCGGGGCGAGGGGAGAGACAGCGAGGAGGTTTCCTGGAGTCGGGGTGCTCATGGGGAAATCCTGGGGGTCCCTCTTGCATGAGCAATTCCCTGCAAGCAGGTCTTGTGCTTGCAGAGGCTGCTCCAGCATAATTCATGCCCCCTGCGTGTCCCCAGCCACCACGCCACGGGACGGGCTCCCCACACCAGTGCTGTGCTGGGAGCTGCTTGGGGAGCCACGAGCTGGGAGCTGCTCCCAGCAAATACCTGCACTCTTTATCAGCTGATGATTGATTTAGAAAAGTTCATGGCTTTGGCATTCCATGATACGTTTACTAGAAATGGTTCATTTCCTCAAATGATGTAGTTTATGGTCATAATATATTTTAATTTCTTTATGGCAGAAGAGGCCAATGGCACTGGGTCCTGCAGGATTGTAAAGGGACAAATAATAATGTTATTCTCTCTTGGAGACATAGGTCAAATACTCAAAGGGGAATTAGCAGTTTGCCATGCTGTTTGTTTGCTGTGAGCCAGGCGGTTGGTGGTGTCCTGGCCGTGCGGTTTTGGGACTGGTGAGATAAGTAATTCCCTCCCTTTGCTGCCACCCCACGCAACAAAACTTGCACGTAGAAAGTTCAGATATGTCCGTACCTTGCTATCTCCTGCAGTTTTTTATTTCTGTGGCAGTAAACAGGACAGGAGAATTACGTAGATGAGTGTCGTGGCGTCCATGGGCTGCAGGTGCTGCCAGCAAGCTCCCAGTGATTGTTTTGTGTCCATTTTCTCCTCTGGCACTTGTTTCCTTAGGAGACTGAGGACATCAGGGCCAGTCCAGGCTATTTGATCACTCTGCACACTCCTGTGGAGAAAAAGCATTTTGCACTAACTTGTTTCTGACTCCAGAAACTAGAATCTCTCAAATCTTACCCATCCTCCAAGCACACAGGTTTAGACCATCCCTCCACCCCCTCCTGATGCCTGCAGCTCTTCAAACCCTGACTAGTTTTGCAGTTGTTTGCCTTAATTTCATCAGCCCCCCGCCCCGGAGCTAGTGAGGGCCGATCCCGAGCGTCCCAGCAGTGACTGGAGGTCACTTCCAGCAGGCATGGCGTGCTGATGAAATCCACCTTTGCAAAAAGATAAATTAAAAAAAAAAAAAAAAAAGCAAAACTTGCTTTGTAACCTTTGTTGATTTTGGCTGTTCTCCTCCTCAGCCTATTTCTCCACCGGCTGGATCAATTCTGGGGCTGTTCCATGTGTAGAAGGAACATCGGGTATAAAGTCAATGAAACCTAAAAGCGCTGCAAACAGCTGGCAGGGGTGCACGGACAGCCCGGGTTGTCTGCCAGGCCATAGGCTGTGTAGGGATCTTTTACCCTGGGAAACTATAGGATTACTTCAATTCCAAAGGGATCGCATTCACCTGTTGAACAAGTTCTCTAAAGGTCCAGGCGTGTGCTGCCAAGCTCCCTGTCACGCTAAATGTGTGAGCTGGCAAGGCACGGAGCGATAGGTGCTCCTTGCTCCCTGCTGAACACAGCTCTGCAGAAAATCTGACAGCAAACTTTCCTTCCAGTGCCACTGCTTCCCCACGGCTTCTGTTCCCCTACAGATTGGGGCTGAAATGGTTGGGATTCGGGCTGAGCAGCTGCCAGTGCAGACCGTGAATCTGGACCGTCACGTGGCAAGGTGGCTCTGGAGCTTTTCTTGATTTCCTCCTGAGCAGGCAGGAGAGTATTTTGCTGGAAAGCTTCCGGGTTTCCGTTCGGTTGTGTTTGGGATCTGACGCAATGGTCACAGATTATAGGGATTTGGGTGGGGCAGCAGGAATCGGAGGTGGATGCTGTAACTTGGGCCAAGCTGCAGGCCGCGGTGTGATGGGATAAGATGAAATTAATAGTTCCTCTTCCTCGCTTGGGCTCGTTGCTTGATTTTGCGCAAAAACACACCGGCCAGATTTTCAGAGCCAGAAGCACACGCTTGTGGCTACCGACACGCAGACACCGTTCTCGAGGGCTGCCATGTAGCCAGAGCGATTGCAAATACAAACAAGATAGGCAAATTCACTGACATTTCTGAGGGCAGCTGCCATGTTGAAAACAGCTCCAACTTTCTTTGTTTCTACTGTCCTTGCAAAACAACAGCTCCTAAGAGTACCAATAATTACTTCCTCAAGTGCTCAGAGCCTTTGTTAGTCAGCATAATAAACCCCTTTCTGATCCCGGGATGAAAGGCACGCACGGTGTTATCACTAAAGCAGTATATGCCGAAATGCTCTGTCTGTCCCCGTGTTTGCAGTTCTTTTTTTGCCGCTTTCACATAGCAGCTATTTATTTTAGCTCCATTGGTTGCCTCCAGCTCCAACATCCATCCCAGCTTCGGCTGAAATGCACATGTTGCTTTTGGAGACGATTTCAAGCAGAGTCGTCTGCATCCTTTGAAGCACACGTCCAAAAATCGCCTTGGTTCGCTGTACAGTGATTTTATGTCCTGGGGGCCTGGACTGTTCGGGTTGGTTTGGCTACCTTTCACAAATTTTGCACCAGTGAGAAATAACCCGAGTTTGCAGCGAAGCTGTCTGCATCCTCCGTAGCTGTGCCGGGGAGCCCTAAGCACTGCTGCATGTCCCAGGGCTCACCAGTGGCAACGTGCCCGGCGTCTGCTCGGGAGCTGCTCTGCCTTAGCTATTGCACTGTCCCGTGCAGCATCCCAGCTGACACAGCAGCACTGCCCCAAGGCCTCCGAACAACATCTGTCCCAACCACAGCTACAGGAACTTCAGCACTGGGGAGAATTTGTCATTGAACAAAACGCCCGCATCTTGCCCAGGGCACAAATCTCACTCTGACATGTCGCTGTGGTCACCTGCTGGGGCCGGATCTGATCCGCTTCCCGGGTGAGCCATGCCCCACCAAGGGCTCTTCTGTGTGTTGTGCCAGGGCAGGGATGTGCTGCGTGGTGCTGGCAAGGGGCAGACAGACCCTAAACAGCTTCTGGTTAATGATCTGTTTTCCTGGAGACTCCTCTCTGCTGCCGTGGACGTTTTGGGGACTGACACCTGTCCGTGTGTCAGCCAGATGATTGCCTGGAGCTTAAACGAAGATCCTCTGCTTCGACTCGGGGCTTGTTTCAGCTGCGCTGACCTGCAGTCCCCCGCAGCCCCTGCAAATTCCTTGGAGCTGCTTATTAACACGCCGGCAGCTCTGCCCCGTAAGTCATGACTCTCTGCAGTAGAAGGCAAAGGGGCTTGACAGTGTGGCCTAAATATCCCTGTTTACAGAAAGTCTGACAAAACACTAGCCCTTGGCTTTATCTTTCCCCTTTGGAAATAGCCACAGAGCAAATATACTTAAGGCACGAAGGCAGGGGGATTTATATTGACTTTAGAAAAAGCTGTTCTTTAAAAACAGGAAAAAAACCTCATCCTCGAGCTGCGCAGACTGGGTGCTTCACCCAAAAGTCTTGCGTTGAGGCTTAAAGCCTGCCTGCTAATCTGTAGCATTTCTGTGTGAACAAGTCATGCAGTAAACTGCTCTCTGTTAATTTTTTAATGCAGAATAAACAGGTCAAGAAATGATTAGCATGAGAATAAATTGAGCTTAATCAGGAGAATCAGAAAAGATGAGAGGGAAGAGGCAAATTGGAGTTATCAGTTAACCATATGGAGTGGCTTTGCCTCCAAGAGCTAATGTGCCCTCGTGTTTTCCATCCCTTCTGAAGCTGCCTTTTTTTTCCCCCTTCCCTAATTTAAATGATGAGCTAAAATTGCTAGTATAAGCACAATGGAAGCCCTTGTTTCACCTTCTCATTTTCTATGGCTGCCCAAATGAATTGCAGGTGATAAGGCTCCTACCTGGTTATTACAGATGGTCCTTCCCATTCCGCGTTCAGAAAGGAAGATACTGAAGATAAGGTTCAAACGCGCAAAATCCACTTTCTGCAAGTATGAGCGCTCTGTTCTGGTGCAAAAGTTTCGGTGAGATCCTGGCAGATCCAGGGACTGAGTGGAGGCATCCGTGGGCAAGGGGAAACGCAGCCCTCAGGACTGCTTGGAGTGGAGTTTGGTCAGTGGTCGGAGATCTATATTCTCAGATAGGCAGGACTTTGTCCACAAACTGGAATTTGAAATTTCAAAGGGGAAAAAAAAAAAAGCAGAAGGGACCTTTGCATGTGTGGAGATGACTATGCTGGCGACGTTCCCCTGGGACTTTTGGTCTTCGTCTTGCACCTCAGCTTTGTGCTTCCCCACCAGCTTGACTTGGCGATACTGCGGTGGGTTTTGCCGGTGCGGTCCCCGAGCAGCGGCCCTGGGGCTGGCTGTGAAGCCCTGACCTTGTTCAGGGCTTTCCTGGACTGGAGAGATTTCAGACCCGGAGCCCAGCTCTACTTCACTTGCTTGCCAAGGAAAAGCCACTCCAGTTGTGGAGTGACACGGTAGGAGCGATCTGGAGTGGTGGCTGCCAAGTGGCAGCAGAAGCATCGCCAGCGTTCTGCGAGGTTTGTCCCGCTGGCTCCGGGCACTGGCACTTCTGCCAGGGATTTCCTGAGAGTGCAGAGCTGGAACAGGGAAACCCAAAGGTTTGCTCTGAGCAGGAGGCTGGATCGGAGATTTCTGAGGTCCCTTTCAGCTTGAATTGCCTCTTGATCCTACAACACTCTGTGCAAGAAGGGCAGGAGGAGCCCTGTGAGAGGAGCCTGCTCACCCACTTGACGTAAAGAGCTAGCAAGCGTGGAAGCTGATGGTATCCTTCCCATAAATGCTCTATTACAGAGTCTATTCCCCATCCTCATTTACTGAAGGACATAGATCTTATTTTCAGGGAATCCCCTTTTGCTTTAGATTAATTTGCCAAAGACATACAGATAAGGCAGAATTAGTGTCATGAGGTGCTAGAGGGGAAAAAGGCTGAAGGATTTATTGCTCAACTGATAAAAATTAAATAATTACTTATTGCAGAAGGCTTCATGGCCTGAAGCTGTAAAATTTTCCTTTGCAGACATCTTCTGGCATGGGTGGAGGGGACAGAAAAGGGAGAAGGAGATGGCCTGAAAGCTGAAATATGCCTGAGCACCTGGCTTGGAACAGCCTTTGCTTTACCAGGGCTCTGCTTGGGATACAGCATGGGGTCCCTCCGTGCCTGTAGTGCATTGATAAAGCCCCTCTAAAATGTCCTTTCCTTCCTACGGGACATGCCAGCCCTGGGTGCTCTTCCAGCCGTGCTTGTGGCCCTGGAGCACACCCTGCCTTCCCCTGGGTTTACATCCTGGCAGCCCAGCGAGGACAAACAGGCTGTCCCCAGTTGATTGCCAGCTTAGAGTTGTCTCTACCTCAAATAGAAAAACCCCAAACATCTTCCGTAGGGCAGAAGTATTCAAATCAGCCTCCAAACCAGCTTCAAGTCAGCACATCTCCACCCTAAAACAGCTGCAGGCCATTGTGGACCTGTTAACTACTATAGGCCACGACTACATTTGCCAGCTGTCCCAAAAAACCACCATGCAGGGATGTCAGACGGAGACAAGGACTCCCCAGGCAGCCTGTCCCCAGGGGGACATCAGCCTCCTGCAGCAGACGCATTTCCAGCTGGGGGCTCGGCCCCGTGCCGTGAGCCCATCCCCGGGGCAAAGGAAGTGCGCGGTGTCCTTGGTGGTCTGGTCCTTCACCTCTGTGCTAAGACGAGCTTTGTGAGGGTGCACCAGGCAGAGGACACCGGTAACGAGAAAACAACAGTCAACACAAGCCTGCGGACGGAAAGCTCCACGTCCCATTGACAGCTCCCTGCCTCGTGAGCCACCTAATGCTCTCCAAACTTCCCCGCTCCTTATCTGCCTCTCTCACACACACGCTGCCTCCCCGTCTTCTATTCCCGGCCCTCTTAATCCTTCCTGCCCTAGAAGCAAACGGCCTTTGCAGCCCTATTTTGTCAGCAGGCTATTTAAGCAAAAGGCTTGTTTTGCTGAACAGAGCAGAACAGACCATGCTTTTATGATATTTTACTAGACACCGCGGCAAATCCTGCACATATTTGACCTAGTGTCTGTAGCATTTATCTAATCAAAGGGATCACTGTGGCCCGAGCAGGACTGGGACGGAGGGCCCTGAAATGAGGCCACAGCAGGGCTACACTCCACCTTACCATCTACACCCTGGTGCACATCATTAAATTCATTTTTAGCCCAGGACTGTTCCTGCCGAATGAAAGTACAGCCAGCCACGTGAGTGCAGAGAGGGTCCAGCCTGTCTCCTGAGAGCACAGAGCAGAGGACTGTTTCCCCTGCAGTAAAGGATCACTTGTCGCCAGTCCCAAATAGGAAATCAGGGGCTTTCCCCTGTTCCCCGCTTTGCTCCTGCAGATCTGTCGCCCAAAGGTAAAAGTGCTATTTGGAAGTGCTACATACATCCTAATATAGCCACCGTGGTGAGGATGGCTCATGGAGCCGGGGCTGTATTGGTGCACCCAGGAGGCACAAATACAAACATGTTTCAATCCCAAATTGGCAGCGTGGACCCAGCCGATTGTGAAATCAGGGATGTTTCCAGTGCAGAGCAAACTGATACTGAATCATCAGTTGCTTGTTTTCCTGAGCAATCCAGCTGACGCCATTCAGTGATCAATTAAATACCTGCTTGTTGATCTTGCATTTTTAGGTGCTGCAAATTACACTGGAACTTGTCAGTCCCGGAGAGGGCTGACATGCCCTGGGTGAGCTGGGGCTCGGCGAGCACGAGCTCTGCCGCTTGTGTGCCCCCGGGGTCTGCCCCGAGGTGTCGGCCATGCCGGCAGGCTGGAGGCCTGTAAGGCAGCGGAGGTTGAACCCACAGAAGGAAACTCCACACCGCAGAGCAAAGCCCTGCTGAGCTGTAAAACGCCCAATGAAACTTTTAAGACGTGTCAGTCAAAGCGGGGCCGGGGTGTGTCTGACACCGGGTGGCTCCAACGCCGGGATGAAGGGGACAGGAGCGGGCCCGGCCGTGCCCTGGGTGCCCGCGCCAGCCCCGGCCTGGCTCGGCCCCTCGCTCGCCGCTCCGCTTGCGTGCCTGGCGCTCGGCAAACCCTCACCCCGAAGGTTGTTTGGTCACGGCTGCAGAGTGGGACCTGTTTATAGGGCACTCAGCCCCTGTAAAACTGGGTTTATAGGGAAGTAAAATGAGCCCTACGTTGTTACTTTGCATAGCAACGTGTAAATTGCAATGCAGGCGCTGACCTTCTCGGAGAGGAAAGGGAGAAAAAAGGAAGAGCTGTGGGAGGGAGGGAGCGAGAAGGGGAAATCGGGGGGCGAAGGCAACGAACGGTGGAGAGGGGAAGGCGATGACAGAAGTGAAGAGCAGCCTTGTTCTCTAGGCAGGGTTTTTTCCAAGTTTTCCACCCCAGGTACAATTAAGACCAACAGCAGCAGCTCGGCATCAAGGTCAATATCCCCAGGAAGGTGTTTCCTGGGTGGCGAGCGCCTTCTCTCGCGGTCCTGCGTGTGCCTGGGGCTGAAACGAGCACAGCGCCTCAAGATTCAATAATAAACAGTCAACAAGAATCACTGCTGCTCCACCAAAAAAAAAAAAAAAACAGCCTAGCAGCGTTCAGCAGTGGGTGAGATGATTAAAGATTAACCCCCTGCCTCCTGCCTCCACCCCTCTGGGGAGTATAGGCCTTGAGGCTCAGCAAATCCTTTCAGAGAAATATTTGAAATAAAAGACAACAGATAGGGGACGCAGCGAAGGCAGAGAGAGGCATAAGGGCCAATAGCCTCGGACAAGGGAATCAGTACAATCTGGCCCGTGTTTGCCGATGATAATGCGCCTTTCCAAAGCCCTGATAGACATGGAGATGGCAGATTATAGCGCGGCACTGGACCCGGCGTATACCACTCTGGAGTTCGAGAACATGCAGGTGCTGGCTATGGGCAACGGTAAGTCCCCACGCCGCCTCCTCTCCTGAGGGAGGACGAGTCCCCGAGGTGGTCGCCGAATCGCTCCTGGGGAGGGCTGGGGCACCGCGGGGCGCTCTGCTGCGTGGCTCGTGGGGGCTTCTTGCTTTACCCGGAGAGAAATAGAGGTGGTGGAGCGGTGCCGGGCATGGGAGGGATGGTGCCCAGATACCTCGGGGATGGGCGCGCAACAAGAGCGCGGTGGGATTAGTGGTCCACAACGGACATCCAGCCACGGCCCAGGGCCTGAGCTGAGGACAGGTGGGTCTCACTGCCCACAGGCTCCGAAAGAAAGAAAAAACCCCAAAGCTGCAAACTGAAATGCTGCCTACCGCTCACCAGAAACTCCACAGAGCCCGTGACTCAAGCGGAAAGCCAGTCCCATCCCAGGAGTGGCTGTAGCTAGGTTTTCCCCAGCCCAGAAAGCTTCTTAGTGCCTGGTGAGGGTGGAAATCACTTTAAAAAAGTGATTCGAGTGCTGCCCCAGGAGCTGCCCTGAGGCCACTGCCCTTCTCTGTGCAGTGCTGGGTGGGAGCGTGGTCCCTGGAGCACTGCGGGGCCGGGGGGCTTGGCCTGGCTGGGAGGGGAGCAAGCAGAGCTGGCAGGGGGTGATGAGAGCTCCCATCCCTTCAGGAAGGTGAAGTCACACTTAACCCACCAGGATTTGCAATACTGGCCCACCCGTTTGGGGACCAAGGAATCCTGTTGATTAATGCTCGGCAATAAGAGGAGATTCCTCTCCCAGTCTCCCTAACATCTCTCTAAATACGTGTTAATGACTAAACAAGTAACACTGCAGAAAATGACTCCCTGAGCCCTTTCCTCTTGCTCGCCGTATCACCGAGGCTGCTCGGGCACCCCTGTCCTGGCAGGACCGTGCCAGCAGCACAGATCTTCCCCCAGCTTCAGCTCCGCTCCCCGCAGATGTCGCATCGTGGTGCCGAAACCATGCAACCACCTCCCCCTGCCCTCTGTGCCCAGGGCTGTCCATACCCACCTGAAGGGCTTGGGGCTGAAAGCAGCCCCCTTGGGCTCTGCCAGCACCCACCGGGACCTTTGAGGACAAGCCCAGGCTTTGCTCCCTGTGCTCCTTTCCTAGACAGCACACAGAGGTTTGTGTGTGTGGGGGGAAACCAGAAAAGCTCACCCTGTACTGGACTGTGAGCGGGGGCTCCATGAGGCAGAGGGACTCAGGAATTTCATACAGCTAGCTCAGGGGCAGCACGAAACGTGCCCTAGGGGCAGGTGAGTCAGCTGCGTTACAAGGCACTGACACCTCTCCTCCTCGTATGCCTAGATCCCGGTGAGGGGCTGGTCTCACCCCAGGGCAACTGCCCACGGAGTGCCAGAGAGCTCGGCTGGTGGCCTGTGGGGCTCCCCGGCTCTAGCCTGGGGTGGCCACTCAGCCCTGGGAAGTTTGCCACTGTCCCACTACAAACACGTCCTGCGTTCGGGCTGGCTTGGGAACCCCAAGTTGCTCCTGTCACCCTAACTCAGCTGTGAGGTCACAAACTGTGTTGTTGTTTTTTCCTTCCTCCATTTACTTTAACTCCAAACCTATGTCCATTGAACTCCCTTCAATGCAGCAGCCAAAAGCACATATTTTTGGCACTACAAAAATAAACTTGATAGGAAAATTATCCATTAGCTCACCAAAAATGGAACCAGTTCCTATCAGATGAAGATTTCTCCAGTAACAGTACCAGTTTCTCCTATTATATACTCCTCTGTTTAGAGCATGATACCCCACTAGGAGGGATGTATCTGGGCTGTCACTGATAGACAAGCATTGTGATTATGGGCGCACTATCTCTTTTATCCTCTGTTGCAAACTCTATATCTAAACATAGGAAGCAAACTGAAAAGCTAACTTTCTGGAACAACATTGAGGCAGCTGAGCCCTCAGGATGCATTCAGAGGAAGGTTTTTGGAGGCAAGCTGTTTTTTTGTTTTTTTTTTTGAGGCAAGGGACACATAGGCACAGGGGAAGGGGCTCGGGGTGCTGGGAGCAGGGGAAGGAGCTTCCCGAGCAGGCAGGACAGCACGTACAAGAACACAGCTCCTCCAGCCCCGAGGTACAGCCGGGTGTGCCAGGCTCAGAGAGGGAGCAAACTGTGACTCAGGAAAGCAATATAGGAGGGACACAAGGAACCAGAAAGCAAGCAGGGAAATGAAAACTGCTGCCAGAGCCAGGGGAGGGCTGGCTCGAGACGCCCTATGTGAGCTCACTGCCAGGGTCACAGCATCCACTCCCAGCTATTTGTGCCCACGCATCTACACCAAGGGAAGGCACGAGGATGCTGTGCACCTCCCCATACTAAATAAAAGCTAATATTAAAGTCCCAGGAGTGTTACCTTAGCCTTCCCCCAGCACACAGTCTCCAGCTAGCAAAGGCAGCTGTCCTAGGACCAGCCTTTTTATAGCCCCCAGCCCCCCTGCAGCCCCTTTCTGGTGGGTGCCAAGTGGGAGCAGCTGTGGTCCTCCCCAGGCAAGCATTAACTGTGTCCTGCCAAATCCAGGAGAAGCATGGCGAGGGAGAAGGCAAGAGGGGGATCAGGAGTACAGAGCTGTTCCCCACACACCTGGGGAGATCAGGGCTCACCCTCAGCGACTGACTGTCCGGCCTCCAGAAATGGGGGGTGAATGTCCTCTGGGGAGCCCCACTCATTGTGCAATGCCCATCTCTGTGTTATGGGATGCCGGCAGGGTCACGAGTGGCGCCTGAGGACTTTCTTTTAGTGCCTCTGGCAGAAACTGCTGCTGTCTTGGTCGGAGCCTCCATTGGTCCTGCTGGTCTCCATGACTGTCCTTTGATGGGGGCTGTCGGGATCAATATACTCAGGTATTAAAGTCTCAGCAGGTTTCTATGGCTTTGTAAATCCTGGGTATCATTTGCAAATGGGATTTCCACTGAGGCAGGGGAATGTGCCCATGCTGATACAAGAAAATGTGCACCAGAGGGGACAACTAGATCAACTGAATTACAAGCTGATCCCTTCAGCCTTGAGATTTGTTTGGCTTGCTGGAGGGGTTTTAGTGTGAGGCTTGTATGGTTTTGAGCCTTTCAGGTGTCCTTTCCTACAGAGACTGCTGCAATTCCCCACCCTCCCAAGAAAGCCCTGCACATGCCAGTCCCCTTACAGTTTGTAAGGACTGTGAGACACATCTGTCCCAGCAGTGGTGTTACCAGACTGGAAGATACCCGGCACACAGCCTCCTTCATGTTACAGTGTCGCCCTTTCTTTCTGTGTTAGCTTGCCCAATCCTTCCTTGTACGGGTAGTATTAGCCCATGGGTTTTCCAGCAGAAGCCAGCTGAGCCCGTTGTGCACTGATCGCCTCGTTCAGCTGCAGACATGCTGCGCAGGCTGGAGCTCCGTGCCTGGCAGAGGCTCTGCAGCAAAGGGAGCTGGTCACCTCATTTTTGTAACAGCGTCTGCTCAGGGCTGCCTTGGGCTGTTTCAGGGCTGTAACACAAACACCTTGCTCATAACCCAGCAGCTCACCCTGAGCTGTAATGCCTCAGCTTTAACTCTGCACCAGCTCACTCTCTGGCCACACTGCAGAGGCCCAAAGCATCTGCAAATCCCCCAGGAATTTTGGCTGCGCTCTGTGACAGCTGGGTTTCCGTGTAGTCTGAAGGCGTTGCTGGAGGCAGGCCTTTGGGGAGAGCTGTCTCACCCTGGCACAGCAGCAGCTTGAGCACGTTCAGGCTGCAATGACTCAGGCCGCTCGGAGCACCACCACTCCTCACGCACATCTCTGACAGCCCGCTGCCACACAGCCTGGCTGCAGCTGCCCAGTTCCCCAAAAATCAGGTCTCTCGCTGGAAACTGAGCTCGGAGATGTTGGCTGTCTGTCTCACCCTCTTCTTCCTGTGTCCTTCCCCAAGCAGACACATCTCCATCAGAAGCAGCCAACCTCAACACCTCCAACAGCATCGGGGTGAGCGCGCTGTGTGCCATCTGCGGGGACCGCGCCACGGGGAAGCATTACGGGGCTTCCAGCTGTGATGGCTGCAAAGGCTTCTTCAGGAGGAGCGTCCGGAAGAACCACATGTACTCCTGCAGGTAAGGACAGAGGGGGACGAGATGTGTGGCAGAGGCTAAACAGTCCCCAGCAGCAAAGCTCTGTACAGCAAAGCTCTCAGAGCATGGCAGCATGTTCCTTCATCCCCTTCATCCTCCCTGCATCCTCCACCATATTCCCTGACCTCATCCCCTGGCTGGGAAGGGCCAGAGGCACAGAACAGCTCTCCCTCTGGCATTGCCCTCATGGGATCACTGAGGGAAGACCCTGCGAGCTCATACTTTAGGGACCAAACACATGTTCTTTGCCAACCACAGATGTGACCAAAAAGCCAGGTGGTGCTGGTGGGGAAGCCCCATTTTGAGGGCTGAGCACATTTCTGCCCTGTGCTCTGAGTGCAGCACAAACCCCATTCGCTCCCTGGGAGCACTTAAGTGGCCTCCCTTCCCTTCTCCATCACGAGGTGGAAGTGTGTCTGCCATCTCCCTGCTGCGCTCTCTGAGCACCTAAAGAGGCAACAAGTTGGGTAATGCGGTGTGCACATGGCTGCGCGTCCCGTGACGGGACGAGACATGCGCGCCGCTCGTGCACCTCACACACTTCACCTGGTGCTGCTGGCAGGAGGCCCACGGCTCTCCCATGCCACCAGTGGCTGTGACTTGCCTGCTCGCTGCTCTGAGCGACCGAGACCTGGAGTCGCAGTGGAAATTGAGGAATCCTCAGCTCAGCGTGTCTGACTCCCTCAGGATCTTGGAGTGATCCACTCCTGGTGTCCTGACAGCCACTTGGACAGCGTGAACAGCAACATGACTCTGAAATCTGGGTGACGGAAAGAAGCCCCAGATTTAGCATGTGAAACATATTTTTGCCTGCACCCCAGGGTTATTTAGCCTGGCTGCCCAGGGAGCCCCCTCCACACAGCTCCAGTGAGAAAAGCCCGGGTGCCCCGCTCTTTTGACGCTAGACCTTCTACATAAGTGTTACACAAATGCTTAAAGGGCTGCTTTCAGTCATCCGTTTGAGGAGATCTTGGCTTGGGGCTTCCAGAAGCACAGCAGAAACAAGCCTTTTCAAAAGCTACAGAACTTGGCATGGCTGGGAGCCCTTTCCCAGTTCTGTATGCCTTTGTCTTTGCTTTGCAAGCTCGATCAATCAGCAGCAAATTAGAGCAAATTTGCAAGTGAAATTCCTGCTGCAAATGGCTACCCGGCTTGTGTTGCATATAAGAACCACACATGGGAGATCAGTTTATGTACCCTCACGTGTGATCAATGTGGTAGTACAAGTGTGTAGGGCAGGACCTGGCTGCTTCCCATCTCCTCTCTGAAGCACAGGTGACTGCAGAGCTGTCCAGAGGTCAGGAGCAATCTCCTTGGATCCCACACTACCTTGGGAAGATTCAGGGACTTAAACTCACATCTATCCTTTTTTTAAATTCATAATAAAGGCATTCTTCCTCCCTTCTAACTGGATTCCAGCTTACCATAGAGGTTACCAAGGTGGCTCTGACCCTCCTGGCTCACAATCTGAACTTCCCTGGGGCTTGTTGCTCCATCTCAAGTACCCTCTGCCTCGTGGCCAGCATGTAGAGCAGCAGCCTGAGCTCCTGCGTGTGACTGTCAGATCTAGCTTGTCCTTATTGCTCAGCCAGGGGTAGAGCAGAGGGCTGAGGTGCTCAGTTTTAATCAGTTCAGATTAAAGCAAGCGTGGAAGTGGCACAGACTGGGGCTCCTTTCTCAGGGTGAGCCTCAAGGAATCTGCTCTGAGTGTATCGTGGAGCCTGGGGCTCTGCCTTGTCCTGTCACCTCATTTCTGTAACAGGCTCCGTCTTGCTGCTCCTCACACCTCTGTTTCTTCCCAGGTTTAACAGGCAGTGCGTGGTAGACAAAGACAAAAGAAACCAGTGCCGATACTGCAGGCTTAAGAAGTGCTTCCGAGCAGGAATGAAGAAGGAAGGTGGGTCACGGCGTGGCTTCCCCGTGCTGCCCTCAGCAGCGGTCACGCTGTCTGTCTGTCTGTCTGTCTGTCTGAGGAAGCCCTCGCAGCCAAAGGCCAGTCCCTGCCGGTTCGTGGGCACGCTCGCTCAGCCAGCTTAGCCCTGTCTTCCTTCCATAGTGCTCCCCTCTGCACGGATCCAGGCCTCCATCACTGGGTGTTAGGGGGAGTTTTGTCCCCTCATCATGAGCCCTGCACATGCCCAACCTGCCCTGCTGCCATCTGTACCAGGGCTTTGCAAGCAGCTCTCATCCCAACAGTCAATTAAGCAATTAAGTCAATTAAGGGACCCTGTGTGCTCCTAAATTCAATTTCAGAGGGTCTTTTCAGGGGTCAGCATAGACATAGCCAGGAGGGTGCCACAGGGCCATGCCCATGGCACCCGTGGCTCTTTAGCGCACTCTCACACTGACACACACATCACCTCTGCTCCCACATCTGAGCGACCTGGGAACGCTTCTTAACATCAGTGAGATGCAGGAACTTCAAAGAAGGCCTGGACAAGTTGGAAACACTTTGGGAACATTGCTGTCAGTGCTAGTGCCTAGTCACCATCAGATCCACAGCGGGACAGGTGCCTCCAGCAAAGGGTGCAGCTATCATTTTGCCCCTTTGTTTCCTCATGTGCCTGTAGGTTCTTGTTGGCCCTCTGTAGACAGCTGAGTTTTATCTGATACATCAGCCATGGCAGGAAGGACCCAGAGCAAGGTGGAGCATTTCAACTATACCTCTACTCAAAATGAGTTAAGGCATCCGCCTGCCTGCATGGCCCAGGAGCACCCCACAGACTTGCCTGCATCTCTGTCTCTGCAGTCCTTCTGGGTCCCCTGCCCCGGACACGGCGGGGCAGGATTCACCCCCTGCTCAGCCCTGCTCGCTTCTCAGAAGCACTCACAGCAGCGAGGGCACCTGGGGCTGCCGGTGGTCCCGCTGGTGACCCTGCTGGTGGAGGCACCAAGGCCCTGCCCCGGGAACACTGGTCTGTGGGAAGTTCTCCGAGCAGGAACATTTCACCCCCGTTAAAGCGGATGAGGTGTTGCAAGGAACTGGGCTTGACTTTTCCTGAAGAACATAGGAATCCTCCTCTCCCCGCAGAGCCCGCTCATCCCGTGCCCAGAGCTCTGCTGCTGTCTGTTAATATTCAATAGAAGTTACATTAGGTGCATGACCAGCTAATACTGAGCAAACATTTGGAAAACATCATGGCGTGACTGAACTCGGGGGCCTGCTACTGATAACAAGCGGCATAACCTTGAGAGCTCCTATTTACAGCCGCTGACTGCAGGGCTTTGCTTCTGGCCCAGCCTCATTATTGCTTTTTATCAGGCGGATTTATACATTGAGAACGTATCAATCCAGAGAGCCAAGAGCCTAAGGCAGAGACTGTTCTGTTTCCCCTGCTGTCGATCAATACCTTATTTGAGCAGATGGCTTTGGGTGATTGGCTTGGCCGCGGTGAGTTATGGCCAGCCCACGGCCTCGGAGCAGACAGAGAGGCAAATTCTCCTCCTCAGCATTCCTGCTGCTGCTCCGGCTGCTGCTGCCGCTCAGACTTGGAGCTCAGGTCCTGCTCAAGAGCAGACCAAGCAGGGAGGCATGACGGGGTGATACCTGTCCTGGGACTCTCTTTGTGTTAAGGTATGAGAGCATTGTTGCTCTGGATAGATACATAGGAGCTGTTTTACATTTTCTTTGTTATCGTAGCTGAGAGAGAGGTTTGCAAACTGCACCTACCCAGTGCAGGAGCTTCCCAAATGCAGCTCACAGAAGTCGCATGGACAGACAAAATAGCCGTGCAGGTACTCAACTGCTCAATTTCGCACGTATGGGGGCTCCGTGTGTGAGCATGGCCACAGTCTCAGAGATTCCCCTAAGAGACTGATCCTATATCTTGAAATCAAAAACCTGAGAGCCAGATCCTTTGAAATGAAACTCTCCCGTTGAACTCTGCAGGTTTCGAACCAAGTCCTTGAGCTCTGAAACACCCCAGTCCCAGGAAAGCCTAACAAAGGCAACGCGAAAACAGAATGACTAAATGTAGTCAGCTCTCGCAGGCATCACATCACAACCCAGAGACAGCTGCACCCTGCCCTGCCAGGCAGGGAAGCTGGGAAACTGCAGCTCAGGAAGCAGTCCAAAGCACTGCGAAAGGCAATGCCAAAATACTGTGATAGTTTTTGCTGTGCATTTCCATGAACAACCTGCAGCTGTGCCAAAATACTCTCTTGCAGCTGTACAAAACGAACGGGACCGAATCAGCACCCGGAGATCAAGTTATGAAGACAGCAGCTTGCCCTCCATCAATGTCTTACTGCAGGCAGAAGTCCTGGCACAGCAGGTACCTCTTCTTTCTTCTCTGGCAAATTCACAAGCACCAGGCACTATCTGGCCACTAGGGCCTGGTGAGTGTTTAATAGCTGAGTCCTCAAATCCCTGCCTCTTTTCTAAGCAACTTATCTGCCAACTCAGCGCTGGTTTTTCAAGGCATTTGTTACCTGAAACCTTCCCCTTAATGGTCCTTGGTCTGGAGCTGCGCTGTAATAATAGGCAATGTGGGGCACACGGAGGCTGGAGAGCCTGCTGGAAGAAAACAGGGGAAAGTCATTGCAATCCGAGGAGCTGCAGCAGTCTCTGCCAGCCGAGGGGCTGGCCTTGCACAGGCAGTTTCCTTTCCCCGATGCCTGGTAGGAACTCCTGGTTTCTAGCTTCCTGCACAGTTTCACAAGGAATCGGTTTCGTGCTTTCTTATGCGGATATTCTTTCCAGTGTTTGCTTGAAATTCCTCATTGCCACAAACATGCTGCCAAAACTTATTTCCTAGAGCGTTCACTGAAAAGAGGACTCCAGTTTAAAAGTCTGCACACAGTGTATGTCAAATTGGCTTTGTGTGGGAGGACACAGGACAGGACATGAGTTCACAGGCCATGGCGAGGGCAGGGCTGTGGCTGGAGGCAGGAGCAGCCAACCTTTGTGGGAGCTGAGGAGAGCAGCACTCCTTGTCCTCCTGAAAACAAAGATGGGTTCAAATTGGTGGCCCATGTTCTTCCTTGCTCCAAGGCTCATGTTGCCCTCAGACTGACCAGGGAGATGCCCCAGGACAGGACACGCCGCGCTCTGGGCTCCGGGCTCAGGCTGTAAGGTCCTTCTCCTTGAAGAGGGGATGTCAGAAGGGCTAAGGGCCAAGCCTTGACAGCAGCAGTGTAGCCACTGTCATCCCATGTCTCACTTTGTCCTACACAGGTCCTAATGTATTTATATACCCTCCAAAAATAACATTGGTGCTGCTCCTGGAGAGGTGAGATAACGGGATCTCAAGTCACCAGACCTACAAGGGCATTTCTGGGCCCTGCAGTGACATGACATGTAAGGCTTGAGTGGGGTCTGCTGATAAAACTACAGCCATTGACAAATCCAGGGGAGCTGTTGCTCTCCCACAGAGCACAGACAGACTCATTAAACAAGGCAGGCTCCGGCACACTAATTGGTAACTTTTATGTTCCTAGTAATTAGAACAAGATACTGCTGAGGAGCTGTTTTCTCCAAGATCTTGGGTCACTCATTCAGAGGTCTTTATTTATTTGCTAAGCCTTCCGGGGCTCTCTGATTAGGGTAATACGTGGTGAGATTTTTACAATCTTATTTATTCAATAATAGCTCTAGAGCTGGAGAGCTTCCAGGTAATGCAACCTGAAAAAAAAAATAAATGCAGATGGCATTTGAACTCCATTTCCTTAGGGAGGCTGGCAGGGTCCAAGCTGAAAATGCTGGCAGGAACAGGACAGGAAGAGCTGATGTTGTACATGAGCGGACAGGGCAGGCAGAGGGCAGTGACGGGGTTGAGTTAATTGCTTACAGAAGCATGAGGATAAAGTAGTGACTAAGGGCAAATTTTCAGATGAGCTGGGTGAGCAGCTATGCATGAGAACCAGGCAGGAGGCTGGGTGCCTGGTTTGGGGGAGATGTTCTTTCTCTGGGTGAAGGGACTTGCAGAGTTGTCAGGCTTCTCCTTTACATATGAAATGGCCCCATTTGCCTCTGCAATCCCAAATAATTCTCCACGAAGAAAAGGGATCTGCGTTGTGGGCATGTTTGCACATGTGTAGTTTTGCAAAAAAAGGCTTAAATTCATGTGGGGGGGGGGGGTTAGAGGGACACCAAGAGGGAAAGGCTGACTGCTACATGAGCCCCTTCATTCCCTCTTGGATCTTGACTGAGCACATTTGTTCAGTGGGAGGAAGATCTTGGCTTTGGAAGCATTCGTACTGTAATTCTACTGAATTCTACTGAATTCGGACTATTCAAGGCATGACAGTTTACCAAGATGATCCACGGTCCCAGCTTTGCAACATTTCGTATTCACAGATCCCTAAATTGACCTCAATTTGAAGTGAACTGTGCTGCATATTCTGGAGGCTGGATGTTCAGCAGAAAAAAGTAATCATCTCACCTCTGGAGTCTGCATCAACACACAACCCTGAGCCTCCCAGGCCTGGGATTTTCCTGTCTGCGTTCCCTCGGCGGCACCGAAAGCTGAAGGATCCTTTCTTTCCTTCCAGATATCATCCCCGGTTCCCGTGATGAACGGAGACATCCGAGGGAAGAAGATCGCCAACATTGCTGACGTCTGCGAGTCCATGAAGCAGCAGCTGCTGGTGCTGGTGGAGTGGGCCAAGTACATCCCCGCCTTCTGCGAGCTGCCCCTGGACGACCAGGTGAGTGCCCGCGGCCACCCGCCTCGCTCTGCCCCGACGAAGGCGGCTGGGAAACGAATGAGAGCCGAGACCTTCAAAGAAAATGCGCATTGTTCGCTCCGTTATCGGGCTGCTGCGGCTGATTGGGAGCCGCGTACATACAATGCCCGCGCAGGGCATTTGCATGCGCAACTGATCAGTCGATGAGCACAGGCGTGGTAACAGTGAGCTGAAATTAGGCACACAATCAGGCGAGCATTTTGTATGGATCTATCAGTCGATTATTGATTGATTATAGTTTATGCAGCACTTTGAAAAACCTGAAGTGCTATACAAATGCTCAGGGTAATCAGAATTAGCAGGAATTCTCACCTAAAGCCTGCTCAAGACTTAAAAACAAATCTACCTATCTTTCTTTCTGTTTCTTGCCTGAGGATATGTTGGTATTCATTCTCCTAGCATGAAGTTATTGAAACTAAACACTATTTTGCTCCCAAGGCAATAAGAAACTCTCTCTTCAGAGCTAAAAAGCAGGAATGTATTTACACTTAACACAAATAACTAAAATGATATTTATGGATTTCCTAACCAAGATAAGCACCGTGCGTTTGAATTCCTCTGTAAAACTGTACTGCAAGATCTCACGCTGCATCAAAGAGACACAAAGAGCTATCTTCAGCCAAGTCTAAATTTCAGACCAGATGTCACAGGACATGATGTGCGTCCTGGCTCGAACAGTATGTGAGGATGGTGGGGGAGCTCCAGTGGGAAGGGACACTTCTGGCAGCGGCCAGCACAGCTCCTGTCACTTGTAGGAAGGCATTTCCAATCTAGCTACGGTTCAGTCACAAAACCAGCCTAGGTCCTCTTCATCTAGGATTAGTCTCCAGCCCAGTTCCAGAGAGTATCCAGCTGATGAAACTCCCCCCCAGATGCTAAAACTGAGGTCTTCAGTAAAAATTCAGCAGCCCAGAGCTCCAGGGAATCTAATGATTTTTTAAAGCACAGTTAATTCCATTATTTTTGTCTGTTGTGTGAAAGTGCTAAATTGTTTAAAATGATAGTCTGCTAAACTCCTAAGGCAAATACAACAGAAAAATTATGAAAAACAAAATGGAATCCAACAGCAAATGACATTTACACAGCAAACAGGCTGCAGCCCAGCGGAGGCTTGGGGCAGCTCGGCATAACCCTTTCTGCCATTTGGAACAGAGGCAGTAAACCCAGTTAACAACTCTGCAAACTACAGCAATTTCTACCTGAGCTCATTTTACAATTGCAGGGCTGTCAAACCTTTCAGAAGATGAAAACAAAACCTCTAGAAGAGACTGTCTGAACGCTGCCTTCCCAGAGGGGAAAGGCCACGCGTGGAACACGCCACAGAAAGAGGTCTGTTACGACTTCCATGAGCAGCTCCCCCGTGATGAGCAGTTCCCGATCTGTCCCAAAGGGCTTGAAAGGAAAGACTGTGCTGCATTAAGCCTAACCAGTTAATGACATGCGTGCTTTCGAGGGACAGTGTGAGAACAGAGACAGCAGATACTCAGGGGAGTGCAGGAAGAAGGACAGACATGCCAGGGAGCAGGAATGAACAAAAATACACACGAGCCGATTGCCCAAGGGGCATGAGAGCTGGTCAAGACATGTCCGGTGGGAACATGTAATGTTGGGAAAACGCTGTGACGCTGCCATTAAAATGCTGCCTGAGAATGAATCATCTCTGCCAGCATATTTATAGGAAAGGTCACACCCAACTCATTTTTCCTCTGCACCAAAATGTCAGAGTACTGGGTTTGGTGGGGCAAACCATTCCATATCAAAGTTAAAGTTCTACTTTGTGGTGTTACAACTTTTATATTTATCGTTAAAGTTCTACTTCGTGGTGTTACAACTTTTATATTTATCCTAGTTGACAATGGAACGATGTGTCTGAGGGTGATCACTGCAAGAACAAAGAACAGTTAAGATGTTTTTGCTTTGCTGAAGTAATTTAGTTTAACTTTAAAGTAAATTGTATGGACACAAAAATGGTGCTTCCAACCTGAGCTTTTCTTGAATTTGTATTAGGCAGGAAATTTCCACATGAGGGGTTTGTTCCCCACTGGGACTTGCAGTCTTTCCAACCTTCTCAAATTTTCAGCAGATGGGAAAGCTCAGCTTTGTGCAGCTCTGCTAATTACGAGCAGCTCAGTTAGCACACCCACCCATGTTTGGATAGTGATAGAGAGAGGCTAGATTTTGGCATACAGATAAAGGTTCCCCAACATCATGTGTGCATAGCCTTTTTGCAAGGATCTCCACTCTGTTTATTTTGCATAACTCTTTTACACCCCCTAGAAAAAAGAAAAAAAAAAAAACATCTCTCAGACATCAGCATCTTTTTTAATCAGCGCTTTCTTCCATAGGTGACACACTTTCCTGACATTTCTGGTAGGGTAGGACTTTGCTTGGCTTTGTCGGATGCTGAGAGATAACACACTGGAAAAGGGAACCATTCCCATCAGGACAAACTTTTCAGAATCTCTCCTTTAATGTTTAATGATTGTTTTCTTCAGCAGAGTTTCCTGGCTGGATATTAAGGAGCCTCCACGTCAGGCTGTCCAATTGTTAACTTCTGTTTCTGCCTAAATCTCTGAAATTTTTAACCGAAGGAGGGCAAAAGATTCAGAACATTCTCAGGAGCCAATGAAGGGTGTAAAATGAAACACTTCAATCATTAACGCCAAGGCAGAAAAACATCCCTTTGGCTTCCCTGGCCCAAACGCCCACTGCTGCGGAGGGAACAAATGACCAGAGGGTGACCCCCCCCAGCCAGTGGACGTGGGTCCCTGTGGGCACTGCCCAGAGACACAGCAGCCATCCTCCTTGGTCCTGCGAGAGACAGCAAAAGCCTCATCTCCCCTCACACAGGCACCTCGGGGAGACTCATTCCTGGGCCTCCGACCCCGGGTCACTGAGTGCAGCAGGGAGCTTTCAGCGAGGGGCGCGATGCACGTGGGCTGGGTTACAGGAATCCCCCCGTGCTGCCCCGGTAGGGCCCTGCAGCCCCATCCCACCCCGCGACCAGGCTGCTCTGCAGTCTCTCCACTGCCTTCCTCCACGGCGCTCACGGTTTCGCCCAGTCTCTCCTGAGATGGAGCCTTATGTTCCTAAGCACTCACTCACTTTCCCCTCCCACACATCTAGCCAGAGGAAGGGCAGCTCTCCCCATCTCTAATATCACGCTGGGTGCAGAGCACTGGATCGTGCCTCTCCCCACGTCCCAGGCCGGAGCTGGAGCATCACCCCTGGTTCTGCACTTGGCAGGAGCTGCCTTGGCTGTAAACTGCCCACTGTGAACACGTGCCGCTGCTGGCACACGGTCCTGGGACACTCTAGCAGGGTCTTCCTCATGACATGTGCCACGAATAGAGGATGCTTCAGGTGCTGTCTACTATCTACTGGTTCTGCTGGATTTAGAGCTCTTTATTCACAGCAGCAAACCATTTTTGGCCTTTTCCTCTGACTGTGAGTAGAGAGAGGCTCTCGCTCCTCATTCTTGAGTGTAACACAGATTCTGGGCTTCCTCTGCTGCTTACATGAAATCACAGCCTTGTGTGCCTGTCTGTGCACCACCCAAGTAACTTGTTCCTACCCTTGCAGGTGGCACTGCTGCGAGCACATGCAGGCGAACATCTGTTACTGGGAGTTGCCAAGAGGTCCATGGTGTTCAAGGATGTCTTGCTGCTAGGTAAAGAGTGCACTTCTGCTCCCTGCCGATCTGCTTCTGCTAAGCTTCCCAGCCGGGATAAAGGAGTGTGTGGTTCAGTGTTTGCAGGACACCCTTTTTGCAGGTGCTTGAGCTTTTAAGGAGCCCAGCACAACCTTTGGGTGCAGCCAGGCCTGACACATATTCACACCCAGGCCATGGCACGTTGCTGTGGCATAGGTGGGTGATAATGAACATCCCCACTGCCCTCTCAGGTCAGTGTAAGCAGGTTGTGGTGTGATTGAGGAAGAAGATCTTGCTCCTCAAATCAGCTTCTCCTCGCTTGAGTGACTCCTAAGGGAGGAGAGGCTGCTCTGGCAGCAAAGATCAGCATTTCTGGTGGGCCATGCTAGGGAAAGGGCAGAAGCAGGAAATTCTTAAGGCTTCCATCCCAAAATTATCTCAACATTGGTTACTTGGGTTTTGAACTCCTTGCCACCCTTCTGATGTCTTGGGCAATGACGAGGTGATGGTCTCTGTGCTGCTTGTCCAAAGGAAACGACCATATCATCCCACGGAACTGCCCCGAACTGGTGGAGGTCAGCCGCGTGGCCATCCGCATCCTGGACGAGCTGGTGCTCCCCTTCCAGGAGCTGCAGATAGATGATAACGAATATGCCTGCTTGAAAGCCATCATCTTCTTTGACCCAGGTATGCTCCAGCTTGCAGCAGGCAAGGCTCATCGTCAAAGGGAACTAGTCGGTGTTATGCCAACTAATACTAGTTGTGAGCTGTGGAAGTGCCGCCTGGTGTCCTCTTGGGGCCAAACTGTTCATAGAGGGAGGGGTGAAGTCAGCCTAAGAAGAAAAACAATGTCCACTGCCACAGACAGTAGAGAATCAGAGACAGCTCACCTCAGCCTGTGCCCAGAATTCATGTTATTACTGAAGGACAGTTCCTAGGGAAGCAGCCTGGACAGTTTGCTCTGTGGGTTGTTTCAGATGCCAAAGGACTGAGTGACCCCTCCAAGATCAAGCGGATGCGGTACCAGGTGCAGGTCAGCCTGGAGGACTACATCAATGACAGGCAGTACGACTCACGGGGCCGCTTCGGGGAGCTGCTGCTGCTGCTGCCCGTGCTGCAGAGCATCACCTGGCAGATGATAGAGCAGATCCAGTTTGTCAAGCTCTTCGGCATGGCTAAGATTGACAACCTGCTGCAGGAGATGCTGCTGGGAGGTGAGTGTTTGAGGGTCCTGCTAGAGGCCTTCCAGTGCCCCCTGATCACCATTCCCTTGGGAACCCTCACAGCCATCATTCTCCATCTGAAAAAGGTGGAGATCCATCCCGTCTGCAGGTCAGCCCTTTGACATGCATGCAATCTTATCCTCCTGGCGTTTGCAGTGATAACACAGAGTACTCCGTTTCTATTCACCTAAAGAGATGCTTTACCTGTGCAACTACTTACAGAGAGGAATCCCCAACCCTCTGCACATAGACTAGTTTCACAGTGCAACCCCCAGACTCCTACCAGCCAGCTGTTTCGCTAATCCTCCTCTGTCAGAAGGGAGTCGTCAAAACTAAAGGGTCTGAAAGATCAGCTTGAAAGTGCATCCCGTATTTTCTACTGGAAGCATCCAATGGGAAAAAAAATGAAAAAGACAAACACAGAGAGAGAGAAGTTGCCACTGTGCTATTTTTTACCACAGAAACGTGTCTCAAGAGGAGAGGAACGTAACCCTATATAAAAGTAAATGCAGGCAGCAGGCAGGGTTACTGAGCCCAAGGCATCCGTGGAGAAAGATGTGTGCTCTGATCACACAGGTACAAGCTGATCGTGCACAACTGCTGGGGAGGCCTGGGCATTTTGGTGCAGTGCGTTTCCGCCCATCTGAGATGTCTCTGTTGCTGTAGTGGCAGCTAATGTGATATGCACGTTTGTAGGTTCATCAAGTGAAACGCCGCATGCTCACCACCCCCTGCACCCTCACCTGATCCAGGAGAACCTGGGAACAAACGTCATTGTGGCCAACACAATGCCTCCTCAGATGCACAATGGGCAGATGTGTGAGTATCGCCAGAGGGAGGGGAGCCCCCGGGAAAAACTGAGAGCTTTCCAGTGTGTGGAGGTAGTTTCTACCTTGCAAGGAAATTTCGATGCAAGACAGTCTCTGATAAAAGTCTGCGACAGAATGCAGAAAGGAGGGAAAGACAAACAGAGAAGTGGATTAGATCAGAGTAGGATAGACTGATTCAACAAGATGTTCCCTGGCAGACTGTAATTTTTACATAGCCCTTTAAATAAACAGATGAATGATCCCACCCAGTGCTTGCTGAGATCAGTGGAAAGGCTCCCCTTGCCTTGAATGGTCCAAACACACCTCACTTCGCCCTCTGCAAAAACAGGAGAATCTGATCCAACACAAAAGGTTACCACATGGGAATTTGGGCTGAAACAACCTCAGCTGACCAAAAATTGTGGCCAGTCCAGGCTGAAAGACCAGTAGCTCCCCTCATCCAATGTCCATTACTGTGGCTCTCCCAGGGCATCTAACCAGGCCCCAATGTCAGAGCTGCCCTGCAGCCAACACACCGGCCATTAGGGGCTATCGTTTTGCTACGGAGCCTTTGTCTGGCTTCCACCTGAACCTAGCTTGGACAGGGGATAGATCCCATTGCCATCAGGTCCATGTGGCCCTCTCCTAATTTTGTGTCTCTCTCTGTAGCAACTCCAGAAACTCCCCAGCCGTCTCCACCCGCGGGCTCAGGGCCAGAGCAGTACAAGCTGCTGCCCGGAGCCATTGCAACCGTGGCGAAACAGCCCAGCTCCATCCCACAGCCTGCCATCACAAAACAGGAGGTCATCTAGCAAGCTGCAGACCGGCTGGCCTCGTTTAGAAGACCGTGTGGGAGAAAAGCCCAAGCTGACTCTGTCACTGTGAAAAGAGAAGCCATCCAGAGGTCCTCGGGCACAAACACACGGACTTGCTTATTGGACTAGTGCACCACTACCAAAAGCTGTCTTCCTGCAGCTACGGGCAGCGCGTGCCACGGAGAGCCTCGAGTCACAGAACTAAGGTTGAAGCCTTACTGAAACCCTCATTCCTCGTAAGAAGGGCCAGATTTCTGTCTGCCTCCATCGGGAGGTTTGCAGGGACTGGCTGGGGACCGTGCAGCTGGCTGTTCCCCCATTGCTGCCTCTCTGCGTCGGCTCAGCATACACCAGATCCTGCGAACAAGCGATTCTCCAAACTAAGACATTGTGCTGTGCAGAAGGAGGGCTTCCACCTGCAGCCATGCCAGCTCCCCAGACAGCCCCCGTCCTGCCAGACTTTTCAGAGGTGGAAGCTCCCCCAGGAGCATCGCTGCAGGTGAAGCACACTGGGATTTTCCCAGGCAGCGCTGAGAGAACGGCCCCTCAGCCTCAGCTCACCCCAGATCTTCCCATGGTCACCCTTCAGCAAGCTAAGCCCCCAGCCAGGTCTACCAAACCTTTTCAGCTTATACAGGCACAAAATCTGGCCCACTGGGATTTTCCACCATTGGTATCTTGCTGTATTTGAGGGGTTTTGCTATTTCCATGCCATGGCTGCTTTCCCACCACAGGGCTCAGAGAGGCAGCCAGGTCATTCCTTGACACCGCTGCCTCCTCGCCACCCAGGCTGGGAAGTTAGGGGACTGTGGGATTCAGGGGATTCATAGGATGGGGCCACCCCAGCACAGGCTGCGAGGGTGAGAAGAGCCTGGGCCTCAGAGATAGGACCAAGGTCTCGGGCTGCCAAAATACCAGGAGTGTTGTAACCCAGGAGTTCAGCTCAGACCCTTAGCTTTAACGCTAAGACATGCCATCTGATCTACGTGTCCAGTTCAGTGACACTCCCTCCGCTTAGAGTGAGTGGCTGATAACAGATTTATAGGGCTTCACAATGTGATAAGAACTCATTATGGCTCCTCCAGACCTCAGCGGGTTTGAGAGCAGAGCCTCAAAACATAGTGCTTCAAGTCCCGCAGCGAAGACCGACTGAGGTCAGGGAAAGGCCCTGTCTCACCAGAGCCCCTCGGTCTGCCCCAGCCTGCACTGCTCCTTCCCTAGCGCCCGTTACCCTGTGCCTGCCTATTTCTTTTACTCTCTGAGGCCTGCCAGGGCCGAAACCACGCAGGTTTGACCTTTGGTTTACAGCTGAAATCAGGCAAGGAGCCCTCCCGTTGCCTCTGCGGGCACGGCCTCCAGGCCTCTCCTCAGGTTCAGTTTTGGCAGCACCACAGCGGGGGTGCCGAGAAACCCCGGAACGAATGTTTTTTGTGAGAGAAGGCCGACAGCAGATGCACAGCGTCTGTGCCCTGGAAAATCCAGCAGGAAGGAGAATGATCCTGGTTTAGCACCGGGGCAACAGCAGCTCTAACTAACCAGAGACTGCGTTCCTGCGGGCCCTGGCCCTGTGGGGTGATGTGGGTCCTGGCCCTGTGGGGACACGTAGCTGGTGGAATTGCAGCTAAAATGGGGCCTGGGAGAGGTCCCCAGAGGGGACGAATCTGAGCCAGCAAACCAGAGGAGCTGCAGATCTGTCCCGTGATCGCCAGCGCAAACGTGAAACACCTCGCCTTGCGCCGACGGCGTCAGAAGTGTTGTATCGTCTCTCAGAGCTGGTGGCATTATACCGAGTAATTTATTGCAATGATGAATCCAATCATTTTCTGTAAATTATTTTGTAAATCACATTGATTATTTATAATTGGGAGATTAAATGCAAAAAAAAAAAAAAAAAAAGTAATAACCAGGCTGTCTTTTCCAACTGCAGCAACCTTTCTTCCCGTATGTAGAGATACTCTGTGGGGAATCATTGTGGTCCATTTGCACCGAGCATTCCTCGATACTGTACATTAATTTTTGCTGGTTACTGCCTTCCAATGGAAACAGAGGAATATTTCTTCACTAGAGTTTGTATTCATTAAAAAAAAAAAAAAAAGAAATAAATGCCAAAATATTTTCTAACTTTTCCCAGACAGATGGATTTCTTTCTTCTGGGAAGATTTATTCTAAATTCAGGAGCTCACCTCCCTGTTGGTCTGAGCACAAAGCATATGTGTGTTGGGGAAAAAACTAAAAAACAAGTGTTTGATGCCACTGCCAGCTGTCACTATTTCATGGGGAGCCTAATGTTAGCTGGTGTCTGTCCTTGGAGCCATGTATGCTGGAATCATAAGGTTGAATGACAACCCCAATTTTAATTTAAAAAGAAAAACACACAAAGAATAAATATTTACTTCCATGATTCCAAAGAGCTTAAAAATTTCAATTAACCACACTCTGAGTGCCAAGCAATGGAAGCTAAAATATGTTATTAGCATTTTGAACCCATTCATTTCTAAGTCCCTCTTGTATTTTAAGGGACATTTTTGAGCACTTTGGGCCAATGATTCTGCTTTGGTTCACATGCAGCCAACCTACAGCCGACAGCAGGTGCAGTCAAAGGCAGAGTGAGCCTATAGGGCACAATAAGACAATAAAGTGAAAGTCAGCTTGTCACCGGTTGTAAAGGTGAAGAAATGCACTGACAATTAGAGAAGACTCTTAATGACCTGCTCTGATCACGGGAGCCTGCTCTCAGCTGCAGCATTCCTGGCAAGATAACAGGAAGAGAGGAGAGAGGTCTAGATTGCTATAAGGATTCGGTATCTGGGGAGGAACAACATCTAGCATTTTCAGCGCTGACCCACGGGAGATGCCCTTCATGTCCCCCCACCTCCTGCCCCTAACGTGGGGTGAGGAGGACGGTCCCACCCCAGGTAGGAGGGCTTGAGGGGCAGCCTGGTTTTCCAGCCTGCTACTTACATCACGAGCCTCCTTGCACATCCAGTGACCTTCCAGTGACAGTCACGTTGGAGAAAACTGTCAGCAGGTCTGAGATGCAGCTATGTTTGAGGACTGTGTGGAGACAGCACTTAGAGTTTGCTTTCACTCTGACACCAAGGGCCCAGAATAGGGCAGGCCTCGAACAACACACCCCAGCACCTGCGCACCCTTCCCTAGCTGATGATCCAGAACCCCAATGCCATTGTTAGACACGTTATTATCAGCCCAAACACAGTGGCTGAGTGATTAGTCAAGAAAAGGAAAAGGAGTTAGTTCCTTGCCTTTAATGTGGAATAAAAACCAGGACTGCTCTGTCTGCCACAGCAACCCTGTGACCCACAGTTGGTTTCACCTGCATATATGCCCTAATAGCTCTGCATATGCAGTATCAAATCTTTGAAGCAATAAATTCTCCTGGATTCCTTCCCGTGAACTGTTCTATCAAGGTTGCCCTTTACCTGGTTAATCTTAAATCAGTGCAGTCCCTACAAGAGTTTTCTCATTGCTGGATTTAGCTCCCTTGGAAAAAAACCCACAACCAGCCCCAGAAACAACCTTGTCCTTAAGCGGCATCCTCAGTCACAGCCCTCACCTCTTCTGTCACTCCAGCCTGGAATCACACTGAGACACTGCTCGTGTCATGTATGGGCTGTGTTTTATCCTCCTGGGCTCCCTGGAGCCTGCAGGCAATGTCCCATGACACAGGGGATGGCTTCTGTAAGGACAACTAGTATTGACTTTTAAGACAACTTCCTTTCATTGTTTTTAGACAAGAGAGCCTTTTACTGTTCTCTTCTGTGCTTGCTACCTAAACTGAGGACATTATCCCAGAGATTAGCATCTCCAGCTGCAAGACATTTTCATGATGTTCAAGCAAAGATCTGCAAAAGTGGTATTTTTAGGTACTCTGGCCACTAAGAAATGCATTCTTTTCATATTCCTTATATAACCCTCATCTGAAATCGCCAACAGGCTTTGGAGCCTTTTCCACAGCTTTCATATCTCAGTGGAAAGAAACAAATAAACAAAAAAAATGGCAAATGAGCTTTATGGCCTGCATATCATCTCTGACAAAAGCAACTATTGCTGCTATTAAGCTTGCAAGTACACACACAGGCACAGATAGTCATGAAAAACAAGAGGCAGCTGGGACAGCTCAGCAACGTGGCACTGCTGAGCCAGGCAATTCTGAGTGCCAGGCTGTCCGGTTCCTTCAAGGCCGAGTGCAAAAAACACCAACCAGTTTGGGAATTCAGGCCGTGCACCGCACAATCCCCTTCCACTCTGAGAGACTGGAGAGGGAAGGGTAAGGTGTGGGTACGTTTAAAATCCCTCTCCCCATTCCTAATTCAGGTGTGACCCTCACAGTCATAAACACACCTAGCACCTGAAAAATTGCCAGCTGGGCCAATAAAGTTGGCAATATACTGTCAGCTTCGTTACGTGCGGAGTGAGCAGGGGAGCTCGGCACAAACACGACGGCAGTCACTTCCTGCAGCTCGGTGCCCTGTGTAGGAGAAAAGAGGCTGCTGCGGTCACCAGCGTGCTCCCCGCTAAGGCCCTGGAGGTGGAGAGCTCTTGGTATAACTGTCTTGGGAAGGAAGGTGGTTTGGGAACTGTATTTCCAAGGCTTACTCTGGTTTTGGGCCTGGAGTGGTGCCAGGTTTACTGCTTCATCAGCTTTCAGAGGCCTGGGGCCACCCCTGCTACAGGTGGTTACTCGCAGAAGATACGAGCTACACACACTGCTTCATCCTTCCCACTGAAATAAGGGCTTATGACGGGTACCAGGTTGAAAATCCCAAGAGCAAAGCACCCAGTCCAACCCAGGGAGCAGCAGCACTTCCTTCGTCCTGCCCTCACCATTTACAGGCTGGCTTTTGGAGGAGCAAAACCGAGTGCTCGTGCTGCTCTAACACACCTGGCAGCGCTGCGCCATCACCACAGAGGTGCTGGCAGGACGCACGTGTCCCCGAGCAGCACATCCACAGCACCCAGCAAGGGCTGATCCTGCCAGGGACCCATCCCACCACAGAGCCAGCTGCTTTCCTTCCACTGTGCAAAGACACCGGGAGGCGTGATGGAAGGCTGAGAAAACACGGTCTGTTCAGAATAAATAAAACTACAGAAATCCCGTAATATTTAAAACATTCGGAGGCCCTGCCAAGCACATTCCTCACCAAGCTTTTGCGAAAACATCGTTAGTCTTGAAGCTAGTAAAGCCAAGGAGGAAAGAAGTCTTTTCTCAGGCCCTGGGATGGGTACGGCTGTGTCTGTCACGCTGTGACCTGGCTGCATGTTAGCATGACTTTACGTGGCTGGGAGGGGGTCTCTGCCTGCATACAGCTGCTTCCATGGCAGATGTGACAGATTTGAATGTGTTTGCATATTACTGACTGTTTTCATAGCTTTGCATGTGGCTCTGGCCCGCCACACGTGCAGAGCAGGGGCAGAGCTCTGCAGAGGGATGCTTACTTCTCGGAACCAAAGTTGAGATCCCCTTCTCACACCGAGACACACAGGACAAGAGCAGGCATGGAAGACTGGCTTGGAGGAGTTCTCCAGGCTTTGAGACCATGGATGTTTATGGTAATTTAGGGCATATTTTCACTTCACCCTCATTGGGCCTATAAGCACGGGGAAATAGCTGTTGGATTTTACCACAGCCGAGCACACCATGGGCCAGCCACCGCGTCCGGAGCAGGCTTGCACCAGCCTGGCGTGGCCCTGCTCCGTGGATAAATAGCAGCTGCCATTCCCCAATGCTCCTTTTCACCCTCCTGCACTGCTGCAATAGCAGAAACTCAGCTGGGATACAACACGGCCCCACACGTGGGCAGGCCTCACCCAGCGTCACGGACTGCTGGCTCTCTCTTGTGGTGCCCAAAAGGTTTGTGTAATTCATGGGGTGCCGAGGTCCCACCTGCACCCCGAGGGCCAGAGCCCCTCTTGGCCTGAACTGTACAGAGATTATCTTTATTACAGGACTGTTATGTTTGCACAGTTTAGCGATTTAATATCAGTTTAAAGCCTTCTCTGCTAGCAGTGCTGTTTGAAGTCATGCTCTCTTCTCAGCCTTAGCTTGCCAAGACTGTAAAACGTTTATTGCTAATGGTGGAAAAGCTTGAAGAAGCCAAGATAACTTTCCCAGGCTGGGTATTAAGACTGTTTGGGTAAGTAAATGAGTGAAGAGTATTACATGGGCTTCATTAAATATCAACCAACACCAACAGCCATACATTTATAACACAACGGCAGGGTGCGGGAGCACCCAGGAGCAGCAGAGCTGAGAAAGGTATGAACCACAAGTGATAGGAGAGAGGAACACGAGAAAGGCTAGATTCCCCATGGGGTCCAGGTGTGGCTCCAAGGTCAGGTAACACAACTCCTGACTGAAACTCATGCAAAATACGGTAGATTTGGGGCTGATGAAGTAGTAGAGCAAGTAGAGCTCATCCCCTCAGCTGGGGAGGTTTGCACACGTGTGATGCAGTATGTCCTCCTCCCTCCCGCAGCCACAGGTAAGGACAAAACTCTCCAACTAGGCGAGGACTATCAGTGTTTGTTTCCATTTTTTTGGCTTTACTTCCTTATAGGCATGTTTTGCCTTTACTGGTTTCTAGTCACAGGATGCCACACCACTAAGAGTAAATTACAGAAACTCTTGCTACTGTTTCTATGATTTCACATGTCAGCACTTTAACAGTCCCCCTGTAACTTGGCTCTGAGCTTGAAACTTTCGCTTCGATTCACCACCACCCTTGAGTTCAACATTCTCCACATAACGAAAACCGGAGCCAGACAGTTACTTCATTTGAAGACCACCCCCAAATTATGTTTCATTTCTAGTTCTTCTTCATTACACAGCATTCTCATTTCTACTTTCCTTCCTTATTCTCCTTTATTAACCTAAAGCTCCTGCTCTTATTTTAGTACCCTTTAGTATCACCAATCATCCCTGCTTGGTCCCAACACCCTGTTGCAGCAGCTGTAAACAGTTAGGTCTGGTACTTTCTCCCTGCTAAACCAGCCTCACTGGTACAAATTCCAACCAAATTCCACACCTTGTAGCACAAATTCCTGATCACAACTCCAGCATTTCCTACCCCTTTGGTGTTCTTAAGCCTTTTCTCAGATCAGCTTTACCTCCTGCTAATTTCAGCAGTTAGCTGGGATCAAATGCACCTGGGAACCTCCTTCAGCTGTGATGCCACAGACCTGCCTTCCAAACACACTCCTTCTCCCTCCTTCCAGAGGGATTTTACCTGCTCAGAGACAGCTCCCTCCAAAATTCAGCCGTCAGCTTCAGGCTCTCACCTCTGCCCTGGGCCTCCACGTCCTGACTGTCTGCTTTTCTCCTTGTGCTTCAGGGCTCTGTACCCAGGAGCTGTAAGAATGTAAAGAGGGGCAAGGTAAGGCCTCTTGTTCTCCCAAAGTCCCTTCACAACCTCATTTATCCCCTGATCTACTGAAAAGGGCGCAAAATAACATCACAAGCAGGCTTAATTCACAGAGAGCATCCCAGCACAGGACAACAGCTTGCCCAGCTGCACCCAGCTCCGAGCTGGCTGGACGCAAAATAGCGCTGGACTGGAACACTGGCATTGGGTAAAATCAGTGTGTTTCCCTTCCCTTGAAATGTCTTCCTGCAGGTAAACACCTGCAGCATATCAAATTTGCTGACGCACTGGTGTATCTCTTGCCTGGCACGGTGTCATTACAATCTTTTCAATTTTGGAAGGGTGAATCCTCGAAGAGGAGTAAATCAGGGCGGAATCTCAGATGCGACGGAAGGGCCTGGCTTCCCACCGAGGGCTCCTGGGATTCCCACTCTTTGTCCAACTATCCTCGACTCCCTCTCCTGGCTGCAAGCACAGGCTGCAGCCCAAGCCAGGAGCAGCGCCCACTGCCCCCCAGGGACCCTCCAGGTGGGGCACAGAGCCCAGTGGGTGCTGAGCCCCTTACGCCATCTCCCTCTGTCCATGGATCAGTGGGGTTAAACGTGAGCTCCTCTTTCCCTACACCCTCACTAGCCCTCCCTGCTGGACCCTTTTTAATGCAGCAAGACTGGGGTGGGGCCATTGGTAGTAGTACACCGCATTTCATGCCCCGCAGTCTGCACTCCTAGATTTTCTGCCCTCTCAAAACACAAAGCCAGATCTCCGTTAGTGCTGTCTCTCTCCATCCACACTAAAATCCCCATTTTGGCCCAGTTCCCCACCCTGGGAGCTGGCTCCACTTGCCTGGACACTGCTGCGGGACCCCCCCAGCCCCTCACGAGCAATGGCTGCTGCAGGGGGAAGCAGACAGCAGGTTGAGAGGCGGCCTCCCCGCTACACAGCTCTGGTGGGGCCACAGCTGGAACGTGGTGTGCAGTTCTGGGGTCACCAGTACAGGACGGACAGAGAGCTTCTAGAGAGGGTCCAGCACAGAGTCACAAAGATGATTAAGGGATTGGAGCATCTGTCTTAACGTGGAAAGCCTAAGTGAGCTAGGCCTGTTTAGCCTAGAGAAGGGGAGATTGAGAGGGGATCTCACCAACCTCTATAAATACCTGAGGGGACCATGTAAAGAGGAGGGGGCCAAACTCTTCTCTGTGATAGGACAAGGGGTAATGGGTATAAATTGAACCACAGGAGGTTTCATCACTATGTTAGGAAGAACTTTACAGCTGGGGTGACAGAGCACTAGAACAGGTCTGCCCAGAGGGGTTGTGGAGCCTCCTCCTCTGGAGACGCTCAAAACCTGACAGGATGCGACCCTGCTCCTGTGTGACACGCTCTGGGTGACCCTGCTGGGGCAGGGGCCGGACCAGAAGATCCCTGGAGGCCCCTTCCCACCTCAGCCCTCCTGCGGCTCCCTGACCCCACACAGGAGCCGGCCCGGCCCCGCTCCCATCCCCGCGGCCACACGGGGGGGCCCGCTCCCGGCTCTCCGGGCTCCGAGCGGGGCCGGGCCGGGCACGGCGCTTCCTGGCGGCCGCTTTGGTTCCGGGGCGCCGCTGCCTGGAGACGGCGCTGCCGAGCGGGGCCGCTCCGGTACGGCCGGGCCGGTGGGTTTGGGGCCGAGAGGGATGGAGGCATGGAGGGAGGGATGGAGGGGCCGCAGGAGCACGGGCAGCGGAGGCCAGGTCCTCCCCGGGGAGGCTGGAGGCTGGCAGCCCCGCGGCCGGTCCCCGTGTCGCAGCGCTGTGAGCAGGAGCAGCTCGGGGGTGGGGGGGAACACGGCTTGTCGTCCCCTCTTGTCGTCCCCTCCCGGCCCCAGGTGAGGCTGCGGGAGGCCGGCCGGGCTCGTGGCCGTGCTGTTTGGCACGCAGCTCGCTGCTGGGTCTGGGAACCGAAGTGAGGATGAGCAGCGGCCTGCCTCGGTGTCCCCGCGGCGCTGGGTGACACCCGCGAGCGGTTCTCTCGCCTGTCCGCTGCAGGCCGAGCCTGTGCCCCGACCTGCGTGCTCTTGGGGTGCTGCTGTGCTGCCCAGTCCTGTGGGCGGATGCCCAGCCGATGGGGGGTTTTGCCAGAGAAGCTCACACAATGTCCTGGCTGGGTCTGCCTGGGAGAGCTTCTCAGAAGAGTGTAATTTGACTGTTTTTTGGTACAGAATCCAGCAATCCTGCCTAACCAGGACACGTTCGCTTTGCTTCAGTTTCCAGTTGGATGTAGGAAATACACGTTAAGGCAAATTAAATTCTGTGTTTTGCAGTGGAGCTGCGTAGTTCTTGTATTAATTCTTTTTGGATTTGGCTAGGTTGTTTTGTACCTGCTATGCAGGATAAAGAGATTAGAGGACCTGCACTTTCTAATCCCAGGAAGAGAATTAGAATGTCTGGGCTGTTCTGGCGGTAGTGCTGGTTCTTGCAAGGATTGACTCTTTGGCAGGGAAATGGAGGGATGCGGGACATAAGAAGTATGTAAATATTGAATAGTAGTCCATGGGACTGTTTGTCACTTGTAAGCTTGTTTTTTGACAGATTCCTGCCACATCATGTCAGGAGACAGCGACTGCACAAGGACAAGTCCATCAGCAGGGTCTCCATCCGACAATGAATTCTTGCCGGATCGGCCCAAGTATGTTTGCTCGCTGTCTCCTGATCTCATTACCAAAGCCCGCGAAGAGCTCCAAGAGAAACCTGAATGGAGGCTCCGTGACGTGCAGGCACTCCGAGATATGGTGTGCAAAGACTATCCCTCCCTGGGGACGTGCCTGGACGATGCTTTTTTGCTAAGATTCCTCAGAGCCAGGAAATTCGATTACGATCGAGCGCTTCAGCTTCTGGTGAACTACCACACCTGTCGGAGGAGCTGGCCCGAGGTCTTCAACAATTTGAAGCCGTCCGCAATAAAGCCTGTCCTAGAGTCTGGTTTTGTCACTGTGCTGCCTCGTCTGGACCCAGAGGGACGCCACATCGTCTGCATCCGTCCAGGTACTGAAATGCATGAATATCTTCGTTCTCCATCTTCAAGGTGTTTCTGGGCCAAAAATCTGTTTCCTGCTCTTCTGTGAACACTGGTTACTTACACAGAGTACGTGGGTTCTCTTTGAAACTTGAACAGCTAACTTGCGAAGGGACACCTCTGTCATTAGCCAACGTTATATACCAGTTCCTTTTCCTGTTTCAGCAATAACTGCAGTTGAGTAAAAACCAAAATGCAGTGAGGTGGGCTGATGAAACATTAGGCGATTCAAGAAAAAATGTGTAGTAACTCAAATTGAAGCAGGGCTGCTGGCTTATTATTTGCTTTTACAGTGAGTGGAGAGAGGAGCCTGTGGCTTTGACTCCAGTACAAATAATCAGAGGCTTCAATGTGCTTTTGGTGCTGCCAGGCTTGCTGTAAATTTGTCTTCATTCATCCTCCTCTTTTCCATTTACCTGCTTTCTTTCTGAGCTGAAGCTGCTTCTAATAAGCTGTGCTGGGTGGAGAATGGGGTTCTTAAAACCATTGCCTTTGCTCCTTGAAGTAAACACGAGTTGCCATTTATCTCTTTGCTTAAGAAAGGCTGCTCTGAACTAGGACTGTGGCTATTAAAGACTAACTTTTAAGAGTCCAGTGAAATAGAAAATCAGTTTTTGGAATGTGTATTGTTAGCTTATCTTTACTTCCGACTTACCATCCATGTCTTGTAACCTCAGACAGATGGACACCCAGTAATTATCCGATTACTGAGAACATTCGTGCCATATACTTAACGTTAGAAAAACTCATTCAGTCCGAAGAGACCCAGGTGAATGGAATTGTAATCCTGGCAGACTACAAAGGAGTCAGCTTATCTAAGGCGTCTCATTTTGGTCCTTTTGTAGCCAAAAAAGTGATTGGAATTCTTCAGGTAAGACCTGAACCGGTGGGAAAATAAGCTTGTGCATTGTAAATGACTGCTTCTGTGTCTGGAGTTCTTGACAATGTCACCAGAAACTTAAGCAACTTGGCTTTTACTAGAAGAGTTAGAACATGTCCCTGTCCAACCAGTTTCTCAGATCCTTGCCAACTTAACTTGCTTGTCCTGTTTTGACTTGTGCTTCCCTAAAATTAAATTTGTATTAGAAATGCAAACTTTGAGTTGGAACAGAAAAGGCCAGTTCTGCTAGCTAGTGATGAGGAACGGAGCAGTGAATTACAGTTAGGCAGAGGACTTCACTTTGCCTGAATGCTAAGGAATGTCTCTGGTTATTTAAATGGTTCCTACCTAAACATGTTTCTGTCAGCCACTGTGGATGGAACATGTCACTCACTGACTGCTGGGCAAGTGTAAGTTCAAGTCCTGCTGCAAAAATTTTGCAGAGAGGATTTTTGAATGAGCGTGATTTGAGGAGGATTTCCATCCAGTTCCTGAAAGAAAGAGTTCTTCAGCACAGGGGTCAGCAAGAGACAGCAATAAAAATGATCTCTACACTACACATTTGGAAGGAAAATGATGACGAGCAAGTTAGAGCAAAGATACAAGCAAGTAGAGCTGTAGAACGTAGGCAGGTGAAGGCATAACCTGCTCAAAGTGGCAGGAAGTTCTCGTGAGTTTAGCTGATGTTCTACCTTGCTATATGAAGGAGTAAGATGAAGAAAATTTCTCTTGAATGGATTTGTTTCCTTGTTACTTTCTGGTCTGAGCTGGTTCTATTTTTTGCTGTGTCTGTGGAGGGATAATGAAGGATAAGGGCAATCAGGAGAGTTTGTGGAGACGAGACTAGTGAGTTTATGAATGTCTGTATAAGAAGTCACATAATCCTTAAAATTATGATCTAAATGTCATTAAACTGTCTGAGCCCCTATTTAATTTGCACAAATACAGCGATGGGTGTCTGCTACTGTCAGTGGAAGCTATTAACAAAACAAAGAAGGTAAAAGACATAAGGTATGGGTAACATATAAACATGTTGCATCAACCTTGCTGAACTGCAACTCCTGAAGGAGGAGCCAATTCTCTGACCTTCCGAAGGAGAAAAATACTCCCACAGTGCATGTATCTCCTTTTCAGCCAAAAGATGGACTGCTTTTTTTGTATAGGTTGAGCTGATCATAAGGGAAAGAAACTTCTCTGAGGCACATGAGACCCTAATAGCTGATTATGAGCTTTTGGCTTGGAGAGCTTTGTGGAAATTAATTCCTCAGTACGCAGCTCGTAACTAACTGTTTTAGACTGTGGGCTGTACAGGAGGCGCTGTGTGCTCTGCTGGCAGCAGATCTGGTTGTCAGTCCTGCCTGACTGCATGAAAGGGCAGGGAAAGAAGAAGCCGTAGTGGCAGAGCCTGTTTGTATTTTGCAGTTAGCATGACAGAACAGTTGAAATGGCAGAAAAATAGGGCTATAAGATTTCCTCCTCGTATAAAAGTACGTTTTAGATGTGCTTGGTACCCAGATGTCATAGCTGGACACACAGAAGCAACCTGTGCTGGGCTCCCAGCATAGTGCACTCACTCCTCAGAAGCTAGGAACATAGGGTCACAGAACAGTTTGGGTTGGAAGGGACCTTAAAGACCACCTAATTCCACCCCCCTGCCATGGGCAGGGACACCTCCCACTAGACCAGGTTGCCCAAAGCCCCATCCAGCCTGGCCTTAAACACTTCCAGGGATGGGGCACCCACAGCCTGTGCCAGTGCTCATAGTAAATCCCGTTGTAACTCTGCATCCTCATCAGGGTTGGGAATACCCAAAGGACAGTGCCTGTGACTAAGCACAGTCACTAGTACATCACTTAGCATCTTTCTTCAGGGAGAGAAACAACGTACAAAAGGAAGACTTAGTGGCAGCAGTGTTTCCCAATGTTTCTTGTCTCTCGCCTTTATTTTTATGCCCACAGTCCTCGTACTGCTCCCCATTAGAAGGTGCATTTCTGTTACCTTATCGGCTTATGTTGGTATCTCAGATGAAGTTTGGGAGCCAGTGGGTTGTGCTGGCTGTCAGTCTTGGGAGATTTTAATAAGAAGAAAATGGCAGATGTTTTTAAACTGCATTATAAAAATCTTCTTTACCCTTCAGGATGGATTTCCCATTCGAATAAAAGCTGTTAACATAATAAATGAACCTCGTATATTCAAAGGCATTTTTGCAATCATCAAGCCTTTTCTGAAGGAAAAGATAGCAAACCGGGTAAGGATCTGCATCATTTTAACATTAATGCTGGTGTTTTTAAGTTCCTTGCTTATATCTGTTTAAAAATCTCACAGCTAGAAGAATCTTGGTGCCACTTACCTGATCTAACTGGTCCTTTCTGCTTTAATCTTTAAAAAAATCCTGTTAGGAAAATTCTTCAAGAGAAATAAGCTTTGAGGAGTTTAAATACTGGCGTAATATTAATATGGGTATTTAATGCATATGCTATATAATCATGACATTGATTCCACCCCTGGGGTTGGGCTGTCTTGGCAAGTAACAGCGTGTGCTTATAAGGTGGTATCACAGGAAATGGCGCTGTCCTTTCCTTGGTTTTTCTTGCACCGTAGGACTGGATGTAGTTGCAAAGAATGATGCCCTTTTCCACAAGGGTAAGTACTTAAGAGTGCCATGAATGGGCTCGGGGATAAGCTGAATCTAGAATTTCTGCAGAGGCTAGCAAATCTCAAATCTTTAGTGCAGCTTAAATCCCAGCAAGAGACTTGGCTCATCTCAAGACTTCTCTCACTAGCGCATCCAACAGCACCTGCCCGATGTTGTATGCTGGCACTTGCACGTAACGGCATCAATTCCAAAATTTGCTCTTTAATTCAAAATAACCTCTTTAGCTGACTAGTAATATGCTGCACTGTTTGATACACACTATTAAAGCTATTTTCGTCTTTCCTCTCTAGTTTTTTCTTCATGGCTGTGATCTGAATTCCCTTCATCAAAACATTCCTCCAGTGATCCTGCCTGAAGAATACGGTGGTACTTCAGGGAAGCTGGATATATCAGCATGGAATGAGCTGCTGCTGGCCTCTGAAGAGGATTTTCTGCATGATTTCTCACAGCTGGTACTCCCATGTGACAGCTCTCCCCAAGACATGCTAGTGAGTGGGGATGCTGATGAAAAACAATGCGATGATTCCCTGCGAGGCATGAAACCTCAGCTCTACTACTGTTATTAACAAATCAGTGAAGGGAACCTTTCCAGCAGTTAAGACCTCTTCTGTTCTGATAGGTGATGTTGTGAACTCTGCCTTACTCCTAAACCCGCAGTTTAGGAACAGACTGCTGAGGCACTTTACACTATAGAACCAAAGGAAGCTGAAGAGGGCACAATGGGGGCAGGGCAGAATTCACAGAGGAAAAAGGCAAAGAGCACATAATTGCCAAGTTACATAGAATACCTAAAGTTCATTAACCTCTGTGGATGATGCAAACTTGCCTGTTGCTTGTCATGATAAAGACAAAAATGCAGGATGGTAAGCTTGATAGTTTCTTCTCCCCACCCACTAAAATTGACAACAACCATATGCTAGCTTTGTGACTGTCCATTCCCTTCCCCTTCTAAAAACACACAATAATCCAAAAAAAACAATTGCTATTTGCTTTTGAACCCTGTGAAATGTATCTCTGTCAGCAGAGATTGCTTAAAACCGTAAGAGTCTAACTTGGCCTGTCCCCTATCTCTTGGTTCAGAGTGTAACTTGGCACTTCTGGAATACCCGAATGAATATTTGGCTTGAATTAACACAAAGGGAGACTTTTTTAATCCATGAAGACCAGTATGGAAATTCTCTCTGAAACTTCCTCACAGTAGGAAATTAACTATTACAACATCAATATCAAGGCTTAATATAAACAGATGGCAATCTTCATTTGCAGAGAACAGTAAGTTTCTCAGATCAGGTAATGAGGCTTTTAAGTGGCTACAACTCCAAATACTGAGGTTTGAGACCAAATGAGAAAAAGCTGTCACCCACCTTCCCACATTATCAGTTGTTCTTTTCTTCAGCTGATTGCTATGAGGAATTTGGTAAGTAACTCTCATGTAGAATTTGTAAGGCAGCTTTGTAGCAGCTGGCATGACATATAGAAGGCAATACTTCATGTAAGAAAGCAAGGTGCTTCTTTAGCTTGTTACATTGGACAAATTTTGAACTTCGGTCTTTGTGAAACCAAATGCAGACAGGCTATTTGAAAGCACATTCTTAAATTTCCTGGTATTGTAGCATTTTGTTTCCTGTGCTTGTCTGCTCTTTTGTGAAGTGTTACAACTTTGGTTTCAGCTTTGTTAACCTCTTTTGTCTTTGTTCTTGTATGAAGTTAGACTTTAATAATCTCCGTAATATTTACCCATAGCTTGTATGCCTGTGCTTAGAGGTCTTTGTCTAGAGACACAGCTAAGATTCCAATGTCAAATCAGGGTAAGATATCCTATGTCTAAATAAGCTGTTCCCACTCCAAGTTCAAATGTTTAATAGTCTAGAATTAGAACTTAACTGTCGCACACTTTTTGCACATGTTTTTCTGCACTATAATAGTGTAGAGCTGGGAAACCTCACTGGAACCAAGAAAGCGCACCCAGTTATTTCAAGGTGAAATACTTCACTGCTTGGTGAAAAAGAAATCCCTTCTACCATGAGACTTATCTCTAGAGCACTTTCTCTGCCTGAAATCTTTATTTAGTGCCAAGTGTGATATAAGTACCAGTTTTGTTTCTGTAAATATAAAAAAACAAGAGTATCTTGAGAATTTCAAACATTCATTTTTTTCAAAGTGCCAAACACTGTTTTGAATGTCTTTTTCTCCTCTCAGACCCCCCTACAGCATGATTGCACTGCTAGAAAAACTTTCTCCACCACCACAGTAATGAATTTCTGACCTGGCAGCAGACCTCATCCTGGAACTAAGGGTGGCAAACACCAGACCTGTCATCCAAGCATTATAAAAGGAGACTAGGTTTTGAAAAGGGGTAAGCCATGAAGCTTTTTCCTGGGCAGCAGTTCAGAATTTCAGTGGGAGGAAGGAACTCATCACTTGACCTGCTTTAGAACAAAGGTGGGAAGAAATTAACTTCCCTCACTTAAAGCATCTGATTTTTTCCTACCTTTGTAAGTTAAGACTTATTCTTATTTGACAGTTACTACCTTAAGCAGAGGAAGAAAAATATCTTCTACTATATAAAATAAGGTAAAAGAGTAACGCTAGCCACTTTCTCCTCACTTCTGACCAGAATTGGCTGCATGTTTTGCAGAGATTGAGTTCTTTGTACCACCTAGCAAGACATTAATACGCAGTACACGACTTAAAGGTAAGTGGCTACCCAGCCTGTTTAACTGCCAGAACACAGAGACTGCTCTGGTGTTTGTATTCTTCGAGTGCCTCTTAACTGTAGCCACAATGTATAATTAAAAAAAAAAGTATTTTGACATGTCTGCTGTAAGAACAGCTACTTTGATCCATCCACTTATATAATAACTACTAGAGAGGGAGGCTGAATATTCAAAATTCAATTTTAATATCCCTTTAAAAAAAAGTGGTGGCCAACAGAAGGTGGCACTTGAGGAACCTTTAAAGAAACCAAACCCTTTTTCAGGGTCTTAGATTCTCTTGCATGGTAGAGAAAACAGATCTTACCCTCCCCTTTTCTGTTCTGCTTACAATGGAACTAAATCATTTGCTTTATTCTTAAACATAACAGGTAAGGCTACATTATCCAAGCTGAAAATAGCCTGTGATATGCCTCCAGAACTTTATTCTTAAAGCTGGATGCTTGATGTCAGGATACATGAGCTAAGCCAGGCTTACCCGTGTCAATCATTTAACTAATATTCTAGATTTGCTCTTCCTTGGCTTTAGAATTTAGAGTGTACTAAGTTTGCAACTCTGTCTATAACCCTTTTTAGGTTTGTAGTCAGTGCTTAGCTTGTCTTACAGCAAGCGCAGCTCTGTCTCATACATACCTGACAACAGAGCCGAGGGCTGTTCTTTGAGCTTCAGCACTTACTAGCAAAGAAATAACTTTAGTCCCAGAATTTCTTGTCAGATTAGGAAAATAAACACTTGCTTTAGATATATAGTCTCCTTATCTGCAGGTTAAGAGAATAGATACGAAAAGCTGTTTAGCTTGGTGGTTGTGGTTTTTCTCCCCCCTCCCGACCTCTTCACAGCACTAAAACTGATGTGATTTTTTTTTTCCCCACACACGAAATAACTTTGTTTCCAGAGGTTACATGCCTCTGGAAATCCATCCCTGCCAAATCCAGCACATCCTAAGGAAAGGTACTCAAACTGCATTGGGTAGTCATGGCTTTTGGCATTAAGTGGGACAGCAGTTAGCTGCATACTGTACATAAAAATACTTGAATTTATACTCTTGCAAATGGGTGTTACAAACCCTGAGGTATTTTCAGGAAGTGGGTGAAGTAATTTTTTTTCTTAAATCATTTTGGCATGAGTTAATCAGTGTTACTCAAACTAATAATTTTGCCTTTTTGTTGTATGTGGGCCTAGAGGTGTTGGGTGGTTAAGTGTACATCTTATTTTGACAAAATTTATTTTTATATTGCATTTTATAAAATGGAGTGGTCAAAATGTGTAATTTTATGATGCATGACTGGGTGATTAAACACATTATTGTAACAGCTGCTAATGTGGTATTTTGAATACATTTGTCTTGCGTCATCTTGGAGTATTTATTGTGAAAGTGAATAGCAACGTATGCTTAGTTCCACACTAAACACATGCCTGCAACTAAGTATAATTGCCAAGGAATTACATTTAGAAAAGGTGTTGATTTCTACTGCAGAACTAAACTTTACTTGAACAGTACCCAAGCAATTTCAAGGAATAGGATTTGACATTCAGAAAAAAAAAATCACATGGAAGGTGCGCTTTCAAAATACATCGTGACTTAACTGTTTGCTGCATGGAGAAGACATCCACTCACAGTCTAAGTGGTGACTGTAGCAGCTAATTAGCATTGTAATCTTTAGATGCAATATTTTGCATTAGAGAATAACTGCCCCAGTCCTCAACACTTCTCAACAGAGCTGGGAAAGTTTCAGTAGTTAGCCTGTTTTATTCAAATGAGTTTACAGTGCAAATGCCTTAGTGCCAATAATAATCATTTCATGTACACTTTTATAAGCATACTAGACAAGTGAAAATTACTTAGCTCTATTTTCCACCATAATCATGAAGTTGTTTAAGCTAGTCATACACTTACTACTCAATATTTGGAAAACATACTAAGACAGATTATCACAGAAGTTGCCTCTTAGAAAAAAGTAAACTTGTTCTTAAAACAAAATAGTTAACAGCTTTTCAGCCTCAAAGTTCTGTTGTTTTGGTGAGGAGTAAGGTTTTTTTGCCACAAAACAGAAAGATAAGTATCACAAACTTCTGCTTTAAGCAAAACTTTTGCAGCAGAATGTAGAAATTAAGCAGTACGGCTTACACTTCCAGGAACTGAAGTGTTAGCATTAGTGCATTATGCTGAACATAACTTGTTCTTTAAAATATATTACTTCATATTTAGCTAAATGTCGCTTCTGTTCAATATTAAGGTTGGGGCTAATGGACAGAACAGATACTTTTTGTGCTTTGACAGCACAGCTGTAGTGAATTTTTAAAATGCAGTAAAAAAGAGTTAACCATGAGTTAAGATAGAAAGATAAATGATAATTTTGATCCTGCATCAAGCATCGTGCAATACGTAACCGTCCATCCATCTGCATGTTAATATTAACATAAGAAGAAACAGTATTTGCCTTAATAACTAAAGCAATACATAACATTTTGGCTTTAAGCAAAAAATTTCCCACTTTTATAAGCTCAGATATGTGCAGGTATTTAACTGAAGTCCCTACTGGTAAGGACAAGAGGAGCCACTAGGGTCCAAAGGTAGAGCAGGAGACACAGCCAGCTGGAGGTTATCTTCACCCACACAGCTGGCCACTTACTTGTCATTGTTTTAAAATCCGCATCAGGGCTAAAAAACAAAGAAATCAATTGTTAGATATGAGAGTCCTTCAACCATTACTTGCTACCTCTCAAATCAAAGTCAGACAATTACTGGGTCACTCCAGTACCAGAGCCCTTGTGGGACCACGGTGAGAGAACTGAAGGAGCAGTTTCCCAGGGCTCCTTAGTAGGCCTGTTCCTCCCAGCTCCCTGTTTTCAAAACAAACCTGCTTGCATACACTGATGTGCTACTCCGAAAGAAAATCTCCCAGTGAGCTACATAATATCAGACTCCTGATAGTTGCCGCTCTGTAAATGTATTTGCTAATTTACACAATATTGCAGTCCTGGGGAAAGCTATTATAAGCTGCAGAAGCTAAGGATATGTCCAACTCCCAGCAGATCTAGGAAAACATCTCTCTGTTTAAGTGGCACATCCCTGGCATGGCTTTCCCAAGGTGAAGACATTAGGCAGGCCTCTGACAACCTTCCCAGGAGGCCACTTTAAGCCAAATGGTATGTATCCTTCCTGCTGCTTACATAGTAAGTCTGGTAAGCACACATTCTGCCCTTGCAGCTGAAACAGTCCGCTAGGAGTGCAGCTACTGATTTATTTTTTTTGCCTTTTTCACAAGTTTTTTTTTTGTTATGTCTTTAATTCAGCAACACCAAATTGAGAAGCCACAGCTGTAATGCAGCTGGCATAGGGACTGCACATGAACAGCTTTGGCAGGAGTAGCCAGAGCAGGAATCTCCTGTCCACCTAGAAATACCAGCTAGCACATGCAACCTATCATTTTCTGCCTTGCTCTTACCTGTACCAGTTCGTGAGCGTCATCATGATATAAAGAGAGGCAAGAAAGAGCATGAAATGGAAGAAGGTATAGCTGTACTGAACACCATCCTTCTCATTATCCACGACACGGCGCACTTCTCCGTCCTCGGCAGCCCCGCTGCCTACTCCCCCAGTCTCCTCCAGAATGGCACTGTCGCTCCCAGACAGCATCAGCTTGTTCACTTGGCTGTTACTTGAAGAGCGAATGCTGCAGGGTAACCCAAAGAAAAAGATGGTTAGGAACTCCCTTTTCAGGTAGCTATGTTTGCTAATAAAACAAGCAACAGCTGAGAATGAATGTCTGGGAGTAGCCAATTGCATTTTTTTAATCCGTCTGGAAACATCGAGGAAGCTCCTTTGGAGAGAGCTGTTGCAATCTGAGCTTTCGTTAACCAAATCAAACAGCGGTCCAAGCCCAGGTCTTATACCACAGAGTGTACCATTTTGTTACCAGAATTGGGCTAATAAAGCCTGTATTTATGCACAAAACAGAATGCAGTTTCATTAGTTGTATTTGGCTTGGGCCTGGGACCACAGTTAGACATGAGCAAATGCCGGTACATTTTTCACTGGAGCCAGAGCCAAATGAAAAAGACAAGCAAAACTCATCTGATAGCAGCACAGATCCTACCTGGAATACAGGAGGCAGAGGACAAATATAACCAATCCAACAATACTCTGGGCATCCCACCACTGCAGGGACTTGGGTGGAGCTGGGGTAGCAGGTACGACCGTGGTGTTGGCTGGAAAAATTGTGGGTGTAGCTATCTGCGTAATGATGTTCAGCAAACTTGGGTTACAGTTTCGCTCTGAAAGGGATTTTGAGGCAGACTGAGATGAGATGAGCTTTGACAGCAAGTAGCTAAGAAAAGATGACAGAAACTTGCAATTTATCATTCCCATTAATATCTTCAATTCCCCAGAGGCAATAACGGCATGGAATATTTTTCCTTCTTGATAATTAGGCAATGGTGTATTATTAAATAATAAAATCACAATGCCCTCAACAGATACCCCAGTTTATTCCTGAAAGAGGCAATTTGATGGCCTCACTAAACTTAGCTTTACTTTCTGACTAGATTTTATCTAGACAGATCAGCAATCCCCACACGGTGATCTGTAGTAACTGGGTCACACCAATAGTTTCACACCACATTATGTGGCTCAGGACAACCTGTTACTTACCGGGCTCGTTAGACATGGCTGACCACGTGAGATACATGGTGTACAGAGTAATAATAGAGGACTGGAGGAGGCCAGAGTGAGGCTGATATTCCTGTTCAAAGACAAGACGAGATGAAAAGGGTGGCTTTTATCTACAGTTGGATGAAACCCTATGGCCATAGATATAACAACTGTTGGCATTTAAAATTTTTAGAAATATATTTGGCTCTGTTCTGTTTAAAAGACAGGAAGAAACTCCTTAGAGCAATACAATGTATGCAGCAATAACTCAAACATGGAAGGAATACGGAAACCAAACCCAGTTCTTCTGTGCTCAAGACTCAGGTACAAGTTCTAGCCAAGTTAATCCCAAGTTGCTTAACAGTTTTGTAAATAGGAACCTAGCGTATGATTTATTTGAGCAATACCAGTTCAGAATCAAGCAATATGCAAGCTTTCTACTGATATTAAACACTCGTACCCACAATTTTGAAGCCATATTTTTTTGGATTCCCAAAGCCACACCAGCAATGATCCCACCTCCATCCCCTGGAAACAATGTCCAGAACAATGTGAGCCAAAAAAAGCCTATCTTCAGGAAATACATCACTATATAGTGCATCAGTTTCAGATCAAGGTTTTTTCTGGTTTGTTTGTTTTGTTTTTAAATCTTATTTCTCAAATATCCCTAGCTAGCATAGCTATAGTAGACAAACTTTGAAGTTCTTATGTCTAGCTGAATCAGTGTGACATCCTTCTTACATCCCTGCTTTGTACGTCAGAAGAAAACAGCAAAGAAAAACGAGTACCTGAACTTTTGGAAGGATAGAAACGATGGATACAGCAATGCACAGGATCATATTGATGCTTATGAAGAACTTGTTTTCAGCGCAATCCTCAGGCTTTGTGTAGAAAACATAGAAAAGCACAACAAAAACCAGCGACAAGCCGTAGAACAAGCTTGTACAGGACAGCAGAGCTGGAGGGGAAAAAATTACCATTAGAATAAAGCCACAGTTTAACAGTACATCTAAGGTAATTCAGTGGCTAGCTACCGCTGTAAATGGACAGGCTCCCTTCCTTACTTCTAAATCTGGTTCAGAAAGCTGGACTAGCAGGATGTATTTTCATTAAGTACGGCCAAATGTCTGCTTCAGCTCACTAAGCAGCGCAGCTCAGAAGAAAGCCAACGCTGCCATCAGGGGAGTAAGACCTGCCTTCCAGCTGCAGTGTAATTGGTTTTACTGGGTTGTCAAGCCACAGTGTCAAAGAGCACTTTTTGCACACTTTAATCTACTGTTTACAAGCCCTGAAGTTCCCCCTCTATGCTAAAGGCCACCTGTTTTCACTCCCATTCTGCTACGTTCTTTATAAGAAGCTACAAAACGCTGTTGCAGCATTCGCAGCTGTAACACAGAACCACAGAAGTTGGCACTCTGATTTCAGTGGTCAAGTCAGCGGCACGCACTGTGGCACTGTGTTGGAGAGCAGCCACCATCACTGACATAACGGACTTCCTGAGAACATCAGCAGGGGAGGCGACGAGGCAAAACCAGAACTAAGAAGATCCAGGCTACTAGTTCTGCACTCCCTCTGCAAACTAGACAAGTTAAGTATTGTTTATTACTACTGTCAGACCTGCTAGTCACAAGCCTGGAGTATTTCACATTGTATTTAATGAGAAAAAGGCAACACTGCAGTTATTAATTCCAAATGCTTACAGTAGTGACTCAGGGAGACTGTAGTGTATAATTCTAGGATGTGTTTGCAAACTAGCACATGATATTCTGCAGAGCACTGGCCAGCCAAAATAAATCCCTGCCGGCTTAAGATTCCTACCTGCATACCAACATTTAGAGTTTCCCTCCTCCATTCTCTCAACCCAGTTCTCATTCCAGGAGTGAGCAAAGTCCACGAGAAGCACCAGCTGGATAAGAATGAAGCAGAAGGCTCCAAAAATACCAACAACAAACCAGGCTAGAAAAGAGAGTAAGAAAAACAAGCTTAGCTTTCATCATTTGCATGTTAACCCAGGAAAAAGAAAAACACCTATTTCTAATTATACTGCAGACAAATAACAAAAATAAATCTGAAACTGTATTTTGAAGTGTTACTCGCTTTGGCCTCCATCCTGCAGAATCACGTGAGAAATCGCTGCTACTTCACAGCTGTGGCCTACACTAGTCAAGCTGAGCGTGGAAATGCTTAGCCCTAGGTGTTTCAGAATGAGTTCAAGATACCTCTATGTACGTAAGCGCCACAGGGCCACATTTCTCTAAGGAACAAGAACCCTCTCGAGTTCCTGTAATGTGGCCAGATAGGAGAGGTACCTTGCAGCGATTTTTTTCAAAGGCTCTGGGGTAGTAATTTGCACTCATTACAGACAGCGTTCTGAGGGCTCTCATCAAAATAGTGTCAGGAGGCTCATCCCAGCAGCTAGTGTCAGAGCACTGTATTAGTAACAGACAGCGCCTTTGTGCGTGAGAGGAGATTGCTTCAGCTGGTCACTAAAACACTGGGCGAACCAAAATATTCATTCTAAAGGACAGAATCCACGTCTTCTACTCCCACTACCACAACCGTAGCCCAGCAAGTCTGTGAAAAAGGTTTGAGTGTAATAAACAATTAAGACAGTACGAGTTTTGTCACCACACGTTGACTGTACCTCTTGTGAAAGGCCCTTCAGGAATGTAAAACGCTCCGACCATGATACCCACAATGGCAGCTATTTTGAAGAACCAATACCTTGAAAAGAAGAAAGTTTACAGTCTCACTCCGCATACAACATTCAAGTTTTACACAATGTACAAACAGCTTGCTGCACACAGATGAATGTCTAAGAAACAAAGCAAAAAGTTGTGTTCGGTGGGATTACACAAAGATATTCACTAAATGAGGGAGAAGGGCAAATGCAAAGTGTTGCACCTAGGACAGAAAAACTCCATGCAATAGGAGTTGGCTTTTGGCTGGGGCCAAAGGTTTGCTGTACGAGGAGCTCCTGCTCCAAACAGAGCGCGATTCAGCAGCAGGTCCTCGCAGGGAGGACGGCTAGCTGCACTGTTCAGCTTGGAGAAGGGACAAGGGAGACCCAACAGCTGTGCTCAGCTGCCTAAAGGAAGGTGTGAAGACTTTTGACAGTGTGCAGCCTCTTCGCGCAGGTACACAGTGAAAGGGCAAATGGCAACAGACAAGTTGCAGAAAGATGAACTACAGTCAGATAATACAAAAAGAGAAGTAAAAATAAAGCTACACAAACATGGGCGGTGCAGAAAGGTCAAAGCAACCCTTAGAGACATTCAAAAAAAAAATCAAAGAGGTCATGAACACCTGCTCCGTGTTGGTCCTGCTCTGATCATTCACTCATCTAGCCCAGAACTAACCCAGTGACATCAGTAAGTTGACAATCAGAGCCCAGTTTCTGCTGGATTAGAGTCAGACTAGCCCCTCCGTGAACGAGCCAAGGAATGCCACAGAGAGCACAGGGAGGGGGCTATAAACCAACTGGCACCTAACATCTCTGCTGACACCTGGAGGAGTCATCACCTCCCTTCTGCATTAGCAGCGATGTCTGGCTTCCCCTTATCAGTGCACTGACATGCTACACAAACAGGAAGCCTTTTACAAGGCCAAAGCATTGCTCTTTATTCTGTTCAAAAGAGACTCCAGGCTATCTATGCATACTTCAGCAATTTTCCACTGTGTTCAGCAGAGAAACCTGAGAGAAAGAAAAGAAACAAGTTAGAAGACCAGAGAGGCGGCTTACAGACATACCCGTTGTGCACTGCTGCTCTTGGATCGTTACTTGTTTTCACTGCTATCATCATCAGCGATAAGACAAAGAAAAACACTGCCATGGCAAAGCTGATTCGATAGACAGCTCTGTAGCCAACAAACACATCGCAGCTGACGAAGCCATTCAGATGCGGTATCAGAGTGTGAAGCCCCTCGTCACAAAATCCCGGCACCTGAGTAGGGACACATTTAGCTGTTAATTTACCTCTGTGTTTGCAGTTACAGTCTTTAAGCACTCTAACAGCTACACATCTCAGTCAGCTCTCTTCTGGGACATCTGTTAACAAAAGACCTTTTGCTCTGCCAGCCCGCACAGACCTCACTGTCATCTGTTGCTTCCCAAGCCATCACTAACAGCATTCGGGAAGACTGAGATACCAGAGCTGCAGACAGTGCTGGCAATGGCTGGCAATCTCTAGCTCTGGTCGAGTTTCACAGACAAGACATTCTGAAAAACGCACATTTAACGAATTGCCTATTTCAGGCGGGAGCCACTTGGTAGGCGCAGGCTCTTAACTCAGGGGCACTGCCAGCTCAGGAATCACCTCAGGGATCACGCTTGTGGCTCCTCTGTGCTCCGATCCAAGTACAAATAACCAAGAGCCGCTGGCACACACCCCGGCTTTGCCAACAGTCAACCGAATTCCCCCTCCGTACCTTTTTCAGCTGCTCCTCCATGCCCGGCGCCAGCATGATGCAGGCGACAGCGGTGCTGAGGAGCAGGAGGAAGGCGTAGATGAGGCGGGTGACGGTGGAGTTGCTGCCGCTGGGGCAGCAACGACACAGCAGGCAGGAGGCGCCGCCGCACAGGCACGGGACCTGCAGGACACGCACAGCCCGTCAGGCCGCGGCTCCCGGGGGGGCCCGAGCTCCGCTTCCTCCCCGCGACCCCCGGCGCCCCCCCCCGGCGCCCCCCCGGCCCTCACCCAGCTGCCCAGCGAGCACAGCCCCAGCACCGCCCCCATCGCGCCGCCGCCACCGGGCCCCCGCCGGCCGCTTCCTGCTTCCGCCCCTCACCGCCCGGCGGCCGCCCTCCAGCGTCGCCGCCGCTCATTGGTTGTCCCCGCCATACCGCCCGCCAATAGGGGACGGGGGGGGGGGAAGCGCGGCAGGAGTAATGAGAGCCCGCCCACCCGCTATTTATTTTGACGAGCGGGGTGGTTGTGAGGAGGAGGTCGTTGATTGGATGAAGAGAAGGGAGTGGGTGGTTCCACTAGCGGCTTGACCAATGAGCGGGGCTAATCTAAATCATTCCTCTGATTGGCAACTTTTTTAGCCAATCCATACCCGTCTCTCCCTGAAGCCGCAAGGGGCGCTGCGGGCGCCCCGCGGTTGCCACGGCAGCAGGCGCCATGGCGGCGGGGCCGGGTGCCAGGCCGTGTAATGGCGGCCGGCTCCCCGAGGGGCAGCCCGGGGGAGCTCTGCGGGGCGCACCCGTTCCCAGCCCAAGGGAGCGGTCGCGTTATGAGCCTGCCGGCTCGCTGCTGCCCGCTCCTCCCGCCTGCTCGGTGGGGCTGAGCCCAGCCGTTAGCGGGCTGCGGCTGGAACGGGACTCAGAGGGGAAGCCCCCGAGCCTCCAGGAGGCAGTTTGTCAAGCCACAAACACTCAGTCCCTGTTCTCAAGGCGCACAGCTGTAAAGCTGGACCTGTGCGCCTTCTGTGTAGGATCATTAAGGCTGGAAAAGACCTCCAAGCTCATCTGGTCCAGCCGCCCCCTACCACCAATGTCACCCGCTAACCCACGTCCCTAAGCACCACGTCCGACCTTTAAAACCCTTAAAATGGAGGGAAAGGAAGCATGTGAGGATAATCACGGTTCTGCTGCTGCCCAGAGCGCAAGGGCCTCTCCAGCTGTGCATTACCAGCGTGCTGCACGATTTGCAGCTTGGAGGAATTAAACAGCGCAGTGACTGCGCTGCGGCTCAAGTCCGGAGCAAATTAAAGGGCTGGGAGCTGGCCGTGAGGACGTGATCAACAACAGCAGGAAGGTGACAAAGGTTTACACAGAAGTTTAGACAAGCCCTCTGGAGCTATTTAATCGGTGCCAGTGTTGCAAAATATCAGAGGTCACCATTGGAACTGACCAGCTAGCGTTAGAGGATATATTTTGGCTATGGTAGTTCCAGCATCACTTCCTGCTGCGTCAGACCCTTCTTTCCTTCACACAATCCCTCTCAGAAAAAACCTACGTCCATCACAGTGACAAATAATCAGGATGACAGCTTTACTGCCTTCTAAAATTGCCAAGAAATGACAAAAAGCATCCGGTAAAACAGACACTTATTTTCCGCAGCAGCCTTAACACTCAGAGTATATGAACATTATGTTAACAGAATCATCCCTCTTGTAATCAGCCTCATTCATGAAGACATAGAGGCTGCTTTCAGAAAGAGATCGCTCCATAAATCATTCAAACTGTGCTTCCCTCAAATAATACGTGAACCTTTACCTTATTATTAATGTATTTTTCTCACTCTTTTGGGAGCACCAGCTGGATCTGTAGGCTTTTGTCACAGCCCTGCTACTTCACTGTTTGTGCATACGAATGTATACAGAAGAAGGCAGAGTCCAAAATTCTGTGTTCTTTCCCCAGTAATCTTGGATAAATCACTTCATAATTGTATTACTAGAAGATATGAAGCTTAGCTAAATCCTCAGTCTAACAACACTTTCTTCACAGGAAGCTTATGAGCCTAAATAGTTTTGTTAAGTACTGTGAGATCCTCCACTCAATTATGTGAAAGAAAGACAAAGTATACAGATATAAGGGTTTTGCCTTCCACTGTCCATGTAACAAGAGATTTCCTTCCAACATAAAACCCCTCTGATTCTGCATAACATCATCTCAAAGCACACACATTTAACAGGAGATAAGGATGAAGCCAGCCTGGTTAATGTCAGCTGTGGGAACAAGACAGGGAATGGCAGGAGGTTATCCCAGTTGTGCAAAAATACCTTGCTCTGGTATATTAATCAGTTCTAAAAGCAGAATAAAATGATGCATCTTTACACATCTATGTTATATCCCATACATATCTATATATTAGTTATTTGAAGTGCCTAGATTTTTTTTTTACCTTGAAATTATGTGGTATTTGAAAGAAATGTGCCAGATACAGTCATTGGAAAGTAGTTCTCTGCGGTTCTTTTTGCAACAGAGCTAATAAAAAAATGTCACTCAAGCTTGTGCGTTAGTGCTATTCTTGTTAATCTCAAGGGTCTCCCTTTCATGATATCAAAAATGCAGAACTTTCCTGATGTTCCCTGGAGTATTCAAGGGTCCCTGCTCTGCATAGGCTGTATTTTTGCAGGTAACAGATCCAGGTTATAATCAAAAATCCTTTGACTGACCAGGATCTTTCAGACAGGTGTTTAACTGGGGGAACTGCAAATTAGAATGGCTGAGTTAAATCAACTGTAAAAAAATAAAAAATAAATAAAAAATCGGTGTTTCTGTATACAGGACCTGTATACAGGTCTAAACATCTTGTTGTGCTCCTGCCTGCATAAACTTCAGAAGTTTGAAGTATTGGTGTCAGCTTTCTAGTAAAACTCACCAAATTACTGGGCTCCTGTGAAGTGTTTAGCTTAAAGCAGTATTTTTAACTGTGCTTCGTTTGGATCTCCAGAGCATAGTTACAGGGTTTTCTTAGGGGAGAACTGTTTTTACAGCTGTTTAGTTCAGGCTTTGGGTTGAGCTATATTCCACAGTACTGATCTTAAACCATGCTTTCAAAGTAGCCATCGAAGCACACTGTCTCTGAGGAAGTTAGCAATTAGATAACGGGCAAAACCCTGCTAAGGCTGAAACCACTAGTGGGTTGAGTTTGCCTTTACATGGATAGAGTTAATAGTTTCTACAAAGTCATGATGTTCCAGCAGGGTAGAAAGTCCTCCCAGGTATAAATATCATTAAGTTTATGGAGCTCCCAGATCATTTTTGGTGGGGCATATTCTTATCACATGCCATGGATACAAGTATGCATTCCCCACTAACACGTCAGGGCTGACAGGTATCATTTGGTGTGATTCCCCACGAAGCACGGGGACCAGTGCCAGCAGCATGGTTTTTCATGGCTTACAGGCTGGCTTTAGGCTCACAGGTCCCTGCAGCTGGAGACCAGTGAAAATCAACCTAGTCCACAGTCAAGTTTTTAAATATGCTAGCTTCTTTTCTTCTCAGTCCTTTGCTCACGATTTTATAATTTTCATGTTCCCTTCACTGCATGCATTGTGACTGCATTAACACCTGCCTCTGCTCTTCTTAGACTATTTTCCTATCATGTCATGGACACATGAGTCATCTTATTTGTGATCTGCTGAGCTGAGTGAGAGTCATAGTAACGTTGTGCGCTTCAAGGCCATTAGTAACGCTGCTAAAACTTGCATAATATATTCTTCTGTGTCTAAATCCCTAAGAGATTGAGTAACTGTTTTCTTTTTCACCCTAAGTGACTATGCAACTGCATGAGTCACTCCTGTTACGATAGAGAAATTGTAATCTTTGTGTCTTTCCAGTTTTGTTTGGCCAGAAATTTATTTTATAGGACACCTTTGTTCATTCTCCTCCAAGTCCTTATATGTCACTGGAGATGTTTTCGCTGACTTTGGTTCACTTCAAATCATGTGCTTTCGTCTGGAAACTGCTTTAGTTTTGGTTATTGGTAAAACAGATGGAGAAACATTCATTTTTACCCAATGATATTACTAAACTGTTTCATCTCGTTACTTATGGAAGCATTAGTGAGACTTAAACATATTTAAATAACAACAACAAAAGCTTATAATAATAAAAGAAATTTAAAAAAAAAGGAAAAATAAATATGCTGGAGGGAATATTTTGTACAAAAGATCTGCAGTGACAGCTGTGAACGAACCATGAAAGGGACTAGCAACAGATGGCTGGTAAAAAGGAGGAGGGAGTGAAAGGTGTCCTTCTGTAATAGGTGAACATGATACCCCTGCAAACAGCACAGGGCGCTCCCCAAACGGAGCGGGATCTTGCACGGAAAGGCCATCACAGCTCTTCCAGGGCTGCTGAAGCAGCATTAGCCCTGCTCCGCCGCTGCTGTTAGCAGCTGTCCCAGGAGGAGCCTTGCAGCCAGAAGAGCTGCTGGACCTGGGCACCTTGTTCTGTCACTGCGAGCAAGACTGTGTTAGTGCAGAGCCAGGTGTCAGCCCCTGCTCGTCAGCAGAGCTGAGCTGGGCTTGGCTTTGCTGCTAGAGCACCTCGGGCTGGGCAGGACATCAGAGGTTCTGCTTTCAAGTATCCACTTCAGCACTCAGTAGTCACAAAGCAAATTGATCTCCTACTTGAGCAACGCACAAGTACACTTAAAAAATGTTGCTGAATTTATTGCTCGAAATGTTTTCATGATTTCCCTCTTCTGATACGCATTTTTTATTAAGCCAGGACCTTTTTCCCCTTCTCTCTGTCACCTCATCTCCCCGCCAAAGCCTGCACAGACACCCAGCTGGGCAGCCCCGTTGGGTCAGCAGTCACTGCGGCACAACGTACACCGAAATGCCAGTGGAAGGAAAAGTCAGGAATTTCTGGATTTGAGCCTGCCTCTAGCAGCGACGAGCTGTGCAGCTTCAGATGAGCCACAGGACTATGTGAGGCAATACGTCAAGTGAGAAAAGGAGCGTATCCTGCAGCGGCGTGGCAGTTCATCTTTCAGAGAGGGAAATGCAGATCCCGAGCAGCTGCTCCCCAGGCTCGCCGTTACTCGGAGCCGCAGCCTCGCTGGTGCGAGCGGCTGCACAGCGGGACTGGGAGCCGGCAGCAGGCAGGAGCCTAAAACTTAACCAGAGCCCATCCCCAGCTAGGTCTGAACTGACTTAACTACTTGAGCATTGCCAGCTTAAAATCAGATGAGTGCTTCACCAATCTTTTCTCACAATAGAAAGCAATGTAGGATCATACCGGCTATGGCCATTTCTTTTAGCTGTTTTTATTTTATTTTTTTTCCCCTCTTTTTCCACTGTTCCCTATTCTAGGGCTTCTGCTTTCCAAGAAGATATTCTGAAGCTGATTTTTTTTTCTCATAAATCTTTTACATCATGTAAATCCCCTCAGTGTACCAGCTGACATTTTAGAGGTTACATTTTTGCACTTGAGCCAGGAAGCGTTTAGCATGTTACAGTGGCTTATGTTGTTGTATTTTTTTTTAGGAAGGGAAAACAGTTCCTTCCTCTTGTGTCTCCAACAGAGACTGTTTCTCCTTGGGGAAGGAGTTCACATGATCGTATAGATGCGTCAGATAAATCCCTTCCCACGTTTGATATTTGCTAAGTTGAATGATTGTTATTCCAAGCCGATAGCTGGAATGGCTGTGTGATTTAATATCCAAAACTTCTTTCTTTTCTTGTGTTCACAAGCTTTAAAGAAATTAAATATAAAAATGAAACCCGTCAACTTAGACTCACTAACCAAACACTCTTGACCACATTATCTACACAAATATTTCTCCCTGTTTGTTTGTTTAAAGCTGGCCAAGAGTGAGGCCGTGAGTTCCAGAAATACTTTTAAGATAACAGAAATGGGCATCCAGATCGAAAAGGAACTCTGTATTTAGAAACTCTGAAATACTACTGGGGGGTGGCTGTGCTGTTAACTGTTTTCTGTCTGCTCTGCATCTCCATGGCTTTGGAAAGTGAGTCATGACATTCTTCTTTATATAAACGTTTTTCCCATCCTAGATGACTTTAAAAAAATACCCTATGGGAGTCTAATAATACAATACCCATCTCTAGTCACATAGCTGTTTTCAATAGGGCTGTTGCTTGAGTGAGGCTAAATCGAGCCATTTCCCAAAGGCAGTGTTGGGCAAGAGCTGACAAGGCTCAGCATTCACGGAGCCCACGTGCACCCCGTGCAGAAGCAGGCACAAGCGTAATGCTGGGAGGGAGGGCAGGGCAAGAACTGAGGGGTGAGTGTTGGCTTATCGAGGCATCTTACAAACTTGGCCTTCTGCTGCAGAACACCCTTGGGAGCACACTGGACCTCCGCTAAAAATTCACACAAATTTTAAAACACCTTGGGCAGGTGTCACAGTACTGCAAAATGTAAAATATTCCCAAGAACACAAAAGTAAGGCACCTCGCTGAGCTTGACTTCCGCTGGCATTTCAGAATCAGAGTAATTTTCCCTTAATCTAAATATTAGCTCAGTTCCAAATTTACTCTTCCTCAGAGAGAATGGCAGAAGTTTGGTGTGGTTTTTTTTTTTGGTTAAACTAAAGAACTGCTTACAGTTTTTAAAATGTGTGTTGGTATCATTATATTTTTTACCGTGTTTTAGGGAGTCATGTGAAACCGAATGCTTCGACAGGCCAGCAATGCACTTCTCATGGGTATTTTCTTTCTAGATGGAAGAAGCCACTGCTTCTTAGTCCCAGCCTCTACTTACTGCCATGGGTACATTGGTGTCTTATCTTTAGATGAATTTTTGTGGTTCTATAATGTGAGTCTGCTTGTAGCCAGATATTAACTTCAGTGAAGATAATAACGTGCAGAACCTGCCGCATCCTGGTCAGCAAGGAATGTGCTGGGCAGCTGTGATCTCTGCTCAGTTATCTGCAGAGGCTGAAATTTGGTTAGTGTTTTATGCTTAGGCACCAGATAGAGCTAAGATATTGCTTAACTGAAGAGCTATTATTTACCGTTAATAAAACTGACACCATGACACATTCCTTATGGCGTAGACGTGCTATCATATCTTGGCAACGGTAACAGAAGGAATTATTCTGCCTGGCTTGCAGTCTTTTCTTCATTGTAAAAAGAAGAAATAATGAGGCTGTAATTACCCAGCTTGGAACTAAATGAACCCAACTGAAAATGCTGAATGATGAGCGATGACTCCTAACAGCTTCCCAAACTTAGCTTGTTTGGATGCCATCACTGATAGTGCCAATGCCAGCATCAGATCCCGGCTCTCGCTGGGCTGTTTCCATAGCCAGGAGTCATAGTTCATTTGTTCGGACTCAGCGGTGCCCCAGCCTGAAGTAGTGGTGAATAAATAGTGGTAAGCATACCATAAGCCCTGCCAAAATGATCCGTTTACATGACAAAGTCAGTGTGTTGCAAATTAGGATGAAATTTATAGCACACAAACCACTCCACCCCACATTTTGGGGTAAAGATCTGTAGTGGTTTGCTTCAGATTAGGAATTACTTTGCATGAAGTTTCTCCATGCAGTGTGGTTACTAGTTAGCATGCTATAAACTTCCTCTCCAGCCCCAGATGAACCATATTCTCTGCGTAGGCAGGTCTTGAGGACAGGCTGTCACCACGCAGCGAGCAGTCATTCCAGGGCAAGCAGGATCACACACTCCTCCCTCCAACCTTTCCGTATCAAGTCTGTGAGGCTTCTCTAATTTTGCATCTTAAATTTATCTAATAAACCAGCCGATTCAAAGTCGTCTTTTTTTTCTTTCCTTCCTGCAAATGCAGAAGGGGATCTGTTATTCCATTAATTCTGTTTCTCAGTGTCACACAATGTCTTGTTAGCCAGATATGCAACAGCTCACAGACTTGCTTCCCGGCTTGGTATAGACACTGCAGAGCTGGTGGCCTGCTGCACCCAGCACAGGAGGAGCGTGTTTGGCAGAGCTGCAGGAGAGAGCCGGGATGAACTTCCCATAGCAATGAAGAGGCATAAAGGAATGCTTCTAGGTGCCCAGCTGGCTCCATTCTTGTTCAACTCATCCTTTAAGACTGCTGAGAGTTAATTGTATTAGGAACAATATGTTGCAATGCCTAGAGACCTGGCTAAATACCAACTAACGAGGCATCTTAGTGAAAAGAAATAGGATTTTCCGTCGTGGTTCCTCTGTTTGAACCCTGATTTCTGCAGGAAGGCACACAGAGCTGCTAGGAAGCGCACACCTCTTGCCCAAACGCTGTGCTCTCTCGCTGGTTGCCATAGCAATGGGGAGAGCTGAGGCCATTTGGGTTGTCGTTCCCAAGGCACACGCCAGCGAGGTGCAACAGCCCTGCGCCGAGCCTCAGACACCTTCCAGCGACCACATCCAGCCCGAGGAGGGCAGCTCCCAAAGCGTGGCCGTTTTACAGACACGTAGCTTGTTGTGGAGGTTGCTCCCTTGAAGGAGCCTTTGTAGGATGGCCAAATATTACCCATATAAAAACAACGGCACGCCTGTCACACCAACGGCTTGCAGCATACGTGGCAGGTCACAAGCACTGCAGCCACCTCCGCACGCAGGGGAGAGCTATCGGGCAGCAGAGCGCTTTGAGCAAGGGATAGTTTGGATGGGGACCAACATTTACTTCTCGCTCACTAAAGGGCGAGGAACACTGGAGCAAACCCAGACTTGGGGATCAAATATGACTGACGCCTTTGGACGTAGGCAGGACAGCCTGGATGGCGGGCTTTTACTGAAGGGCCTTCTGCCAAGAACTTCTCAAAAGACATCTAACTCAGGATTGTGTGGAGATAAAGTTTTAACATATGACTTGAAAAAGCTGATGTCTATTTAAACACCACTGCTAGATTATTATGATGGGTAATCTGAATAAAGATACTTGATGCTCTATCAGGACAACTTTTACAAAGTTGGAAACGATTACTTTAGAGTTGTTATGAAAAGAAATAACTTAATCCACACAAGTGAGTGACAGCAGGGAACTGTATGGAGACATTAAACTCTCTGCCCCAAAAGCTATAGCCCTGCATAAAGGTGAAGATTTTACACCAGTTTTACTGTCTCCTGGCAGGTCCCCACATCCCGCCTGCCTCCCTGGAGCCATCATCGTGCCCTGCCCACAGTCAGCAAGCAACAACCAGCTCTTGTCAGTGTGCGGTGGCCACCACCTTGGTCAGGAGCAGGCATACGCCACAGCCCAGGCCTGGGAGCAGGGGCCTGCACGCGGCGCCTCAGTGAAGGCTCCCAGCTCACCAGAGAAACCCTGCTTTTATTTTGTGCGTGCTGTTAGCACGAACAGAATATTTTGTTCCCTGACCAGAACACGGAGCCCTTCCCACAGAGCGCCCTGAACTCCTGCTGCTTTCCGAGCGAGTCACGGGGAAGCTGGCTGCACCTCCCCGCTCGTAGGCCCGGGTCTCCAGAGCAGCTGCACCCGCCGTGCCTGAGGGCACGGGCGCAGGGACGGCTTTACTGAGCTGCTTCAGCACTAGCACTAGTTACACGTACCCCTTCACCAGGCACGGAAAGCAGGGAACTGCCAGGAGGGCAGGCTGAAGTCCTTCCTAACCTTAGGTAGGGGGTGAGCGCACGCGGTGAAGCCCGTTGCCTCACCAGAGGATTAACCAGCCGCGTCTGATCCCCCCCACGCGCCAGCAGCGCCCTGCTCACAGCCCTGGAACAAAACCACGTGGAAGCCCGTTGAGCTGGGAGCACGAGTCAGGATCAAAATATTTACAGGGCTTCTGCACATCTGCAGCAGGAATCCTTCTCCGGCTGCCAAACGCTGGGAAAAACTGTAATGGTTGCCTGGGTGGCTCTGGCACATCTTATATAGAGCTGACAGATGACTTTTTCTCATTTATTAGTGTACCCCTTTCCTCTCCAAAAGGGATAATTGCCATTGCCAGCCTAGCCTGCTGCTTATCTTTCTCTAGCTCTTGCATCTAGCAGAAACAGAGGGACAAAAGGAAAAAACAACTGTGTGGGAGCCTTTGAGGAATGCCTGCTTCCCTTGCAGTAAGACCTGAACCTCATACATCCCTCGTTATACCTTCTCATCCCAACAGTTATTTTCAGCCCTTTCTGAATATCTGAACAATCTGGACAAGCAGAATGAACCCATCTAACTAATACTCGCATATTTCCCCCTCCCTGAATATGTCCCTGAGCTGACACAGATGCTGCTATCCACCCCCTGTCACAAACAAGAAAGCTTTGGCCAGCGAGATGATTTTCTGGTGAAGCATGTGCTGGATGCGTGACCTTTGTGGGTTTATACTGAAGAAGCTTCTGGATTCCTTTAGACAAACAAATCCCTTAACAAGCAGGATTTATGCTTGTTCTGTAGTCTTTGTGCTGCTAACCAGCTGCCACGCTTTCTCCTACCAGCAGCAGGTAAAGTGCTTCTTATATAGTGTGCAAGGGAGCTTGTAATGGGCTGTGGGACCCTCACGGGGAAAACATGGCACGAGACAGTGCTGTCACTGCGTGGTCTTGGCTTGCCAGGAGATGTGACTTTGAGACCTTCTTGTATTTGTTGCAGCTGCAGAGAGGTAGCTATCAAGTGACTTAATCTGCAAGGGCCTTTGGCTGGAAGGAATTTTGTAGAAATGAATGATAGGAGGTGCACGGCCAAGATTTGCTTTCCACAAAAGCCTCAAAACAAATTTTGGAGGCTATTTAAAAAAAGGTCTTACTTTCCAAACTGAATGCCTTCCCTAGGGAAAAGGAAAAAAAAGCAAGCCTGGGATGAGGTTCCAATCAGCAATCTAACCAGGGTGAGCCCCTGGAGGTGTCTGGCTCGGCAGACTGAGGAGATAACATCCTGCTGTGGCTGAGAAGGGGGTGGGATGAGTTCTTGGGGTGAAATTGCCCAGGAGCACAGCACAGCCACTCACTTTGCATTGCAAAGCTTTATCATCTCCGCGCAGATTACTGGAGCCAAAAATAGCTGCAGCTTAAAGCAAACAGTTTTTTGAGCGCGCTCTGCCCTGCTGGCACGCCAGCCCGCGCCGAGCCCCTGGTCCAGCCCTGTGTGGCCCCACGCTCCTTGGCGCCAGCCTGGGCTCCAAGCCCCTGGGGGTGCTTCGCTAATGAGCTCAGCCTCGTTAACGCTTCTCTGAGTTCCACTTGTTGAGGAACCTTTCTGGGTTAACAACTGTAAAAGCGAAATTGGTCTGAATGTCAAATAATTCACCGAGGCATACTGACACCCACTCTCATCCTTAATCTAAGCAACCTGTCCTTCCTGTGGCAGTTAAAAGGGTGGCTTGTCGCTAACGCTGCTTCTACCTGCCGGTTTCTCTTCTTCTCATGAATGCGAGTACAAGATGTCATTCGAGGGCTTAAGACATAAGCATTTTCCTGAGGGAGCCCAGCACACTGTTGAAATATGTTTTGCATTTTTTGATCCAAAGTTTATTTAAAGTATTTGTTCTGGGGGGTGGAAGTCTGGAAAAAATCAGTTTACCACATTTTTTCCACGTCTAATTTGTGCCATTCCGCATTTCCTTGCGATCTTGATGACATCAAGTGACACAGACAGCTCAGCGCCTGGGAAATGCCATGAAAGTTGCTCTTGCGTGAGGAGGTTTGACGGTACAAGTGAGGGCTGTGGCAGCACGAGCTTCGGAGGGACATGAAGCTCAGGCTGCCAAATGTTCAGGTCAGATCCTCCTGTAATGACAGTTTGGCTCCTTTGGCTTCGGAGCCCCTGGACAGTCCTCTGCACCGATGATTTTTCACGCTGGAACATGCAGAGCACGAGCAGCACTGCAGCGCTGCTCTGGGGATTGATTTCTGTATGTTAGCACCCTTTGGGATACTCTCACCTCATCTGGGGATGTGCCCTACAGGCTTGCTCCTTGTCCCTCTTCCTTTTGGCCACCAGGCGGGTGGTCACCCCGTGGGGCAGCTGCTTGCTCCTCACCGCAGAGCAGAGGAGTTGGTACCTGCAGTGTCATGGTCCCACCCCTTCCTTGCGGTGTTGCTCCCCCCAGTGAAAAGCTGCTAACAGCTTAAAAAATAATAAAATAAAAATCACCACAATCCTCTGCAGACCAACTGCACCATCAACACCAGTATAACAGAGCAAAATGAGGCCTGCTGTTGTGCAGGGCAGCGATGGCATCGATGCCATCCCTGGGCCACGCAGGGTGGCAGAGCGTAGAGCAGCTGGATGCAAGAGGCAGCAAGAACCTCAGCAAAGAGGAGCAGATTAGTCAGCTGGAGTAAAAGCCATAGGAAAGAACAGAAAGCCACAAAAGGCTGATTGTGGCTTCGTCTGAGTCTGCTCGACACTGCAGCACAGTCTGCCATTCAGAGCGGGCCATGCCAGGCATCTATAACGTCTGCTCTCTATTGTGAGAGGAACTGCATTTATTCCTTTATCCATAGCCCACAGCTCAGGGTGAATGTCCTGGGGTGTCTGTGATGCCAAAGCCTCTGGCATCTTGTACAGAGCGATAGGACAAGAGATGGTGAACCTCAGAAGTAGCCAGAAGTTGGGGTGGATTTCCAGAGAAAAATAACAACTTTCATGTAAAAATAGTAAGAATGAATACATCGAAAGCAATGCATTTTTAACCTAATGCGTTAAGATTTCAGCCAAACTGAAAACTATTTGGCATCTCATGGCTTGGTTTTCCCTTGTGGAAAAAAAAAATGTTCTGTAGAAAACACTGTTTAATCCCAAAGTACATTTTTCTACTTCAGAAGAGTTTTGATGGAAAATGTTAGGCCAGTCCTTGCAGGGATGGTCCTGGACAGGGAGGGCACCGTCAGGACACAGTGCGGGGAGGAAGGAGAGGGCTCTCCTGATGGGTGCTCTAGGGAGGTTGTTCCCAGGACCAGGGAGGTTTGAATATGTCAGACAGTTAGTAGACATCTTATTTATAAAGCTCACGTGCTGTGCTCCTGGATTTCTGAAGTGTTTTGCTATTACCACTCCTACGCGCTGCACGCATTGCTGTCCAGGCAAGGCCCGGCTGCTGGTGTGGCAGCACTCGTATCTTCGCAAGATCTGGCCTCCAGACTCCGCGGTCTGAGTGTCAGCATAAGCACAGCCTTCTGGATTGCTTTCAAATATGAGCTGGAGTAAATGCAGAAAACTTCAGCTCTTCCAAGGCAGCCGAGCTGCCTCCCGAGGCCGTGGCCACCTCGGCACGGGGGCAGAGCCCTCCCAGGCCCTCTTGCCCGGCAGCGCGCCGCAGCCAACTCCTTGCCATCACCGCTGGGTAAGTAATAATGCATGACCCAAAAGCACTGGGGAGAGATTAGTTTCAGTCAAATGATACATCTCTGGAAATCAAACTGTCTTCCCGAAGCTGGTTTTGAAATAAAATAGAGGAGAATCGAGATGTGGAGCTATAGGAGGTCAGCGTGGCTGCACTAAGCGTGGGGATGTTTTGTTTTATTGAGGTTCTTTCTCCTTCCTCAGCACCCCCTCGTCATCAGGGTGTTTCCTGCACTGCCAGCTGCTTTTGTTGGTATTTTTATCTCTTCCTGCATGCGATGGCAGGGCGTGGGTATCCGCCGTCACCAGCAGCTTGCAGGCACCGATCTCATGGCTGGGAGGGGACGGCTGCTCGCCGGGGTGGGCAGCAGGGGGGCAGAAGCACCACTGTCGGGCCTTGTGCTCTGCAAGGTGGCAGCCTGGGAGCAGAGTCCTCCAGCTCACACTGCTCACTGGGCTCTCAGCCCGAAGTTAAACCTTCTGCAGCTCCAGCAGGGACTGGATCAGGTTCCCGGCAAATGCCCTCCAGCCAAGTCATGCCCTCTAAGTCTCCCCTTTACAAGGCTGCGGACGGTAGCACCCTTACAGCAGGGAAAGACGCATCCTCCATGCTGCTGGTGAAGCAATTGGCACTAACGAGCCCTGGTTCCAGGCTGGGCTGCGGGGCACGATGCCCCAGTCGGGTGCCCACAGCTGCCAGCAGGGCTGTGCCAGAGGAGGACAGGCACGACAGCACTGCCATCAGCTATCTGTGACTTCTGTCACGCCGAGTCGCCTCCAAGGCGGATGGGACGCAGGGAAGTGACACCACCCAGGGTGACATTCCTGGGCAGGGCTTCCTCTCCTCCTGGAGCAGCGCGAGTTTGCCAAGAGCCCCCCTGCTGCACTCCACAGCGGGGTGGGCGCAAAGGCAGGTGCTTGGCACGCAGCGTTGCCTCGCCATGAAGACCTTCCCCCTTCCCTTCGGATGCTGTCACCAGCTCCGCATTTCACCCCCAAATAAGGCTGTCACAAGGGCAGGTGAGCACAAGCACACTTGAATTTCACCAAAGATACCCCTCAGGAGCCTACAGTGCAAAAGGCACTCCAAAAAGACATGGAGCTATTTCCCTGGGAGGCTCTTCCACCCAGCAAAGCCGCCCTGGTGGTGTCAGGTGCGATGGAGCCCGTGGCTTGGCCCCCACAGAGGGGACAAAGGGCACGGGGCAGCTGAGCCGCGCATCCCAGCGATGCGCCCGAGACGCCTCGCGGAGCTGCGGGTGCTGCTGGTGACAGGTGGAGCCCGCAGAGGAAGCGCCCGGCAGCGAGAGCCACGCATCGAAGGAAGGATGTTCGGGCACATGCAGCTGCCGGGAGATGAGGTTACAACGCAAAGCTAAACAAAGATCTCAGCGAGAAGGAAACGGATCCCTCCTGCCGCCTGTAAGGTAGGAGCCGAGCAGCGGCTGCTTGACATCATCGGGACGAGCATTGGATTACAGCAGGCTGGGACTCACCCGGCGGGGAGCAGAACACGCCCCTCGGCCCCACAAGTGCAACTTCATTTAGCGGCTCCCAGCACAAGGAAGCCGTGAGTCTGGAGCTGGCTGCGGCCAACCTGGCTGGCGGGGCGCGTTTCCAGCCTCGATCCCTCCGGCAGCAGCGGGGCTTTGGGACTCGAGTAGCAGCCGGAGCCGTCGTGCCCGTAAGTGAAGCGTGGGGAGCAGGGTGCGAGGGGCAGGATGCTGCCAGGGGCTCGTCCGCGGCTGGGGGCTGCTGATGGGTGGTTTCTTTAAAGGACAGACTTAACTTTTACCTAACGGACTGCCAGCAGCGGGATTTTACCCCCTGCAAGCTGTAGGCTGAAAAGCAAGGCTGCGTGCCGGCTTTCTGCCGTGCTGGTGGCAGGGAGGTGGCTGCGTTTCACTTTGAAAATCGCGTCGCTCCGTGCTTGCTGCGGAGGGGAGAGCAGCTGTAGCAATCACAAAGGACTGTGGCTCAGTGACCCCCGTGGGGATTTCTGGCCTCCTTTCTGCCGTTTGTCCATTTATTTTGAGAAACTGGCCAGACAGGATCCCTTACGACACAGGGGCCACGCTGTGCCTGTCCAGGAGTAGATGCCAGGCTGCGAGACACCGGGCTCCGTGCCCGTGGTGTGGGTTGGGGCCACCCCAAGCCCTGGCGCAGCTGAGAGCCTCACAAATGCGGTGGAAGCAGGCTCGGAGACTCACAGGCATCCAGCTTCCCAAGCAAGTGTTTTAAAAGGCACAGAGTTGGGATAAAAAAAGAACTGCTGTGTGGCGATATTCTCAGGAGGCTTTGAAAATTCCTCCACCTCGGAGCTGCCTGTCGCTCTCCTCTCTCCGGTTTCCCCTAAGCAGCTGGTAGCGAGCAGCAGCGGTGAGCTGGCACACGAGTGCAACGCCTTGGTCCTAGAGGAGCATTTGGGAAGCATTTCCCTTGCATTGGAAGGGGTAAATGCGTTCACGGAACAAGAACCAAGCTTAGCTGTATTCCCAGGAGCAATGCCCCTGGTGGCTGTGACCGTGGGACGAACGAGGAGGACATGCCAGTGCCGGATGAGCAAGAGGTGGCTGTGGTGGGGCAGCTGCAGCAGTGAGGACAGCTCCACGGGGAGCGCGTGGCCAGTGGCAGAGGCCGTCAGACACACGCAGCCCTCGGGCTCTGGGCTGTGCTTGCTCATGTGAGGTTGGCGTGCTCCGTTCAGGTGGCTGTGGGACGTGCTTTGGCTTCGTTGACTCTTGGCTGGAACAGGCCACCTTGGAAATGAGGGGCCACCCAACTGAGAAGCCATCACGTGTTTACTGAGATGAGGGACAGTGTCTGGGAAACGAGGATGCATGAAGAGATCCTCTAAGGCTGAATTAATCCATAGCATGGATACAGATTAAATGGCTGTTCACAAACATGGCTACACCAAAGCTTACTGTACCCTAAGCACAGGACAGGGCGCTGGGCTCCATGTCCTCCATGCCATGGACACTTGCCAGAGGGTGAGGACTTGGATGCCCCAAAGAGCTGGAGGCCATTAAAATAAAGCGCACAGGCTGCCAACACAAGTAGCATCATAGTGGATATGCTAAACCCCAAAGATATTCATAGACCTGCATCTTCCAGCTGCTCATTTCTGTACTCACAGTGGCTGATTCTGACCAGGTGTAAAGGCTAAAATGCTGTTTCACTTCCCCATGCTCTTAAACCAAAGAAAAGAGAATTTTGAGCCCACTTGGAAGCCTGCGCACAGACATACAACTCTGCCCCCCAAAACACAGCTATGAAAAACATTTTCCAGGTTGCTAGTATTTCCTGGATCTCCCATGTTTCGGGACCAGTTATTGCATTGATCCCTCCAACCTGCCTGGATAGCCAAACACTAGCATCATCCCTGTTTTACTGGGGCCAGGCACAAATCAGGTGTTTTTCCTGGGCTCATACAGGTCTGTAGCAGAACCAGGGGATGAATCTCAAAGTCTATAAAGAACAGCAGAAGCTTCAACACTGCTTTTTATTTGCCTTACTGCACCACCTTGATCTCAATTTTCACGTTCAAAGCCTCAATCTAACTGCTGAGGGTTTCCATCGAGTCACCAGAGCCATACAAACGGAACAATCCAGAAAACAAGTTTTCCAACACAGTACCTGTTCCTTAGAGAGGATGAGAAAGGGGAAAAAAACAAACAACATGCTCCCAGCCAAGCCATAAAGGGAGGTGCTCCCAGCAGCTTACCGGTACCAGCCGGTGTGGTGGGGAGGGTCGGCGGCTGCATGCACTTTGTCCCCAGCTCCTCCCGACGGCAGTGACGGAGACGCGGAGATGTTGCTCCAGGGCTCAGCCTGGGACCTGTAGCACAAGCAGGAAGAGCAGCGGTGGACTATGAACCATTTATTCCCCTGTTTCTAAACTTTCACTACTTTCAAGCCTGCAGGGCTATGTACTTTGCACCACTCATTTCTGGCTTGCGCTGTGGGTTCCTAAAAGCCTTCCTTCCCGGCACAGCCCCAAGAGGCACAGGGCTCTCTGCCTGGCTCCTCCATGCCTGCACGCTGCTGGCCACAAGCTGCTGCCTCGGGAACTCCCAGGCCAGGACCAAAATGCCAACATTTGTTGATATTGACAGTGATGTAATAAGCCAAACATCCCCACCAGAGCGTCATCAACTTTACTGGAATTACTCTTTCCACAAAGTAATTAGCCAGTGGTGCTCATTGCCTCTAGATATCACTGGCACTCAGTTCAGAAGGCGTTGTATTGGATGCCAGGTTGTTATGTAGGTAACAAAGCTATCCTGGTTGCAGTTATAAGGATATTGCTTTTAAAGGATTATAAAACCTCCTGGTTCAGGGCAATTAGTAACTGATGAAAATATCCCATCACAACTACGAGTCTTCTTGCACCTCTGAGCCAAGGATGCCAGCTGCTGTTGGAGACAGGATACCGAGCTAGACAGTCTTTCAGCCTGCCCCGGGAGGAGCAGTCTCCCATTCTAATCAGTGATGCATTTGGCCTGATGTTTACCCATGAGTCAAGAGCTACGAGAACGACCTTCTGTCTGCTGCCACCACCTTGGTTGAAACCAAAAAAGGATTTCCTCTCTGGATCAAAAGCAACACCAAGACATCTGCTGTATAGAATAGGGCTGAATTCTGCCAAAAAGCACTCCGGGCTTCTTGGAACATGTACTCATTTTGAAGCAGTGCATTTGTTTTGTGTGTTCCTTCTGGGTAACAGCTGAAAAACAGAGTGAGAATCTGGACCTCAAGCAGTGTGTACCATGCTGATGGCAGTGCCCTTGTAATTCACTCCTCACTGGGTGTGGATGCTTAGCTATCCTTTGGACATTTCCACAAGGTCCCTGAATAACACCTCGATGCACTATAAAACCAGACTAGGAAGAGTAAAATATTATTTCAGAAGTTACTTCAGCCCATCCCCATCACCAGCCTCAAGCCCCCAGACCCCCCATGTGGGATGCTGCCTGCCTGTGCACATTGGGTCTTGCAGCTCTGCCCACCCCCAGGGCTGGGACAGCCAGCAGAGGATGGAGCAGGGCGCCCACCTGCCGCTCTGCAGGACTCCCCAAGCCCCCAAGGTAGGGCCGTGGGGAAGAAACATCCAGCTGGAGCCAGTGCCGGAGGGATAGAAAGCCAAGACGAGTCACTGCAGGGCTCCTCTCTCCAAAATCAGCTCTTTTGAGAGAAAACAGGGCTTCCCCAACAGCCCCTCAGGACCAGGATTATTTGGTGATGGCTCTTCTAGTTCAGAGCATCCTCGTTCCAATTTGCTTTAAGCATCTCCTGGCACAGGGCCACAGATTTGAAGAAGTTTTGCAATACACGCGAAGTGCCAGAGGTTTAACTGCTTGGGCTGCATGACATGGGAGCCAGAGTGAGGCAGGAATGCAAAGAGGGGAAATCAAGGATCGAGAATTTCCAAAGCTGGCTTTCTTCCTTCCTGCTTTTGTTAGCCCGGTTGGTGCCCCGAAAGGGCGATGTGTATTCCCAGAGTTGTGGGAATGCTGTTTCTTTTCCTGTCTAGCACTTCCAATAAGTACTTCACTGTAAGTGCAGTAAACACTAACAGAAGTGTATTGTTAAATCCTTGTGCCTTTGCTTGGATACTGCCATGATCTTAATTAGTATTTTCCACTTCTGTAAGGCTGTCATCTGCAGATCTCAAAGCTTTACGAATATTTGAAACATCTAGTGAGGAAAGAGTATTAATAGCTCCATTTAACAGATGGGCAAACTGACACACAAAAGCAGCAAGTGCCCTGTCCTTGAGGCAGGGATGGAGCAGGCGAGCAATCCTCAGCTCCAACAATGAGGCAGTTTTAGAAGTGGGTCAAGGAACGAAGAGGAAGTCTGCAGATCTGTCCTGGTTTGGAAAATGACTGCAGTCAGAGTGGCCCAGAGCCCAGGTGGACGAGGCAGAATTGCTGAATGAGCTACTGCTTGCTTCCTTAAATGGTTAATCTCTTGCTTTTTGTCTGCTAGTATGTGTCCCTGGGACCAAGTTAAAAAAAAAAGCAGTCCATGATGTTCCAAAAAGTCTGAAAGCTGAAACAGCTGCTAAAATAAGCAAGTGTCTTGTTGGCTGGGCTCTGCAGGTCAGGAGATTGCAAGTCATCCGCAGATGTTAAGGCCACAGAGGAAATGTCTCTGAGTGGGGCTTAGGGACAAAGGGAGAAGGCACAGCTGTGTGCAGAGAACCAAAGAGCACCAGGCAAACCAAGGCAACTACAAGCACCAGACAAACTTCCCCTTCTTTTCCTCAAAGCAGCTAACATGGAAGTTTCGCTTCTTTAAATGGCAGTGGGGCTGCAAACCAGTATTTATTTATACTTTTGTCAGCAGCACCGATCCCCCCAGGCCTCCCTGTGGTGCAGGTCAGGGGACCGAGTGGCTTCGGTTCTTCCCAGCACGCTCAAATCAAGTTGTTGAAAGGAGAAGTAAAACCAAAGGGGACTTCTGTGAGGCCAGGCCACTGGTCAGGCTTTCTCTGCTATTAGACCCAGCAAAGCAAACCACTTCTAATGCAGAAAAACACATGCTGAGAACATTTCTGATGAACACCTGTATCCTGAGGCCTCTCACTGCTCACCAACCCCACATTCCTCCCCTGTTACAGTCACAGGTGGTGGAAAAAGCTGCTGAGCTTTCTACCTCCTAACATGAGCATGGACACTGTTTTCTTACATTTATTTTGTTTTCCTTCCCCAGAAGCCAGTGCCCTGCTGTGTATGAAGCTTGTCTGAAGTCATGTCCAGAAGGAAAGTCAACTAACCCAGGTAGGGATGCACACTGCAGACTGATAAGATTTTTATTCACAGGGAAGTATTACATAAACAGGGAAAAGTTTTCTCCTTCCTGTTTTGTAAGAAGTCATTTCACCTCCTCTGTATTCCATATTACTAGCTGCTAGAAAGTTGCTGAGAGGAAACCAATATCCGCAGTTGTGCTGTAATGACTTCCCTGCTGCATTTTCCATACTTTGCAGCCACGCACACACCAAGCCACGTCACGGTGCCAGCTCTCTGGGCAGCCCTAGCATGAGCTGCATAGCACAGCCCCCCAGCGTGGCTGATAGCTCGGGAGGGAGACACCACACACAGATCCTGCCCTTCCTGCAGCCTGCTCCCACATTGCCATGCCAGCTTTGCTCTGCAGATAGGGTCAGCCCAGCAAGATGCAGGGAATCCCCCAAAAGATGCAGGGAACCCCCAGCTCTGAGCCTTTCTGTGACATTTGTGGGAGTGGTGAGCCTGCTGGCTCAGACGATCCTCCCTGTGCCTTCACTCCCGTGTCTCCTGCTCAGAGCTTCTCAGCCCCACGTCTGGCTGTGCAGGTCACCTTGCTGCTTTCTTTCGTCACTTACAGGCTGTTTGCACTGAGCAGGTGTCTGCAGATCTGGCACCAACACATCTCAGGGCTGGCCGGTGCACTGTCATTCACCCTGCAGGTCCCAGAGCAGCTCACCTATACCCAACGCCTTTCTGTGCATGCTGGAGACATCCCATGTCCTTCTGTGCCCAGGCTGCATTTCAGTAGACCATAAAATATTTGGCAGTTAATTTAATTAGGCACTTTCCCCTCTGAGACTACAGCTTGCAAGGATCTCTCCAAGTACACACACAGTGTTTTGGTGCATCTCGAGCACCACTTCAACTCATGTCAAGATCCCACATCCCTGGTGACTCACGCGCAGGGGACTTACCCTGCCTGCAGCAGGGCTCAGTAGCTGCTACACCTAACACAGATGTACCAGAAATCTCCCCCCACCACAGCAATGCTGTGAGGTGGGTGCATGGGGCTCCAGCAAGGCAGCACAGCCAAAGGGGCTGCTGCTTTCAGTGGGTCACAGGAGCCATGGGGTCACACAGAAGGACTCAGCTCAACCAGCTCCTACCAGCTGTTTTTTACTCCTACATTCCCCATTTTAACTGTCAGCAAATCTCCAATAGCAGCAGCCCAGACGCTGACCCTTGTCACTGCTCCCGGGGCAGACTTTCCCCCATTTCCCAAGCAAGCACTACCCCTCTCCTCTGAGTTATGTGAGTGATTTTTCCTCTGTGCAGCAGCACGAGCGAACCAGCCAGGCGAGCCCCAGGGAGCAGAGCTAAGCCCATTTTCGCTAATCAGCCTGTCTCATTCCACAGTGACACTTGTAAGAGCTGCCCTGGTTATTTTTAGGGACCGCTGGGAGCTGCCAGGGCTCTGGCCCCTCAGGAGGCCCCAGGGCTTCTCCCGCAGCCCCTCACACCGCACTGAGGGGGAACACACTGCTCAGGTGTGGACGTGACACCCGTGGGGCTGTGTGAGCCTGGATGAGGCAGGGCCAGGCAGGTGTGTGCACCACAGCTAGGATCTGCCTTCCTGCAGCGCTTCCACACAGCAGCTAAACTCAGCCCTTCAGACCACAGAACAAGGCCACGCAAGATTTGCTCTTTGTCCCTCTCAACATATAAGTAAAAACCCAGGCCTACATACCTCTGTCTTCACAGAAAGGTCTTCCCACAAACAGAGCTATCCCATCAAGAACTGCTGGGGCTTCCCCCCCTCCTTTTATACATACAACAGCAGCTATGCTAGAAAATAGGTCCCAGCTGCATCTCCTCTGGGCTGAGGGAAATCCTCCTCACCTGGGGAGGCCGCAAGGTGCTGGTGTGGTGGGCGAGCATCCCAGGCAGGGGTTGAGGAGGTCACCGTCTCTGAATTCAGTGCCCTGAGGTGCTCAGAAGAGCTGTGGGGCCGTTGGGTAGTTTCCAGCCTTTGGAGGAAATTTGAGGTGAAAGACAGCAGGGACTTTACTTCCAGAGGCCTGGATGGTCTGAAGGGAGGCAGGGGATTCGTGGGGAACCCCGTTACATAGGAACCCACCAAATCGCCCGGCCGTGCTGGGACATCACAAGTGGGGACAATACAAGGGTCCTCCTAGGACATGACTACAACAGCAGCTGTGAGACTGTTACAGCTGGAGGGTTTAAAGCGTCTGGTCTGTGGTTAGTCTGTTTTGCAGATTCAGCCATTAGCAAATCTTCCACAGCCATGGTTTTGCTCATGTGAAAGTGCATTCACGTACAAAGGCAGCTAAACAAGAAGTGGGGGGAAAAATAAAAATAATGGTGGGTGGAGCCCTCCCCTTGTACTCTTAACAGCTTTGATGGGGTCTCTGTGGGGGACCAAGGAGTGGGGACTCTTGGGGCCAAGGGTGCTTGGATGAAGGGCTTGGGCTCGCCGGTCTGCACAGCGCGGGTGGTGGAGCCGTGTCTGCCTGCACCGGGAGGGGAAAATCAGGGGAGGGCAAGGCCACCGTGTCTTCTGCCTTATGGGTGCTCACCCTGCATGTTGTGGGGCTGCCCCAGCCCCATCCCATGGCGCTGGGGCTCATCCTGACCGGCCCTGTCTCCCTGAGCCCCGAGGGATGTGTGGCTGCCCGAGGGATGGGGACAGCGGCACCTCGAAGCTGTGGGATGCAGAAAACAAGCTCAACCTGGGAACAAAACACAAATACAACCGCTGTCACGGCAACTGGCTCCAGATGCACGGAGAGACCAATTATTTCCATTAATCAACTTGGTGAGAAGCTGCAGAAGAGGCTTAAAATGCAGATGAGGTCTGGATGCTGCGGGAAGGGAGGAGCCCCAGAAAAGCTCGGTTGCCAAGGAAAAATGTGATTTTTCCCCTCGCGGAGGGCAATTACTGGCATCCTTATGCAGCCACCAACACGGGGCTGGAGCCTGATCCAGGCCAGTGGGGAGATCGGCGCTGAGTAACGCTAACAAAGAAGTGTCATTGTGGGCTGGGGGGGCTGAGCGATCTCCCCCGTTCCCCCACAGAGACACAGAGCAGGGGTCCCCAAGACCAGGCTGGGGATGTGCTGAAGGGCAGGACTGAGGGAGAAGCTAAATGCAAGGGGTGTGAAGTCCTAAGTCCTACAGGAGTCAGGCTAAGCCACATCTTAAATCGGAGGCTAAGCAGTGAGTTACCAGCTCTACAGGCCTCAAGCGATCTTCCTGCCACAAAACGAGGCCAAAGCAACAGATGGGATCTGTTTCACACGCTGAGCCTCAATCTCCCTGCTGTGCCTGTTCTTCTGCTTTATGAATGATATTTTTCCACCAAGTCCTAGAGAAGCCTAAAAGCTCTGTTCTTGCAGAATCCCTGCAGTGGAAGGAGACGCCGTGATGTTGGGGTTGGTTGAATTCACTGCATTTAGTGTCAGAGCCAGAGGGTGCAGAGTTACTATGAGGAATCCCATAGCAAAAGCCTTCCAAAAATACCAATGTGACATGCCCAACCTTGGCATTTCTTCACCACCACAGCACAGTGAGGCTTTTCCACGCCGCTCAGCACGTGAGGTGGACACCCGTGCCTTGGCAGGAGATCAGGCTGTTGCCTGTTTTCTCTCCCAGCCATGAAATTGGGGGCCCTGCAGCTCAGAGCACATCAGTTTGGGCAGAGGCAAGGCCACCACCACGTTTCAGAGGATGCAGGCCCAGCAGGAGGGCAGGGGAGCTCTGTGCCATGAGCAGGCCCTGCTGCCAGCCCTACCAGCAGCACCAGGACTGGGCACCCTGCAGGGCTTCTACTGTGTCACCCTGGTTTCTGGCCCTGGATCAAAGCTCCAAGACACGGGGGTCTTGAGCCATAGTGAGGTCTTAAAGGCACTGGCACAGGTCTAAAAATACTCCCTAGCCCTGATAACCCCATTATGGAGCCCTCATCCTTTGGTGTGCAACCTCTCACGCATGTTCCCAGACAAGAGCCAGTGGAAAATTTGCTGAAATTCCAGCTGGAAGCTGTCAGACAGTTGGTGGAAACCCCCTGACCTCAAGTGCTGGCTATTGCCCTGTGGGATTTTTTCCCTCCTGGCTGGATGAGGCTCTCGCAGCAGGGAACCTCGCAGCAGACCGCAGGGAGCACAGAAATCCTGGTGCTGCCGCCTCTGTGCTCTACCAGGCCCCCTCGGCAGCAAACCATCTCACGCTGTAAATATTTTACAAGCCCGGCAGGGCTGTTGAGTGTGTTTTGCTGTTGTTATGGATCTGCCCCCAGTAGGAGAGGGCTAATAATAGTCATGGTACCCAGGAATGAAAGGGCAAGGGGTGCAATGCGGAGATCTCGATGGCACTGTATGTCTCCATGCCCTCGTCCCTGCAGGTTGGTGGTAAAGGGAAGAGAAGCAGGATGCGAAGCCTGAACAGAAAAAAGGGGCAGTATCCCTCTTTGCATGCTGAACTGCAACACAAAGAAGAAGTTTCACCCCAGAAATGCAGCAAGGTTTAGTTTGGTTTGGGAAAAAGCTTGGCTGGACCTCCAGAAGCTCGTAGGCCAACAGCAGCAGTTAGATCCTCTGGTGTGACACCAGGAGAGCAGGACCCGGCCCTGCGGGCACGGAGCTGTTGGTCCCAACTGCCGCTCACAACGGGCGGTGGGAGCATTGGGGATGTAAGTGTGGGGGACTCCTGCACCTCAGGGCTCCACGTCCCTGTGCCAGGCCTTGCTGGCTGCCTGTTGTGGTCACCGAGACGTTCCTCAGGTGTCCTAGGGGAGAGCGCGCCCTCGAGGAACGGGGACATTTCTGTGTGGCCCCAGAACCAACGGCAGGCACAGGCCCTGCCCTGCCCAACGCCACGCCTGGGAGCGGGGGAAGCAAGATAGGGCCCAATTCCATCCCGCCCCGTGAAGGGAAGCCGTGTGGGCTCGGGCGGTGCTTCAGGCTCAGTGCTGCAGAGAAACCTGCTGCTGTTTAACCTTCGCGCTCCCTCCCTTCCAGCCGCCCGCTGGGCTGGGCTGGCTCCCCTAAGGGACAAGTATGTCTAAGAAGTGCTCAAAGGTGTCCTGTAGCAGCAGGTGCCACGAGGAGACGTGCAGAAATTGGTCTGACACAGACAGTTTATGCAGTTACTGTGAAGCCGGGTTAGAGGTAGAGCAAAAGCCTGACACGAGCCTGAGGTAAGAGAGGCAGGCCGGGGGCAAGCTCAGCACGGCCATTCTGCCTGCCGGTAGCCCGGGTACACGTGCAGTCTGAAAATAGCTCTTCCTAGCCATGAAAATAGCTCTTCCTAGCTTACAGGTTAACCTAGATGAGGGACAGATGCAGTGTCACGCAAAGGGCTTCCTTTGAAACTGGAGTCCAGGGCTGGGTGTGACTGCAAAAATCCACCCGAGCCCTCCAAGCCATGGGACACAAGCCATGGGACATATGTCTGCGCTGCGGGTGCATGGCCCTGTGGTGTGTTTAACCCCCCAGGGGTGTTTCCAGGCCGTTGTCCACCTCCCAGTGCTTGCAGTACCTGCGTGCTCGTAGTGACGGGCCTGGGAGCTGTGCTGCAGAGGAGCAGGCAAGGGGGAAATGGGGATTTGGTGCTGGCTTGTCAGTTGGACAGAGGCGGTGAGTTCACCTGAAAAAAGTGCCCTCCTTTCTGGCTCTCTTGCACACTGGAAGGCAGAAGAATCGTTTAACCCTTTAATTTCTTAGCATCCACACCTTCTGAATGTGTGAAATTCCACCTGGCTGTGAGCAGGGCTCGTTGGTCTGCAGCAGGGAAGGTCAGACCCCCGAGGGCAGAGCCCTCCCGCTCCTCCCGCTCCCCACGAGCTCCCCGGGGAAGGACAGCGAGCCCAGCCGAGGTCTGGCACCAAAACCTGCCCCGAACGCCACGTCCACGCCAGCAGAGCTGAGACCGCTGCGGCTCAGATCTCCCATTTCATTCCAGTCCTCGCAAGATGCTATGGAAAAATAAGCTCGAGCCAAACAGCAGGCTTGGCAGGGCAAGGTTATTTCAGCAAGGCGAGGGAGCTTTAAACTCCGGAGCCTGCCCTGGGGAGCCACTGCTCCACAACCATCCATCCACAGTGACGGCTCCAACTCTGCGGGCAGGAGGGAGGTGGTTCTTTCTTATCACTGGCCGATGCTAACAGATATTTCACTGTCTAAGCCCCACCGAGCTGGTTTGGGCCTGCCAGGAACTGCAGAAAAATCACATCTCGCCCTGAAAATTGAGGCAGTGGCTCCTGGATGCGGGGGCTTCCCGGCGCCCTGGTGGCCATGCGGGCGGGCAGGGACCCCCTGGCCCGGCCTGGGGGAGCTGCAGAGCGGGACATGAGCCTGGAGCAAGGGGCCGGGACAAGAAGCAAGCGGCCGGCGCTGCGGGAAGCGGCCGCCCCGGCCCCGGTGGCGCTGCGGGGCTCCGCGGGCTGAGCCCGGCGGCAGAGCTCAGCCGCCACCTCCCGGTAGCTTCTGCCCCAGCATCGTCCCCGCTGCTCCCCACGGAGCTGCCGAGCTTCGGTAAGGACTTGGAAGGGGATGGCCGAGCGCTCGCCGTGCCCCAGGATGGGGCGCTTTGCCTGCTGGGGTCCGCCAGCCTCGGCGGTGGAGGCTGCGAGGCTCCCGAGGCTGCGGGTTTGAGGAGCTGGGCTTCCCAGCAGGCTTCCCTGGTAGGAAGATCAGCATTAAGCAGGATCGGTGCAGGAGCTGAACAAACCTCTCAGTGGCACATTGACCCCGAGACACAAAAGCAAGCGAATGCTACAAGTTGCCTTTTTTCCATTAGATGCCGGTGTTCCTGACCAGCACCTCCTCCACGTGGAGGAGCAGGGCGGAAGGCGTCCTTTACAGTGGGCAAAATAAGCCAACTGGTAGCCTCGAACTTCCATGCAGAAAAAACAAACCGAGTGCCAAACTCAGTGAGCAGGAGCGGGAACCAAGAGCACCAGGTTTACAGCGCCGAGGCAGCATGTGACAGCTAGCTCCGTGCCTGGGCGCCAAGACGCTTGCGGTACATTCCCAAAGCTGCTCAGCTCCCTGCACTGTGTGCAGGACAAACGCTGGCAAGTTAAAGCCTCAGCTAAAATGAAAACCAACAGCTTAAACACCCCCCAGGCTGGACCAAGAGCTGGCCGGCGGCTTGTGTTCATTGTGAACCTTTCTTTGCACTCTGCGCTTGGCACAGACAGGAGCGAAGGGATCCAAAAACCTCACAGAAAGGTTGATTTTCACATGTTAAAGTGCTTATCGGAAAGCCATCTCACTGAACTCTCTATCAGTTACACGAATGTGACAAACACACCGGTACTGATGTGAAGCACTCACCGGCTCCTGGAGCTTTTGGGTGGCTGCCTGCTGGAGCCCCATTTCTGATTACAAATTCGGGTTGGATCAGCCCCCCCAGTGCGGAGAGCCAAATTCAGCCTTCATTCAAAGCTCCTCGAATGGCATTTGGAGGAGGAAGAAGGGCTTGGGACAGGCTGATGTCGAGCTGAAATGCTGAGCTTTGAATCCAAGACAGCCTCTGTTCCCCCACCGTGCCGGGGAGCCGAGCGGCAGGCGCGTGGTGTGCGCTGAGAGCAAAGCTGGTGACAGCAGAGCCAGCAGCAGGTCGTTACCTGAGATTTCGGTAGCTGCTCCGACTGGGAGCGGAGTTGCAGGGGCTTTTTTTTTTCATGCTGTAATTTACCTGCGTAAAGTCATCTAACCTGGATGCAGCCATGCATCCAGGTTGGCCAAGCATCCTCGACCTCAGAGTTGTGTTTTCTCTGCAGGATTTTGGATGTGCATAGAAATTCAATGGAGGTAGAGTCCAGCACGTACACTGACTTTATTTCCTGCGATCGGGCTGGCCGGAGGAACGCTGTCCACGACATCCAGCGAGATGCAACCACCATCAGCATGCGCAAGCTGACCGAGGACATCAGTGACCTCACCGTCGAAGGGGCAGGTGAGCTGCCGCAGGCACTGGTAGCCACAGCTCGTGGTGCCCAGCCTAGGAGGGCACATCATGAAACGGCAGGAAAGCAAAGTCCCTGGGAGCCAGGCACAACGGGGGGATGCTCAGGGGGAACATCCCATCCCTCCCTGCAGCCAGCAGGAGGCTCACAGGCTGAGGGTCTCTTGCAACCAGCGGGGTGGTCCCTGGGGTCCTGGTGCAAGAACACTGCAGCCAAGGTCCTGGTCCTGTTTTAACAGGATGAGCACCAACCAGCAGCCTTCCTGGGGCAAAGTACACGTCAAAAATACCTTAGGCCTCATAAAAATCATGGGGGCGGGGGCTGTAATTTGCTTTTTCCATTTCTTAATCACCCTTTAAATAGTATTTTGAATAGCAACAGCAGTAATTTTAAGCACCACCAGCCATCTCCATGCCTTTCCCCATAGCCCAGACATGGCAGCATCACCCTGCTCAACGCTGCTGCCCAGCTAGCTATGGCATGCACGAATGCTCAGCTCTGAGCCTGAGGCTGGGTTCACTAACAAGCAACCAAACACACAGCACAGCTGCAGAGAATAAACTCCTTTCCAGCCCTTTCTCCAAGCTGCACTCTGTAACTATAAAAATGCTTTAAAATGCATTACCCCAGCTGTACCTCTTCAAATATGTCCCTAATAGTACATGTCCATACACCTGTCTGCAATAAGCACAACCTGGAGCTCATCTAGAGAGAGAACCAGGGTAACTGCCTGGCTGTCCACTTGGAACTTGCCTACACAATTTAGGCAAGGAGAGCTCATCCCTGCTTTGAAAGGGACTGTTGGTTTAGGACTGCTGTATCGATGCACCCTGCAGTCATATAAAATCCTTGCACCGTCCTTTGAGACCCGAGGCACCCTCCCAGCACCACCAGCTACCCTGCTTTGAGAAGGGTTTGTGCTCTGGGAACGTGATGGGACAACCATATACATTTAAGCCAAATATCTGGCCACAGGTAGGTGGCAATAGGGCTTCAGCTAGCGAGCTGAATGAAATCAGCTGTAGCAATGACTGATCCCTTGTGTCCTGAGCACAGCGTAACCATGCTTTCCTCCCACTCCTCCCTTCTGCAGACAGCGAAGCACCTAGCACCTCTTCTGAGAGCGACCCTGGAGCACGACCAAAGGAGCAAGAAAACAAACCCTCTCCATGACAGCGTGCAGGGGGCGGGATGGGGCAGCAGGAGGGACTTGCTGTGAATGTAAAACGAGAATTTGCTATTGAATTTGTGGACAAAAGCCAACCTGGACCAGGCAGTTGTCTGTCACACGCCTCTGCAGCAGCCATTTTGTTTAGAGCACCGCAAGATGCTGCACAAGGACTGGTACCTCCAAAAGACTTCTGCTCCCATCCCTAACGATTTAGAGCAACACTGCAGTGTTTGTAGTGACATGAGCCATTCTCAAGATGCCTTAGCTGCAATTTTCCCCTATGGGAAAAAGCGATTTCAGTAATAATATACACACCAGACTTTCCTGTCCAAGGTACCTTCCCACTATTGCAAATTTAGCCTATTATTTATTCCGTTTCCATAGATTAGAAGTTTAGACAATTGGTTTTTCCACACACTGCCCTCATCCTGCATCTCACAGCTGAGCTGGCCTCCGGACTGCCCGTGGGGCCGCTCGCCAGGGCAGGCAGCAGGGGGACCCGGCCGGTCCCGAGCGTCCATGGCCAGCCCCATGCAGCCCCACTGCTGCTGCTCAGCACCAGGAAAGGACCAAAGCACAGCCCTGTGTGGACAAGCTCCACCGAGAGGCCCAGCAGCATCAGCCACAGGCATCTTTTTCTTTGGGTTTTAGCATTTTAAGGTATTGTTAAGGGGAGGGGAGAAACATTTTGCTGTTTTGACTGTTGAAATTCAGGCTTAACTTCGCAAGCTGTTAGCTGAGATTATCTCCGGTAGGATCTCACACCATTCTCTCTTTTAGGAGACATGTTTTGTGTTAAAGATGGTTTGATAAAACTATATAAGCTGTTGGAATAAATAACACAGCCTTCAAGTACTGAAAGTGCTCTGCCTGGATGGTTGTTCTTCCTCTGTTTCACCTTGTAACAGGTTGGGCTGCAAGGAGGTTACACCAGCCTCTAACAGGGAGATAGGGAACTGTATGACAAGAGAGTCCCTTCTGTCTGGGGCTGTGAAACCTCCCCAAACATTTGCAGCCCCCAGTTAGAAGCAGATTTAAAGTTGGGGATGGAGAATGCCAGAAATCTGCCCCGACTTGCCCAGGTTTGCTGCAAGGCAGTGCTTTTCCAGGTTTACTGGAAGCCAAGCAGGGTAAAGCTGGCTTAGGACTTGGCAGAGCAGCTGAGACACCAGGAGAAGAGATGCCGGTGGGAAGAGATGTCCTCAGCACAGCACCAAGCTACAAGGACATCCATCACTCACATTTCACCCACCCAGCACAGATGATCCCAGCAGAGCTCTGGGAGACGGCTCCAGCCCCACAGGGATCGGTCCTGCAATGGACAGGGCAAGGCAGAGCTGGCCTGAGAAAGCCTCCAGCAGTGACACAGGGACAAGCACCTCCTTGACAGCTTCGGGAAGAACTGAACGTTACAACTTTGAGATTTATCAGAGCAAACAAGGCCATAAATAAGCAGAGAAGTTGCTGCCAGACAGGGGGCGAATTGTCTGTGGGTCTCCAAGAAGCGATGGCTGCGGGACCAGGACAGAGATGGATGTTGCTCCAGCCTGCCCAGGAAACAAGGACTTGGCAGCCAGGTAGAGGCTGCATCTGCTTCCTTGGCAGCCCCACACAAGCCCCCCCCGAGCTGCCTGGATACTATTGCAGCTCTGTTCCCAGACGGCGGCCAACAGCCTGCTCCCTTTTCCCCGTGCTCAGGGGCAAACAAGCAGGTAGCTCCTGGTCTTGGCTGACAGGCGGTTTGGTCTTCAGGCCCTATTTCCAGCTCTCCTCGCTTCCACCGAGCAGTATTTTTGGCTCAGACACGCACACGAAGCAAGCCGAAAGGCAGTGCAGAGGGACTGTGCACCACGCATGACCTCCAGCAGTCAAGAGAGGGCTAATCTTGGGTCTCCCTGGTCAGAAGATAGCTGCCGCAGTTATATTTAGGCAGATCACCAGTGACCCGTTGGCCAGCCACCCTCGGAGCACAGGCATCAGGTTCCCCCCACAAGTAAAAGAGCCGGGTCAGCTGCCATCGCTGCAGGACCAAGGGCACCGGATGAATCCAGCGATGTCCTGACTTGCAGAGCTGCTGAGCGCACAGATGCTCTGAGCCCCTGATTTCAGCTGAACATACAGGCATGAGGGACCTCCGCCAGCTCCACCCGAGTGCTAAGCGATGGGAAAGTCGATCAGAAAACACCCAAAACACCCTCCTGCCTGAGCTGATACCACAGTCCAGCAGCCTCGCGGACCAGACCGTACTGCTTCTGGCCCTCAGCATCAACAAAGCGTGCAAAACTCAGGAAGGGGGGAGAAAATATCAGCTATTTGTGACGCGTGACAGAAAAAGTGATAAGGATTCTGCTTCTAGGGGTAAGATATGCATTTCTACGATTACTGAAAAGATGCAAGGTTGGAACAACTTGCATCAATAAATCCAGCTTGTAAGTCTAACAAGGGAGTATGAGTACCTTCCCTCTTCTGTGCCCTACATTAAAACTTTCAAAGCTACCTGCTAGCAGTGGGAGGCAGGAACTGGGCTGCCACACCAACCGATTGACCCCTCTGCCTCTAGCAGGGGTACAACGGCTCGCATTGCAGCCCACGGAACACGGCTCCTACCAGTCTCCCTTGAGCAGAAAGGCGAGAGGATTTCTGTTTTAATATAAATTTGTTATTTTATTAAACGGGATTAACAATCAACTGTCCAGAATCCAAACAAGCAGCTTCTTCAGAAACAAATTTTGGAGAAAAATTAACTCAAAAAAGCCTGGCTCTAACAGCAACCATATTCTTAAAAGTGATGATTTATAATTTGCTTAAAAAAAAAAAAAAGTAAGAAATTCACTCTCTCCTATCTATCTAGGTGTATGTATGCACCACGTATTTCAGAGATGAGTATTTTACTCAGAAGACAAATATGGAAGCCTAGAAAGAAAGGAAACATTCCCAGCACTGGGGCGCTGCTGGCTGAGGCTGGGCAGCCACTGTCCAGGACCACCACGGCCCTTCGCCAAAGGCAACTTTTTGGTGTAGTATCTTTGGAGCATGCACCTTTGCAGACGCCTGGGATGCTGCAGCATGCCACACACACCACGCTCCCTCCTCATGTGCATCGAGGAGCTCTTTGTCAGCAGGAAAACTGTCACTTCTCTGGCTGCATGGCTCTATTGCATATTAAGTAAAAATACTGTAATGCACCAAAACGGCTTAGGAATTTTGGTGAATATTTCCTTGCAAGTTCTCCACCAAACTGAAAGTCTGACTCCTAGCCGGTGTTGTGGTTAAGCGAGAAAAGCAATTCAGATGGGACCTGAGTCAATATTTGATATTGGGCCCTAGCTTATTAATCACTGAGTTTAATAGTGCCGTAAGATTATGTCACGTTAGGAAAAGCGCAGAATGGTTAAAACAGGCAATCGAGCACAATTTTTCTAAGGTCCTAAACAAGGATGCAGGAAGAGCAAAATGCAGTTTACAGGAATCGTCTAGGATGAGTACAAAACTGGGAAAGTCCCAGAAGGCAGATTTGGGCCCAAAATGGTAAAAATCCGTTCCAACTTCCTATGCATGTGTGAGCACGCTCACGGCCAGCTGTGAGCTCAGCTGGAGCCCACGGTGTGCGCTTCCGCGGCAGTGACGTTGTAAGGCCCGATACACAGAACTCCTTGGCTGAGGGAGGATGCCAAAAAAGGCTTTTAAAAAAAAAAAAAAAAAAAACCACCCTTCAGACCTGTGCACCAGCTTCCAGCTTGTTCTTGTCCTGGGCCTGTTAGCACAAGACTAACCACAGGTAAACACAGCTGCAGCCAAACCTCCCTACCCACACGGATGGGGATAAACCCTCACACCTACTCACTCCCGACCTGGCACACCTTTTTCCTAGAACGGCGGAGATTAACCCTGACAGTCAGAGCCAGAGGAGATTATTTCTGCACCACGGGCAAGGGCTAAGGCAGGTCAGCAGGGCACGAGAGGTCCTTCTGCTCTCGTTTATGGTACAGAGGGAGCAGCAGCTGAAGGGAGGCGTTTGGGTCTACGTGCACAACAGCAGAGGAAGCTGGATGTCCATTTGGGAGACGGTTCACGGGGGCGATAGGGGTGTGTGTATGATAGGAACCTGATTCTGCTTAGCACTGTAAAGGTTAACATGGGATGCCAGGAATGGAGACTGACCCCAGGCACCTTCTGGCGCTCCCACAGCCCAGAGGAGAGTTGAGCACACACGAAGAAGGGCCACGGCTCCACGCTGGCTTGCAGGGACGCATCACGATGCGTTGGGCACCATCCCGTAGGCTTCATACAGCGTATTGAGAAGTTCCTGCTTTTCTTTCTCGGGTAAGAAGCTGGACTGAGCTGCATTGATGTTCTGGAAAGGCAGACGGGGAACAGAAAGATGTTAAGGCACATCGGAGATGAAGATGTGGCTGTACACATCCAAACCTATCTCTGACCATCAACGAGCCAGGGAAGGTGAAGTTTCCACTCCAAGATACATTTCCACAGCCTCATTTCCCAGGGCAACTGCTCTGGCCCACCACTAGCAGCAACCCCGAAAGGAACGAGGCAGGCACGAGGAGGAGGCCTTTAAGTACTCCGGAGTTTGCAGGGTACACACTTTAGAGCTGTTCCTACACTCCAGGTGTCCCTTTGTGCCAACACAGCTGGTGGTGGCAGCCTGACGCGTGCTGCCATGACAAAGCCCAGCTGCACAAGGTCCTCTCCAGGGACCTTCCTTCTGTTACACAGAGCCAGGACGGCTTTTGCAAGGGCAGCAAAGGACGGCTGGCATCCAGGGACCCCAGGCTCAGAGCTGCCCTTGTTCTCCTGCACCCGGGGAGCCAGGTCTGCAGTAGGGGCTCCAGGCAGGACAGCACACCCTTCAGTGCACCCCGCATTTCCAATTCCAAGCAAGTGTCTTTGCAGACGTGGAGGTGGCAGTCATGAGCATGACTGAATGCTAACCAGGAAAGCTCCCTGGATATGCAGATAAGCCAGACTCCCAACAGTTATCCTGTCTTTTTGTCTTGGGTGAGTAATTCAGAAAACTAACAAGTAAAGCCAGGTTTTGGGATGTATTGAAAACACATAAGTGGCTGCGCACCAAGCCAGCGGTCGCTTTGTTTTCAGTTCAGTTTACAAGTGCAAAACCTGCAAGCTCTTTTGTATATGCGGAATCTTACTAGCTTCAGGGCCAGGCCTTGAAATAACCTCCCTGCAATTCCAAATCCATGGAAAAAAAGCAACAGGCACCTTCCTTCCTACAGTTAGATCTGTTTTGAAGACTCTGCTAGACCATTTCCACCCTAACCTGTTCTCCACACAGCCCAAAGCAGCCACATGGGGGCTGCCACCCCCAGTGCCCCCGCTGCACGAAGCCGCGCTCAGCTCCTCCTGCTCGCTGCACCCCCAACAGGATTTTATTTTCCCTTAAAACTCTTCCGCTTATAAAGAAAACAAGCAGATGTCTCTGGGCTTCACCAGGACCCCTGCAGAGCACCAGCTGAGGCCAGCTTACCACTCTCTTGAAATCCTCCTCAGTGAAGCCCATGTAGTCCTTCACTATGCTGTAATCCGTGTCGATGTTGGAATTGAAGATGAGGGGGTCATCGGTGTTTATCGAATAGTTAGCCCGATCCTTCCTAAATCTGTAAGGGAATATAAAAACGGTGGGCGAAGCTCTACGCGTGGCAGTGTTCATGCACTTTGCAGGGTGAGATGTGGTAAAAGCAAAAACCTCCCAGCAGCAAGGAGCAGAGCGCGGGGTGCCTGCTGCGTGCGGGTCCGGGCACCCAGCTCTCACCCACCCGCACCCCAGGGACGTACCACGCTGTCCCAGGTGGTTTGCCTTTCCCTCACACAGCAATAAAGCAGCTATAAGTAGCCAGGATTTGGGTTAATGACTTCAAGATTAAACGTTACGCGTGTGTCTTACTGCACGGTTGGGTGTTTCCTGAAGTCCGGCAGACATGCTCCGGTCAGATAACTGGACCAGGGGCAGACCTGGTTGGGGGAGTTAAAACAAACACGAAAAACAGCATCAGCCACACAGATCTGAACTGCAACTGTGAACGCAGATAGCGGTGAGCAGGCAAACCAGATGGAGGTTCAGGGCTTTGTTCACGGCCCGGGCAGCTTCCACCCTCCACCCAGACACGCTCTGGTAGTGCAGCCTGCTTTGTGGGATAATTCTGCAGGCTTGAGGTCCATAAATCAGCAAATAAGCTGTCCAAACCATATCCTCAGCCAGAACAGGATCCGTTTCCTCTGCCACACGCTTGCTGTGAGCTTCTGTGCGCCCTGTGTGGCCCAGAGCCCGGCCAGCAGCCAGGCACCAGCACCGCTCCTGCTGTGGAGCTCGGGGCACCCGGCTTCCACCGCAGGGCGTCCTCACCTCAAAGTGCATCTTGGTTCTCAGCAGCTCCTTGTAGAGCTCGGGGTCCTCCAGGACGTGGTAGCCGTGGCCGATGCGCTCAGTCTTCAGGAGATACACTGCCTGGAGAGCATGGGGGAGCAGCTACAGCCTCTGAGCCGAGCCACGGCCCGGCTCCCTGCCCGCCACGTGAACACAGAAACCCCTCGGGATTCCCCTGGGGCTTCCCAACCCCAGTGCCCTGAGCAACTCATACCTCCTTGATCATGGCAGGCGGCCCGGCCTCCCCGGCGTGGACGGTGCGATGAATGCCGCATCGTTCGGCTTCCTGAAAGGCGAGGGAGGAAACGCTTCGGTGCGAGGGCAAGGTCACCAAAGCTCTGGCACAGCCAGCGGGCTCGGCTCCCGGAGCTCCCAGCCCACGAGGGGTCAGGACAGTAAGACCAGCAGCAGCAGCACTCAGAAAGCTGGGTCACCTCGCACCCGGAGCCCAGCCTTGCTTCAGGCTCTTTTAATAAGCACTGGGCTGTCCCCTCCCCAGAGGGCAGCAAGCTCGGGGCGCTCCTTCCTCCACCCACTGGCCTCTGTGCATGGACTCACAGCAATTCCCATCTGTGGGGCTTCTTCCTACTCCAGCAGCAGCCAAGTGGGGGGATTTAAAGCTGCTGGGGCAGGGGACGTGATGCTCAGCAGCCTCAGGGCTTTTTGGCTTGATCTGCCTGGCGCCGTGCGCTGAGCTCCAGCTCTCAGGATGCGGTTAGGCAGCGATGTCTGCCTTTAATCACTGAGATATAAACATGGGAATAGCTTTTCTATTTAACAAAACATTTTTAATTGCTAAAGTTAATTTTTAAGCTCTCCCAGCTGCTTGTGGTCTGGGTAAAGTGCTGCATGTCGCCTAGCCAGGAATAACTCAGCGTGTGCTTTCTTAGCGCTTCTTTTAAGAAGCTTATTTGACAAACCTCGTAAGCCGCCTTATGGCCAGAGGTATTCTCCACCTTCAGCGACTCGTCCCCGGCCAGGTCTATGGCCACCACGGAGTCGTTTCGATACTTCTTGCAGAGCTCCACCACCTCCGGAGACCAGCCTGGAAGAGACAGCAGCAGGATTCAGGAGAAAGCTTTCGTATAGTCACACTTTGAGATTTTTTTCCTAAACACGGAAGAAAATGTGCTTTCATGGCGTGGTGTCATGGAATAGTTTGGGAGGCACCTCCAGAGGTTCCCTGCGCAGCAATCACCCTGCCCTGCTGCACAGCATCCTCCGCTCCCCCGGACAAGATGACGGATGCTACTTCTGGTGAAAAGGAGCTGCACAGCCTCCTGGAAGGCTGACCTTTAACACACGGTTTTATCTTTTTGGCATCAGTGGGAGAGAGTAACAAACGGCCAACAACCACTCAGGAGTTATCTCTGATCAGGATGCAGTATAATCTCTGACAAAGCAAACACATCTATTAGCTGATACTTCACCTACCCTTCGCAAAAAGGCCAAGAAACAGAGATAAACTGCAGAGTTAATAATTAACCGGCACCTGCTGTGCACGTACAGTCCTGAAGTCACATGAACACACAAGAAAATGGGTGCAACTGCAACTTCTTTTATCACCAGTTTCGAACTCGCCAGGTTCGAGCCATTCTTTCATTGATAACTGAGATGTAGCTAGCTCTGGCTGGTATTTCTGCCTCTCTCTTGACACTTCCTAAGTTTCGGGGTGGCTTCCCAGGAAGAGCTCGTGCCCAGAGCCACCTCTTCAGGTAGCACACGCACAAAAATGCAGACTCAGCTGTTTGCAGGAGGAACTCCAGCCGCTGTGCAAGCGCACGCTGCACGTGCTGCCGGCTGCCCCCGCAGACACGTGGGACACAGGCTCACAGCTTCCAGTTTCTACAAAGAAAGAAGTTTTCTTCCTAGAAGCCAGAAACCCGAGGGTCAGGATTTCAGATTATTGTTTGGTCATCTTTCCCCGCCCCCCCCATCTCTACTTGGACACCCTCAAATCTTCCAGTTTCCAGGATTTTTTTTTTCTATTTTTTTTTTATTTTCATTTCTAGCAACAAATTAGCCGTGTGTTTGTTAGAAAAACTTTCTGCCCTATTAAACCTGCCTAAAATTTATCAGGATCTGAAGGCATTTGTAGCAAAGTTTCAGTGTAAGACAATTACTGCCAGACAACTCACTCCTGCTTTGCTTCTCCCCAGGTGAAGATGCTCACAGAGCTCAGCAGCCCAACAAAATGCTGAGAATTATTTTTTTCCTATTCTGTGTCATAGTACCTGCTATTGAAGAAGTTCAGAGCTGCTTGTTTTGGGAAAAACACTTTATATTTGTGACTTAAACATGTTTTACTTGTTTTTCCGGCTTAAACCAACAGTGAGCTAGCAGCCAGCGGATTCTCTGGCTAACCCACGCTGGGGCTAACAAAGGAGCGTGCCGCTGCAGTGGCGTGATGGTGAGCTGGAAAGTTTAATTTCTGCCTCCAGAGCTGTGGGACATCAGCCTGGCCCTCCTCTGGGACCACTTCTTCCCAAAGCAATGTGGCCGCTGGCTTTGGCAGTGGCTTCAGCCAGCCCAAGGAGAGCTCCGAGCCCCGGGCAGGGAGCGAGGTAGGAGCAGAAATCCCAGCTCCCACGGGAGAGGCAAAAAAGAGCCCTGTGTCCCTTTAGCAAGGCCTCCAGCTAGCTCTCCTGACGCTGGCTGCACCTACAGCCCCGCTTTCACTTCCAGCAGACCCTTTACGAAGGGTGAGGGAGCAGAGGACCCTGACTGAGAAAGAACAGCCCGTGCTCGGCACCATGCGGTCCCACATCACACACAGGGCCACGGGGCCGGTGCTTTCCCCACATTTCCGCAGGGACCTGAACCCAGGGGACATCCCCCCCCAGCCGCGCGTCAGGGAAGGGGAGCAGAGCAGCAGGGGAGCTGCAATACATTACTTGGCATATGGCGCATGCAGCATAGAATAGACCTGGCTTTGATGTGGAAATCCCTTTCTCCATCCTGCAGTCCCTGATTTACGAGGTGAACAACTTCATCCGGAGTGAGGTCTCCCCTGTGGGGCAGAAGAGGTGGTAGTGAGAGGCTGGGCACCGCCTGGGCGGGCGGGCAGGAGCTGCAGGGACGAGAAGTCGGAGACCCCACAAAGCCCGGGCCCCGCTGGCGGTAACATCCCCGGGAACCCAGCTGGATCACCCCCAGCAAACAAGCACATTTTGCACCCACGCCACGCGGACGTGTCTAGGACGATTTAGAAAAGCCCCAGGGAATTAGATGCCACTGCTGCTTGGGCACTTCTGCAGCAGTAGGTGCCCAAAGAGCTCTGCACCCAAAGGGCTCCCTCCTACCTGGCTGCGCTGCAGAGCACCTGGGCCAAGTTTTGGCCAGCGAGCTACCCAGAGGCAAGGCGAGACTTCGGTCACTGCCTGTCCAAGCAAATGCCCCGAGGAGCCGAGCCCAAGAGCCTCTCGTTTGCCAGGGCAACTCATTAGGATGCACAGCTCCCTGCAGCGTGGCGAGCACAGCACACCCAAAGCTACCACGACACGTCCTGCAAGGGGCCACCGAGCCCAGCACTGATTTAATTAGCAGCACGCAGCAGCGCGGGGGTGACATTTAAACAAGGGAGCAGATTGCCAGCCCCTTGCAACACTGCCTGCTGGCTCAAACTTCTACTTTGCAGGCAGGCAACCCCTGTCCAAGCCCTGCTTCCCCCCGTCCAAGCCCCGCTTTCCCTCGCAAGGGGAATGGCTTCAGCCAAAAGCTCAAGGGCAGCTGCCTCGCACATGCTGAATTAAGTGCCTGCAGCAAGGCACATCAAAACACGACAGCACACAGAGGTATTACAAGAGGAAAAATGCTACGGACAGGGCAGGGAGAGGGAAAAGTGCCAGAGCTGGCTGCACCGGCGGAGCGAGCAGCCCCGGGTACCCAGAGGTGCCGGCTCACCCACGCGGGTCCCAGCTCCTGGGTGCTGGCCGGGGAGCTCAGGCAGGAGCATATACAGGTACAGGGCAATTAAGTTAAAGGCCGTGATGAAACCTTACTAATTAACGCGCTGTGGCAGGTTGTGAGAGGGAAAAAAAAAATTATTAGTCTTCACGTCTGACCGCGTTGCAACACTTTGCCTGCAGCTTTTCAGGAGAAAGGATGATGGGGTGGCCAAGCGGAGCCGAGCCCGCCCATCGGCACGGCCCTGCCCTGCTGCCCCCCTGCCCCCCTGGGACGGGACGGAGGGGATGCTCGGGGGGGTCACTCACTCGGCTTGTCCCCAGGGGATGGGGCTGACGGAGCAGTTGGCCAGGAGGTGAGGGCTGTAGCGGACCTCCACGTAGACGACGCCTTCCTTCGCTTTTGTCTCCACCAGCTCGTACGCGATCCTCCGCACCGCCTCGCGGTCCCCCCTGCAGGGACAGCGACGGGACCCGTCACCCCCCGGCACCGGGAGGGGACCCGCAGGGACGCCACCGAGCGCGGACAAGCAGGCAGGGGGTACTTACGCGATGGCAGGCATGTAGTGATCAAATTTCTCTAGAAACTCGGTAAGCGACAGCGGCGTGTTGTAGCTGATGTGCTTCAAGAGGTCATCAACAGTGTCGCCGGGGAGAGGAATTCCTCTTTTCCTGGAAAACAAGTCACATTTTACCAATGGGGAAGGCTATCATGTTTTTAAGAGGTCTCTAAGCACGGCCTTAGCTGGCAGCATCGGCCTCCGTTTCTTCACAGAAAAGATATGGCACAAGCTGTCCTTCCAAAAGCTCCTCGCAGACGTGGCCCTGGATCTCCGCGGGAAGCACGGCGATCCGAGACACCAGCAAAACACAAGCAGATCGAGATGGAAGCCCGGGGTGACCCAGCGGGAGCAGGGCCAGAGCACATTTCAAGCTTAAGACAGAGCTCCTCGGGAGGGGCTCTGCATTATTTCTTGGCATCTCCCCCTCCTCGAATTGCCAAAATTCCTTAGAAAAGTTAATTTCTACTTATGGAAGCTCAAGGGCCTGAGAAATGACAGGGAAGTGCGTGGGCTCAGGACCACCCAGCTTTGCTGCGGGGGAGCCCAGCCCCAGCAGCGGCACAGGGGGGTCCCAGCAGCGGCTCCCATGGGGGGCTGCGGGTGCCAAAGCCCACCCAAGCTCTTCATCATCCCCACGCACCATCACCTGCCCGCGGACACCAGCCTAAAATCGGGAATAACAACCAGACATTTGGTTCTAATCCTCTTTCCTTCCTTCCCGGCGCTGCCGCGATGAGTTACGGCCGGCTGATGGATGTCTCCCTGCTGACGGAGACCAAACCCCGGTGACAAGTCCAGCGACCCGCTGCCAGCAGCTGTCCCGCGAAGCAATCCGCAGGAAAGCGGCCCGAACGCCGCCAGTCCTGGGCTGAGCGAGCGCTGCTCCTTTCCCCATTCGGGCAGAAAGGAAAGCAGCCCCGGGCGCAGCGTTCAAAGGCAATCTGTCCGGATTAAGTTGCTGGCACTCAGTGGGGGCCGCTCAGCGCTGCCAAGGCATCAGCTTTCCCCCCCACCTTGCCCTTTCCACGGCAGTGACACGTCGCTGTCTGCTCCGGGAGCTCTCAGCTCTTCCTCTGCCCGCCCGGGGGACACCAAACACGGAGCCCCGCAGCCAAGCTGCTCTCCTGCCCCCCTCCACGCACCCCCAAAGCATCACCAGCGGCAATGGTGCTTCGGGATGACCCTCAGCACGAGGATGCTGAGGCTGGCTCTCTGTTGGAGCGGGGTGGTGGATGTGGCCACCATGGCTTTGGAGCTGCTGTGGAGCCCAAACCCCCAAGAACCGCAGAGTTCAGGGCTGCCCCCGGGGGCTCGTGCACCCCAGCAGCTTTGTGCTACCTGTACACGTCCAGCCACCACCTGGTAAATTGATTCCCAGCTCTTTGCCTTTAAAAATAGACCACAAACAGCTTTGTATGTCCAGGGTGAGGTTGTAAGGCAGTGTCCTGCACTGCCCCTTGGCTTTGGGGTTTGTGTACACACTTGTTTTAGAGCCTGCAAATAGCACAGCCTCGCTCCACCCCAGCTGAGCACCGAGGGCTGGCAGCGCCGGGGCTGCTTAAAAATAGGAGGGAGCTCAGCATGCTCCCAGGGAACCAAAGTTCCTGCCCTAAGCAAGCAAGGAGCAGGGGATCCTCGGCCAGGTGCTCTCTCCTGGGCATCCAGGCTCCTGCTGCCCTGCCAGGCACAGCATGGGCAGCGGGGACCCCACTTGTTTGCCCGCAGGGACTTTCATCCCCGCACCACAGCCCCGCAGCTTGAACCTGACGCCACAGCGAGCAAGGGGGACGTTTTCGCCCCGGCCTCTGCATCCAATTGATGGATCTGTGGCCATTCCCAACAAAAAAAAGCAGCTTTAGAAAGAATAGCTCCCCCAGGATCACTTTGCCCAGGAGCCCGCTGGGCTCACAGGATGCCAGAACCACTTCCCACCCTCCCCAAATCGACTTCTTCCCTAAATTACCAGAGCTGTGCTTAACAGCTGTTTCCTGAAATCTCTAAGCTTGACACATCCTTGATCTGCACGTATCTGCTACTGCTGTCCCTTCACTTTTTCAAAAATCTCACCGGAGGAAATCCTAAGTTTATTCTGCCTCCAGCCACGGAGCCAGGTCCTCGCCCCAGTTACTCAGCCAAAGCTAACCAACTACCCACAGCTAACCCATTACTCACAGCTTTCTTCCCCCAGATACTCACTTGCCAAAGTATAGGATTGTTTCTGGTCTAATGGCTCCATCCAGGTGGATGTGAAGTTCTACCTGCAGTAAAATAAAGAGAAATCAGTGATGCAGCAAAAGCTTACAGGTAGGCGGGTGGTGCTAACGCAGGTATAAATGCAGCTAACAGAGGGCAAAGTCATGAAAAGAAAGCTCAAAACCATTTAAAAAAATGATTATTTTTTAATATCTAAGTATTGTCCAATTATTTTCTTATTCCTACTGCAGATCACAGATTTAATAGATCTTGCAAATTTATCGTGTCTTTAGTAATCTGCACACTGCTTCGGGAACTGTCCTACCCATACTTAGCTTGCATGGCTTGGAGTTTGGGAAGATTAAAAAACAAAAACAAATTAAAAAAAAAAAAACAACAGCAAAACCAACCCTCAAACAAGCATCAATTAACTTGATAAGAGCATCATTACACAAGAAGTCAGGCTTCACTTCCACGAATCTACTCCAGGTTTATTGGTAATTACCTGGCATTATTGGTAATTACCTGGCATTATCACAGCCTGCAGGATTTCTAATGCTACACACAGAGTCCCAAGGTACAAGGTGCTGTAAACAAAAGGACAAGAGCTGCCCCACAGTGCTCATGAGCTTCTTTCAAAATAAAATGGTTAAGTTAAAATGGGACAGTAATTCAGGTCACGTTGAAATCCCGTTTCCTTATTATTGCTTAAACAATGAGTTTTGGAAGAGGAGCCACAGAAAAGAGCCAGCTTTTTCCATTAGGCAGCTGTGACTTCGGAGGGACATGACAAATACATGACAAATGTAATTTGGAAGTTGAGCTGGGAAGGAAAATCTTAGCTGTAAAACATTACAGCTAGATCTTCTTATTTCCAGAACTGCCTGCTTTTAAGCAATAGAATAGCCTACTATATATATTATATATATATTAAAGGAAGGACAATCTGAAGCACAAAGCAGTTACTGGGAAGGAATGGCTGCAGGACTGGCTTTGCTCATTCCAGGTCTTTCAGATGTGGATGAGTTGAGGCATCTGAGTACTAAGATGCCCAGAGACAGACTGCCACATTGCATGGGACACGACTGGGGCCATTACCACCTAGGAAACAGGTTTGTAAGAGGTGGCTCAGGGACATTTTCTCTAGTCCCATAACGCCCCGTGCAAGCCAGGTGTGCTTGGTGCCCAGCTCACGGTCAGGGTTTTCAACAACCAGGGCTGCTGCAAAAGGCCAAGGCTGCTGGTGTGCAGCAGCACTCGGGTTTGCAATATGCGTGGGATGGCCGTGAAGCTACTGCTGAGATGGTGCACGCAACGGTGCAGCAAACACCGGGATGCAAAGTGCAGGCACCAGGCTCGGGGCAGCGCGAGCCACCGACCCTGTGCTGCTGCAGCCAGCCAGCCCAGGGGCCAGGAATATGCCCACAGACGTGGCAGGCTGTAAAAAGATATTGCTGTCACTTCTCCTACCCTTAAGACACGATCTGAACCTAGAGAGATGAAGATTTTTAAAGGGCAAAGCTTGATCTTTCCCCCTGCCCGGAGTTGTGCAATTCTGCTTACGAGGACTAAATGTCCTGAGAAGCAGCAGATAAAATAACAGGCTGTGGACACGATCCGCGCTGCCAGATGTGGATGCCTGGCACGTTTTCCACTCTTGAGCTCCGATTCCAATTTCAAAACCATGCGAGCTCCATTCCTTGAGGTTTTCAACAGCCCTTGTGACCTCCTGGTGGAGTTACAGGCTTGAGACACGCTCGCACTGATAAGAAAACCCAGCAAGCTGAACCCACCGGGGTCTGCATACCCCAAACGTCTCTCGAATGTTCCCTACAAGAACATCCCAATGTGACACTTCTAACAATGGGACAGCAAATTTAGTGGCGTCCTTCACCATGCAAGCCACCTCCTGCTGTTGCAGGCGAGATGCTCGTGAAGCAGCAAGGCTGCTCTCTGACACCAGCGGGCTCCTGCTCCGCGATCGTGCATTTCTTGGGGCCTGGAGGTACCTAAGCGAATCGCTAAGAGCCTTGGACTCAACCTAAAACTTTGTGGGGTTGATCCCAGGGGTCATTTCCTGCAGCTAGCAGCTAACGTTGGCTATTTAGATTCCTGGGACATTTAGGCAAAGAATTAAAAGCAAGCCCACAAGGGCGAACGCGAGGGCTCAGCTCCCCTCAGCTGCCTCCTGCGTGAGCTCCGCAGGCCCCGGATCCGCAGGAGGCTGCAGAGCTCCGCTGCAGCTCTCTTCTTCTGTGTTTGCTCTGGGCAAACAAAGCCTAAGACTTTTGCAGATGGAAGTGGGTGACACGACCTTGCTTTAAGCCCAGTGCCCTGATAAAGATGAAAGAGGTTTCACTGAGCCGTGGCTCCAGGAGATGCTGCCTGAGCAGAGGCCAGGCGGAGCTGGGAGACCCACACACAGGGATCTCACCTCGAGCCCTCTGGTTTATCTGAGGCACACGCATTAATGAGGGTCTCCACATTTGGTCCAGGACCTGAGCAAGTCAATAAAATCCCCCCAGTTCTGCTAAAGAGCGGTGCAAAGCCCAAGCAACGAGGTCAAAGGACACAAAATGCCCAAACGTGTGTGCTCTCAGCACACAGCACTCCCAGCAAGGCTGTTGCAGCAGACAGCACTTGCCGTTTCTATGCAAAAATAAGCAGTTTTAGATCAGCCCCAGTGCCCGGCACGCTAGGGCAGTTATCAGCAAGATGTTGTGGCTTTAAGCAAAACAAAGAGAAGCTTTAAGAGTTCTGGCTTGACCTCTCTCTTCTGAAAACACTGTCATGTTTTATTTTCGGCCTAATAACCTTCAAAATAAACTCAAACACAGAATATGGTACTGCAAACAAACACGTTCCAAGTCGGATTATTTTCAATTTAGTAAAATAAGGAGGAAAAAAAATTAAGTAAACATTCAAAGCATTTCCAGCTACAGCCAACCCACCAGCACTTCTCTCTTATTCTACAGTTTGCTCAGCGGACTGTGACAGATCAGTTCGCTGCTCAGCTTGCCTGCTACGTGGCACGAAAAGCACCATCCAGCCCAGGGCACTCGAGGGAGTTTGCAAACCAGGTGTTTGTTCTTTTTACTTTAATTTTGTTTTGATACAATGACCAGAGTCAGCTGGTTGGGGCACAAGCTGAAGAGCCCTAATGCCGGGGTAAAACCTTCGCCTTTTTATTTTGACCACTTCTAGCAGATGTTCATTGATAAACCAGGCAGCTCCTGAAGTTTCATCATTTTAAAACCCTAGCAGTGACTTTGGCAAGGATTATTTATCAGCACATTAAGAGGTGATAATCTGAGGTTTGCTTTATTGATTTCAATAACTGAGTGATTACAGCTCTAACTGGTCAAGACACAAGGCAGAATAACAGTAACAGAGATCAAAATTCCACAAGAGATAAGATGAATGCTAACCCCTGCAAAAAGAATGAACTGTGTTCCCCAAATATAGATTATTTTTTTCTCCAAATATAGATTTTTTTTTTCCTGGGAGATACACTCCCAGGAGCTAAGCTGTGAACTTCATAACCTCGCCGTAAACCCTCATTTTGGAAGCAACCGGTGAGGCTGGACCAGGAGGGATGTAAGGCAGAAGAGACACGGTATTATTCCCAAATCTGATGAAACCCCTAAATGCCTACTGGCAGACAAACCTGGGGGTTTGAGTCTTTAAAAGAGAAACAGGTCGGACTGCAAGACCCAGGCGACCTGCTGCTCCGTGCAAGAGATGTTTGTGCTTTCTAGGGAAGCATTCACACGGTGTGTTGTGGCTTTGGTGGCTGGCCAGGAGGATGCTGAACGGCGTTTGGTGCCTCCCCTCATGGCACCAGCGACTCAGCCTCCCTGCACAGAGCTCCTGGTGCTGCTGGGCCATGGGATGCTGACAAGAGAAGGGGGCTCTGGGGCATCCCCCAGGGACAGCAGCGCCGTGTCCCTGCCTGAGCCGTGCGGGGCTGGGAGAAGGCAAGCCTTCGGAGCAATAAAACTGAGTCCTTGCCCTTCGAGCGGCACCAACCGGCCTCAATTAATGCCATCACTGATGGGGTTATCAGGGAATGTGCCTGCGCTGCATACTGGAGCACGAGCACCCACAGCAGTGCTCAAAGCACGGCAGAGCCCGATGCTGCCGGGGGTCCCCAGTGCACTGCCAGCACCATGGCTCAGACAGCACCGAGCTGGCTGTGCCCAAATAAACTCCATCCTCCTCGGGGCAGCCAGCTGAGACCTCGTGCGAGGGAAAAGCAGTGTGAAGGCAAGGGGTGCCCAGCCAGGGAGTGCTGGGAGACCGGTCGTATCTCTCTGCAATTACCAACAATTTATTATTATTATTTTAAGCTTTGCACCCAAGACAAAAGACCTGTACTATCTGCTCAGCACAGCTGGGCAGCTCTGTCTTACACAGCGGGAGGACAGGACCCTAGAGCAGTGCTGGCACCTTCAGTGACTCCTGGATTGGGTCACCTGGAGCTCTCCTGGCCATTGACGGGGACACCGACATCTACAGCGAGCTCAGGGACACCTCTCCCAGCCCCCAGGCAGGAAGGATACACTGGATACAACTGTCTTGCTTTGGATGGGGGTCCCCAAAACACCCCAATGCCCACTGTGAGCCCCGCAGCAGCTTGCCCAACCGCCTGCCCAAAGCAACCTGAGCTTATTTTGGGAGCAGCCAGCAGCAGGGCTGCAGTGCCTGTAATGGGGTGGGGGCCATATGCCAGGAGCCCCCACTCCTGCCCCCCACAAGGCTTTTAGGGCTGGGATTTCAGCTGTGTCAGGCTCCCCGTTTTGGTGGCAAGCTGAAAGAAAAGCCCCCAGGTGACCCACAGAAGTGGCGCAGGGTGACCTGCAGGATGAGCGCCACGTGTCCCCAGCCCCCCGCACGGACACGGGCTCTGCTCGGGGTTTGGAGAGCCCGGCCTCAGAGGGAAGAGGCTGATGGTTGGTGTCCTCAGTCTTTTCTGCTTTTTTATGGCCTACGATAAGCAGGGGTCAAAGTCACACCGTGGCAGCCCCAGCAGCTCCCTGCCCGCCCGCCGCAGCAGCTGGGAGTCAGCGCGTTCCCGAAAAGCAGGCGGCAGCCCCGGCCCCTCGCCCGGTTACCAGAAACGTCCCTAACGCACAAAACTGGCCGTTCCCAATGGCAGAGGGTCCCGGGGGATGAATAGGGGTGATCAGGGCTCATTAACTGACTTCAGATCTCGTTTTTTTCCCAGTCCTGACTTAGCAGGTTCGCAGGACTGAAAGGGACTGCCTGACTCATGAAATCCGGGCTCGTAATCGCCGGCAAGCAGACAGCACAAGTTTGACCTTAGCGCACAAACACGGCGTGGTTTCCCCAGGTCTCCCTCTTCTGCATCCTACTATCCCACACAGAAAAACCAGGAAGAAACACAACTGAAAGGAGAACTTAACTTGCTTCTTTCGGACAAAAATGTAAAACCGCTGGGGTAAACCAACAGCTTTCGTTCTCAGCGGAGCTGATGAAATGCCAACGTCTCCTAAAACTGAAGTGGCCTGAGAAAGGCTTTAACCACCCGCAGATATCAGTGCCCCCTGAATTTCGGTATCAAGGTTTGCCTGCTGGTGCACGGGTCGCCTCCCCTGGGAGGGAAACCTCGGGCAGCAACCGACTGCGGCGTGCATCAGGCGTGCGCACGGAGGCTTTTCCAAGTACGCCGCGCTGCTCTGCTGCAAGCTCAAACGGAGAGATAACTGGTTTGGGAGTGGTGGGGGATGCAAACAGTAGAAAATAAAAAACACACACTCAAAACCACGCTCTGAGGTTTTCAGAGGCAATCTTCTTCCCCAGGAAACCACACACACTTGCTGCCTCTCACGTTCTCCCAGAGCTGCTGGGAGACCCCACGTTGCTTTCTCTGTCTCCTCTGCCCCAGCCCACAACCCACGGAGCCCAAAGACACCCAAAGAAGAAAACCCCTTCCCCGTGTGCCAGCTTACCCAAGACCACAACCCAAGAGCAGAGGTTTCCCGAGGAAAAGGCAGTGCTCTGCCACCAGGTAGGTGGCTCTTGCTGAACACACCTGTCTCATCTTCTTCCCTCTCACCTCTTTTATAACCCGATTAAGAAGCACGTTACTAGATGATCCTATTCGGGGGATATTTATACAGCAAACAGTGAGACCGGAACGGCGGAGCACCCTGTGACAGCAACCACCGAGATGGTATCTCAAGAGTAACAGAACTGAGCGCTTAAGGGACTGAAGAGAAAGAAGAAGAAAAAAAAAAAAACCTAAAAGCGGTGGGGCTGCCGGCCCCCGCAGGGACTCGCCACCCCCCCAGGAGACCATGCCCTGCGGGGGTCCCAGCGCCTCGCCCGCCCCGGGGTGCACAGACCCCGGCCGGCACAGGCGGGTGGCACGGCACGGCACGGCACGGCACGGCACGGCACGGCACGGCACCGACCCGGTGCTCGCCCCGGCTCCCAGCCGGCTGCACGACGGCCGCTCAGAGCCCGTGCACGGTGCACGGCCGGCTCCCAGCCCGGTGCACGGGGCAAGGACCCGGGGCACGGTGCACAGCCCGGGGCACGAGGCACAGACCCGGAGCACGGCTCCCAGCCCGACAGCACCGCAGCCGCCTCACCTTGGGCCCCTCGAAGACCCGCAGCCCCTGCTCCATGCCGCCGCCGCTGCCGCCGCCGCCTCCGCTGCCTCCCGCGGCCGTGCCCCGCCCCGCCCCGCCCCGCGCCGAGCACCGGGGGGGGACCCGGGGGGGCCCCCGGGGGCTCCCCGCCCCGCTCCGCCCCGGCTCCGTTCCCCCCAGGCGGGGCTGCACCGGGCCGGCACCGGCTGCGGGGACAGAAAGCGAGAGGACACGTCCTGCCCTGGCTGCGGTGCTCAGCCGGTGCGGGGATGCGGGTTTATGGGGGTTTAGCCCCAAAAGAACTGCCCTGTTCTTCGGTTTTAAAGTATTCAGCCCTCACTCCCCCCCCCCTTTTTTTTTTGCTTGCAAAGGCGCTGCTCGGCTGCTCCCTTGTTTTGCCTGATGGCTTTTCAGGATTTTTTTTTTGGCCCATTTTACATCTCCTGCTCAGAGTTAATTCTTATTTTTAGTCCCCCAGCCACGTTTTCTGCTTTACCTCCCTCCTTGCTCTCCCCCAGGTGATGCACGTGGCAGCCCACATCGCCGAGGGGTGGTGGGGCAAAACACCCTGCTCCCCCCCGCCTGCAGTACCGGAGGAAGCCGAGCAGCACTCGAGGAGCACCCGAGGGTGCGGGAGCAAGGAAGCTGCTGCATGCCTGGAGCACCCACAAAGCAGCACCCATTCGGTGCATACAAAGCTGCAAGGCAGTGGTCCTCCCTGGTCCTCTGGGAAATGTCCCCTGGGTCCTGAGCCGCCCAGAGGGTGCTGAGCAGGCAGACGGTGTCCCCCATATCACTGCTGAGCCAGGGACCATGGTTTCGTCCTGCCCTGCTGGAATTCACCTGCTCGGGTGAGGCTGTCCCCAGCCCTCAGGGCTGATCTGCGGGGAGCTTTGGGCACAAAAGCCACAATATCAGCACAAAACCCCATTATTACTTGCGTGGTATGTAAGCACACAGAGCGCTTGGAGCCGCAAGCGTGAGCGCTACCACAAATGGATGGAAAATAAAGTTCCCTCTTCTCCTTGCCCAGCTGTGTTTACAGCGGAGGGACAGTGTTTGGGAAAGCCTCTGCGGGGGATTAGCAGTGCTGCAGCCCTGCACGGGGGACGAGGAGGGCTGCATGCTCTGCCAGCACCGCCGCGCTCCCAGCTCCACCATGGGACACGCCGCACAGACCTCGCTCCACGGGGAAACATCACGGGTGATCCCTGGTCCCTCTTCCCTGGCTTTGATGGGATTTCTGCCCCAGAGCCACGTAGGCACTGGGAAAAGCAATTTTTCAGCTCCAGTCCCGAGCTAATTTGGGTGAGCGCACTGCAGCAGAGCCTGCGGGAAGAGCACGGAGCCAGGCACGGGGCTCGGCTGTGGAGGAAAGCTCAGCAAAACGTCCTCTGTCATCAGCAGCACCTAGCAGAGGTGCCCTGACCGCCTGCCACATCCATACCGCCCAGCTGAAAGCCAAAGTTAAATGGCAAAAAGCATCCTCTGCGACTCAGCAGCTGGCAGGGAAGGTAACCTCCAGCTGCGGGGCACGGGGACAGCGGGGATCAGGAGCCCGCGGGACGCAGCCACGCTGCACCAGGCCGTGGGAAACCAGCGGGAACGAGCAGCGGGAGTTTTCTATGCTAAAACTTGTGATTTCGGGAGCCACCAAGAGGTGGCATTTTCCAGGCTCCCAAAGCTTTATGAGTGTTCGGGTAAACCTCCCGCTGTGTGTGCCCAGAGGCTCTGTGCAGAAATTAAATGCTTGAACGTGCAAATCAGGGTGTGAAAGCAAACTGCCCCTTTGAGCTCCAGCTCTCATGGCCTATTTCATCTGTGTCATGGGCTTTTTAGCATCCACTTGGAAACATCTGCTTCGCCTGGAGAGCGTCACACACGTGGAGGTCTGACTTCTGGAGCAAAACAGCCGCAGCACAAACGGGCCCAGGGTGAACGCACAGGGCTCCGCCGGTCCCCCGCACACACAGCCGTGCTGGCTGTGCCACCTGCACCAGGAGGACAGAGGTCACTTACAGCCTCTATTTGAGGTTAAAGGAAATCACAAGGAAAAAGAGCACGGGGGTAATTTTCTGCCAGGAGAAAAGTTGTTAGCGAAGGTCAGGAAGGCGAGAGGAGCTGAGTCGGCCCAGTGGACTGGGGACCAGCGCAGTGAGATGGGGTTTTCTTCCTGCTGAGCAAGTGCTTCTGCCTGCAGACTCAGCTTTTTCCAGGAGAGTCAGCATCAGGACTGTTATTGGGAGCACCCAGCTCTGCCGGAGCCTCAGAAATGAGGCTTGGGCTGGTCTGAATTACCCAGATCCACTGCATCGATCTGTACTGCTGGCCTAATCAGGCAGTCGCCGTGCTGCTGATATGAAGTGAATGCTTTCCTGCTGAGAACATCTCAGCCCTCTGCAGCCAGGAGGTTCATGCAGAACAAAGGTTTGTGCCTCTTCATGGCCAGGGCTGGTTTCCCACCTGGGACACTTTGGTTTTTTTGGTTTCTCACCCTGGAAACCAGCAGGGCTCAGCCAGGGACCTGCCTGATCCCAGCAGCTGCTTGCTCTCCTCAGCAGTTTATCAGCCCAACACTTCAGGTCCCTGTCGTTCTCCCAGTTCGGTCACACCTTTAAATCCCTCCTGCAAAGGAAGATGTCCCCGCGCTCGGCTCAGCTTTGGGGAACAGCGCTTCCAAAGCAGGGAGGGGACCCAGCCCCGCAGCACCAGACACTCCCCATTCGGAACAGAAAGCGAAACAAGTCAGGGCAAAAAACAGGGTGATGAAGGGCCCCAGTGTGGTTTTGCTTGCTTGGTTCACATCACTGCCCCGAGTTCAGAGGGAGGGAAGAGGGACAGGGGCTCACCTTCAGCTTGGGGGGCTCTGGGCACACACCGTGACCGCCCCTGGGGGAAGGAACAGGCTCTGCATGGCCTGCCCACGGTGCTGGTCTGCCCTCGACTCTCCTCTGTAGCTTTAGGAAAACCCCAGGCAGTAAATTAGAGAGGGAAGTGTGATCTTGGTGGATACTCCAGCACTTATTTCCCAGGGGCTATATTTAATCCAGCTCCTTTTTTCTTGTTTCCGCAGGTGAAGACCAGCTGGGAGCTGGTTGCTGACACCTGCTTCCCCCACAGGCAGCTTTCCAAAAATACTGGAAATGTACTTGTGCCAGGCTTAGATTTTTCCAGAAGAGACTTGTTTTCACACCTTTGTTGGCTTTTGTTGTTGTTCTTTTAAAAAAAGACACCGAAGAGTGTCACACTGCAGCCCATTATAAGTGACCAAGCAAGGGAAAAGTGTTTAAATTCTATCAGTAAGGGATTATAAGTGCTGATGTCATGTATAAACATGACACTTTTGCAGGAGTGGAAACTCTCAGCTCAAACACCCATCGCAAAAACGTTTGAGGCAAAGCCCTAACTCACATCAGTATTTCTCATTTAACTTCTGCAGCTTCCCTGTGGGGCCAACCTCTGCCCTGTGCTGAGCGCACCCCAGTCCCTGTGCTGGAGCCGCTCGTTTCCAGCTGGGAAGCCTCGGGACCTTGCACAGTTAGTGGGAAACACAAAGAAAGCCCTCTGCTTCCCCAAAGGGACTTCTTCATTCCCACACCACACTTGGAGGAGTGGAAGCAGCCCCAAAGCTGAGAGCAGAGGGATGTGCTCAGCTGCACTGGGGGCCTGGGGGGCCACCGAGCACCCCTCGGGGCTGGCAGCTCCCTGGCCTTGCCCAGGAGGTGCCGAACACCCAGGTGATGGCAAGTGCCTGGTGCTGCTCCAAGGGCGGTCACAAGGCTTGCTCCACGGAATGCATCGCTAGCCTGAAAATTGGAAAAAAAAAGTTTGATTTTCACAGTGGAAAAAAAAAAACAAAAAAACAAACCACTGACAGGTACCCTAAGGTACCAATGGTGCTGTCCCAGGGACACCAGGGCGTGCCCAGCTGGGTGACAAGCTCAGAGGAGCGCAGGCACACTGCTAGGTGCCAGGGCACAGCCACCCGCAGAGCCACGTGGGGTGCTGCGAGCTCATCCCCTAAGTGGATTACAGATAAAACAGCCAACTCGCACCGGGCCATGCTGAGGTATCGCGACCTGTCCTGGACATCTCCTGGGCCAAAAGGCAGCTCCAGGGCCCCCAGGACACCGGCACAGCACAGCTTAGGTGGTGAGGCAGCAAAGGCAGGGAAACAATGTCACTGCTTCGGGCCAAGGAGAAGAGCAGTGGCCTGGGTCTGGCAGTGCTTCAGACCTGGAACCACCTCCAAGGCCTGCTCAGAGCCACAGGTTATCCCAGGACAGCAGGAGCCTGCTCTCCCCCAGCACTCAGCACCTGTAGGTGAGAGCAGCTCAGTGCCTGCAGTGTGGGGTGTCTGCGCTGTGGCTCTCTGCATCTCCAAAACCAGAGCTCTCCTGCGGGTCAAACCTGCCCAGAAGCAGCAGCACCATGTCCAGACCAGTGCCTGCTCAGCCCCACGGCACACCAGGACCATCCTGCTCACAAGGAGGAGCAGGAGGAAGGGTGCCAGGTCCCTTCCCTGCATGCTTCGCTAGGAAATGCTGCGAGGAGCGGGGCGGTCACAGAGCAGCACAAATACAGCTCCTGCAGCTAAGTGCAAGCCCAGCTTTGGCTGCTTAATGCTTCCCTATTCAAACCCAGTTCTGAACAAGTGATCAGGAGGCACACGGCTGATTTTATCTCCGCAGGACGGGGCCCGGAGAGCTGAGGCTCGTGCACTTTTACACGTAGACAAAGCCCTGCAGAACAAACCCCACGGTGCTCCCACAGCTCTTCCTCCCATTATCCAGCGCTGAGCAGGGTGAACTTCCACACTCCCCAACCACTCCAGCCCCGAAGGAGCTTGCTCAGGCTTCACACCCAAGCACCACCCGCAGTCCCTGCACGGGGCAGGGCGACACGAGCCACAAAACCTCTCCAGGCTGCGGCACGCACACCTGGCAGCCGCCCATGGCAGAACAACCTCCTCCAGAGCAGAGGATAACCCCAGGCACGCAGGGTCTCTGCATGCGTTGAGCAACCCCGGCATAAACCAGGTAACGGGATTATCAGTGCTCGGCCATATTCTGCCACCCGGGCACTAAAGGACAACGCAGCCCTGAGGACAGCACCCCTCCGGCAGCCTGCGGGGCTGGAGGTCAGCACCACGCACCCCCATCCCTGCTAGAGCAGAAAGGAGGAAATGCTCTCACCCAGCCTGACCTCAGGGATGCTTCGGTCGGGCACAGTGAGCACAGCAGAGTAACATTGCCCCCCTCAGACACTCCGTAACATCGCAGCTGCATCCCCAGCACGGTGCTGCCGCGGCAGGAAAACCCAACGCCCAGCAGGCAGGGCCCAAGGGGACCCGGTGCCACCTCTCAGCCCCCCCCAGTGCCAAGGGAGCACTTTCTGGAGGCTTTTTTTTTTCCCCCCCCAGGGCTCCACACAATTAACGTTGTGCTTCTGCTCCGGCTTTAACTGGGCTGCCAGCCCTCCATCACAGCATTCGGGATGGGGCCATGTCCTGGGCCTGGCTGGCATGAATTAACTCCTTTTTGATGCCCGGTGTGGGGCTCAAAGGGCTGAGATAACAGTCGATTTGATCAAAACACTTACAATTAACATACTTAGTTGTGAGTCACCATGTTTTCTGGTTTGCTGTTAATATTTTTCTATGTGATCGTATTTTATGTGATCCATGCCACATTCTTCCTTCTACTGCATATCAGGTCAGAGTCTGTTAAAGTTTTTTTGTTTTTTTTCCTCTCTCCAGTTTGCTGTGCTGTAAAGCACTGACCTTGAGCCTAATCTGGTATTCAGGCCCCACACTGCTATCATCTCTCTCCCTTGGGCACTTATCTTTGAGAAAATTAAGAGCTACACTCTCCTCCTTCCCGCCCCTGGACGTCGGTCTGTGGATGATATCACGAGTGGTACCTCCTTTCCCTGCGGGCTAATTACAGCAGCTTTGGAGTATTTTGACCATCTGTGGGTAACCAACATGTTCTTATTTCTAGGTCTGTAGAATGTGTTGCTTTTCTCCCAAAGGCTAAGCGCTTGGTTAAGGATGTCACCTTAAGGACACCACCCAAACACCTGCCCCGAGACAGCGCGGTGGTGGGTGGCAAGGTGTGGGGCAGGCACCTGTCAGTGTCTCCTCCAATGGTTTTGAGCTTCACCCCCAAACAACTGCAAAATCCTGAAAACCGATGGTGTCTGAAAGACATACACTGACCCTGGCAATGCCAGGGAACCACAGCTTGCAGCTCTGTGCTGGGGCCTGACCTGTGTCTACCCAGCAGGAGTTAGCACTGCCCAGTTACCGCCTCCTCTTCCTAACTGGAGCCTCCCCTCTCCTTCCCCACCTTTTATGGCTCCATGTGACACCCTATGGCTCAGCGTGACACCCTCCTGCCCTGCCGTGGCCAGGCACTGCCTTGGAGAGGAGCAGGGCTGCAGCAGGACATGGGAGCCCCTGCATGGGGCACCTCAGCACCAGGGGAAGCACCCACGTCTGAATCCCACCACACCGGGGGTGCAGCGCTGGGTTATCACAGGCTCCAACCCAGGCACCCAGCTCAGGCCGTACACAGCACTGCCAGAGCCCAAAGGCCTCCCTGCTCCTTTTAGCACCACCTGAAGCACAGAACTAGAGTCCAGCACCATTCCTACCTTCGTCTCCATCCCCGGCCAGACAGGTGGATGCGTGCCCAAACCCAGAGGCAGCAGCCAGGGCCAAGCAAGAGCTGCATGAGGCAGCAGCACCACGATGTGACAGGTCCCATGGTGAGCCAGAAAGTCCGTCTGCAGGTCCTGAGTGACAGGGCAGGGCTAACACCATGCCAGGAAGGCAATGGGCACATTGGGACCCCCAAGGCCAGACTGAGCTGGAGGCCAGCACCCCTCCTGCACAGCTCAGAAAAAAAGTGAGGTCCTGAGCTGAGCTTAAATAGAGCTCCTGGGCTGGGTGCGGGGACCCAGGTGAGGCTGGTCAGGGCCATAAGGCCCATTAGTGCCCTCAGTGACACCTGGAGCATCACAGCAAACCAAGCCTGGGGGCATGCGCTGACTCCTCTGTCACCCCGACGCAGGGCACAGCGAGTCCCCCCGTGTTGTCAAACCCAGCAGACATCAGGGTTTGGGGTCCACAGGGCTGCGGGTTGGGGCTCTGCCCCTTCCCCAGCCTCTCTCTCCAGTCAATCTGATCTGCTGGGAGCCAGGAGCGTTCCCTGAGGATGCTGGAGATGTGGGGATCATCTCTCCTACCCCACAAATCTCTTGGCACTGACAACCTCCGTATCACGGACAGCCCATGTAACTATTATGCCGGGTATTGGGGTTACTGCGTGGGGTGCTGTACGAGGGAGAAGCAGCAGGAAAGGACAGAAAGGCAGGTGAAGGGGAGGAGAGGAGCAGGGGGCTCGTCCCGTCGTCCCTGTGCCGGGTCCCATCAGGGATGGTGCTGGGGGGGCACCCGGGGGCTGCCTGGCTGCTGCCCCGGGCAGACTGGGCACGGGCTCCTGCTCCAGCAAGGAATGTCTGCAGAGAAAGCGATCCTCCCCGCCTCGAGCTGGGAACGTCTGGAGACACTTTAATTCGCCTAATCCAGGGCCCCAGCCCAATTAATATTCTATAGGATCTCCTGGAGCTCTTGTTTTGTTCTGTTCTTGGCTCGAAGGGCTGCCGAAGAAATTGAAAACAGATTATTGGGAGGAAAACAGCTTCAATTTTTTGACAGCTGTCTCTGGCGAGGCTGGCTGCGTTTCCAACCATTCCCCGGGTGTGAGGCAAGCCTGGCCGCGGTGCTTTCCCCCGGCGGCAGCAGGGGGGCTTTGCTGGAGAGGAAAGGCGAATACCCAGGGATGGTGCCGGCCTCGTTCACCCCCAAACACCCTGGCAAGATCCCCTAGGTGCCACCAGGGGAAGGCAGAGGCCGGAGCTGCCGAGGGGCTGGGGGCTGCCTGCAGGGGGGGAACCGGGGCTGGGGCACCAGGGTCAGTTGGGGACAAGCAAACGAGCTGTGGCCATATATACGAGCTGTTCCTAAAGAGCCTCCGGAGGGATGTCTGCTCCTCTGCTGCGCCGGGAAGGAGCTGGCAGGGGTGTGCTGTCTGTCCCCACGGCCGTGGCTCTGTCCACAAAGAGCTCCCGGTCAGCCCTGGTTAATTCTGCGGCCGGGTGCAGGGGACAGCTGGGGACAGGATCCCGTTCCCCCTGCAGGCTCAGGGTCTGGGACACAGAAGCAGCCCAGGGAGTGGCTCGTGATAGCCCGGTGACGTCTCAAACACCTTATTTCCCGCTAACTGAGGGCTTTGGGAAGAACAACCTGGGGTCAGGCAGGTGAGCTGACGGAGGACGGGGATCTCAGCCTTTTGGGGGAAGGATGCTGCAGGTGGAGTGGCGAGGCTCTCACCCAGGGCCTGTCTGCCTCAGGGCTTCCCAGGACAGAGCAGGAGCCCAGGGCTGCCCACCCGGCCCCTCACCACGTGAGGAAGGGGCAGGGAAAGCAGAGGAACGTGCCCCAGCCCCGTGGGCTCATTCATCCTCCTGTTCCCGGCGGCGGTGCTGCAGGCAGCCCTACCACAACGCCGCCCTTTGTTCGCTGTGATCCACCCGGCCGCACGCCCGCCTCTCATCCCCTGCCAGGGCCTGCTCTCCCGAGGCACCTCGAGCGGAGCCTGTAATAAATCAGCCTGCAGGCTCCATCCAAGACACGCAGGGCCCGCGTTGCCCTGCTGAAACACGAGCGTGGAGCTTTTCGTCTGAACACCTGCAGCGGGCAGGAAACCGCGCTGACCCGGGGGCGGCATTGCCTGCTGGATGAAAGGCGTGCTGCTGCTCTCAGACTGCCTCCCTGGCAGGACCGCCGTGCTCCGGCATTGATCTTTTCCCCATGCAGGGCAGGAGCAGGCTCCCACGTCCCGTTCCCTCGAGCTCTCGGGTGCCTTGGTGCAGCCCGGTGCTGCCAAAGCGAGCTCGGACCCGCCAGCCTCTTGCATTCGGTGGTGCAGGTGTTGGAGGTGGTCGTTTTAAAATGACCTGGTGAGAGACTGGCAGCAAAACCCTCCCCTCTGCACCGAGGGTGGCTGCAGAGAGCCGCCGTAGTGTGGGGAGGGATGTGCCTGGGGGCTCCTGCCTGACCCCAGGCACCCAGGGAAATGTCTCCAGCAGGAGAGATGGGCGCAGGTGCAGCGGTGCACCAGCACATCCCGCTCCAGAGTGAGCATGGCTCTGCTGGTCACGGCAGGAAGGACCACACCAGGAAGGACCACACCAGGAAGGACCATGGCAGGTCCCTCCGCAGCCCCCCAGCCCCTCTCCCTCTCCCCTTGCCCACTGCCCCAAGCTCCCCATGCTGCTTGACAGGCAGAGCCCTGCCTGGGGAAGCTGGAGCTGAGGCCAAAGCCACCTTGCTTGGCTTTGCTTGCTGCTGAGACCTTTTCTTTTGGGTTTATTTTCATGTGGATCCTCAGACTGCAGAGACAAGCAGGATAGCGAGAGCTCCAAGAAAACAGGAAAAAGGCAGGTTCTCTGGATTTCTATTTTTAACACTGCAAACAGCATTAGTGTCATTATATTTAGAAAAAAAATTCAGAGCGTTTCCTGGCTCCCCTTTCAATACCTTCAGCTATTTCCTTGCAGATGTTTCCAGGGGCCAGCGCTCCGAGGCAGGAGGAGACAGGCTGGGCTCTCGCCTCGCAGACTGGCCCAAGGAGGGGAAGGGCCTGAGAGGGGAAAAACGGCTCAGAGCAGGTGCCCGTGGCCATGCGTGGGTAGGGGGAGGACAACCAGGCTGTGCACGACGTGGCCAGCTCCAAGCAGCCAGCAGCTCCATCACCTCCTCACGGCCACGTAGCCTTTGTGATGGGGACCATCACCTCTGGAGATGGGCAGCAGCAGCACCAGGAGGTCTGAGTGGGCATGGGGAGATGGCAGAACACAGCACTTGCTGCTCAGCTTTGTGCGCCACGCTGCTCAGAGGAGCTTCCCCCTGGCTTTGACAGCCCTCGGCTCGCTGCCCTGCGCTCGAGGACTGCGGTCGGCACGGCGTTTGTGTTCAAATCGCTGGCAGGCGAAGCACAGCCTGCTTTCTGGAGGGCAGGCAGCGGCGTGGCTTCGCGCGGGCAGGCGGCAGACCACATCTCAGCAGGACCGGGGGGTGTAAAGAAAACTGGGGTTTGAGTGCGGTCAGATTGTGGCCGCAGAGCGTGCAGTGAGCCGCTGGGAAGCGGCGCTCCTAACCCCAACCCCGCCGTGCTGCATGTGGTTTCCAGCGATGTCCCGGCCGAGGGAGGCCAGGATTTCTCCACGTGGCCTGGGGAGCTCTGCGCTCGGAGGAGCAGACATCAGAAGCGCAGCACGGACAGCGTGCACAGCAGCCAAAAGCACCTGAAATGCAGCCTCCAGCCGGGCTGCGAGCGAGGTCTGGGTGCACACAGCGCTCTGCCCGCACTCCTGGCCTGGCAGCACCTGCAGGAGGCTTGTCCTTCGCCCAGCCGGAGCAGATGTGTGTCCTTGCTGTCAGTGCGAGCTGCGGGGCTGTGTTCCCTGGAGCCGGGTCCACAAGAGGAGCTGCCTCCTGAGATGCTCCCTCGGAGCCCTGGTAGCTCCAACCAGGAGAGGAAAGCCTGGCTGGAGCAGGACGGGCAGAGCCACGGCCGGGCTGCCACCACCAGCCGGCCGCAGGCAGACCCCGCAGCCAAACCCTCCCATTCTGTATTTCCCCCCAAAGCCCTGCTGCAGGTGGAAACCCAGCCTCAAACGGTCTGTGTTTGAGGACTCCGGGAAGGAAGCTTTGCAATTCCCAGCCCAGCCCGTCCCAGTTTCCACGGTGGCCGGGGTGCTGCAGCCAGCTGGGCAGGGTGCTGGTGCTTGGCGGGGTGGTGATGCTCCTTCGGGCAGGGTGCTGGGTCTGGCAGGGTGCTGGGTCAGGCAGGGGTGCTCCACGGGCTCCTCTCACCCCAGGCTGTCCGAGCCCCCTCCTGGAGCTCACCAGCAGCATCCCCTGGGGGAGCAGCGTTCAGGGGCACGTCTGGAGGCAGGGAGGAGCTGATCTGCTCGGCAGAGCCAGAACCAGCCCAGTTAAACAAGCAAAAAAGGCAACCCATGGGGAAGGGGTCCAGCTCAGAAGCAGATGCTAATCCAGAACCTGACACATCCCCCGGAGTCACAGGGGGGCTGCTTTTCTTTTCTGTGATCACCACAAAGTGCCCCAGGCAGAAGAGCAAAACCTTCCAGAGCAGCCTCCCCTCACCACCGAGACGGAGGGAACCCGCAGGGACCTATTTCCACGGCACAGCGCGGAGTTTTGTTGGACAGAGGGCAGGGCTAGCGTGGTGAGAGCCAGCAAAGACCCGTTAAATAAGAAATGGGGAGTTTGCTAAGCCAGCATCTCGTGGGAGTAACATCAGGGCAAGGCAGGTGGGGGCCGTGCCTTGCAGCCTCACCCTGCTGGCTGAAGGTGGAGATGTCACCAAAGAAGATAGAGATGTCACCCCAGGAGATGGAGAGGACACCCCAGAAGATGGGGATGTCACCCCAGAAGGTGAAAAGGGCACCCCAGGAGATGGAGATGCTGCCCCAGAAGGTGGAGATGCCAGCATGCAGCAGCAGCTCGGATCCGCAGAGCAGCGTGGGCTGGTGAAATGCTCCATCTCCCTGCTCCTCCTGCTCTGGCAGTCCCAGGGGAGCTCCCAGCCCAGGAGCTCTGCTGATCTTCATCTCCCATCGCTGCCTCCCTGCGTCGTGGTGCCCGGGGACGCTTCCTGGAGGAGAAGAAAAGCAGGAGACCTCCGCAGGGGGGTGCCCGGTCTCCCAGGGGATCAGCAAGACAAGAAGGACCCTGTCACCCCCCTTTCCTCACCACATCAAAGAAAGCACCGGTCTGCAGGAGACCTCCGCGCCCTGCGGGGGTGCCAGCCCACCCAACACCCCCACGCCACGGGGGGGGCAGCGTGAGGCAGCCTGGCTGCGAAGGGCCAGCCTGGGCTCTCGCCTTGCGGTCGGGGTGTGAAACCAGCCCAGCCCGGCCGTCTGCTTGCTCGTAATTAGCATCGGGACCTACGTGAGGCAGCCGCCTCTGCTTCTTCGTGGGGGATTCTCGTTAGGGGCCGTGGGTTTGCAATTAGCAAGCCACCCCTCTGCCCCCCCCCGCAGCAGGTCCCCAGCCCGTGGGCAGCCTGACAGCAGGCAGCAGCCCGGAGCCAAACACCTTTTACAAATCACCCTGCATAGCTCGCATTCCCGGCCGGTTTATGAGCGTTTCAGCTCCTCGTATTGATCAGGGCTGGAGCCGGAGTAATTACGTTCATCAGAAATAATTTCCCCTGATTTTGAGTCATATTTGAGCCGGTGCCCACCTCCTCCGCTCACCCCTCGACGCAGGCGGCGCTCCGCTCGCTGGTACATACTTTCCGGGCGACATCGTTGCTTTTATAACCGTAGTGAGACCCAGAGGCTTGTTTTTCTCGACTGGATCCCACACACACACTAAAGGTTTCAGTCGTGCCTTTATTGCCTTGGCTGGGGATGCAGAGAAGAGGAGCTGTTTTGTGGGACGTGCATGTTTGGGAGATGGCTCCGGCGTCAGGAAGGGGCGTGGGGGAGAGCTGGGGGCCTGGGACCCCTCCACACACGCAGGCAGTGCTGGTCTCAGACTTTATAGTCTGGTGGGATGCTTGTTTAGGAGATGGAGAGCCAGCCGAGTGCTGGCTTCATTCCCTTGGGTGCAGGGAGGAGGCAGGGCTCGCCCCAAAGCCGCCGGTGTGAGCCCCGAGGAGCGGCAGCATCTCCCCTCACCAACAAGTTTTTGATGGTGACAATTTGGGCTGGTGGTGAACAAAGCAGGGGGGCCTGGCAGGTGGACGGGCAGCTCTCCTGTCCTCCTCGCAGTGCCCATGGTGAGCCCTGTCAAGGTGCCCAGTGCCGAAGCTGAAAGCCCTTCTGTGCGCTCCTCCACCCGCCGTGGGTGCTGAGACGTGCCCGTTGCACGGGGTGCTCAGGCAGGTCCCTGCAGCCTCCTGGCACCTCCTCCTCCTCAGCCTGGGTGCAAGGTTCCTCTAGGTTCATGCTCAGCGTCTGCTGGGCCCTCAGCCCCTGCAGCCCGGTGCTGCGGGACGTGGGGAAGGGGTGGGTGCAGCGGGGCCGAGCGCCAGGCCAGCTTCTGGAGAAGGAAACGGCCACAAAATCACAGCCACACCTCGCGCACCGCGCATCATCCTGCAGGGCCCTCGCGGAGTCCCACAGCCAAGGCCGGGAGGAAGCACGGACGTTGCCCAAGCTCTCCCTCCACCAGGCAGAGCCGGCTGCAATCAGAAGGGGAGTTTGGTGACACCCCAAGGCATCGCTGGCTCTGTGCACGCCTCTGTTCGCAGCACCGTTGGTGCTGCGAGAGGCATGGAAGTTGCCTGAGAACACGCAGCACACCCCACCAAGACAAGAACCGGAGGAAAAACACGGCTTATTTTAGGCCAAAACCACAAGAGAAAACAGAGATAGCCGAAAAGCATGAGCAATTTGATCAGGAAACAAGAGTTAGCCATGCAGCTCCATGGAAAATACCAAGGGTCTGTCAGGAACCATGCAAGGTCAGGGTCTGGGTTTTATATCTTGTCTGAAAGACAAAACTTGTAGCGAGATTTTAAAAGAAGCTTATGCTTGGTGATGCTTCATACCAAAAATAAACTCTCAGGGGACCATAATATTTGATACGTGATGATTTCTGACACTGTTTTCCAAATAATAATGGGAAGACTCATCAGGCTGAGGTTTCCAGGCTTTGTTTTACAAAATTCTTATTCCATGGGTTATCTGAATGTTTAACTTATGGGGACGATTACGAATAGCTCTTGTCTGGGCTTCAGCAGAAAATCTCACAGAAATCTTGCCCGGGGTTTGATATGCCTATTGAGAAAAAGCTTTCTCCTTTCACAACAGTTGATACATGGCTGGGCCGTGGCAGGGATAAGCCCCTCTGTTTGAATTATGAGGTTTTCCCACAGTTTTGGCTAAGGAAGCCATTTCTCAGTTGTGATAGTCCATTTGCTCCCCCAGGCAATCTCTCAGCTCCTTCCTCTTGGCAACCGCAGGGTTTTGGTCACGAGCACAGAGCCCCATTTATCAGCTTCTTTTTAATGCAATCTACTTCAAAGCACCCCAAAACCAAGCCAGGACCAGCCTCCTGTCACCTGCTCCCGTCCAGCAGACCCTTTTGGGGTGGCAGAGGGCTGTGCTCGCCCCCGGCCCCGCGGCTGGCAGCCCGCAGGGGTTGGCCGGTCCCAGCCGAAGCCGAGGTTTCTGCTGCCGTTGCCTGACCATCAGGAACTGGACGGCAGCCCTGAATTCTTTTCTCACAAGTCACTTGGCCGGTCACCAGATGGTAAATACTTTCAGTCTCTCCTAGCCCGGGCTCGGGGTAGAAGCAGTGACCTCAAGGTAAAGGATTGCCGGGCCCGTCCCTCGCCCCTCGCCATGGCCGGTTGTCCACCCCAGTAAAGGTGCAAGAGCAAGGGGGAATGAAGCTGGCTGGATGGGATGGAAATGGCCATAACGAGCCCTCGGCTCTGCTGCCTGAAGCTGGAGCAGTTCGTTCTGGGTAGGAAACAACTTTACCATCCTGCCAAAAACATAGGTATTTCCAAGGTTCCCAAAGCCAGGGTGTTTCCAGAAGTCTCACGAAAAAGAGCCAGCAGCTATCCCAAAGGGCTCAGCAGCCAGGGGAGACCTGGGATGTGTCCTCTTCATCTCGGGGCTCCTGGCTCTCCTGAGTGTGGCATCTGCCCAGGTTCCCCAGCAGTGCTACCCTCCCTCCTGCAGCCACCCTGCTGCGGGGGTTGAGCCTCGGCTGCCCAGGAGCAAGAACGTCCTCTCCTCCAAGGTGCAGGGCTGCTCTTGCCCCTACCTGTGACAATTTCCCTATTCATACAAAGAGGAATAGACCCAGAAAGCAGCAGGACAGCCTTGGTGCCCAGCAGAGACTGACGTCCAGCCCTGCACCAACTTCAGCCAGCCCCGGGGATGCTCAGCACCCGGCGCAGAGCAAAGATGGGGAGAGCCCGAAGCAAAAAGAAGCTACAGCTTATTGCAGATGGGTGCAATGCCAGATGAGCGGGGTGCACACTCACAGAGCTGTTCACGATGGCATGTTAAATGTCACAGCCATGAAAAAAAACACAGCTGTCTAAAATGTAAATTCGCTGGGTTAGTTCCTTCATTCCTATAGAAACGGCAGAGCTTGCCAGCGGCTAACTCAAAGGAGATGTACTCAGATCCCTGTATCAACTATTTTCTTGCACAACTGACCACAAAAAAAAGAAAAAAAAAAAAAAGCTGACAATAATACCATGGAAACTGTGGAGCACAACATGTGGAATTAATTAGTAGCTATGAAATCACACACATGGTACAGGACACATATGGGGTACATGCTCCAGAGGGGAAGGGTTGTAAGTGAGTATTTAGAAAGTGAGCTGCTAACGTGCTGCTTCACAAACCAGAACCTGTGCGAGGGCTCCTGCGCTGCCCCTCGCTGCCCACAGCCTTGTGCAGTGACCTGGGGACACGGGGACACCGTGAGCCTGGGGACACGGGGACACCGTGAGCACGGGGCCACGCTCGGGGCAGGCAGAGCCCCGTGGGTACAAGACGTGGCTTTCCTTCCCTTATCAGCACGAGATCCTGGTTTCTAACTGGAAAATGAAGTCATGCCCGTTAATCTGGATGTGCCAATAAACAAGCCCGGGACAATGAATTAAATTCCCTGTCCCCCGCAGCGAGGCTGCATCAGGGCTCTGGCTCCTCTCGAGCCACTGCTGGTAGAGGCACTGCGGCTGCACCGCTCCCGGACACAGGGGACCGAACAGCAGCACGGGCTGCCACGGCCTCGTTAACAACCCGAGAGCAGCTAGCAGGGCAGAGCCGGAGCAGAGAATCCTGGCGGTGACCGCAGAGCTGGCCCCGCACCCTTCCATCCCTGCCCTCCCCGTGCTCGCGTGCGGCAGCTCCGTGCCCGCGGGGCTGAGCTCGGGGACAGCAGTGCTTGGGGCTGGGGACCCGTCACCCGCTTCGAAGTCCTCGTGGACTCGGTCGCAGCTTTTTCAGGAGCAGAATTTGGGTTTACAAGGCTTGAAATCAGCAGTGCCAGAGTTGGATGTCCCAGACTGGATTTTGGGTGGACAGCTACCCCAGATCATTCACAGCCCTGGAGAATGGTGCCGGCTCTGTTTGGCAGCCCACACTCAGCAGGCAGAGGCTTTGCCCATCCCCGTGGGCACCCCGGCCCCCTCTGCCATGCCCACGTCCCTGGGGACAGCGTCCCTTCCGTTCGCTTGCTCTCCTGGCAGGCAGCACGCTCTCACCTTGAGGGGAGTGGAAATGTCAGCTGGAATGTGGGCTGGAAAAAAAAAAAAAAAAAAAGAAAAGAAGCAAATCTTGAGGCTCGTCCAAACCTACTCCTGTTTATATTGGAGCCTGGGAGTGACATCAGAGCAGGGAGAGTATAAACACCAGCGGGACCCACTCGGGGCTTTAAAGCCTGCGAACACGCTGCTGCCTCTGGCCGCCCGGGGGGCGATGCGCTGAAGTGCCACGGGGCGAGCAGCATGAGGCTCCGGCTGGAGAAGCAGCTCCTCTTCCTCTCCCTGCTCTGCATCCTCTCCAAGGTAAGGGAGACGGGGTGCCGGGTGGCTTTAGCCTCGCTCGGGGAAGCACCCGGCTCTCCCAAAAGGAGGCTCAGGCTCCGGTGCTGGCTCGAGCCCTAGCTCCCGCTGTCAGGCAGGCTGCGTTGCTGCAGTCTCGCAGAGGCAGAGCTGTGCTTGGGAGAGTTCAAATTAACCAGCAGGGTCTTAATGCTCGTGGGCCAAACGCCGCCGTGGTGCAGGCAGGAATGGCAGCAACGTGCTGGGCTTGCTCGCCCCGTCCCTGCAGCCCTCCTTTCCCTGCGGCTTCGTGCCGGCTCCCGCAGGCTCCTCGCTCCGTGCTGGCCGGGCAGCGAGCACCAGCCCCAGGGGTACCCAGCTCTCTGCCTGCCCTGGGATGCTCACACGGAGCTGATGGATACCTCCGACAGGATTTGGGTTGTTCTATGATTTGTTTTTTCCTTCTCGTTTCTGCATGGCATCGCTCCCTGTGCAGAGCTTTGAAAGGCAGGGGGAGAGCGCAGCTCCAAATTCTTCTCATCGCTGCTTGAATCCCAAGTCAGACGTTGTGCAGGCAGGGACATCACAGCAGCTCCTTGCCCATTTGACTGCTTTCCCAGGCACTTAAAATCTCTAATAGGAGCCACATTGTCATCTAACGACAAGTTAATTACAGGGAGCAAGGGGAAATGGATTAATGGAGTTGGCTTGGCTAATCTCTCTAAAACATTGTTCTGTAATAGAAACCTGAAAGATGAAAAATGCTCTTGGCTCCTTGCTAAGCTGTGACTGAGGAATGGCTCCTACCCCGGGAGCACTCGGTGAATTTCTGGAGCATCACCAGCAGCCTCTTGTCCCCAGCCCAAACCTTGCCATCACACCACAGCTGGTCCTTCGGTCCCTGCCTGGGTCTCGCTGGCTTCCGCTGCTCATTGATAAAACTGGAACAGGGCAGGGATTGCCCAGCCCGTTTTGGACATATTTTATCTCTAGTTCCTGGCACAGACATTTCTACAGGCCAATAAAAAACCATCTGGTGAGCTGAACTGCTGCAAGCAGGTGAGCAGACAGCACACCTGTACCCATCCCTAGCTGGTCATGCCAGGCTTGATGCTGGAGGGAGAAATTCTAAAAAAAGAGAGGAAGATGGTTTCTAAAACCCACGTGCTCCAGCTGAATCCATCATCTCCTGGCAGGCTCAGCAGACACCCGTGTCTGGATCAGCACAGGGCTGGTTTGGGTTGCACGTTGGCTGAGCTGCTGCCAAATCGCAGGTGCTGGAGGCGCCGCGGGCAGAGTGCTGCAGGAGGGGAGCGCAGGGCTCACGTGCAGGCATGGCTCACATACACACCGGCATTGTCCAGGCCAGGATTGGAAAGAATTCACTTCCAAACTGCAAATTCCAAATCATTTGGCTTCAGGCCCAACATACAACAGCCCCAGCAGCCGTCCCTGTCAGACACAAGACGAGCGCTGCCTGCAAAAGCTGTTTGTGCCAGGGTAACGGTGTGTGCAGCACGAGCCGCGGGCATGAATGCCTACCTGCCTGGGTCAGCCCCTGCAGGCACGGCCCTGGAAAACAGCCAGCAGGGCAGACAAACAACCGTGGCGCACAGACCTGCCAAAGTCATTACTCCACGTAGCTGGGAGGAGAAATTTGGCTCCCGGTCCCTGAAAGCCCCTGTCTGCATGCTCCTCACCCGGTGAGCCGGGCAGAGGAGGCTGGTGGACCAGAAAGGACAGCAGTGAGCTTCACTTGGCTTCTGTTCCCCCACTGCAAATACGTTGCCCCATGTCTTGGCCCATCACGCCCTACGAGGCCGGTACCATTCCGGGCTGCTTTGCCATATTCCCATGGATGTGCAGAACCTCCCTCCACCAAAACTCTGCCCCCACCCCACCGCGGCCGACTTTCAGAGAGGGTTTCCTGGCCGTCCCAGTGAAATAGCAGCCGTCAGCCAGGCAGCCAGTGATGGTTTTGTCCCCGCAGGTGTGTGCCCAGCTGTGCCGCCGGCCATGCTACTGCCCCTGGGTGCCGCCCCGCTGCCCCCGCGGGTCCCCCCTGGTCCTGGACGGCTGCGGCTGCTGCAAGGTGTGCGCCCGGCGCCTGGGAGAGCCCTGCGACTTCCTCCACGTCTGCGACCGCAGCCAGGGCCTCGTCTGCGACTACAGCACGGGGACCGGAGCCACCTGCAACTGTGAGCACCGCAGCGCCCGCGCCCCCCCGGGCTCCAGGCACCGTGCCCAGGGACCTGGACACGGCTCCATTGAGGATGATGCACGCAGCCGGCCTCGGGGCTGTGCTGCTGCCCCAGCTCTCACAGTGGTTTCTAGCTGGGTTTTCGGGGTGATTTGAGCCAGGGTGGGCCCAGGGATGCTGCAGCACTAGTCGCCCTGCTGGGGCTGGACGTTGATGTGCTGCAGAGAAATTGCAAAGAAATTTTTTCAAGTCTGAAAACCCTGAGAGACGTAGGCAGAGCCAGAGGGCAGGGAGTTCCTCACCAACTGGTGAGCTGCTGCTCTGAAAAAACGTGAGCTCAGCAGAGAGGGCAGGGAAGGGGAAGTGGAGTGTTGCACATACTGCTGCAGGTGAACAGCAGCAAACCTGCGCCCACCCTGCAACTCTGCCCCTTGTGCCCCCCACCACCCCCCTCAGGAACCCCTCCGCCATCCCCACCTCACCGTCACCTTGTCCCTGACGGGCTCCGGGGCTGTCGTTGCAGTTGAAGACGTGGAGGAAGGCTGCGAGGTGAACGGCCGGGTCTATCGGGACGGGGAGGTTTTCCAGCCCAGCTGCAAGCTGCAGTGCCGCTGCCTGGACGGGGGCTTCACCTGCGTCCCGCTCTGCCAGGAGGACGTGCGCCTGCCCACCCCGGACTGCCCCCACCCACGGCGCGTGGACGTCCCGGGCAAGTGCTGCCCCGAGTGGGTCTGCGAGGCCGGAGACCGGCACCTGCTCCAGGATGCCGGGGCAGGTAAGAAGAGGACGTGGTGGTGAGGGTTTGGTGAGAACCAACAGGAGGCACCTCGCTGCACATCTCCCCGCCATGCAGGGTTACGCCGCAGCACCCATCCTGGGCATGCTGCGTGGTGCTGGGCTCCAACCTCTCTTTCTCCATCCTCTGTCTCCATCCAGCCCCCGCGGCAGCGTCCCCGGCGGTGCCGTACCCGTGCCGGCCGTGGGGCACGGAGTGGAGCGCCTGCTCGGCCACCTGCGGCGTGGGCATCTCCACCCGCGTCTCCAACCAGAACCGCTCCTGCCGCCTGGAGACGCAGAGGAGGCTCTGCATGGCCAGACCCTGCCCGGCCCTGCCAGCGGCACCCCCTGCGGTAAGCAAGGGCCTTGGTGCAGCCGAGACCTCTGGGCAACAGCTCTGACCGGGAATGGGGGTGTTCCAGCCAGCACGAGCCATGGGACCCCCGAGTACCCGTGCACACCCCATTGCCCCTCCCTGGCCACGAGCCAAATTTACTCCAGGGCAAGACAAACCACCCGCTGGTGGCGGGTGCACTCGGGAGACATACGCCAGCTATCCGGCAGCAGGAGCAGCCCTGAATTTGGGGGCTCTGGATGTCTGAATCTGAGAGCACTGTGGGTCCCGTGTGGCTCTGCACCCTGCAGCCGGGCTGGACCTGTCCCTGCCGCAGAGGCTGTGCCTGCAGCTCCTGCCTGGCTGCCTGGGTACACCGAGGCTGGGCTCTTCCATCCCTTTAATTAGCCTGGCACGACCCTATTGTAAACAGAGTGCACAACTGCCTTGATCAAACACAGCCAGCACTTTCCTGCTCCATGTGCCCCTGCTGCTCCCCAGACGTGGGGGCCACGTCACCACCCCCACCACCCCATCACTCTGCTCTGCCTTTCCAGAGGGGATGAGGAGGGCACTTGTGGCCGTGCCCACCCTGGTTGCAGCCCGGAGCCAACGCCTCGTCCCGGCAAAGAGTCTGGCACAAGCCCATGGCACTGTGGTTTCGGCGGAGATGGAGGACACGTCCCTGGGGAAACCGAGGAAGAACCGACGGACCTAGCCTACAAAGGAGGGTGGAGATAGGGAACAGGATCCCCACGTCACCCACGTGCACCCTGTTGCCCCGGGCTGGGTTACTGGGCAGCATCCCCCAGTTTCTTAGGCTGCACGAAACGGGGAAACCCCGTCCCAAGCATGAACCCACCTGAGAAGCGGGGACTTGGTCCTTTCCCGGATCGGTGGGGCTCTGGAGAGGGCCGGGTGGTGCTGCTCCTCTGCTGAGCACCATGCGCACTGCTCTGCGGAGGCTGGCAGAGGGAGACCCCCAGCGGGACCCCTGGTGCCAGGGCTCAGCAATGCACCCACCCGTCCCATTGCATCCCATTGCCAAGCAGCCGCCGCACGCCTGGGTGTTGGCAGAGGCGTCCCCGCGGCAGCTCGCGTTCACCTTCCCCGCATCCCTCCAGGATAAACAGGACCCTTCCTGCCCTGCCTGGCCTCCTCCTCCCCAAAGCCCCGGTGGTTTGGCAGGGCTTCGGCGAGCGAGGAGCTCAGACAGAGGAGGCACCGCTCCGCGGCACCGGACACACCACCTAGCACCCAGGCACGTACCCTGAAAGCTAAGGGCCAAAGCAAATGGCAGGAGAAGGGAAAACAAATTGGGACGATGGACTGGAGAGCTGCTGAGCAGCTCTGCGTTTGTTTTCCCCCAGCAATAAGCCTCTTGAGGGCCATGCAGAAACGAAGCCCAAATGCCCTATAACGGCCTCGCAGAGGCACTGCACATCCCACGGCTGGGCAGCAGTGGTCTAGGCTGCGTGTCCACGCGAGGGAAGCACGATTTGGATATGTATCCACGGAATTAAAGCATTGAAACCTCTGTGGCAGTGTATCAGCCTGGATTAAATGTGCCCCTGGGCCAGCAGCAGGAAAAAGCAGCGAGGCCAAGCAGCCGCTCGCCAGCTCCCCCGGCCCCTGCAGGTGCTGAAAATAAAAGGGATGTCAATGACGCTTTCAGCCGCCTCTTTGAAGAAAAAAAAAATAAAGAAAAAAAAAAAGTCTCACTGCTCACGCAGTAAAATCAAAACATTGTTTACAAAGAGAATTATTTACTGTGATGGGCTGGCGTGCTGCCCGAGTACAGGTGGTTAATTCAGTTTGCTATCGGAACACGGCAAACCTCTGGCAGGCAGCAAACTGCAGAGCGAACCTGGCCCCGGCTGCAGCTTTTCTGGGCTTTCTTTGTTTCTTTTTACCTCTGCAGTGGCTGTGCCACAAAAGCAGTGACATGAGGCTCACGTAGACCTTAAAACCACAATGTTCCTCTGTTGACACAGAGAAGACATGTTCAGCATACTGAAAATCCTGGTTTGAAGCCAGTTCTAGTTCCACGGCGGGACATGGCCACCAAGGTGATTTCCCAGCTCTCAGCCCCCTCTGGATGACAACAAAACCCCAAAAGGTCACTTTTTAAGTGGCAACCTGCAATTCTTATCTCACACGGCAATGACTCAACACACCTCTTGGATTTTTTTTTTCTGGCAGCAAAATGTCACTTCTCCCTGATTCACTCAGCAGAAAACATCTAAACAATGAATTAACGACTCCAAATAAATCAGAGCTATTTTTCCCCAAGAATAGAGGGAAATCGACTCTTGAGATTCGATTGTGAGGCTCACAACGCCTGCCGTTCCCCCTGAAGCCCTGCTGCCCTGGAAACGTGCCTTTGTGGGGTTTGTGCTCATCGCAGCCCCCGACACCGTGAGTTCTGGGCTTTGCCTGCCCTTCGGGGTGTGGATTAAACTCTCCGCAACCATAGATAATTGTGGTCACCCCTAAAACTCAACCCCAAGCCCAAGGAGAACCCAGCTCCCCTCGCACACCGCTGCTACATCCGTGCACCAGGGCGTGTGATCTGGCAGCCACGCTGCTGAGCCGGCGGTGAGCAATACAGCGCAGGTCATTTCCTAGCAAGCACATGTAGCCTCCGAAAGAGAAACTGTGGGCTACCACATGAGTAAACACCACGCAGAACCGTTTTTTTTTTTTTTTTTCCATTCAGCCCTGTGAATGATGATTTTTAAACACATGGAGATGGCTGAGAAAGGGCTGGTGAGCCCCCTTGGTAAAACTAAGCACTTTTATATACCTCCCTGGGCACAAGGGTGCAGTGCTCAGCAACAAAACAAGATTTTTTGCTTATTTTTTTGCTATTGGTGCACCTCTAGTGTGAGCGAAATTCTGGACGGAGTGGCATGCCAGGAGCACGGTCCCACAAATACCCCACCCCGCTGCAGTCAGAAAAGCCACATCCCCACGGGAACCTCTTTGCAGTTGCACACCCTGGGGCATGCCTGCAGCCCTCAGATTTCACCCCGTAGGCACGCAATAACAAGGTATGGATCAAAACTGCTCAGAGGAAGAGGAATTTTGTCTGTATTTGGGGGAGGGGTGTCAAAGCGGGCAGCAGCAGTAAGCTGTCGCAGGGTGTTGAGGCTGTTTTTGGGGATGGGGTGACCACCCTCACCCCAACAGGACGGGACAGAGCCACAGCAGCGAACTGCCGAGCTCTCCCACCGGGTGCATCGCGGGGCCACCCCAGCGCATGCATCCCTTCCTCCCGCCCCCTCCAGCTCCACCAGAAATAGCCAGGAGCCCTGGCGCCGGGCTCAAAATACCTCCAGCGGGCTGACAACAGGGAGCTGAGCAGAGGACGGCCTCAGCCATCCACCTCCCGGGCTCTCTGCTCCCCGTGCCCCCCGGCCAAAGGGCATCAGAGAGGGGAGGCGAGGGCAGCCACAGCCCCGGGCCGGATCCTGAGGCTGCTGCAAGCACCGCCCCAGGCACCGCCGCTGCCAGCACCGCCCTGCTTCCTCCCCAGCCCCGGGCCAGCTTCTGCAGCACCCGATGGCGGCCCAGGCTCCGGTTTGGGACAACTCCAGCAACGCCTCATGCCCCGTCAACGCCGCCTTCGCCCATCGCTTCTTGCCCGGAGTCTACCTGGTGGTGACCCCCCTGGGGCTGGTGGGGAACGCGCTGGGGCTGTGGCACCTGTGGGCCGCCCCCCGCGGCCCCCTCAGCCTGCTGGTGGGCAACCTGGGCCTGGCCGACCTGCTGTACGTGGGCACGCTGCCCTTCCTCGTCAGCTACTACCTGCGGGGCAGGGCCTGGCCCTTCGGCAGGGCCTGGTGCCGGCTCACGCGGGGCCTCTTCCACCTCAACCTCTACGCCAGCATCGGCTTCCTCACCTGCATCAGCCTCCACCGCTACCTGGGCATCGTGCACCCGCTGCGGGCGCGGGGTAGGTGCCAGGATGTCTTCTCCTCCGTGTGGCTCAGCGCCGCGGTCTGGGGGTGGGTGGTGGTGCAGGTGGCCCCCGACCTCGCCTTCAGCAAGATGGGCCCCAATGAGACGCAGTGCCACGACACCACGGAGCGGGACAGCCTGGACAGTTACTTGGCGTACACCGCAGCCATCACCGTCACTGGGTTCGTCGTGCCCTTCCTCATCATCGTCGGCTGCTACTGCCACGTGGTGGTGGCGCTCTGCAGGAACGACACCATGGACCCCAGCCTCAGGAGAAGAAGCATCAGACTGGTGGTTCTCGTGATGGTCCTCTTCTCTGTCTGCTTCCTCCCCTACCACATCTTCAGGAACCTCAACTTGCTGTCCCGGCGCTGGCAACAGCAAGGGTCCTGCACGCAGGCTTCAAGGGACATCTACATCTCCTACCAGGTGACCAGGGGCCTGGCCAGCTTCAACAGTGCCCTCAACCCCCTGCTCTACATAATGACCAGCAAGGACTGCATGTCACGTATGAGGACCATCTGCCGAAGGGCCAAGCAGTCCCTGGGATCCGTCTTCACAAGCGAAACCTCTCGCCAAGCATTTGAGACGAGGACAAGCAACATCTCTGGTGAGCAGGAGGCTTCTGATGAGCTCTGAGGCACCCAGCACGACTCCTTCCCCAAAAGATGTGCTGCATCTGCTTGTGCTTGGCTCCTTCTTGGTATCAGCCCCTTGTCCCCACCGCGATGTCTGCTTTGTGAAGAGACGGTGACCTTGGCACCACCAGCTCCATCCTGGTGCCAGGGATGGACAGGACCATGGGCATCAGACACCAAAGCAAGGTCAGGTTTTAGAGCAAAGCTACCAAACCCAATAGCTTTGCCTACAATATGCCAGGAGATGGAACAAAATAGATGCTGCCTTTACCCCATTCCTGAAATATTTCTCAGCCCTGCCTCCAATGCAGCAGTCCGAGGGGGGTTAACAGCCCTTGGCTACTCTTCAGGCTTCTCGATGAGCAAGGGACGGGGACGAGCGATGCTTGGCCCTGCAGCACCTTCAAGCTGCCAGACTTTTGGGGGGGACGTGGGCTGGAGATGGGCTCCTTCCCTCACCCAAGGAGGGGGCAGTGGTAATTGACTACCGGCATTGCAGGGCTGCTGAGAGGGGAAGTGCTTTGGAAAAGGAAATATTCATAAAAATAACTCAGTTTAAATGTATGACTAAACCTTGCCAGCTGCTGGGCTAGTTGTTCTGGGTGATTGAGCTGCTTCAGGATCTGTTATCCTCTGCTGCCCACCTTCTTCACGGACAGAAAAAAAAAAAAAATGTATTTCAGCATTACTCACTCTCTTCTGGAACACCATATAGCAGGCAACAACAAATTGGCATTTAAAAGTTTCCAAAGGTTTTGGTTTTTTCTTCCTTATTGTTCTTTGCAAGGCAAATGACGGCAGCAGCCTGAAGCCGGGGCTCAGCAGGCAGCTCCCCGGAGAGCGCCGAGCCCCGCAGGTGGGCGGCTGCAGCTCGCTCCCCCATCCAGCCCCACGAGGATGTTTAAAATTAGACGTGTCTGTTGCAAATTGGACGTGCAAATGCCAGCTGAAGAGAGGCTCGAAGACTTCTGGAGGTAAGGGTGGCTGGGGAGGGCAGGATGTGCACCAGTGCCTGTGGTGGCCGTGGGGAGGAACAGAGACTCCTGAGCAGTTTTCCCTTCTGCTCTCTGTGTTCCCCACCATGAACAGCTGAAATATTTCAGTCCTTGTGAGAAGGAGACTGCACGCCTTCAGTGCTGCAAGGTGTTTTGCAGCAGCAGCTTTCGCACCCCTGCTGAAGGAGGGGGGCTGTGAGTTAGAAGCGCCCCGTGCTGTGACAACACCGGCCCACGGGCGCTGTGCATCGGAGCAAAGTCTTACCGGCCGGCAGCCGCTCACAGCCCCACCTCGCCGCTCCGCACAGGAAACCGTGGCTGGCTTTCAGGCAGAGTTAATACACCTAATGTGCAAATAAACACTTCGTGCTTTCAGTCGTGAGTCGTCTGAGTTCTGTTAGAGCTTTACAGGGACACGGGAGCCAGCTGCGCTGCAGGCAGGAGCCGCGGGGAGCTCCCCAGGGCTCTGCAGAGGGGAGCTGCTGGGAGCACCCAGCGAGGCTGCAGGCAGCTGGCAGAGAGATCACCAGAGCCTACTCTGGGTCTGCCGGGGCCTAGCACAGCTCCAAAACTTTCGTCTCCTGCCTCATCCTCAGGAAACCAAAAGGCAAAGCTTAGTTCTCAGGTGAGCTGATCTTTTGTCTCTGCATCAGGTGTTTGGGGCATTAGGACCAGGGCTGGCCTCTGCTGCTTGCATGCTCCCAGGATCTGTGTTCCTCCAGAGCCCTGAACTCTTTTACTCCTTTCCTGAAAAAAAATAAAATCCCCTCCCACCCAAGTCCCTCCTCCAGTGCCCCCCATGTCACTGTTAAGGATGATTTAAAGATCTGCATCCCAAGACCCAGCTCCGAGCCCCAGGGACTGTTGCAGCCCTTGCACATCTCATTTTTCTGCATCCCACATCTGTCAAACCACCAAAAGCCATTAAGGATCCACATGCCGGGATGATGTCTCTGGGATTTTGTGGTACCTTGTGCTTTGCAGCCCCTCTCAACCCACAGTGAGCACTGCTATCCACGAGCTGCAGAAAACACTCCCCCCAAGCACAGCCGAGCTCCTGCCCTTTATTAGCTGCATGTAATTAAGCACAACCACTGGCATATGAGCCTGGCTCTCGCAGCTGGGTGAGGGGGAGCAAAGCAGCCCCGCTTCCTCCAGCCCTTGTTCCCCAGCAAGGACCAGCTGCCGTCCCACAGAGGACATCTCGGTGCCTGGGCACCTCCGGGCACCCTCTGGCCCCTCCGAGCCACCCAGTGTGGTGGCACTGTCCCTTGGGTGACCAGCAAGGGGACAGGGACAACAGGGAGCTGCTGTGTTCCTCCTTCCCCTTGTCCTCCCCTTGTCCTGGGGGGGCTGGCAGCGTTTTGGCAGGGCTGTGCCCCAGTGCTTGTGTGGCAGAGAGGGGCAGCGCCCCTGGAGCAGCCACAGCAGTGTGGTTTCACCCAGACCTGTCCCCGCTGCTGCAGGCAGCTGTCTGGTTCCTGGGTGTGAGCCGCTTTGGGTGTGAAACGAGTGTGAAACGGCTCTGCAGGAAAGGAAGAAACTCACTTCACCTCTTCTGGACTCCTGGCTTTAGACGTGTTCCTCTTCCCTCCCTTGGACTCAAAGATGCCCAAAATCAGGCGAGAGGAATCCCACCCCCGACGCCTGCCCTCCTGCCCAGCCCCAGTATGGCAAAGCAGAGCAATGAGCCACCGGAATCAGACCCGACAGAGATTTTTATCCGTTTTCCCCAGGTTAGGCTCAACCAACAACCCAACGTGGTGGCAATTCTCCTGCCGGCGTTAATGGGATCGAGATCAGGCCTAGAAATTTGGCAGCGTTTCTTGCTTCATTAAATAAACCTCTCTTAGTCGAGGGTTTGTTGCAAGCATGGCTGAGATTTGTTATGTTAAAGATAATTCTGAGCTGACAGCCCAGGGAAGCCATTCAGGCAAAATTAACAGGCACGAGCACAGATGCACAGATGCACAAGCCCTTTATTTCCCTAGAATGCAAAGCTGTTTGGCTTGGCATGCGAAACACCATACAAGAAGAACACATCACTGCCTTTGACAGATAGATGCAGAGGACTCAACTCCGTTTAAATCTTTATTTTTACTTTGCACAGATTTTTAGAAGGAGTCTGAAGCCTGAAAGGAGGATTTGCCCCCACTGGCGTTCACAGTGTACGATACATGGCTGAAATTAACGCTCCGGGGAGCTTGGTGCAGCTGGTAAATCCTAAAAGGGGGAGGCTGGGGTGGGTGGGAAGAGGGATGGAGAAACCCAAAGCCCCATCACCCGGAGGTGCAGCCCCAGACTCAGCGTGAGGTGCTCAGCTCTTCAGCACAGCGGTCGCATTGTGCAGCTACCTTTGGCTCCAGGGGGAGCAGACCCCGCAGGTTATCTCATGTACCGAGGGCATCGATTGCACTTGGAAAGGGACAGCAGATGCAATTACTGCAGGCGACCTGGGCAAAAAATGGTAAATATATGTGGGGTTGGGTGCTGCTGGTGAATATTTCAGTAAAAGAGAAAAATCTGAGTCTGTCTGTGCTGCAGAGAGTTTTGGCATCTGGGAGACCAACAGCCTGTAAGAAGAGCAAAGCGTATAAATAGAACAACATTTAGCGTGCCTGTGTGAGGCCACCAGCCTAATATTACTCTTGCGGTGCCTGGGTTATAAATAGGTGCTGCGGGTGGGACCTGCGCGGGGCAGGAGCCCGGGGAGGCACTGACTTGCAGCTCGGCAGCAGCTGCAGCCGTAGCACACATTTGTATGTGTGTTACAGAGCAACTGCGGCTGCACCGGGGCCTGGAGGGCTCGGCGAGCCCAGGCTCGGCAGGGATGCGCTGGTTTTTAGAGCATCCCTCTAAATATCCCTCCTCTGAGCCCCTCGCTGGCAGAGCTGGCAGCTCCAGCTTCCCGCACCCAGCCCGCCCGCAGCCCCCAGCGCGGGGGTGCTGGTGCAGGAGGGGACCTGCCGGGGTCGGCGCCTCTTCCCCTCCTGGCTGGCTCCTTTTCAGAGCTCCTTGTCTCTGGGCTCGCTGCCGGTGGCTCTGGTTAGTCCCCAGGGGAGCAAAGCCAGCATGGCAGCACGACACAGGCTGGGAGGTTTTACTTTGCTTTCCCATGCCATGGGGTGAGGACGGGAGGGTCACAGATGGACCGAGCAGCAGGCTCGGTCTGTGAACATGGGGCAACGTCCCCTTGTGAAGGCATGGCACAGGAAGGAGTGGAGTGCTTGCCATGCTGCAGATCATGGGATGGGGGTGGCCCACAGACAGCAATTCACGTCTGCTTCCCAAGGCAGAAACCCCAAATGCCCATGCCCTGGGTCTGTCACTGCTAGGAGGTGCCCTGGGGTAACCCAGGAGAGCATCAGCTCCAGTGCCGCAGCTCCCGTCCCAGAGGCTCAAAGGAGGCGCTTAAAAGTTACCCAAACATTCCTCACCCCAGAGGAACCTCAGGCCCCTTCTCCTGCTCACCGCAGGTGGTGTGCCCGGCTCCCCAAAAGCCAGGCGTTAATTTGATTCCCTGTGGCTGACTCACGGGGCGCTGGTGCCTGGAGTTGCTCTTGCTGTGCCCCGGGGACCCGCCGCAGCCTCCGAGCAGCGCTGGGAAGCAAGGGCCAGGGCTGGGGCAGGCACAGGGGACCCTTCTCAGGGCAGATGCCTCTCATCTCCCCAATTAAGCCTCCCGGAGAGGAAGCAAACTGCTTCCAAAGGCACCAGTGCCTGGCGCGTTCCGGCCGGTCTGGGGAAGGCAGTCAGCTCTGCGCAGCCCAGTCCCTGAGCTCTGGCTTCAGACGGCAGCATGGGAAAGGGAGCGCTCATTGTGAATAATCAACGCATTTTTCCCCGGTTAAAGTGGGGATATTTGCAGTACTTGCATATTTGCGATGCATTCCCAGAGCCTCTGCCCCCCGGCCCGCAGCAGGGAAGGCGTTTATATATAGCATCGCGACGCTGCGCGTGGTGGGAGCAGGATCAGGCCCTGCTCTGCCTTCACCCAAGGCTCTGACGTGGCTGTGGTCCTGTGGTGAGCCCGATGCCACGGCTGTTTGTCCCCGGAGCCACCGTGCAGGGCACCAACGTGGGCAGCCCTCACCGAGCCTCTGCCCCTCGTCCTGGGACCAGTCCCCACCGCGCTGGGACACTCACCCAAACTTGGGGCTGCTCTGCTCCAGCAGCCTCGCGGTGTGTATTTCCACTAGTTAGCAAGCAGGGACTTTGTTATTTTATCTTGGTTTTATTATTGAAGCCGAGGTGCTTAAGGTAAATAAATGAACCAATTGAAGTGGCTGAGATCAAAACCCCGCTGCAGCAGCGCAGCACCTCTCCGGCTGGGTGCCGGCCAGGCATTTATGGCAGGTACTTTGTGCCTGGCTGACGCTCAACTGACAGCTTTCCAAGCACATAAAAAACTTATTAGGCTGAAAATAGAGTTTGTGGTCACAAACTGACAAGAGCACCGTCAGCGTTTGTGGCCCAGCTCCGCTCCTTGCCCAGGCTCCAGCTGTGGCAGGGAGCAGGGGTGGGGGCACGGGGCCGTGCGGGTGTGCAGCACCCATTTCGGGCAGGCAGGGAAATGGGGCAAGGCTCTGCCACGGGCTGTGGGGTGCCAGGGCGTCAGAAGGAGGCACGGCCAGGGTTTGGCAGGGCTGGGAGCTGGCAAGGAGGCTGAGGACAGCCACACGCGGGGCTGTGCCCACCCCCACGTGCCCTGGGGTTTGCAACCCGCAAGCCCCATCCGTGGCGACCACGCGGCGGCAATCTGCTTTGGTGACCAGTTTGTATTCTGATTCTATACCCAGCACTTCATTAATTCATGCGTGAGCTTCCAGATTGCACAGCAAAGTGCCAGCGGCCATCCAGGCTGCACAGGGTCAGGGAGAGAGGCAGCGGGGAGATCCCAGAGCCCAGGGAAGGCCAGGAGGATCCTGAGTGATGCTGGGGCACCCCGGCGTGCCAGGACCCCCCCCCCTCAGCTATGGCAGGGACAAACCTCTGGCAACAAACAGGGGGAGCCTCGGATAGCCCAGGGCATGGCCTGTAGCAGAGAGGTGGGCTAGCTCCGGCTAGCAGGAGGGTGTTGTGCAGGACGATCGATGGAGTCACGGGGCAGAAGTCTGTGTCTGCAGAAGAGGGCATCGCCGGCACCTGGTGTGGAGAGGGGACTGCTGCCGTGCCCAGCTCCCCGCGCCCAGCTCATTATGCCCAGCTCACCATGCCACACGCCTGGGACCACTGGGCATCGCCTGGGGCTCCAGCCTGCTGCTGCTGGCGTGGGCACTCGTCTCTCAGTATCTAATCCTTTTTAGAAATGAACTAATCCATTGCTTTAAAAATATCCTGCGGCGTTGCGAGGCTATAATCTCAGTATTAAATGGCATTAAAGCCAAAAGAGCTGATGCGTTTACTAAGGCAAAAGAAATCATCTGTTTGTTCGTTTCCAACAACCAAAGAAGCGGAGCGTGCCACGGTGCTGAGCCACTCGGCGACCTGGAGCACCCAACGGCTGAGCGCGGGGAGGTGCCAGCCCCCTGCCTCCAGCCCTCGGTGACACCTGAGGGTGGCACACAGTGCGAGGACAGGCGGTGTGTCAGGGACCCCGAGCTGCTGGGCCCGGCCAGCACCGAGCGAGGGGCGCAGCGTTGGTGCGCAGAGCAGCCGGGGCACGGCTGACGGCACGCACCCACCTCTCCCGTACGTCAGACAGCAGCGAGGAGAGATTGCTGAGGTGTTTCAGAATGCAAAGATACTGCAAGGTGTCGTCTACAGACACCTCCAGAAAGGAACGGGGAAGTAGCTGCCTGGAGGGAGCTACAGCCCCTTGTCCCTCTGCCACGGGAAGGAGCAGAAGGCAGGCGCTTGGACCCCAGCTTCAGCTTTGCCCTTACCTTTTAGCAAAGAGGAGCACGGGCATGGCTGGGCACGGTGCTGTGTGCTGCCCGAACTGCTGCCCAGATGTGGCGGGGGAAGCGGGACCTCCGGGAGCCGCCCAAACAGCCTCCGCTGCCGGCCTGTATTTAGCATCTTTCCTCTGAGCCTGCTGAGCAGCTTTGCCTGTTTCAATCCATTAAAACTAGGAAAGCTTTTTAATAAATTCCTTGCCAGCCCCGAATTATTAGATGTGAGCCAATTAGACACACTAATTAGGCCCTGTTTAAGTACAGATGAGGCCTGGCTTTGTTTGCAGCCTCCAGGATGCAGGCAGCTTCTCCAGGCTCGCAGGGCTGGCCGGCCGAGGAGCACCCGTCCCGCTCACAGGCGCGGGCAGCGGCAGCACACCACGCAGCTGCCAGAGCTCTCACCTTCCCTCTGCCTCCCCGTGCAGTAAAAAATAATCAGGCATTTAATCTCATAATGCAACTTCTTGCTGGAACTCGACGATAAGGTACATTATCCTGCCTGGTCTGATCCTGCCGATGCCACGTGAACTTTCCCAAGCAGAGCGAAGGTGGTGGGAAGACAAAGGTTGAACAGAGTGAAGTTCACAACGGGGAAGCAAGAAACAATTCCAAACTGGGTCCGGTACTGAGGGTTCTTGTTCTTGACCCTGCCCTTGTTCCTTCTGAGCTGCTTTTATTGCACTGAGCCTGTGCATGCGGTCACAGCGAACCCCCAAAGGAGAAACCGGTGGTGTCCTTCAGGTGCTGCTAAAGGGACTGCACAGGCAGCTTGTGCCCATCTTCTCCCGTGGTGGAGAGCATCTCCCCGTGTTTTGCACACTTGGACCTGCCCCGGCACGTTGCTCCAGCAGCTGCACGGAGCAGCTGGCTTTGGATAGCATCTTAATGCTCCAAGTACCTGGGGAGCCCAGAACTGGACCTGCAGGGCACTGGGGCCCCAGAATCACCCCTGAGAGCGATGGGATCACTGTGAGATCTGCTTCCTCCTCTGGGAACCAGCAGGAGCACTGCTGTGCCCTTCCTACAAGGTAGGATGTCACAGATGTCGTTGCTGACCAGTGGAAAAAATTACCAGCAGCCCAACAGCAGCACAAGGAGCGTATCTTCTCTTGCAGGTGGCCCTGACGTTGCAATAGTTTTGGAGGCTCAACAGCACCCCAGGACCCATCGGCAGGGCTGCGAGCAAGGCCAAGGAGAACACAGACCAGGCGCATTCCTCCAGTGGAGGCCTTGCCGTGTGATTTAGGGGCTGCGAGCATGGCAGTGGCACACAGCGATCCTCCCACAGCTTGTGGGCCCCGGCACCTGCAGTTTTTCTCTGGGAACAACTTTCAGTAACGGTGCTGGCACTGGGGCACCACGAGGAAGTGGGGAGGTGGCCAGGGTGGAAAGGAGTTCGGGGCCGCAGCAGGACAGGCGCCGTGTCCTCGGTGCTGTCCGAGGACATGCAGAGGTCAGGGCTGGGGGGCTGCAGGAGCAGCGAGGGACATCCTGCCCCGGGGGGCTGCCAGCTGTCCCCACGGCACTGCTGCCTGATCTCCCCTTCCGCACCTCACACTGCTCCATGCCGGGGCTGCCGCAGCCTCCCAGGCGATCTGTTCTGGTGTTTCCCCATCTGCAGGGTTAGGAAGGTTTCGCCGGGTCTGACCCAAACCTCCTTTGTGCAATTACAGCCCAGATCGTCCTGTCCCCTCCGGACCGAGGAGTGGGGCGGGTGCACCGGGAGGGGGGAAGTAATCCTGCCGTGGGTCTGCTTGCCTGCTTCGCCTGTTCCCGACTGAGAGGAGGGGAGTTTAGTTCTTGAGGCAGGCACCGTCCAACCAGCGAAGCATCCTATTTTTAAAAAGGCAGCAGGAGGCTTACATAAAGACTCGGGAAGCCAGAGACGACAAAGCGGGGCCTCCGCTTCGCGGGCTCCGGCTCCTCCCGCAGCCAATTCTGCTGGAGAGCCGGGGGGGGGGGGGGGAGGTCCTGAGCACCCGCAGCACCGCTGCGCGCCCCCGGCACCCCCAGCACCCCCCGGCCGGGCAGGGGGGCGCGCAGGGGGCACCCCGAGGTGCCGCTGGGGGCGCGCAAGGCGGCGGCGGGCGCGCAGGGGGCGCGCAGGGGGCGCGCAGGGGGCGGTGCGCGGGGGCGCGGCGGCGGGGCCCGGGGACGGGGAGCGGGGAGCGGGGCGGGGGGGGACCCGCGGCGGGGCCATGCGGAGCCCGGGCTGAGCCATGAAGCGGCAGAACCTGCGCACGGCCGCGCTCATCCTCTGCATCTTCTCCTACCTGCTGGTGGGCGCCGCCGTCTTCGATGCGCTGGAGTCGGAGGCGGAGAGCGGCCGCAAGCGGCTGCTGGAGCAGAAGCGCGGGGAGCTGCGGAGGAAGTACCGCTTCTCCGCCGACGATTACCGGGAGCTGGAGCGGCTGGTGCTGCAGGCCGAGCCCCACCGAGCCGGCAGGCAGTGGAAGTTCGCCGGCTCCTTCTACTTCGCCATCACGGTCATCACCACCATCGGTGAGCGCCGGAGCGCGGGGTGCCCCCCTCTCCGTCCGGCCCCGCATCCCCCGCCGGGGCCTCCCCCTCCAGCCAGCCCCTGCTCCGGCTGCCCCAGGTCGGGGGCTCTGCCTGGCTGGCACGGAGGGGGGGGGTCCCAGCCGGCCCCCCCGCCGTGGGGGAGGCCCCGGCCCGGGGGCGCGGCGGGGGCAGGAGCCGCGGGGTGCGATGCGCCCCCGGTCCCGGGGCTGCAGAAGTTGGCAGGGTGCGAGGGCGGGAGCCACGCCGGGCCCCCGGAGGGCTGCAGGCAGCGAGGTGGGCTGGGGAGCCGGGCAGGAGGCTCCGGGTCCTCCAAACTCTGGCTGTGGGGCTGGGCAGGAGCTGCTCCGGGGAGCCCCAGCGGCTCCGCAGGAGTGGGCACCCACAGGGGACGGGGGGAGCTGGGTTGGGTTGGATTCGGCTGGGTTGGGGGGAATAATGGAGTTGCATGGAGCCCCCAGGCAGACACGCTTACTAGAGCCCAGATGTGGTTTGCCTGCTATCTCACGATGAAATGACACTAAATTCAATGAGGATTGCCTTCACTCTGAGGTTAGCCACATAGGTGTTTAGCAGCATTTAATTAACCCACTTCTATTAATCCACGCACCCCAAGCATCCTCCGAGGGCAGGCAGGTGTGGGACCCCCGCTCGGGTCGTTCCTCGGGCTGGGAGCTCAACCAGCAGATGTTCCTCGGGGGCAGGAGCCCTGAGGCCAAATCCTGCCCTTGCACAGCCAGCAGCTAACAGCAGGTCCTCGTCTGCAGGCTGGGGCTCAGCCTCGCAGAGGGGCCACACACATCTGGGAGCTGAACCCGCTGTGTTTTGGGGCATGGGCAAACGAGGAGTGGTGTGATGAGGGGAGGAGAGCCAGCAGGTGCCCCAGCAGCCCTGTCTAGGGGCTCTGCAGGCCTGCCCGGGGAGGGACAGGGCTCTGGGGACACGCTGGGGACACACACAGCACCCAACAGCAGCACGCCCAGGGCACGGCGAGTGTCAGCCCCAGCAGGAGGGCAGGACGGACGGCTGCGATGAAAATCCCCCTCACCCCATGACAGGTTATAGCTTCGTTTACATGATTCCTCTGTCGCCTGTGACAAACAATTGGGAAGCGTGTTACACGCCCCGTGCAATAAATAACTTCAGCCCAGGTGCCATATTTTAAAAGGCTGGCGTGTCAGCTCCCTCTCCAGCGGGCTGCGCTCTGAATCTCAGCTTTAGCATCAACGTAGCTGTGTTTACTCTTTCTAATTCCTTTTGTCATTTTGAAAGCATCAGTCATATGCTCTTTCAGGAGCCTCTCAGGGCACAACAGCTGTTTTTCCACTTACCGCTCTTCTGGATCATTGTCTTTACCTCCTCATTGCTCTCATTGTATTACCTTGTAGCCTAGGACCTGATAATTGCGCTCAGTTATTAGGCTGGGATCTGACTGCTTCTTTTTTTTCTTTTGCCACTGCAGTCGCCTTTCTGCTCTGTATTCCGAGAGATGTGCCATGCCAGGAATTAAGTTGCTCATTTGTGATTGCATGGGTTTGTACACAGACCCAGCAATTAGAGACCGATCGCTCCCTGCCGCCCTTGCATTTGCGGCTCAGAGCACAGCGTGGCCGAGGGTAACGCTGTCCTCAGCTCCCAGCCCTACCAATTGCAGGAGTTTCCTGGAGTGGGAGGTGTGCCCGGAGCCTGGGACGATGCGTTTGTCATCCTCTGCTCTTCCCATCACTGTGCGCTAACGCTTTCCCTAAAAAGCTTTCCCTAAAAGTCCTGGAAATCTGCTGGCAGCGGAGACAGAGGTGAAGCCAAGTCACAGCCTTGAACAAAAGTAAAAAGAGCGCATTTTCTCCCCAGTTCTTCCAGCAAAAGGTCCCTTGGGTACCTGGAGGAAAAACAAACAAACAAAACCACACAAATAGCTGTTTGCCAAAGGCCAGGCAGCAGTGCAGGAAGGATCCCGCTTCGCGAGCTGCTCGCTGGTGCTGCTCTGCAGGCACCTTCAGAGAGGCGTCTCCAGCCCTGGTGGTTTCTCATGGAAACCCAGCAGCAAGCTTTGGACGCCTCCTCCGATCCCCCCACGCAGCGCGGCGCTGCCGGGCTCCTCGCAGCGCGTTGCTCACTCATCCCTTTAGGTCAGGGGCCGCGGGGTTTGGTTCGGCTGGTAGAACGAAGCGAGGCGGGCGCGGGATCAGCGGAGGTCGGGGGGATCGTGGCAAATAGCTCACTACGGCTCACAGTGTAACTGTGAGTGTCCTGGAGTCACAGCGCTCAAACTTGGGAAATCTCCCCACAGCGGTGGGGAAATTAAATCCCTGGGGGGTGTTTGAGGAGGGTGGGGGAGGCTCCCCCCTCGTCCCTGGGGCAGGGCTGCCGTGGTGTAAAGGCTTTGGTGCTGCCCTCCCAGAGGTCCCGCAGCACTTCAGGTCCTAGCATGTTCCTAGTGATGCTGGAGTAAATCTGACGTTGCCCTGCAGAGCTCTTTGCGATTCTTTTTCTGTTTCCCCCCCTTCTCCCCATGCTCCCTCAGCAGAGGTGGTTGGTGGTCCCAGGGGAGCTCCCGCCAGGGCCTGACGCCTGCCTGTCCCCTTCCCTCCGCAGGCTACGGGCACGCTGCCCCGGGCACGGACGCCGGCAAAGTTTTCTGCATGTTCTACGCGATCCTGGGCATCCCCCTGACCCTCGTCATGTTCCAGAGCCTGGGCGAGCGCATGAACACCCTCGTGCGGCTTCTGCTCAAGAAGGTGAAGAAGTGTCTGGGCATGAGGACAACCAACGTCTCCATGGAAAACATGGTCCTGGTCGGCTTTCTGTCCTGCATGGGCACGCTGTGCATCGGGGCGGCGGCCTTCTCTTACTTCGAGGGCTGGACTTTCTTCCATGCCTACTATTACTGCTTCATAACCTTGACCACCATCGGCTTCGGAGACTTCGTGGCCCTGCAGAAGAACGAGGCGCTGCAAAAGAAGCCCCCGTACGTGGCTTTCAGCTTCATGTACATCCTGGTGGGCCTGACGGTCATCGGCGCCTTCCTCAACCTGGTGGTGCTGCGCTTCCTCACCATGAACTCGGAGGACGAGCGGCGGGATGCCGAGGAGAGGGCCTCGCTGCGCAGGGCCCGCAACAACCTCCACCCGCCGCCCGGCGAGGCCGGCCGGGGCAGCAAGGCCATTTTTCTCCCAGCAGAGGAGCGGACGAGCCAGCTGAACCTGATCCCGCTGGTCCAGGAGGACGCGGAGAGGCGGCGGCGGCGCTCGGCCAACTCCTCGGCCAAGGTGCCCTCCTTCTGCACCTGCCTGTGCTACCGAGCCCCGCTGTGCGGCAGCCCCGCGCCCTCCCACCCCGAGACCCTGAGCTGCCACACCAACCCCGTGTACTACAACTCCATCTCCTACAAAATCGACGAGGTGTCCCTGAGCACGCGGGGCCAGACCGGCTCCTCCCCGGCGAGCACGTTGTCATCCGGCAGCCCCCGGTGCCGGCAGCGCCTGCGGCCGCGGAGGAAATCCATCTAGGAGTGGGCTCGGGCCCTGCTTTGGCAAACGATTAACTGAGGCGTCAGGTCCCAACTAGCGCCCTCGTTTCTGCTCTCCCCTCGCAGCTGGCAGCCCGAGGCCCAGGAGATAAACGATCCGTCCTCTGGCAGGGGATCACACAGCGTTGTCTTTGCTCTTCCCTCCCAAGTGGGCTCGAGCGTTTGGGTCTGGCAAGAGGCCCCGTGATGTTAAACCAGCGGGCTGTAGGTTTGCTTTCCCGCCTCCCTGCTCCCAAAATTAAGTTATTGCTGTCTTCTTCCTCCTCCTCCTCCTCCTCCTCACCCACCCTGCCCAGCAATACAGGCTGCGTTAGGCTTGCTGTGAGCGCGTGGATGAAGCCCGTGTGGGTGAGCCCTGCAGGGCTGGGGGTCTCCTGCAAGCCGCTCCCAGCCCCGGGCGCAGGCGAGGCGGTGCCACGCAGTGGGCTCGTGGCCGGGACAGTGATATGGGGTGGGCTGCAGCCCTCCCTCCAGCTCAGCACATGGGGACGGCTGGCTCCGGGTGGCCGGAGACCCTCAAGCTGAGCCCCAGGCACTCTCCTGCTTGCCCACCTGCTGCCAGGGGTCCTCCGGGCTCTGCTGGGCGGCAGCATCCTGCTCGTGGGGACAGCTTGGGCAGGAGGGACTGCAGCCAAACCACAGCCCCCTGCAATGAGCCTGGGCTGTGCTAAGGGCTTGGCCCCAGGGAGCACCTCCCCAGACCACCTGCAAAGGGTTTGGCCCTAATTAGATCATTAGCAAAAATCCCTAATGGGGAGGCTGCTCCCAGCTGGTGCCTCCATGCCCTGTGCCCACCCTGCCTCATCTGCAGGAGCAGGACTGGGCTCTGGCAGTGGAACCAGCTCCATTTCACTTTTTCCCCCCCAATAAAGAGACATTTTCACTCTTAGTTCTACCTAAAACCCCCTCCAATGTGATTTTCCTCTCTGTTTTCCTGCTGGTGGGGAAGGCGTGCAGGGCACCGGCGTTGGGAAGGCTCCGGGGCAGGCTTTGCTCTCTCCTCCTTTTGTTCTGGGAAGTTTAATAAAAGGTGAATCCAGCTGGTGGTGGTCGGATACTTGTCACGAGCGGGACCAGGCGTGCCCGAGCCCACTGCCTGGCTCCCCGCACCCCACCACAGACACGTTTGTGTGCAGGGACATCCCTGTGGATGTGTGCGGGGGATTTGGGCACCCAAGGGAGCTGGGGGCTGTGTGGCTGTCCCAGGCTGGAGCTCCTCGCCCAATGTGGGGTGGTGGCTTTGCCCCTGCACAGGGACACCCCGGGCTCCTCCACCCCTCTCCCCCGGCTGGTGACCTTCACATTCCCAACCTTTCCTAGTGCTCAGGCTCCCCAGCGATCGCCCCAAAGCTGCGCAGGCTGGTGACATCTGGGACGTTCTTGTTCCCGGCTCTGAACAGTTCAGGTTTGAGCTCTGCATCAGGAGATCCAAGCAGGCAACACCAGGACGGGCAGGAGCGCCGCCTGCCCGAGCAGCTGGCAGGAGAGCAGGGCAGTGAAACACCCGGTGACAGCCAGCCCTGCTGGAGCTGGAAGCGGGAGAGCAAACAACGCAGAGGCTGAGCCAGGCTCTCCCTCTCCCCGGGGATCAGGGCAGACCCGTGTGCTCAACGGCTCCGTGCCCGTGAGCTGCAGAACCCGCTGCAGGACGATGCAAAGGGAAAGGCCGCCGGGGCGCTGGGGCTTGCAGCGTGATGGTTGCACCATGGAGCTCATCTCGTGCCGAGGATGGAGCTGGTGACGAGCTGAGAGCGCAGAAAGCAGGGCTCCTGCTCGCTTTTATCGCTGCCTTCACGCAGCCTGAGCTGCCAGGCTGCACTGGGAAGGTCACCGGTTGCTTAGTGACTGCCTGAGCCCATCCTGCTTTTGGAAGCTGGAGATGGTCTGAGGGTGGGAGATGCCATTCAAATCCCCCTGCGCCAGGCTGGAGGAATCCTCCTCCTCCTCCTCCTCCCTCATTGCCCTCAGGGCAAGCAGGGCCCCGTGGCTGCAGCAGGAGGGTGGGTGCGAGCTGTCCTGCCCCTGCTGACCTGCAGAGGGATTTGAAGGCATGAGAAAACCTTTAGGAAATTCTCAGGAAACTGGGACTCCGCAATGCTTCACAGTTCCCATGGGAAACAGGCTTGTGTCGGTTCCCTGGGGGGCCCCATGCGTCCAAGCAGTGCCCCCAGGCCCTCCCCTCCTGCAGGCTCACAGCTTGGGCCCCCCTGGACCCGGCGGCACCTGCACTTCCTCGGGGGGTCCCCAGGCTCCCCTGAACTCACATCCCTCACAAAGCTGACGTTTGGGGTTAAAGACAATCCTGGTGGCAGCAGAATGCAGAGACACTCCATGAAACAGCTCCAACACACCGTAGGAAAAAAAAAAAAGGTTTTTATTGTCACCATTATCAATGTTTTCATTAGCTTAACACTGAATTGTAAATCACTCGATCGTTACATATTGTCTGAATAAAACCTACAGACAGGGAAAAAGTACAGCAGAACCCTCTCCGGCCACAGGCGCGGCACGCCGCGCTTCGGGGACTGCGCCCAACGCTTCCACCCAAGGCAGCCCACGCACCTCGCAAGCCACCGGGCACGGGAGACGTGGGGCAAGCAGGCTGCCTGGCTCCATCGCCTGTGTTCCTCCAGCCCCATAAGATCAGATCTCAGCAGACAGCGTTAAAAAACCTCCAAAAGTTTTTGGAGTGGGTTACAGAGCCCCCAGAGAGCGGATCAGCCGCCCCTGCTCCTACAGAAAGGCGAAAGGAAGAGGCAGCAACCGCTCAGCGCCCTGTAAGCGATGGGTTTGTGGAGCACTTAACGAAGCACAAAGGTTGGGCCCTGTGGAAGCAGCCCCGGCCCCGAGCAGAGGCCAGCTCTGCAGCAGTGCCCCGGGCTCCCCACGGCACGGCCGGCTCGGCTGCAGGCAGCCTCGTCCCCGCGGGCTGGAGTAAGGCCTCGGGTTGAGGGGTGGGGGGAGCCATGTAGGGGGCAGCGGGGGCAGCACAAAGCAGAGGGAGGCTCCTGCCTGTCCCTGCTTTCTCCTGGCCGCCTGCACGGCGTGGCACGCGTTTGACCCCCAGCTCCAACCAAGCACGGCACGGAAGGACCCCCCCGGTCTGAAACGCAGCCGGGACACCCGGATCCCAGGCGGGCGGCAGGCCATGGCAGTGTTGTGTCAGGGGTCTCGGGGGGAGGCGCTGCGCCCCCAGCACGTCCTTCCCACCTGAAGCAGGGAGGCAAGCCCAGCACGGTGAGGCTGAGGGAACGCACCGTGGATTCGCTCTTCCTGGCTCCAAAGAAAGCCCAAAGCAGCTCGAGGTCCAGGGGATGGAATCACAAAGCAGAGACCAGAGAGCAGCGCTGGGTAAGGAACCACAGCCCTAGAAAAAACCTGCTGCAAGATTTAAAAGACCCGGGCTGTGTTTAGGGGGACCTGGAGCCCTCAGGGGGCAGCTACCTGAGCTTGTGGTGCCCGGGTAGCTTAAAAACAAGCCACTGGAAAAGCACGTGGGCTTCAGCAGCAGGTGTGCCTCGATTCCTCCCTCTTCTGCCCATGTCCCTGCTCAGCAAGCAGAGCTCGCTGCTGCCCCTGGGCTGTGTCCTTCCTGCAAGGCAAAGCCCTCTCCTTCCCAAGCCAGGGGTCTCAAGCCCAAGCGAGGTGCCCAGCGTGCTGCATAAATGAAAAGGCTGCCTTTACGCTGGCCCAGCAGAGAGGGGTTTAACAACATCGCTTTGGTTGCGTTTTAGTTTCTGGAAAGTTATGAACGGAAAAGTGTTCGGTCTCAGCCTCTGTTTGCTGGTGCTCTGTAAAGGGCTGGTGCTGGCTCCGTCTCAGTTTCAGCTGCTAAAGTGCAAAGGCCCAAATGCTACACAAGGAACTGTCCCTTGTTCCTCTGCCCCACCGAGGATGGGAGCAGCTACCGAAGGGAAGGGAGGGCAGAGGGGTGCTGGCACCGCTGGAGGCGCCCGGCAGAGCCTGATGCTGCCGCGTGGTGAGCAGCGGGGGCTCGGCATGGACTCGGAGTCACTGAGAGGAGTCTGGCAGCACGAGGTTAAGACTTGTTAGCCACATTTAGAGAATGCCGAACTGCTGACAAATTCCCAGGGGACCTACCACATTGACTGACTGGTGCTGGGACGCATTTGGCAGCCAGGAAGGCCCCAGAGCCAGGCGGGGCGCAGCAGGGCATAGCGCAGCTCGGGGTCTCTGCCATGCAGGGGTCACAAGCGTGTCCTGCAGGCAGGGGCAGTTCTGGCTGCACACACGTGGGGACACCACTAGAACACGCTTTGGGCGTGCGGTGCACGTGGAAAGGATTTCAAAGATTGACCTCTTTTCTAAATGTTTGGCTCAAACTGGGGAGCTGCAATTTGGCTTCAGGTGCTTGCCCCAGGTCTCCGTGCTTCCCTCTGCATTACTAACGGTGCTTTAAGGTCTGCTTGTTTTCCTGGGCTACTGCTGGCACTTTGCATTTACACGCCTCTTTTTGTTCTCCAAGCACTTCACAAATGACTGGGAACTATTCCATCACTCCTCTGGGCTTCCACCACCACTGGGCCGGTGACCGCTGTCTGCGTGGCTGGCCGCCTTGAGCACGAGGCGGGGATTTTTCCTACGGGAAACGCTGCGAGGAACCCACAGGCAATGGACAGGGATGCTGGTTTGAAGCTCTTTTATTTTATGCACTTCATCAATGATAGAGCTGCCTTAAAATCCAATATCCTGATCCTGCCACTTTGGAAAAATCTGTAGACGAGCCCAGCGTTACCTGAAGACTGGCACAGAACAGCCTGCTCCCATCTCACATGGCCGTCCCCCCGAGCCTCTGCGAAGGTGCAACCTTTCTCTGCCTTGGGTGGAATTTTCTAACAAAATGGACAAATACCATCTATGAAATGGACAAAACAACCCACGAAGCCTTTAAAGAAGAGCAGCTCAATCTGCTGCTCTGCAAAAAACTCCCGTTAGCTTGCCCCTGCCATCTCGAGGAAAACAGGCAGCTACTGGGCAGAGCTGTGTGGCCCCAGAGTGCAAAGGCTTTTTTTGCTTAATCAGGGCTACAGTGGCAGTGGGAACCATTCGCATTGAGTTACAAATACTAAATAGCCTAAGAAAAACAGGGTGCTTGAAACAGTCATCGAGTTCATATCGAAAGGATTTTTTAACTCTGTAGTATGAAGTCACCTACAGCTGCTTCGTTCTTCACCTAGGAGAGATTTCATGTCGATGGGCACACAAACTCACAGCGAAGTCTACGCGATGGATATTTCTTACAAGGCAACAGCCCAATCTTCCTTTTTACAATCAAAGTTAATACGGATCTTTTTCAAAAGTGATGGAATTAAGATTGAAGACAATTATAAACTGTATCAACAATATGTACTACAGCCTGCAAGTCACAATCTGTGCACACCAAATGGAATATATTATTGCTTGTTAGCCTATTAGACTTTCTTTATAAAAAGATTTTTATACAGAGTACAGGATTATGACAAAACTAGCTAAGTTGTTTTCATCTTGAAAATACAACATCAATTTTTTTTTTCAACAAAGGCTTGAATAGTAGCTGAGATTTAATGAACAGTGACAAATATTTACTAATAATTTTATGGTCAGTTTGAACTGAATTTCCTATAGGACTCTTTTCTGTTGTTTATTTACATATGCCTCTTTTCTTTTGGAAAAAAAGTTGATAAAATATAACAAGGAACACAGAAATCAAAAGAATGAGTAAACTCCATACCGAGAACATTAAACATTTCTGAAAACGCTAAATTATGCTATCCGTTAAAAAACATACATCATTTGGTCTTTAAAGAAAAATATTTTTCCTGCTTTAAAATATTACTAACAGCATGTAATAAACTAACTTAAAATGAGTTTCATAAAAAAGTTGTCTTGCTGTCTAAACATTGCTAAACATGCTTAGGTTGAGATTCTGTTAACTGCCTCAACACCTTAAAAACAGCTCCTCTACAGGAGCTTGTGATATTCTGACTCCAGAAGACCTGCAATTTAGAACAGTACATTGATAAAGGATCCAGTAGCTAGAAGCATTAAATATATATCATTGTTCAAAGCAAACAAATCTGCAATATTCGTCTAAACAATCCATGGCCAAGCGCCAGGGATGTGCATGGCAGAACAGCGACGTCCCCCGGCCCCTACCCTGCCGTGGCCGTGCGGAGGCGGACGCCCGCACGCGGTGCAAAGGAGGCACAGCAGCCTGCCCACGTGGGTTTGGCCGCAGGATGAGGACCCGTGGATTTAATTGCAGAGTGAGGACCTCGTGTTGTCTCTGTGGCATCCCAGCTGTGTTGGGGCAAAGGGAAAGCGACACCAGGAGAACACCGCATTTGTACCTGAACAAACCCGGGCTAACTGCGGTCACGGCTGCTTTCTGCTCAGACCACAAGGTGCACGGGGGGACACTGGGGAGAGATCACTGCTCTCTGAGATGCTCTCAGCGTCAGGATTTCCTCATTTTCCATAGTAACAGGAATGCAGGAAACATTTAGGGACCAGCTCTCAATTTTTTTTTTCTGCAAGCACCCTTCCCGTTACTATTAAAATGTAGTATTTCGTGCACAAGGATCAGGGAACCAACCTTGAGCTGGGCAGATATTCATCTCTCCTCAGTCTCATCCCTCATCACCACTCACAGAACAAAAATATTCTCACGTTTAATTGTTTTTGGTTGGTTGGTTGGTTTTTTTAAGTCTCCTGCTCTCCCTCTCTCCCCCGGTCCCTGATTATAATTAACAGCTAGACTCAGACACAGGAGAAAAACTCAGTCAGGACTTCTAAAGGGGACCAAAGTTTAGTTTTCAGCTGCTCACCATCCTAGCAAGCTGCTACTTTTTACACAACCACACTGATAATCACAACTATCACATTACACCACCTTAGACAGAAACTGGCAAGTCAAATCTGAGGGGAAAAAAAGCTTCTGTTTTTTGACAATAAGCTATCCCAAGCCTGAGACTTGCCTTGGATGCTACACTGGGGGTCTTTCAACTGATGGATAACTAGAAGACCTTTATTTTTTTAAACCACAACATGCCTTGGTCAGCTCAGGAACTGTGGGCATGAGTGAAGTAAGAATTTAGGCTGGGCAGTACTGTGCAACTTTACTGAGCCCAGACTCTGCGCCCCATGGGCACTCTGAAAAGGGCTCCTGTGAGCGTGTCGGTTTACGAAGGGCTGTTGGTTTTGTTGAGTCTGTTTGGTTTATTTCTGGACTTGCCAGTTCGCATGACTGTGCTGTGCATGGTAGCCAGGGATTGTAACGTTCACTTAGTGCGGAGAAACAGGACTTGGAAGTGACTCGAAACAAAAGCGAGAATCACTGGACTACGGTCAACCATGGAAAAAATGCAGAAGAAAACTGTCCAGAGCAGACTGCTAAAACTGCCTCCAAACTCAGAACCTGAGATGTTAATCAAAATAACACAAGTGGAAGCATAACTTTGTTTTACCCTGACAGTGAACTTTCAGCATGATTAAAAACATACGGAAGATAGTCCTCGATGGGAAGTAGTCCTATTTTAATGAAACCAATCGTCTTTGAGCTTGCAGAGCTTTTAGAGGGATGACATACAGAGACACGTTACATTTGCCAGGCATGGAGGAACTGAGCTTTTCAATGGGGTCATTAAATAAAGTCATTTTTTTTGGCATATATAGTCTCCTACTCCCCAAGAAAGACTGCAAAAATGTTGCATTCATCTCACTGGACCCAGGAAAAACATGACTAACTAGCTGTTACTGGTAGATAATGTCCAAACGATTGCCAATATGAAGTTTTCGGCATTCCTTAAGACAGAAGCCCTGTTACTCAGTTACCAGGTTTGGAATGTACCCGGAGCTCCCCACGGTCCTTTTAAAGACATAGTTATTAAAAGATCCAGTGCTACAGACCACTAAATCTACCTAATCTATTCTAGTTCATACACATATTGTACAATATTGCCTAGAACTCACTACATACCAAGAGGAAAGGATGCTGACTTAAATTACAGTAAATGTGCTTTTTTTTTTTTTTAAATAAGAGAGCCACAACATAGTTTGATCAGCATGCAACAAACTTTCTTCATCTAATATATAGAAATTGTCTAATACGATTAGAAAAAATAATTAGTGAGAGGCCAGAGACATATTTGATCAAGGAAATTAAGAGATTTATCTGAAATGCTGAGGCTTTTGCCACTTAAGACTCAAAAACCTATTAATTCTATGTCCCTTCTCCTCCTTCCCTCTCCTTTATAATTATATCATTTTTACAGACATTAAGGTAAGGCCTATTATTTTTGCATCTATCTTGTAATTTAACTCAAAATAATTTAAAATGCCATAGACAAGCTTGGACCAAAAGCAACTGCTTTTACCATCCACTCTACACTCATGCTTTTATTCTAACGAAGCCAAGGTCCGCATGCAGAAATAAATGTTCAGTATTCCTCAACGACAGGCCAAGAATCTGCTCCCTCCTGAACATGACACGGGACCTTCACTATTAAATCACAAAGTCAAACATCTCCCAAAGCTCATTTTGAGACCGCAGCCATCAAATCCTCATTAAGACTATGAGAAAATCTAGCCAGAAAGGGCCTTTTAACGGGAAATCGTTGGAGATTCTCCATTATTTTGGCTAATAAGTGTTTTCAAATAGACGTTTTTACTTGTCTGAAGGATCTAGCATGCCTTACTGCAGCATGTGACTGCTGACGACAGCTGCTGTTAACTCAGCAGCTCAGAGAATGTGCTTTACTGGGTTCACCTACGAGACTCTTTTACAGCTAGCGTTGCACTTAAATTAACAGAATATACATGCTGTGACCACCGGCTCTTCAGACTCCTCACCCACTACCGCTCCATACTCTGGGGACAGCATCTCCTCTCTCAGGACACTTGACAATGCCTGTGTATTACAGAGACTGCCTGCAGCGATTTTCTTTCCTCAAGGAAGACCGTGTGCCCTCCAGCACCTTCTTGTCAGATGACAACCTGAGGTTTCTTTCTTCTGCACCCCCAGAAATCTCAATCTCCTCTCTCATGGCAGAATAAAACAGTCCTGTTTCAGGTCAGTCAATAGCACAACAGGAAGGGCAGCATCTCCAGCAGATACATACCAGCACAAAGGAGATGAAAGAAAAGCAGGAGAGAGAAGACATGGTGGCTGAAGGATGCACAGCAACAAGGGAGTCAGTGTAAAGCCTATCTTAAGCAGCAAGTCTGACGTTCAGCTCCCACTTACAGTGCTTTTTTACTGAGCAAAATTGCAGTTAATTAGACTGCTAAACTCGAACTCTGTTCAAACTGTCTGGTCTAAGTAGGCGCTTATTCTCCCACCAAGTATGCTTCATCAGCAGTGGTAGACAAGTTAACGCGGCAAAGACACTTGCTGGTAATTTGGCACAGTTTGAAAACACAGCAACGACAGCGTTACAGTTAACGTGATTCACTGATGTGGAATTGGTACTTAAGGGTTGCAGGTTTCTTTCTTCTTCTTTCTTTGAAGAAGAAAGATCTCAGAAAAAAACTAATGCTTCCTCTCAAACTTTCTACTCCTGCTCATTTTAGGTCAGAAATTGGCCTCTGAATTTTTCAGGTACTATGAGAAAGAACCTAAGAAATCTGTAAGATGCACAGTTAAGCAAAATACCTTCCTTACGCCCCCCATACACTTTCAAATGCTGCAACTTTCCAGGGTTAATACTGATCTGAAACAAGGGTCCAAGAATGACAGCGAGAGAAGTGAAACAAGAGGTGTATGTCTAATTTGACAACTAGGACTCATGCCCCATGGCACCTCCTCCCCGGACGGAGAGGGTACAGCGCCCTCCCCCTCGTCTTCTGTCTAAGGTCACTGGTTTATCCTCCTCTTCCAGCTCCACGAGAACTGATTGAACATGCATTGCGCTTGAGGTCAGAGTTCCAGCAAACAAAACCTTGACAGCATGTTTAAAAAACAAAAGCAGTTCCCCCTTCCTTACTCACTAAGACCTGTCACAGCAGGGTCCCACTGTGCTCTCCAGGGAAAGCTGTGAGGACTGACGCAGGAGCGGGCCCGTAGTGGGATCTACCATCGAGGAGGTTGGGAAGAGCTTGTACCAGCCAATTGCTAAAGTTGACAAATCCAGTTCTTCCAGGAGGACCCTGGCGACTCCCATGAAGTGCTTGCGCTCCATGCGTCCGTAGTTTCCCCAGACTATCACCTGAGAAACAAGACGGGGGAAGCACAATTAATCCTCAGACCTGTACACCTGCTTGGGAAGCAGCAATCTGATCAGAGGGATCTCTGTGCATTCTGTTTATCCAACCTCCTTGGGCTTTACTAGAGTCTGGGAAGAGCAGAAAGTTTTACACTACAGCAGGAATACACAGGCATACGCTACGCTGTTGGTGACGTGAAGCTCTGGCTGATGGTTTTACCTTTGTTTTAAGCACGGCTTTACAAATCTGAACGTTACCAGACTTTTTTTTCCCCACGAAAAAGAGGTGAATGCGTGCGTGGATGAAACACTCTTCTGCTCTAACTGCTGGACAGGGAAGTGCGTGCACAACGTGGGAAAAGGGAAGGAAGGGCTCCTGGTCTGGAAAAATAACCTGACAAAAAAAAAGTGGGGCAATAGTCTGGGCCAAGAGCCAAACGTTTGAGGAAAAGTCTGTGTCCTAACGTCCGCACTCAGGCCTCGTGGTGCGTGGCAGATGGCCACGAGACACGGTTACTCACCTGGAGAAAGGGCAGGAGCCGAGCGCTGGCAAGCGGGACTGGTGACGTAAGGGGCACACACGGGGCGGCATGCGGGGAGAGCAGAACAGCCTGCCGAGAAAGGCTCGGAGACGCAGAGGAAGGTCTAATGAGAGAGCTGGCAGCCGAGCAGGGAAAGCTGAATCACACTTACGACACGATGGAGACCAGTGGGTGGCACAGATGTAGTGAGGGTCATGGGCTTAGGCATGCTGGAGGGCTGCATGTGGCCGAGTGGCCCTACGTGGCTCAAGACAAAGGTGACGACTGACTCCAGAGCGAGTTCATGTTCTGAAGACGAGAGGATGAGGACGATGGGTTATGATGGTGACTAGTGATCTCTGGCTAATCCTGACAGCTTCTTTCCCTAGGCTCCAAATAACCAGAACATTAGAGCTTTCTGTAAAACGAGGTAGGAGAGACATCGAATGTCAATGTTTATGTCAGCACGGGATGGAGCAAAACACCGCAGAAAGCTGGGTTGGTGGCACAGCGACTGGCAGAGAGCCAGGCTCCTAATTTTATTCTCTTTGAGCAAGTTCCAACGAGACATTGCAAGTTGCAATGAGACATTGCAACCGGTCTCTAAGACAAACTGAAAACCACAAACGGAGCAGGGCACAGGACAGCAGAGCTGCAAAGAGGCAGGCACAACTCCAACCCTCTTTGCAGCAGGGCTGCCCTTCTGCACCGGGGCTGCTGCCAAGGCAAGGACATGGCTAGGATACTGCGTGAGAGGCTCACAGAGGACCATATACTGACATTTAGTGCCTGCTTTTTGGTTTCTGCTGTGCCTCAGCCTGTTGGAAGGCAGCAGGCTTTCCGACTGAGTGGCAAAGCAGGGCAGAGGCATTTCTCACTGTCCGATTACAAAGGTCTATTGATAAAATAAGATGAAGGCAAAGACTCGTGAGAACCCTCTCTGCCACGGTTAAGTGGTGGAAGGTGAAATGGTGGCCTGGGAGACACAGCATTGGATAACCCAGGGGACTTTCTCCAGGAGCAGCTGGGCTCTGCCAGCTCACGCCACCCCGAGCTGACCATGGATGCTCCTTGGACACCCTATCTGGAAAATGCTGCTCACATCTCTGAAATGAAGACTAATGTTACGCTTCACACCCAGCTTCCCATCCTTGTTGAGGATAAAATCCTTAGTTCTTAACACCTTCAACACTCCTTTCGCGAGCTAATTTTTAGGTACTTCAGGCTGCCTGCCTTGCTTCCACCTTCTGTGTGACAGCACCGTGGCTGTGATCCACAGAACTCGGGGTGAAGATCCACATGGCAGCAAGGCTGCAGGTAAGGAAACCCAGACCAAGCCAGGCCCTACCACATTTCAGCCAAAAACATGCACTCTGCCTGCAACAGGGGAAAATGCTTCTGATCGAGGTAAATGAAGACAAGTTCACTACGGAGAAGGATCCTGAGATTAGCTGGCAACTCGTATGCCAGCAGAGGTAAGCAACAGAAACTCACAGATTAATTACATCAGTATTTCCAGTGGATTTTAGCCAGGGTTTGTTGGATGGGAATGGCTTAGCTATGAATTAACAATGGCATTCACTCTTTGCCCTGGAAACATACGTACAGGATTGAAAACATGAGTTTGGCAGAGAATGTATGGCAGGAAAAGAACAGAGGTAGAAATAGGTAGGATATGTGACTGGGTGATGGCCAAAGCAGAGTGCTCTGAATGCAAAAAAACACAGAAGAAACCTATGCTGCAAGGTTGTTCAGCATCTATGGATACTGCCTATCTCCTAACTGGAAAACAAACCAAAAACCTTTTCCTGGTAAGCATTCATGCTACCTGGCAGGGTATCAAATAATAAACAGTTTGAGAAAGAAAAAAGGTTCTTCCTTTTGTTAATTTCAGACAGAGTGCATGTAGTTCCATGAAAGCATTAGCTTTTTCTCATCTATGTTATTTATCCAGATTCTTTACCAGATTTAGTGTATTCCAGCACAGGTGGGAGAGAAAGAGACAGACCTGAAACCCACTCATCTTACCTGTAACACCTTGCCCTGGGGGCTCTCAGGAAACAGTAACACCTGATTGTACAAAGGGTCTAAAGATTTGCGGGCCACTTTTGTCTTCTTTTTCGCAATGCACACGCCATTCTCTAACAGGTAGGCTTTGATGTAAGCAGCTGAAAAAAAAAACCAAATATGGTCAAATACAAAAAAATCTTCATGCTCACTTTAGACAAGACAGAGCGCCACGTCTCTGTCTCTCTTAGTCCCAAAGAAGGCATGTACAGCAGTGAAAAGATTTGCCCAGCCAGCCTTATTTTCAGTACAACAAAAATACTGCTTATTGCCACAGAAGCCAAGCAGAATCAAAAATTTTCCTTTTTGCAAGCATGCAGGAGGCTGGAGCTCAGTGAGCTGTTTTAGGAGGTCAAAGCATACTACCTGGCAGTGTTTTGGAGCCGGGTTTTGGTGTCAGTCCCCGGGCCTGAATGATATCCACTTCTAGCTGCCCGTTTCGCTCTTGCAAGCCAATTTCCACATCCCCTAAACCAAAACGTCAAAATAGAACACTTTCAAAACAATGTATTTGTGGGCTAATAAAATGTTAACAATCTTTGTGTCATGCCCACTATGAGCTGTAAGGAACTGTAGGCCCTAAGTGCCTGATCTCCTCCTGCTTTACTCTGCAGAAGCTCTGCAGTGATTCAAACCCACACTTTCAAAAGCAATCTCTAATTTCAGCCCTTTAACACGGCTTTGGTGACTCAGTCTCATACTCGTCAGTGGCAGCTAGCCTCCATTCTCTCCCAAACTGGAACACCTAGAGTTGCAGGCTGCTTTGGAAAATGCAATTATGGCGTACCATAGGAAAATCTTTATAGAGCCTGATGGGCCTTAGAGAGCAAACGGAAAGATGCACAGGGTGCATTTTCAGGATTTTAGCTGCGTTTTCCTTAGACTGTGCCTTTCAGCTCTGATGGAGGAAAGCATAAGGCTGGTGCTCCCCTGCTAACGCTGTACTAGCAGCAATCAGCAAAACCTCGCAGCCAAGCTTACTTGATTTAACGCAGAAACAGAGCGGAGGAGTGGTAGAGCAGCAGCTGCTGGACGCATTATTAGGTGGCTGTAGGAGTGGTCTGTTCCAGATTCAATTTAAGCAACGTAAGATCTTTGTGTTCCTTACCCATCGAGGTGGTGGCCAAGGTCTGACGCCCAACAAATTGTGCAGGGCCCATGCTCCCCAGGAAGTCACTAAACTGCCCAGCAGATGCCAGATGGACTCCACTGAAATTCAAGCTGCAAAATAAATGGATTTTGGCAAGTGGTTAATTTGCATTTTAAAGCAACCCGGTAACTAAAGAGCCTGACTTAATATATCCTTGAAATGAATGGCACCTGCAGAAGCCTTTTCCCCTGCAAAGTTCACTGATTTCAAAGGCAGTTTTGTTACACGGGATCCATTTAAAATCCTTTTCCTTGTGGAGGAAAAAAAAAAAAAGAAAGAAAAAGCAGTGATGGTTGCAGTCACCAGTCGGCTGATACTTATCTCTAATGAGTTGTCTGCAAGGGAAAATCTCTGCCATCTCAGACTCACGCAGCCTGTCACCTCTTCCAGGTACCATTATCATCTGAGCAGCTTCCTGGCGTGGTTTATGGGATCTCTCCTGGTAGCTCTCCTTTCCCAACCTTCATTTTTGGGAAGGAAACAACACAGCTAGAGTAGTAGTCAGAGGGGAGTTTAGGGGTGCTGACATCAATCCCCTTGGGACAGAATAATCTATTTCTCTCTGACACACGGAGCAACGCACCTATTTCTTGACCAGAGCCCCACTTCCTGCCACTCAACGCCAGAATCACACCCACTGGGTGATTTTCACACCTGCTTCCACAACCAGCCCGTGACACAGCCGCTGAAACACACGTCAGGAGATTTGTGCCGGCGTTACCCCCGCGGCAGTGCCGGGTTTGCGCGCTGCCCCCCGGGGAAGCTGCTGCACAGGGAAGCCAAGCAAAGCGCAGCCCCCGGCACTTCTCCAGACGCCCCTGGCGGGGGGCATTACCCACGTAATGGCAGCTCGCTGCTTCAGGAACTCATTTCTTTGAAATGAATGGGTGAGGAGGGCCACATGTTCCCTCCAGCTTACCCTGGCGATGAAGTCGGGGAGAAGCCCTGCCTCCGGGGTGGGCCGGGCGCTGCGGGCTCACAAAGATCCATTGAATCCCCCCTGTAAGCCATTTACGCTTAAAAGACATTAAAAAAAAAACCACACTTTTTTTTAAACCCCATTCATCCAGAGGAGCAGTAATTTCAGGCTGAGATTTCAGCTCTCATTAGCTACTCGCAGCCCCAGTCTCAGCCTGCTGGGGATATTTATTTATTCCCCCGAGGAAGGCGGCGCACAAAGCTCAGCATCTGCCCTCGAGCTCCTTGCGAGCCACCTTGTGCAGAAAGGACGAGGGAGGAGGGCGCCTTGGCATCCTACAGACAGCCTTGGGATGGGCTCTGAGCAGGGCAGACTTCCCCGAAGCCTCTCTCGATTCAGCGCTTCTTCACCCTGCATCCACTGTGTGCACGAACACCCCAGGTGATATTTTGAGACACAACAGAAACAGCAGGATTTATAATTGGCACTAATTGCGGAGAATATCTAAGCCTGTTCTCAGTGTCACCGACTCCTCGGAGGCACAGGGTGCGTCCCCAGTGCCGCCGTCCGTCCTGCAGGGCAGAGGCAGCCCGGGACTCTCTCCCCATGGGTTCAGGGTCCCTGCCCCATCGCCTGGATCTCCCCATCCCCAACGGGGCCGCCCCCAGGAGCAGCACCCCGAGCACAAGGCGCAGCGCAGACATCCTGGACCTGTTGTGCACTGGGGACAGACCATGCACACACACCGGGCTGCTGAATCTGCAGGGACAGGGAAACACGACGGGGAAAACAGGGGAAGGGGGAGCGGGCAGCCAGGCAGGCTGTGTAAGGCCGGTTATTTGCCCATACAAGGAGGGAACGAGGGAGCTCTGCCGCAGGGAGACCAGCGAGGTTCCTCGAGCATGTTGAGCCATCCACAGAGGGTCAAAAAAGGATGAAAAGTTGCGCTTGGAGAACCTAAAATAGTTCGAGAAACAGGAGATCTGACAGAGAAAGACGTATGATTCATCAGGAGATGAACGGACTATCAGCCAGAAGGTAAATGTTTTCTGCATTCTCTTCAACTCGTGGAAGATAAATGGGCAAAACTTCGGTCTCACTCCTACCCCGGGGAGTACGTGACCTGAACGAGCGCGTAAATAACAAGCTGGCGAGACACCTCGCAGGCGCTCAGGGAAATGCTCAGTGCCGTGCTCAAAACAGATGCTCGGCCTCATTAACAAGACGCCCAGGGTCAGGATAACAGAGGAGTCCAGCAGCAAAGCCTAGAGCTGCAGGAGCCCAAAGCGAGCTCAGACTCGGGTCTCCGTGAGTTCCCCGTCCCAAGGGCGGGGCTGCGAGGTGAAACCCGGCCAGTGACCATGGTGGGGACACAGCTGGGAGAAGCCCACCCGCAGAAACCCAATGCTGCGCACTGCAGGAGAGCAAGGAGAAGCCTTGCTGCCCCCTGAAGACTCCAAATACTTTACCAAGCGCACCCCATGGGGCCGTTTCCCATTACCTGCAGGGCACAGATTCGTGATGAAGGCTGATGCTGGTATTTGGGCAGGATGGCACAGGCTCCCGCACACCAGCACACCTCTCCTCGCCATAAAATGAGAGCACCTCTTAATGGGGCAGCAGATGCTGCAGCTCCATCAACCGTGTTCCAGCACGGAGGAAAACAGCAGGAGCATGCGAAAAGCAAGGTTAAAAAAATACAAAGCACCAGAGAGAACAAGAGCTGCTGGGCTGGAGGTGAACAACAGCGACTGGAAGCGTTCGCAGCAAGACGAATGTCGCTGTTATCTCTGCACAGACACAGGTCGGAGGGCTTGGGGCTACCTCGAAACGATGTGCACTTGCCAGAGCCACTTGGAGCGAGGGGCAGGACGCAGGACACTGCTACCCGGACACCAGGGCCATGCTGCAGGTGCACGGCCCGGCTGCCCACGGCCACTGGTGAGGAGCAGCTGGGAGAAGCAAAGCTCCTGTGCCGCTTCCTAACACGAGGCTGATCCTCAGAGGGACGGCAAAAGCCCCTTTAAAACCCCAATCCAAGGCAAAGATTCGAGCAGTTTGGCTACCAGCCTCAGTCAATGTGTTTACCAGCACTCAGTATTACATTAGACAATTAACGTTCCCTCGTGTTGTTATGTTTGGCTGGGAAAGGAAGATACAGGGAATTAATTCTTTAATAGATCGTGCCGTTAGCTGGTGGGACTGCAGTTTCTGTTGCACAGAGGCTGGGCTTTTGCAGCCCTGCTTTATTAGGCTTCGGAAACACCAGCTCTGCATCAAGCTGCCTGGCTTTTAGTGATTCTTGGACATCTATTTGGGTATTGCCAATAAAGCTGGAATGGAAACAATTTCTGTCTGGAAAAATCATAAGCCATCTCCAAGAAAGCTATTGCTTCTCCCTGGAGAGGAGAGGGGAGAGGAAAATATAACTGCAGAAATTTAGCACGCATGTGAAGAGAAAACAGCAGGAACCATTGAGCTGCACCGGCTAAATTTAGGATGCTCAAATCCCGCTCGGTGAGCTCCGTGCACCAAGTGCTCAGCAAGGAGCTGGACCGAGGAAGCGAGGGGGGCGGCCTACGGTGTGGCCTGGGGTCTGTGGGACAGACCCTCCCCATCCACTCACCTGCTGTTTCTACAGCTGAAGCAGGGGGGAAGAGAGCTCCTCCAGCATGGCCCTGGGAAGCCCTTCTGCACCCACCCAGCCCGTCCCAGCCCCGACCGCTTCCTCTGCTCGCTGCTGGGGTGGACGCGGTGCCCCTCGGCATCCCCGGGACAGGCCATCATCCCCCTTGCACGAGGAGGTGCTGGCCCCGACAGGCCATTCACGTTTCTGTTCCACCACCCAGAAGAGAGAGCACGGGACTCTTAGGGTCCCGTCACTTAAAGCACACCCCGGCACACCGCACCCTTCCTTCTCCCGAAACGCTCCACCTTAAGGGCAAAAAATGCTACTATAACCTGGTTATCACCAATAAAGGATGCTTTTTTTTTATTTCAGTGTAAAGAGAAGCGCTAAAAATAGCTGCAGGAATAAAGAGGGAGCATTTTGCAGCTGACTTGCAAATAGCAACTGTCATAGCAAGGCCCTGGGGAGCGGGGCTGCTGCTACAGAACCGAACGGCAGCGCGCCGAAAAAGATTAACAGGTGACACTTGTCAGCCTGCTGTCTAAAGGGCACAAATCCTCCACCCAGCGAGTGCAGCCCAGCCTTTCGGACAGGAAAGAAATTAATTGTCTCTTCTTTGGCCCTCTGCTTTCGCTAATCATGATTCATGGGCTCTGCTTTGCCCCAGCTGAGTGAGAACGATTTTAATGAAGTTAAAGATTATGGGGTTTGCTGTGGGATTGCTTTTAAGTAAATGCGATTTTGTTACTGACCTGAAGGCACAGGGAAGTAAAGGACACCTCCAGGGTGTCAAGGACAAGCACAACACGTTGTGCTCAAGCACCTGCAGGAAGGTGAGGAGGCAAACCAGGGGCAGCAGCAAAACAGAGCTCAGGACGCTGTTGATCCTGGGGTCTCCGAGCCCACCAGCGCTGTCTGTGCCGAGCAGCATCAGCGGAAAATTGCAGTAACATTAATTTTGTTTGCACAGGTACCAGCTGCGCCCCCAAGGCTCAGCACCAGCCGCAAAACCCATTTGGGAAGCATGGATAAAAGCCGTTTGCAAAGACCAAGCGAGGAACGTGAGCCAGCTACTGCGGGTGCATCACAGCACTGGCAGCGGGGACACACCTCGGGACAGCAGGGGACAATCGCTGCCCTTGCAGTCATTCGGGCACCCACGAGAGGGAGACAAGATCCCACAGCACCGCCTGCAAGGCTCCAGCTGCAAGGCAGAGGTGGGAGCCCAGCCCTGCCGGCTCCAGGCAGCCGCAAGCAGTGCCCGCACGCAACCCCTGCCAAACGCACGCCAAATTCTCATTCCCGACCTGATGAAAAAGGTGACTGCACAAACAGTTTGTCTCTTTTGTGACACGTGTATGTGTAAAACAAAATCGTGTTCACACAATATTAAGAATCGTGTGTTCAGACTGGAGGTGAAATTGCCTAGCTGTTTTTTTTCTGCCCTTTTTTTTTTAACACAGCAGCGATAATCCCGATTATTTAGGAAATCTGCACAGCAGTCTCTGAAGACCGCGCTCCTGTGATGCACGCTGCAGGTCAGGGCATATGAAATCTGTCCTCTTTAGTGTAACTGAGGGGTGGCTTAAAGGCTCTTTGCCAGCTGCTTGCTCCTCTGCTCTTTGAAGGTGGCAGCATTTCCTGGTCTGCACTCACAATTCACGTGGAGATCATCCCGCAGTTGGTTCCGTCACAGCAAGGCTGCTCTTCTTCATGTGTATTCAGATGGAGAACTAGCTACCCTAAATTTGCTTGTAATCAGGATTTGAATGACTAGAAGGACAGTGCTCGTTTCAATAGAAAGCAGTACGAGGAGGGCTCAGAGCACCTGTGACGATTCCTCTCCTCCCGCATACGTGGCTCTGCTCAGCCTCCTCCTCACCCCCACCCATTGTTCGCTGCACATTAGCATGCAGAGCGTGCATCGGCACAGACACGTTCAGGGAAAATGTATCATTAATTTCTTCCCTTGTCCATGTGGAGTTTGCCTGACCTCTTTTCTAAATCCATTTTTAAATTGTTTCTGGGATGCCGTATGCCAGGTACCACCGTTATTCTGCTGCAAAGGTCTGCACAGTCAGCTTGTCAAGACCTTGCAGAACTCGTACGAAATACGATAGGAAAGCACCTGCAGAGGTCACCCAGTCCACAGCCAGGCCTCAAGACCAGAGCAGCTTCATGTACATCATTCCTGAGAGTTGCTTGCTTCACCTCTTCCAAAACTCTCCCTGGACAATTTGTCCCTGTGCTTTGCTTTTCCCTTCCCAATCTCTTTCCAGGCAGTCCTCAATGCCATTTTTTGAGTTGTCAGTTAGAAGCCAGCATACCTCCTTTCTTTCGCCCTCGATACAACACTTTGCAATTCTCTCCTACAAGACCTTGGGACTGCTCTCAGTTGCCCCAACCTGTGACGTACCGGCTGCGGTGTCCGCACCGAAGGAAGGCACAGCGAGGTGTTCAGCTCCCCTCGCAGGACGGGTGCAATGCCCTTCTGTCACGGAGCTCTGGCACAAACAGGGCTATTCCGAGGTGGCTTTGTGTCCTCTCCCTTGGCCCCAAGCCCCGTTACCATCTATCTCTCAGTACACCTGCGGATCCCCACGCCTGCAGCGCTGCACCTCTGTGGGGTCAGCACGGTGGGTCCTCGTGAAGCCTGCAGCCTCACCACAGCCACCCCCGGCGCCCCCAGGGAACTGCTATTTTCAGAAGACAACATTTTGCCTTCTGCTTTTTGTGAAGTATTCACGCTGTCCACACGACCGCCGGTTTGCCATCAGCTCAAGCCTTTAGAAGTGATACGCTCCTAAAAGGGGAGCTCCATCCACCGCGTCTAGTACGTACGTGGAATTTGTTTGGGCATTTCTGGGGTTCAGAGAGCATTGTTCTCTTCCTGTAAATATTTTCTAAAAGACTTGTTTTCATCCTCTTAGTGCACAAAGAGGTAATTAATAAGCAGGTTGCCTGAACACAGCCATGCAACTAAATATGCAGCAGTGGTTTGACCTGCATGGCCGAATTAACCCATTTGCTATATAGCCAGTGTCTCCTGCTCGAGGAAGTTGTTCTGCCTTTAAAAACTGGGACAGCAAGACGTACTTCATCCAGAAGAAAGGGGAAAAAAAAAGTCTCCTCTGAGAATGATAATATATTCAATAGTTATTTTATCTGAGCAGAAAGAAAAAGACATCAGAAGTCCAATTTCAGAGAGCAGGAGCGCACTGTCTCACAATCGCACTCATCCATATTGTATGTTAAGCTCTTTTAAATTGCATCTAACACACACAAAAGCAAAGTTGATATCTATCAGCTACGGAGGAAGGCACAACTGGTTAATTTAACATTCATTGCCCCTACCTTTGAAATATTTACAGTGTGTATCAGGCATTATTAATGCAACGTACATCTGACTGTAGTGTCGTGGGAGCGGGCACACAGCCCCGTGCCTTGTCAAAGTTGATGTGAATGCTGCGGGAGCCTTCACATTGGCAGTGAAAGGCTTTTGTGAGCACCTGTCCCCGCAGTACCTAAAATCAAGCTAGCAGCACCAACTGCACATCTCCTCCCAGCCAGGCAGCGTTCCCGTCTCTGCCTCCCAACAAGCTCCGCTCTCTCTTGGCCACTCCGCTCTCTGCAGCATTTTTAGCACCGTGACGTACTGTCTTATGTGCTGTAACACACTGTACTCCCTTTGTGTATGGTTCCTTCTGCTGCATGAATTCTGCCACCTAAGCTGTGCTATAAAAAATAGGCAGGGAATTATGTACAAAGACCTCCCCCATTCCCTTCCCCACCTCGCCAGGCAAGCTCCAGTTTTACAGACCACAACCTCTCAGGCACATCGAATAAAAGATCCCTGCCGTCAGGGAGCAATTTTGCCCGCTCCTCAAGAGGTTCCTGCAGGTGGGATTCACTGCAGTCAGTCCTGGAACTACAGCATTCGAGGCCGCGTCCTCTCCAAGCCACGCTGGTCAAGCTTTACAGCACAGAAAGGTCTGCTGCTGGGGAAGAGGCCGACTAATTTCTTGCTGTGCTACAGGAACAATTCTCCGTGCCTTCCCTGGTTTCCACCGAGACCTCCGGGCCTTGATTTCTCGCAGCCTGAGCTCTATTAACAACACTTTTTTTTCTTTTAAAAGACTCAGATAAAAGGACAGCCCTAGAGGTATCTGTCATAAAAGAGTCTAGAAGCCCCTTGGCTGCAGATGCCGAAGAAGAGGCACTCACTGAACAGCTATACAGGACGAGTCTTTTGGATGGTGTTTTTAGGAATCAAGGCTTGTAATTTTTGAACGCCGACGGTACCACAGCAGGTCTCTGGGTGGTGAAGGGATTTTACTCCCCACCACAGCAGCTCCAGGTGGGGCAAGGCAGCTGCTGCCCCTGTGGCAGGGACAAGGAGACGGGGTACAGCTAACAGGGTGCCTCCTTGCTGGACAGGCAGGCTCCTCTCAGAAATTGCAAGAACACATCTCTAAGTGTTTGCTAGCCACCACCTGCTGGGCTTTTCTAAGGTAAACGTCACCTGAGCTCTCTGTTACCATCATCTCAGCAGCAGCCAGCAAGGACAAAAAACCTGTCAAGTACCACACATGAGGGACCGGGGCAGCCAGCAGTCTTTTGTTCCGGGTCCCTTTTTGTCTTTCTGCTCCATTTTCAATAAGGAAAGTGGTTGGCAGGAGTAAGGTACACCTAAGTCCAGAATCCGTTGCTTGCTGAATGTCGCACATGGTTTTGTACAGCTGCAGCAAAACTCAGCCAAAACAAAACGTAGGTTGTGCGAGAGCCAGGACGGAGCTGGAGCTCTGCTGAATCCCAAGGGTTTATTTGGGAGTTACTCCCATGTGCTGAATGTCATCGTTCGGTTATCTTGGTGTTGTCCTGAGAGTTGCTATACTGGGCAGCTGTCCTCTCAGGCAGGCTGCCACATACATACTTAGAAGAAAATACTGCTGTAGGGATTTGTAACCAGAACTAAGATTGGTCTGGGTGAATTATGAATGGAAACATCTCTGCGTGGGATTTATGGAGGCTGAAGAAAGTTAAGACTGTGAGGGGAAAGATCACCCCACAGTATGAAGCAAGTCCTAGAAAGTATTTTAAAAAGCAGCCCAAGAACCAGTTTGTTGTGCAGAACAACAAAGACGACGCAGTAAGGGTTTGACAGATGGTGTCCCTGGTCCTTCCTCCCCGCAGCACCCAACCAAGCCTGGCAGAGCACCTAGATGCACGAAGCTTGGCACCTGCACGTGGCGGTGCAAGAGTTGGTGAGAGAAACCTCCAAGTCTGAACGGCTGAAAACAGTTTTGTTTAAAACAAATACCACCCTTCTCTTCTATAAGGTCACACAGTGATTTTTATTACATTAATTTCCTCTACTGGTGCACAACTACTGTGCAGTACAAAAGCTGTGTAATAATACGGCTGGGAAAAAAATTAAATGGAGCAGTGTGTGACATTGTCAGCACTTACTGACATGTTGTAGGAGTTTAAATTCTGGGAGAGTCATCCTTCAGACCAGCTAATCTTCCGTATACTTCAGCCTTTGGGTAAGACCCTGAAATGAGTATTTTCTTGAAGGAGGGCCTAGCGGATCTGAGAAGTACATCCCTGTATAATAAGCCTTCCATAAAATGATCCAGATTTCATGCACTCTGGTACTCAGACTATAAGCAGAGCTGCTCAGAACCATGCAATACATAAAAGTCTTCGATCGTGGCTCTTCGCACTTGAGCTGAGCAGCTGTAGCCAGCCAAAGCCAGCTCATTGCAGGAAACACGAAAGCAGTCCACCCGCATCACTTTTCAAGAGTGTGTTTGTATGACTGAGAGCACGTATTTAAGGCCTTCTGCAGCAAAATTTTACTTAAATGTTTGATTGCTTCAGTGTGCCACCTTTCGAAGTTGTCCTTTTTGTCCTTAAATTGAAGAGGATTATGAAACCATACTGAACTTTGGAAACAAGCCCTTTTGGAAGATGATGTTTTAAACCCATTTTCTTCCCACGTTCACATACCAAAGAGGTGCATGGGCAGGAAGAGCTAGGGCAACCTCGTGCTGCTGAAAACCAGGTTTTTGACAGACACTGCCAACAACTGTCTCTGACCTAGGACTATCTGCACCAGTCAGAAAGCCAGCATTAAAAAGAAAATAAACTTGCCACAGTTAATGGAGTCATATGAATCCTCATTTTGCCTCCCTGGGAACACAGCTACAGCAAACAAGAGAAACCAACAGAAATCTGATTTAGCTGAATAAATTTCTGCCCCTCAAAGCTATTCCCCAAACACTTCCTTTCTTTGCAATGGGAAAAGAAAGCGGAGAAACTCTCCTGCCACCATGTTTCAAGAGAATAGAGCTCTCTTTGCTCTTTGTACTCTCAGCCCCGTTTGCTTATCACTGGTGGTTCAGGCAGATAACTGCAATTCCCGCGGGCTCTCCCGCGGAGATCAATTATCCCACCTAGGAACAAAGAGTCCAGGAACCACTTTTCACACACTTCAGAGAAGTGGGAGCAGAAACTGTCCCATCCCTGGCAGAGGGGCCGGTGAGGGCGTTCTGGCCACATTCAAGGCTTGAATACCAACCATTAGACTTGTTCTAATAAAGACATCTGGACGGCAAGACAGGATTTTGACTTCTTTGTTGCACTGGTAGCTACATGCAGCTTGCCTTCAGGGTAAAACAGCACTTGTACGGGTGCAATATTTTGTTGGCAGAAATATTCCCTCTCCAGGAAAGACCAATCAAAGCAGCCAGCGTGTGCAAGGACAGGACAGGGCTTTGCAGAGAATTACACTCCCTTCCCAGGAGGATAAGCTATGTAAATATAAAAAGAAAAATATTCTGCTCTGCACAAAAGCAGATTCTTGCCCTGCATTGCCAAGGGACTGAACTTAATCACTAATCCTCCGAATCTCGTAGCAGAGGCAGAACTCCAAGCCACAGGACTGTGGTGGTGTAGAAGAAATATTTCCCTGGAGACAAGGGCTCGCAGAAGAGATAAGGTACATCACAGCTCCAGAGTGACAAGATTGTTATCGCAGCCTGTGCCTCATTACTATTTCCAACCTTCAGCACAGATCCATGATGCCTTTCCAGGATTAGCCTACTTCCAAAGCTAAAGAAAGTATCTCTTAATTTACAGCCCGTTACTTATTTAACACCAGAATTGCATTAATTATTTGAGAGAGCCTTTGGACTACCCTGGTATTTTAGCGGCACAGTGTACTTGGAATACCACACGGGAGTAGGGAGAGCGTGCAGCGAGAAGCCGAGTGTGGTACATAAGCAGAACTCATTTTAGGTATACAGACATTACAGACATTTCGGTCTCACATCTAGAAGCATGGAATTTGATTATATATATATATATTGACTGTCCCTTTTTAAATACCGTTGTGTTTTCTTGTGTTTTTATTTTTTTAGCTTCTCCAGAGATCCCATGAATGGCCATCTTAATAAAACTACGATAATCTCCATATATAGCTTCAAACAACGGAATCAGAAAAGAGAATTGAAGACACGCCAGTCCTTGAAGTTACGGACCACGGATCCACTGCTTTGCATTCAGTTGTAGGGCCTAAATGCAATAGGAGGTGTTATAACCCTTCTTGGGGTCAAAAACCAGTTCTAAAATACATTTTTTTAGGACACTAACTCAGATGAAACAGAAAAGAAAGTTTGTTAACAAAGCCTTCTAACTACGGTTTCTAAATATGTACTTTGATATCAGAATAATTATTTCGCTACTTGCATCATTCTCATCACCCTAGCACATTTTTTTAATTTTTTGTTTCCCAAAGCAAAAGGCTCTTTTGAAAAAGGGGAAACAGCTACTGTGCAACATTAAAGACTGCCAGCTTATAATTTATTACCTGTAATGGGCCTCAGCTATTCACCCTGAATTATTCTTCTAAAAGCAAAGCTGTTAAAAGTAATGGGTATCTGCTTCAGCTCAGAATAATGAGGACACTAAAAAAGTATATAAACAGCTAAAGTATGTGCCAGCTACGCAGGAAGAGAGACCTGCTGTAATTGAATGGGCAGTACACCTGCAGCAGAGACGAGTCTGACAAACACATCATCTATCACACCGGAGGAAAATTAATAGGTGTAAGAACAGAGCATCCCACAAGCGATTATCCAGACGCTTTCGGCGACTTACTTTCCCTCCGATCCATAGCTGTTCATGCTGTCCTCGATGGACTCGTGGCTGGCTTGACGGACGGTCCGACTGGGCATTTCGACAGCCAGCCCCGTTTCTGTGCTCCTTTGGATGGCTCCTTTGAGTCTCCGACCGTCCCCATCTAGGAACAAAAGGGGAGAAGAGGCAGTCAGCTATTTTTCTGCCAGCCTTTTGCAACAGCAGAGTCAAGGAGAAGCAGGGAAGGTCTTTCGGACGACCAGCCCGGCAAGCTGGCAGTCAGGCAGCACTTTGCTCTCACGCTGCGTTTTGTTACTTACTCAGCCCTGCTTCAGCAACAGCTCCCAGCCGTCTCTGGAGCCAACCCAGAGAGCCAGCAAGCCAGGGCCCAGCAGATCCTCCGAATATACACACCACCCTACCTACTTCGGGCATTTGTACCAATTAATTATGCATCGAGTGCAGGTGCACACAGGCACGCGAGCTGGCTCTGTGTACGTCTCTACCCAATCTGTGATGACAAGCAACAACAACCATGGGCAGACTGAGGCGTACAGCTCGACCAAGCCTGGAAACGCTCCTTAAATCCCACGTTGACACCTTTGATTGCGAGGAGCAGCAAAGAGCCACAGCCTGTGGTCAGCACTGAAGGACCAGCAGGGAAGGGTAAGGCCAGGCAGCACCAGGAGTGCTGCGAGGGCAGGAACCATCCCAGGTGTAAAACAGGGAAACAGCTGGGAACAGCCAAACTATTCCCTGATGCTGGCACCCGGAATGGCACCAGCAGTGGAAAACCCCGCAGAGAGGCCTATTCCCCTTTGCACGCTCCTTGGGGCAGAGCAAAGGGAATTAAGTAGGCTCTCTTCCCTCCTGGGTGCAACCTTCAGAGGCTCAGCCCTCTGAAATTAACAGTTGCTATTTCCATCCTCCTTCTCTAGCAGTCTGTTTCTCAGAACAAGCCACGTTATGTAATGAGCATGTAATGAATACCATTACTATTAATTGCTTTAGCTGGTGCTAGGAAGCTCCAAATTTCATCCCACATACAGCACTCATCCTGAAACACATCATCTGCAAGTTTTCTGAACAAAGCTGAACATCTAAACCCTTTTAAAGGTGCCTATCTGTTAAATCTGGATTCAGGCAACGAACCTCTAACCCCCCAGACCTCCCGATTATTTCTGTTAATTTATTTTTTGTTATTATGGCAGCAGCCTCCCTGACAGCACCAAGGAGAGAGCGCAATGCTGCGAAGTCAGAGTGCTCTCAGAAATCCACCAGTTTTTGAGTTCCGCCCAGCAGAAGAAATGACCCAGCTCTCCAAATATTAAAGAAATTGAGACTTTCCCTCCTACTTTAGAGAACTATGCGGGTAACTGTACGAACCTCTAAAATATGCAGAACGCTTTTTTGTGTAGCGAGCCGCTTGACTTAAAAATACTTTTCTTTGGGGCCTGGTGTAACAGGCACGTTTCAAATCACGAAGATACCAGAATACTTCCAACTCTCAAATTTTAATTGCAATGAAATGCAAAGACAGAAATTCTCCTATAAACTCAGCCAGAAGTCCCTTTTCCTCCAGTATCCTGAGGTTTCCGACCGGGTAACCATGTTGGCCCCAGGGCTCTGCACCAGCAGCTGTCCCCACATATGGTGCAGCATGTATACGTACGTCCCTGTGGGCTAAAAACTGGAATACACATGTTTTGAGTTAATGTTAACTACAGTTAGTATTTTTTGTGTGCCTAGAGCAATGTACGAAGCACATCATATAAATCAGGAAGACCCACAAACGTAAACCAGATATTTTTTAAGTGCTTCCAAAATCCAAACCTTCAGGCAAGAAAGTAAAGTTAGTAAAGGCATAAGTAAAAGCAAAGCCTCATGAAACGGCCTTACCTACTTCCCCAGCCACTGCAGAACAGTTGCCTTTGATGTACCTTCTACAAGGCTTGTACGGTTTGCTTGGAGCCCCTGACGGGGTTTCTAGGTTCCTTGCAGAGAGCATCCCCCAGCCCTGAGGACAGACTTGGTGGTCCGTTTCACTTCTGTCTCTCACTGACCTCCCCAAACAACCTTTCGGGCACCTCATCCATCAGTTCCCAGCCCTCCTCCACATGCGCACTCTCAGCACGCTCATTCTTCTGCACCTTGTAGGTTGGTTATTACTAGACCCTGGGTGGGCAAGCGGAGCCAAAGCAACAAATTGACAAATATGTAGAAAAGAAAGGAAAAACATCCAGTAGCCCAGCTATACAACATCTGCTTAAAAAAAATCTAGATTATTTCTCCAACCTAATTAGCCATGCCTGGAGACGTGCATGCTTACAGGACTAGACGTCCACATCTGGCAACAAGACAGAGGCTCGGGGCAGAGCGAGGCATTAGAGCAAGGCAAGGTGCTCGCGGCTTTGCCTCACCCGGAGCCGGAGGCTGGGGCATGGCCACCTGCTGCTGGCCACGGGGGACCAGGAGGGAGGGCAGGCAGACTGCCTCCTGCGTCGGGAAATGGGATCAGGAGGGAGGGCAGGGCGGGCAGAATGCCTCCTGCGTCGGGAAATGGGATCAGGAGGGAGGGCAGGGCGGGCAGACTGCCTCCTGCGTCGGGAGACAGGCGATTCCAAACGCCTCTCACTCGCTCTTCCAGGCCTTCTGCAAGTGGGTGGTTTTCCAGTATTCCTGATCACATTCACTGCTATGACATGTAGATGTTCTTACTTAAAAGGGAAAAAAAAAAAAAAAAGGATTATGATAATGGGGAAACTCTGGGAAACCAGCCAGGAGTAGGTCAGACGCAAAGGACGAGTTGTGACCGCAGTGACAAGAGTCCTTCGTCCCTCCCTCCTTTCCCGGGTAGGAGCACACACTGATGGCTGCACCCAACAAACCACCTCCAGTTACTCCGCCAAAAGGTTTCTCCAGCCTTGTTCCCCTTCACCTTTTTGCCAGAAGCTTCCCTTGAGCAGAAAGGGAGGAACGTGACTTGCCAAAAAGGCAAGCTCCCGCACCACTGCCGCCCGAGACCCGCAGGAGCACCACAGATGCCATCAGAGATAGGATGCAGGTTCCTGAGCTGCCTAAACCCCTCAGTGAAACCCTACCTGTGGTCGGCACATAACAAAAATTTACGTTCCTTTAACTTCCTCAGCTGGGACAGAAGACCAGGATCAGAAGTAACGTACCTGGAAAGAGCCAGCACAAATCTGCATTGCTTGCCTGCAGACCGAAAACATTTTGCAAGCAATTGTCTGCTCTTAGCAGCCTCTGGGCAACGTGGAGCATCGTGCAGGGGCTGAATCCCCTCCCTTATAACCCGAAGCCTTCAACTCCTTTGCAAATCAAGAATGTAAATGATCAGCCCCCTGCGAGCACTGCCTGGCAAACCCATTTGTCTCAGTTGTGAGCGCTACCTGGAACAAGTTAGAGTGGTATTGACATTTCCTACAGCATCTCCGGATTTATTCCCTGCACCTCCTCCAATCCAGCAGTAAACCACGAAGGTTAAGCAGCTGATCGAGCCCGCAGCACAACACGCAGCTGAAGAGCAGAGCCAGGCTCAGAATGACCTTGGGAGGAAACGTTTTGCCCCAATTCCCAAGCTGAGGGCACCCAGCACCTCGCGGATGCCGAGGACCAGAAGGGAGCAGCAGACGCTCCGACAGGCTTTCCGCCTTGACAGCAGCTCGGACCTTGCTAGTTCACGCTCTGCTCAGCCAAACAATTTGTGTTTAGCTAAAGAATATCTTCTAAAAATGTATCCGCTCCGGACTGGAAGGTAGAGAGATGGAGAATCTGCCATTTGCCTGCCCAGTTTATTTCACTGCTTGACATTTAAAGAAGTGACTGAAGTTTGCCTGGCTTCGGCTTTTCGCCATCAGGTTTTTAATGTCCTTCTGCACCACGAGGGCTGCTTTGTGCTCTCACTGAAAGGCTCCTCTGCAGCGTAATCGGCACCTCTCAATCTCTTCTGACAAGTTACACAGACTGAGCTCTTTATGTTTCTCATGCTCTGGCATTTTTTGTCTCTTGCCCTTGAATCATTTTAATGACCTTCCCAGGTTTTAAACACCCTGTTGAGAACAAGCGCGTTGGAATTGGAGACTGCATTTTATTGCAAAAAATAAAATCAAAAAAATAAAGCACAAAGGTAGAATTCAGCTTGTACTCTCGTCTTCACTGCTGCTCCTTGCACCTCCCAAGACCCCAGTAAGCTCTCGGTAGAGCATCACACCTCATTGATGCTATGCAGGCCCTGCCCGGCTTGCTGGCATGGCCTTGTAGAATATTAACATGTAAGAAAAAAAAACACCACAATTTAATGGAGACATCTTAGGAAACAGTCCATACAGCTCTATCCAACTCTCCCACCCTCAGTGCTATTTACTACCCTGCTAAGGTGTTCATCCCCTGTGAATTTGGTAAGATTTAAATCCACATTTGCTCCACACCAAATGAAAATGCTGAATGGCACCACACCTTCGAAACAGCCTCTTGTCTTAGAGTTTTCCTTGCCGAGTGCTTTTTGAGAAGTGAAGCAAGTTTTTAATCTATTTGTCACTAGCACGTTTTTTAGGGTCATGTTGTTCTAGGTCAAAACCCTTACATATGCATCACATTTACCCAGATACCTGCTTCCACTAAAACAGGCATAAAAAGGTCTGACAAGACCCACTTTCCCCAAATCCTTCTTGACTGGTATTAATTATATTCGCACCATTTTGTTCCGTATTAATTAAACCTCATTATCATGATTCCCTTAATTCTGTCTCGGAGCAGCATCAGACCAACAAAGCTGAAGTTTCCTCCAGACAACCCAGCAGTGGATGAAGAGGGGTAAGGTGACCTGCAGGTACCCTGCACAGAGCTCTGCACCCCTCGGAGCATCCTCTTCCTTAAATACATTGTCATCTGTCAGCTGCACTGCAAGGCATCCCTTCACGAGGATGATGAGGATATTAAGGCTGAACTGACTGCCCCAAAACTGTATTTGCCTTAATCTTGGGGCTGGGAAGTAAATAAATAAAGTAACCAGTGGCATCCTCCTCCTCTCCCCCAAGGAAACAGCCGCTGTCTCTCCCGCTCTCCCCCAGCAGCCTGCCACCTGACTCGTTAAAGCTCTTTCTGTTACTGGCAGGTCTGTGTGCTCAGAGAACAGCGAGTCTTGAAAAATCTACGCGAGTTCTGCAACAGCTCGTTACAAGGTCGCAGTTATGCAATTAGCGCTACCGCGCAGGATTACACCACGATGGGAGGCTGCGGAGCTGATGTTGGAGGCGCAGCGCGCCCCTTGCGCTGCTGTCCTCACGTCACCTTCCAGCACCTCCCGCTGCTCCATCCCACCACCACCCAAGTGCTCGGTATCTTCCTTCTCTTTCCCAGTTTGTTTTTAATTTTCTCCTCTGTTTGCTCGGCTTGCTGAATGCTACCGCCACAAAAAGCACGACGGATGCGATACAGGCCCTCCCACGCTTTAGAATTAATTGGTATTGATTTAACCCTTAGATCACAAACTGACTGAATTTCAACTCGATCAGCCTTGCTCCTAGATTAACCGGCTGCTTCCAAGCCCAGAACGTGCTGGTACCCAAAGCACATGGCCAGCAGCACCAGTGAGGCCACCCAGTACACCCTAAGCGTCCAGCAGAGCAGCCTGGGCAGCTTTTTTCCTTCCCAAACTTGGAGTGCGAGGGGGAAAATCAGGAGGGGAAATCCTGATTGGACTTGGATGCTTACTTTCCGGTTGCATTTGCTCCTACTGCAAAGCTCAGGACAAAACACATCTGTCTTTTTCAGGAAAGACCGGTCCAAGCCTGAGCAAAGAGGCGGCATTTGTATTGTGCTCTTACACCAGCCAGGCAGCGCGCATTGATGTGCATCCCTGCATGCTGTGGGATATTGACCTGGGCATGCTCAGCTCTCTGGCTTCACACCTGGGTTCCTCCGCAAGTGAATCATCTGCCTGGCTCCAAACTGAGGCCCAGGTACAAAGCAGCACTTGTACAGCGTGGAGAATTGACAACCCCAGCAGGGAAACAGAGAAAAACCCATCTGACTGAGCCGACGCACTCTTTGGTGCACGTTGTAGAGCGTGTAGAAGCAGAGACGAGCAGCAGAGATCGGCAGAGATGAGGGAGACGAACGAGACAGCACCGCGTGCCTGCTGTCAGCATCCGTGCAGGGGTACCAGGGCGCGTGGCTGGCTGGGACAGGACCCGGCAGCCTGCAGAGATGTTCCCCGAGCCGCACAGCAGATGGTGCTGAACCTGCCTGCACAAACAAGGTCTTGCAAGTCCGTTCATTTTCCACTGCCTCTGACTTCACTCCCAAGGTCAAAGCCAAAGAGCTGACTCTGGCTTTCTTCTCCATGAAGGTCTGCCCCAGAGAAGAGGTGGTGCGAGTCCGTTTGGGGCTGAAAATGGACAAGGAAAGCACCGATCGCCCATCCGGAGACATCACCTGCTGAGACGAGGAAGAAGGATGGATCCCCGAGTCCAACAGCCGGGCTCTGGCACACCTTTGGGCAAAAAGAAAAAGATGCGGGGGCATCTCAGCTCAGCACCCCATGGGGTTCTGCTGAAGCACTGACCACTGTACCCACTTTTTGTTTTCCAGTACTCTACTGAGAAAGAGCCAACACGCTCACATTTCCGCTTCAAACTTTTTCACTCCATTGTCGTCCCTAAGGGCTTTAAAAATGCGAGATTTCTTTCTGTTTGGTCAGATGCTGAATCCCTACAGACACGTGCGAAGATTTGCGTGCTGTGAATCAATTCCGCGACTAATAAAAGAACTTCATTGTTCAGAATCACAAAGAAAAAAGGGAGAGTCTTCCCACAGCCGTGCTCGAGCATCCAGCACCTGTGGCAGCCTGGCACACGCCGAGCCGAGCGGCTGCGTTGGGCATCGCCGGCCCTTTTACATCGGTAGCTGTGTTTGGAGCGAGCCACGCTGTTCTCCTAAGGGGATGCTATTGCTGAGGAAAAATATATAAGTACATTGCAGAATGCAGTTTAACAAGATGAACTCAATCTCATCATGCCTGGCAAGCTCCAACATCCTGCCAAGTATTCCCAAAGTCGACATCGTAATGGAGTGTGAATTATGAGCACCTAAAGAGAGGCAGCTTGTGCTGTGCTCCGGAACATGCCAGGCTATCATCACAGCCTGAATAATCCACCAGAAACGACAGAAAATGGCTGGGGATAAACAGGGGCACTAATCAGGCTGTTTGCTTCATTCCCCTTGTCCTAGTTTCAGCCACTAATAAAATTACACCCTTTCTTTCCAAATTAAACAGAAAATCTTCCATGGGATGGAAAAAATGTTTTAACACGTTGATTCTTAATCTGTGCAGATTACGTGCATCCACATGGCTGTAGAAGGACAGTCATCCTTCTGCCTTTCGTCCTGGTGTCCGGCCCTGCCTTTCCTCGCCCACAGTGCCAGGCAGCAATTGCACCCAGGGTGTACAAATCAAACCAACCCTCCCCCAAACCCGTATTTTGTCCTCTTCCTCCTCACCACTGAGGTGACCAGGATCATTCAGAGGGTTATTTTTATTAGGTAGCTGGAAGAAGGCACCCGGCAGCAGGCCCGGAGGCTTCCTTTCCTCACCCACCGGGATGCGCAGGAGGGAGCTTCCCCCGGCGCACGGAGGAGCATCACGCAGCTCAGCGGGGTACGGGAGGTCTGCAAGTCTGCATACAGCAACAGTCCTATTTTTAAAGCCCAACAGAGCTCAATTTAGGTAGGCCAAAGCTAACTTTCTTCCTCTTCCTTCCTATAAATGCTAAAATTAGCACACAGATCCAACGCTCCCCTGCGCAGCCCGTTCTTCCCTCCGCCCACCCCAGCCCCGGGAGAGGAGCACTTTGCCTTCACCTCCCTCCCACTGTGAGCAGGGGAAGCTCCAAAAACCACACATCTGTTTTCAGGCTTGCCTGCAGCTCCCAACCACCCTGCCGCCCAGCCCAGATCCCCAGCTCCTCAGCCCCTACCGGAGCAGCAAGAGTTTGCTCCTCCAAGCTGCCCGAGCTGCGGTTTGCTGTCACCGCGCCGCGCCGATACCCGCACTGCCAGGCTGGGGGGAGCACCGGTAAATCACTGCTTTGCTGCCCATCTTCCTGAGACCCGCTTTCGTATCTTAAACTAGGAAAACGTCGTATTTTTTCTGTTCCTTTTGAGGTTAAACACAAACAGTTTCCATGATGCTACCTTGAATTATTTGACCTTTTTGACAATTCAGCTGCATAACAGAATTAAATGGCCAACAGTCTCATTTTAAAATTTCTGAGTTCTGCAATTCTCATGTTCTGCAATTTTCAGCAAATCACATGTCAGCGAAGGAAAAAAAATCTCAAATTTTCCTACCTACAAAAGAGTCAAAGCTAAGAAACCCAGAGGTAAGCCTATATACTGCACCGCCAATGACTTTTAAAGAGATTTTTGACTATGATAAAAAAAGGGCATAAGCTTTTCCCCACTGAAAAAAAGTTTCAGCACCACAGCACTATAAAAAATTGATCGTTTCTCCCAGAGTATTTCATGGGAACTGCTTTGCTGCAAGACTTCTCAGAATTCTTTCCATGTGTCTTTTTTTTTTTTCCCTGTTTGCAGGAGCAGAATCCAAATAGCTTCGTCTGATGGCTGGTTCTGCATCTTTATTTTTATAAGAAAATGGAACGCGCTGCCCCCTGCTCTTCCCCCCATCTGCCGCGCTTTGCAGGCAGGAGCGATTACACGGAACGTCTGCATGCACGCAGACCGCTCACTGCTGGAAGAATTCCTCAACAGCCTCCCAGCGAAGCCCAGCTCCCTCCCTGCTGGCCCAGCTCTCTAGGGACAGGCAGGCACGGGACCGCTGACGCTGCAGCGACCGTCCCGGGCAGAGCCGCGTCTCTCAGCCACGTCCCCGGCGCTTCTCCATCTTCTTCTTTCCTGTCTGAGCGAGGAGCGATTCATTTAAACGAAAATAAAGCCTCACTGTGGTATCTGTACTGCAATAAATGACATATACACACACTGCAGAGCAAAGAGGGGAGCCAATCTTGTCACTGCGTGGATTTTGGGGGTGTGAGGGTTGCTCGGAGTTTAACCACCCCTCCTTGGCACCTGCCTGCCCCGGCTGGAAGGCGCCGGGGGGCTGCTACCCAACTGCACCCCCAGCCCAGGAAGGTTGAGCTGGCAGGCTCAGAGCAGAGCAGGTACACTTGGCACAGCCACGGGCTATTAGTAACAATAACTAGCACAAACTATTTTACCACCGCATGGCAATATTTATTCCCCATTAAGCCGGGGGAAATGTCAGGCACAGCATTAACAATGACGAGTGTTTCAAAGCACAACCTTCTCGCTTCAAAACCCCAAACTTTGCAAGGTATGAAGGTCTGGGCATTGGGAAAACATGAAAAGCCAAAAGGTGAGAGGCAAGTTCATTCGCCAGGGCCATCCCTGAGCTTTCTTGTTGTTATTTCACAGGAAAGACCTGAGGTGGAGCCGATACGTGTCCTTGGAAGTCCTCCAGCAGACCAACATCAGGTAGAAAGGCCAGGTCAGGATTTCTGGTTAATTACAAGGGAGTTGAACCAGAGCACCCTGTCCTAATTCTGCCATCCATCTTAAACTATTAATAACTCTGAGGACATTGTTTAAGTCCAGGATCTGAAATATGAATGAGCCTGAGCTGCAGAAAACCTCTCAGTTTAGAAGAGGATCGCAAAAATGAGGTGACTTCTCAAAAATAAAACAGCTGCTAGAAAACGTCACTATAAGGAAATGACGGCAGAAGATGAAAGAGCTGCCCTGCCTGTGCTTCGCTAAAGCAGGAAGCTTTGCAAGAAGCTCTTCTGCCCTTCCTGAGCCCTCTCAGCCTGCCTGCTCGCTAATCACACCTCTAGGAAGAGCCCGCCGTCCTGCTCCTCACTGCAAAAAGGCAATGGGTAAAACACTGAAATGTCATTAGCAGGCTCCTAACCAAAAAATAACAGAAAAACAGTCAAGCAAAATTTTTCACAGCCCAGACCCTACAGAGGTGCAGAAGGACTCTCCCATCCAAGCGATCTGCTCTCCCACTGACGTGGCAGGCACGTAACCGCCTCCTACATCTGTCTCCTGCTCATGAGCTGTGCTCTCCTGTTGTGGATGAGGACTCTGAGGTCATGAGCACCCTGGAGCAGCCCAAACTTCTCAGAGAAGCTAACACACCTTTCCGTACGGGGATTTGAAACGCTCAGCTCCAGCATCTTGTTCTCACTCAGGACTTCTCTTCTGGGGCACTAATTCATGTCTTTCTCCCCATCCATAGCCACCTTTTCAGAGCATTCACAGGGCGTGCGTATCTCCTAGCTCCCCACCAAATTCAGCTGAAACTGGAAAGCCTGTGCTGCAGTTAAAGGAGTGAACGAGAGAGAGAAGATGGTGAGGACAGGGCTCTGACTTCAGCATTGAAGAAATAATTGCCTCTCAAATTCACAGCTAAGGCAGGTAAAGTTTAGTTTTCGGTCAGACAAAATTCAGGGGAAAAAGCTGACGAGCTCTTATATGAGATCTTATTCACGAGATTTCTCCCTTCTCTTCAGTCCCAGCGAAGCTCTTTTAACAGCAAGCCACTTTGTCAAAACCACGTGTGTGAGCACAAAGAGCGAGCATTGGTCTTGACACAATAAATGAGTCATGCAGTCTTTTGTTCATTTGTTATAAACAATTAAAAATGCAGCCACGTTTCTTTAACAGGCACGAAGCCACAGAACCCCAGAGTCATTCATAAACCAGACTCATGGTGCAGAGTCGCACTTAGAATAGCATTTGATTTGTGTTTAGCTTGGGTTGTAATTACTTCATCACATTTTCCTTAAGGAAATGAATGATCAAATTCACAAGGAGCTGACTTTAATTATACACACTGCTTAATAACTTGCGTCCATTTGGAAGCAGTTATTTGATCCACTGTAGACGCAGAGAGAGGGAGAAGATGGCCTGGCTTCCAGAGGAGCCGAACAATCCCAGGCATTCGGCTCCTCGGTTCAGTTTCACCAGACGATACAACCACCTGGGTCAGGCTTCTGCAAAGGTGCTTTCATGGAATACCTGCAGCAAACTTGCTCTTGCAGACGGAGCCACTCTGCTCATACGGGTTCTCTCACTCGGTCACTTTTCAGGAGCACGGATTACTCTAACACAGCTCGAGCGCCTGGTTCTGCCCGGGTGGGGTGCAAGCAGAGCACCGCGCCCTTTGTGGACGTGGTTATTCGGCTGCTGGAAGAGAGGGTCAGGCTTCCTGCGCCTGGATGCAGCACAGGACCAGCCATCGCATTTTAAGCTACCGCTGCAACGTAAGTGATTCGTGGTTAATTACAAATCAAAGTGGTCAAAACACCGGGTCACGTCACATTGGAAACAGCCCTGTCAATCACACCGCCTTGATGGGTGTCTTCAACTGGTGACAAGGGAACAAGTCAAGCACTGAAAAACACCATCCAGGACTAAAAACTGGGACACTGAAACATCATAGCAGGCTCCCAGCCAAACAATAATAAAAAAAAAAAAAAGTCAAGCAAAATTTTTCACAGCCCAGACCTTACAGAGGTGCAGAAGGACTCTCCCATCCAAGCGATACGCTCTCCCACTGACGTGGCAGGCACGTAACCGCCTCCTACATCTGTCTCCTGCACGCACAACAGGATCGCTTGGTATAAAAAAATAAAAACCTCGTATGGTTTGAATTACCCAATGACAGATACACGGCAGCAAGTTCATGATTTGTGCCAAATCTTTCTAAATGTATTTAGAAGGAGCAGGGATGAACGAAACCTTTTTGGACACCTTGCTGGTTTCTCTCCCTTGACCTGGGGAGCAGAAATGAGAAGAGATGACCACGTCCACAGTGTCAGCTCTGCAGACAACACTGCCCACCCAGGAAGATCAAGCATTACACAGCAATGTGCATCTCTGTTTGGTGGGAGGGAATGTTTTAACGTAAAGAAAAAGCCTTTGGTGGGAACTTTTTCACCAGGCAGCTCCTGGCCACGCACAGCAAGGAGCTGGAGGTCAGCAGAGGACACCGCGCATTACCCTTGCTAGTGAAGCATCCGTGTCACAACCCGCTTGCTTTTGAGACCTGCATTTCACTTGTACATGTGTATTCTCACACTTAAGCAGAGGCTGGGCTGATGTAAAAAGGCCTTGGGATTTCTCAAGGTGGGTACCTGGCCGCATAACCCCTTTTCCCCCAAAGCTGCCTTCGGAGCACCCCATACAGGGACCACGCTGGTGACCCGCGTCCATCTGCTTGTGTGCCAGAAGCGACCTATGCCAGGACAGAGCTGCAACCTTCCTGCTTATTTCAGCTAACGTGAAACCGAACCTCAGGCACATCAGAAAACGAGCTTCGGAGAGAGACCCCAGGTCCCAGCCCGTGCAGTCCCTGACCACGAGTGAGAATTTTGGAGCGAGCTCGGAGCGAAGCAGCATCGTCCTCTCCTCTCCTCCCTCTCCTGCCACCGGTTCAGCGCTCGGTTTCCCTGGCAACAAAAAAGAGCATCACCACAGCCTTCTCCCTCGCAAACGGCATACAAAAATGTGTCATTTTTTTCTGCTGGTGTCTTTTATCGCTAGGGAATAAGCCTGAACTCAGAACTCACCACTCAGCAAAGATGGAAATAGATCTCCATTATTTCTATTTAAAATTTAAGTACCTTCGGAGCCTTTAAGCTTGTCCAGAGATAGGTAGCGAGTAAGGGATTTTAATTCATTATGTTAAAAAAAACCTTGCTGAAGTTCACCTTTAAAGATAAATTATACAATCTGACGAGTTTGGGGAAAAAAATGCAGCTCATAAATTTAAAATCTGTATTGTAGATTCTGTTAATATTCTCTTTTGAAAAGCATTAGAAATGAAGATTACAAATTTAATAATGTAACACAGGGGAGGAATTATCCTCCTCCCCACATAAAAAGGCAATTTGTTCTTGCCTATAAATTGACTTTCTATTACTGTCATTAAACCAGCATAACGTGCTAAAATTAAAGGCTGCCCCACCGCAGCCCTGTGGCAACCCACGGCCTAGAACCTCTCATCCCAATGATTCAGGGCATCGGGATGAGAGAGGGGCAGCGGACTCTGCTCGCTGCCAAGTGCCATCTCCTCGCCACGGGACACTGTGGCACTGCCGGGCATTAACAAGGGACTGAAAAGCAACTGGGCTAAACTAATAGGGGGGAATAAAATTCAGGAGCAGAGGAAGATGCTGGGCCTGTGCCCTGAATCATAGGATCATTAAGGTTGGAAGAGACCTCCAAGATCACCTGGCCCAACCGTCCCCCTACCACCACCATCACCCACTAGCCCACGGCCCTAAGCACCACGTCCAGCCTTCCCTTGAACACCCCCAGGGACGGTGACTCCATCACTTCCCTGTGCAACCCGTCCCAATGCCTGACCGCTCTTTCTGAGAAGAAATGTCTCCTCATTTCCAACCTGAGCCTCCCCTGGTACAAGTTGAGGCCATTCCCTCTAGTCCTATCACTGGTTGCCAGTCACCATCTGTGCCCAGCCCACCAGGATCCTGTTCCCGCGCAGAGCACCAGCTCCTCACCCCTCAGCACGCTGAGCGTGCCTGGACCACTGGGATGCTGCAACAACCACGTGAGGACTTACCGAGCAGCACCAGGATTACAACCTATGCTCAGTGGTTTCCTCAAACAGGCAACTACATGCAAACGGCACCACTGAAAGAATGGTAAAAACATACTGTCGTGTCTTCGCTGTCCTGTGTCCCATGGCTCTTCCGCTGTCTGTAAGATACTGATGGGTTGTGACACATCTCAGTAATAAAAGAAACCTCTTTGTCACTTCTTAGCATCAGCACCACCCCTCCCTTCAGCCTTGTACTTGTACTGTACCTACCCAGCTGCACATCCCTTCTGTCACTTGATTTAACTAAATTGAAGAAAAAAAACCTGTTTCACCCATACTTTACACAGCAGGCAGCTGGAAAGCTTGTTCACATCTTCGTTAATTCTAGAAGAAATCTGAGCAACTAGCACTGGGGGATGAGTTTACAGCAGCTGCTGACGGTTCTTGTCATTTTTGTTCGTGAATTGCAATGAGTCTTAAAAGGAAAGAAGCTGGTATTTGGTCAAGACTGCTGCAGAGCAACATTGACCAGCACGCCCAGAAGGGGCTGTCAGCAAGCCGGCTGCCGTGCCAGGCCAGCACAGGACCTGCTAATGGATGGCTCTGACAACGACGTGCCCTCTGCTCTGTGCCAGGTCGGGTCTCACCCTGTTGGATGGCTCTCGCTGCATGCAGTCATCAGTATTTGCTTAAAACCTCCCCATTTACCCAAATGCTAATTCGAAGAAGCTCAGCGCTTGGAATAATGGCAGAAAATGAACACGAAGGGGACCTGTGATAACCAAAGAACCCATTTGCGAGTCTGACACGCGCACAGCAGCTCTGTGCAGTCTCCCCCAAACCCAGGTTTCCGTCTCCCCGCTGCAGCAGTTACTAGGTCATACGCGTGCAGACGGTTGGAGGTCCGTGCCTTGCCCTTGGCCTACTTTGGAGAAAGGCATTGTATTTCACTTCTGCTCCGACTACCTGCTTCAATCAGAGTAAGCTATAAGGCATTTGATTTTGAAGCAAATCAAAATTTCAGCTCTCTGGATCCATAAATGACTATGGTGCATCCTCCTGGCACCCTGCGAGTCATATGCCTTCTCAGAGCATCCTTCTGTTGTATCCCTTCTCCTCAGAAATCCCATTTTACCAAGCATGACTTGGCCCTTTGAATGTTACGCAAAATTTAACTTTTTCATATATTTTCTACTAGAGATATGTGACTTTCTCCACTGCATTTTACTGCAGTGGACCTTTAAAACAGCTTTCCCTTCCAATGGTCCCCAGTCCTTTGCACAGCTGCCTAATGAATTCAGAGCGTGACATTTTGTTTTTCACACTGAGGTACGAGAGAAGCTGTAAAGCATCGCTGTGAGATGAACCAGAAAACACGGGAGGCAGCAAGCCCTTCCCACCAGCCAGCCCCAATGCCCTCAGCAGCACCCCCTGTACCTTTCAAGTCTCAGCTTGTACTCAACCAACCAACAAACTTCACTAAACAAACCAATGTCAGCTTCGTGGAGTACATAAAAGCCTCTATAAACAACAGGGTTTCACAAACCCCAAATAAATTCTCTCCTTATTTTTGATACTCCACTTCCTACCCCTACCTGGCTACTTGGACGCTTTGGTCGTGAAGCAGTTCCAGGATCCCAGTGGATGTAAATCCTAGAAAGACTTTCCAGGGCACTGCAAAAACTCCTCTGATGTCACCCACACAGGAGGCTACAAATTGGCACCAGTATTTGTCAACGCTTTGTTTTGATCTTTTGGCAAACAAATCCACCCTCTGAAATGTTTGCAGGAAGCAAAGATAAAAAGCAGTAATGAATAAAGACCAAAGAAGTTTGAAGGGCTTATTTTTACCAAGTAATCAATACCTTCTGGCAGCCTTTCTCCAGCTCTAATAATACCAGCGAGGACAGTAACCCTTGGCAGTTTTTGTTCACCGCTCTACAAACATTATCTAATTAAGCATCACAATCTACTCCTGGGAAGGAAAGAGAAAAAAGGAAAGCATGAGCTGAAGTTCTTCTACGACGAGAGAAGGTAAAAAGAGGATGAGTGTTGCAAGAGAGAGATAGCGAGTACCAAAACGAGGTTAGAGCTGAGGAGCTCCAGTTTTTGCATGCCCATTCTACTAACCACATCGTCCCTCTGGGACCAGCTAGAGGGAAAGGGTTTATTGTTCACACAAAACGTGCTCACATTTGCAATCTGTGCTCAGCACAACCCTTGGTTTTACTTTGCTGCGATACAGCATTAGGACGGCTGCCCAAGCCAACGCATTAATAAATCAAAGTGACAATAAGGCAGTTGGAGGGAGATAAATTATTGAGCTCGAAGCAATTTAATGCTTAAAGACTAAACTGCAAAAGATGGGAGCTGCTGAACATGGAGTCTGATTTTCCTCAGGACAGCTTTACTGATATACTTAGGCTGCCAGTCCAGCGAAAATCTGGAAGAGGAAACACTGCATCTTATCTCTTCATTGAAACATGGCAAGTGATGACATCAGTTTCATCTAAGAAGCAGTATCTCTTCACAATCACTGAGTTCCTTCATACGGCTGTTGCTGTTTCCCACCTTCACTCCGCCAAAGCCAAGAGGCGGATGATGGGTAGCTGACAGTAACCTATTTACAGGTCTCTTCTCCATCTGAACTCAATTTATATGACTAGTGCTGCGTAAGAGTCTTCTGAGATTCCTTACATGCAGGATGGTCCTTGGGATCTATACTTCTCTTTTCACAGCTGGCTATTCCCAGTAACTCCCACTGCAACGCATCCAGGAGAGAACTGAACTCTTCTAAATCCTACCTGCCATAACCAAACACATCCTGCACAGCCTGTTATATTACAATGGAAAGATTTTCCTATTGAAAGCACTATAAATAAAACAGCAGTTGCATTAAATTCAATAAATTCACACACACACACCCCTTTGTGTTTAACAAACACAGAACCATATTCAAGGATCCCAATTATAAAGCAAATGGGTAATGTAAATCCATTTCTCATACAGTCCCTCGTCCCACAGGGACAGAACATGTTTCATATTGATGCATTTTATACAGATGGTTTTATCTTTGAAGAGTAACAGATTCCTAATATACACCTTTAATGCCAAGTTTACCAACAAGATGAAAGTCACTGCAGACATTTTGTTGAGAGCTAATTATTTACAGCCATTACAGCCTATTTATGCCTCACACCCCAGGCCTCAGACTTGGGGGAAGGTGTCTACAGCCTCCAGAAGACTTGTGGGATTCCTTGCTAGGGTCAACGAGAAGGGCTCACAGCCATCTCCCTAAAATCTCATCCCCATCAGGAAGGTTTGTGCCGGCTGCCTGCACGCAAAAAGACCTAAGAAACTTGTAACAACTATATTTCACGAGTTATGGCCAACGCTGTTGTCATAAAAAAGCAGCAAGAGGAAAAATGTTACTCTTGACAGTAATGAGATTTTGCTTAAAAAAGGAAGAAAACCATAGAAACGGTTTCTGCCAATGCTGAGCATCTTCCCAGTGAGGAACAGAGAGCAGATGCCCTACATAGCTTCCTGCCTTCTAAGAAGCACATGCACCACAAACCAAAGGTTAAAGAATATGATCCGCAAATTTTCTTCACGATAGCCAAAACTGGGCACTCAGCCCACTCAGTTGCTTTCAAAGTTTCCCTACCTTGCAGTTCTGCTTTAATGTTCCTAATGGAAAAATTAGGTCAGCTACGAATCTCTGGTCGGCATCTCAGTATTATGGGTTGGCACTCTGAACTTCTGTTGGCTTTTGGAGGTTCGATACAAATCTTGACCTTTAAAACATAACGATATGGCTTCGAGCCTCCAGCCATTCTCAGATCTGTTCTTCTGTGTCTTAAAGAAAACAGTTTGAAGGGAAAGACAATGTCAGCAAGGACTCTAAAACAGTAGAGAGGTGAGACAGACAGGTGCTACGGCAAAAAAGAACATATTTTGCTCAGTCAACAATGCTAAATATACACAGGAGTTCAGTGCCTCCTTGAAAATCAGGATTAAGAAATAATGACAAAAAAAAAACAGAGACAAAATCCAGCCCCAGATCAGGAGGTATGTTCAGACGTGACAAAGGCAGCATGAGGACACAGAGTTAGAACGAGGTACTCCAAGTTCCCTCCGGTCAGCCCGAGTAACTCCTAGGTGCTCCTCCAACCACTGTGGAAGCTGCACCTCCTCCAGGCTCTTTTTGCACACACAGAACAGTTTTGCAGCACACAGAAACACGGTTCCAGTACAGACGTTCTTCCTTTAGTCCCACAAAAAGCCACCAGTTGACTCCGTGACTCCAGGCAGTTTTGATACGGCCACCTGTACCAAGGCTCACAACGGGAATAAACCACCTCAGCGTTTCAGTGGGCACCTGAAAGCCCACCTTCAGTGGGCTTTGGTGGTGATCTGCAATATTAGAGGAGGAAGATGGATTTCAGGTCATCAGCTCAACCTGGAAAGGGCCCCGGGGTGCTCACCTCGACCTAAGCCAATGTCTAAGACCTAAGCCATGTCTAACCCCAGAGTCAGCATGTGTCGATGCAAACCCACTTCTGGAGTCTTCTGAACAAAGTATTTTCTATTACTTTGGGGCAGCCATTACAGAGTCACAATATTTAGTCAACCTTTTACTTCTACAGTCATTAATCATGCACCATTTAACTACTGGTTTGCCATTTACTCTCCTAATCCTTTTCAAATCCTTCTGCTTATTTTCACATCTTTTTTCAATCCCGTTCTGTGCGTCTCACTAATTACACTCCTTCGCTGTCATAGGCTGCTTCAACACAGACACGTTGAGCCCGAGGTGGTTCGATCGCTTGCTGGGTTACGTGTCCAATGAAGATTTGCCACTGCAACATTTAAAACAAAACGACGTCACTGGAAGATCACAAAATATGCTTAATTATCTGGACAGCTACTTAGCACTCTATGGAAGGAAGGGTGAGGGGCCTTTTGGTGGTGTGCTTGAAGACGATGTTTCTAACCCTGCAAGAGACAATGAGAAAAATTGCCTACGGTTTCCATCTTTTTTAAATAAATGTGTTCCCTGGCTTTTCAAAGGGCCGTTGTTTGCCATTTCATTGCGTCCCGAGGCAGCCACCCCTGCTGGTCTCGGGAGACTCGCAGCCTCTGAAAGAGGGCAGGGGAGGCCAGCCTACAAGTCGGAGGTCAGCAAAAGCCAGGATGCATCCAAGTGACAGATGTCAAATACGGGTGGTAGACGGATGAGACAGGCATCGCCTTAAAATTTAAACCCAACTGAATTATTCATGGTGAGAAGGAAGAGAAGAGGCAATGCGATGTATATAATAGACAGAAGAAACTGAGGGAAGTGGATGACTGACTGCCGTGAGGACCAGCGGACTGGTTTTCAGAGGTACCCAGAGTTTTAGAAAGACCACCCAAAATGGATGTATGGCTCCACAGATTTACTACCAGAGACATTTTTGGATGTCACTGCAGGTCCCAGCAAGAGTCTGACCGTGTAACTCGACATCCACATGCCCTCTGGACTCTCAGTTTTCATTTCCCTTCCGAAGTGAGTCTTGACCTTTCCTGCCAGCGATGCAAACGTTAAGACAGCGCATACGGAATGCGGAAAGGCTGCAGAGTAACGGCTTCATTCAGCCCGGGACAGCTAACGAAGGCTGGTGAGGATCAGTTACACGCCACCATCGCTAGCTACTAACTCAGCATCTCCAAAAAAAGACGGGAGGAAGCACTCAGCACTCCCACCTCCCCCGGAAAATCTCGGAGGTGGCTAGCAGCCCACACCGAGGAAAACGTGCGGAGCTCAAAGGGGAGCTGAACTCAAACAGCTTCGTTCAGCTTGCAGAGCATCGCTGACACACAGCTTTCAGAACAACACTTCCAGCTGAGACCCGAGCATTCAACAACAACCCACGACGGCTTACCGACTGCCTCCCAAAACAACGGCCTGCCCCGTTCAGGAGGTTGTTGGACAGCTTCCACTTGCCAAGAAAAACGCTGTGGCCGCAAGTGCCAAGCATACTCGTGTGTAACCCTACTAGATCAGCAGCTTGGAATTAATTTAGGAGTGTGGATCAGTCCTCAAACATTTTTTTGCCATCAGTAAGACCTACTGAAAGTGCTAAAGAGGAATTATTATGCGTAACACCTGCAAGAACTTGCTGTAAACACATTTGGCAGTACCAGGAGGTTCCTTTATGGCATAATCCATTTTTATATACACCTAATATTTTCAGGTTTTCAAACGATTGTCAGTGTGTTTGTAGAGACTGTTAATGAAACTCATTGCTAAATGCAGTTACGATTCTGTAGCTATTAATACAACGTGACATCAGTTATGTCAGCTTCCGAGTGAATCACAGTCGCAAACTTGTAGGTGTTCGATAGCTGGTTGTCAAGTTGAAATAGAACATTGTTAAATATAATCCAAGTCTGTCCTAGTTTTTCAGCTCTTTTCCTCTTTGTGCGCTGCAGCCTTAGTGGACTGAACACCTGCAGTTCTGAAGAGATAAGCACAGGAAAATTAAGGGAAAAAACACATCGACTGTTAGACCACTTAGATCAGCAAGTTTTAAAATGTTTGCTTTTGACTGCAATTTCATCTCAAATCTGAGAACTGTAAGAGCTTACGAGAACAGGTCAATGAATCTTTTACAATGCCTAAACCTTGCAAGATGCACTCATATCAAGATGTTAAGCTTTCTTTTTTTTCCTTACAAACTGAAATAAGAGGCTGAGAATCTTTGCTATCATAGATATTTAGCATTAGAGCAGGCAAAATCCAGCTTTCAAACCATTTACTGGGGCAAAATACTGCTCGAACCAACATTACTGACACCTGCAGAACACTTTTGTATCGGTCAGCCCGTACAAAAAAACTTCCGTAATAGAACAGACAGAAGCCTGGGAAATTATTCATGAGCATTTTGATCAATTAAACTTTTTCAGCCCATCACGATGTCACCCCTCCAGGATTCACTTTCCTCCACCGCCTGCCTCCCGACCATTTCTTGTGCGGTTAATATCCTGTACAGCTGATCTCTGGAAGCCCAGTCTTTGGACGCCAGGGGCAGGTGCTGAGGGAAATAAACAGTTTTAGAGATTTCAGGAAATTAAGCAGAATTGTGGCCCAAAAGAAGACTTTCTGATTTTCCACAGTCAGTCTGTCCTACAAGCTCGCTGTCTCTCTGCAGCAGATGGTTGCAGCGAACAGACTGTGAAAACGGTGTCAAGTACACCAACTAAAACGGACTGTGGATAATTTGCCTGGTATTATTCCTACAGCAGCAAGGCAAACTTTACCTCAACCAATCATACAATATTTCATTGGTCTCTCTAGTAGGTAAACTAGGCAGCACAGAGTCAAAAATAGAAAACAGTGAAATAGGACCAACACGATGCCATGTTAGGGGCACCTGGCCTGGGCTGGGTCTTGGGAAAACTGAGTTTAGGATTTAAAAAAAAAAAAAAAAAAGCCTGTTGTCCCAGAGCAGTAAGAATGTTTCTCCAGACACAGAGCAGACAGGTCACAAGAACAGATTTACTTGTGATGCTAGCCAGAAGTTAGAAATTCAGTGGAAACAGATGAAAAACAAGTTTATAGAAAGATAGCTCAAGTCTCTGGCATTGCTCAAGAAGAGGAAACCCTGTGCCAAACGGGAGAGCTGAGAATTGCTATTGTGAAACAGTCCAGAAGAGGGTCCTGAGGAACAGACACGATGAAAAGTCAAGCTCTTCCCTTATTTTCAACTGGTGCTTTCTCATGTCTTCCATTTATCCTCGCATTCCCTTCAAGTGAAGTCCTTCAGACCAGATGGTGAAGCCACAAGCCTGAGTTTTATCATACGTGACCCCTTTATGCAACAGCACCACATGAGGCTTGCTGTGCGCTCACGTGGTGCTGGTTTGATCATCCATACCTGACGCATTTCAGGAAGACAAGCCACCAGTTAAATGACTCTCTTTACCCATGCAATTTTCAGAAGCAGCACGTGCACGATAATAAAACCAAGACCACTGTACTGCTCTTCCAAAGGACCGAGCAGAAGTGGAAAATATCAGTGGTGGAATGGCCATGGGCTGCCATACAGAAAGCATCTTCAGCTTGCTCCTTGCCAAGTCTCTAGCTTATCAATAAAACATTGGGAACAGCTTTCTCGGTGTCAAGGGAAAGGAGCCAACAAACATGTGTTGTCTGCACAGCGAAAAAACCCACGATGCTAATTTTGGAAAACATCACCTGGTGGAAACGTGTAAATACAGAAAGGAAAGGGGAAGAAACAGACGGGAAATACTGAGAACCCTAGCGGGACTCTGCTACTGCAGAAGTAGCAGCAGGAACTGAAGTATTTGTAGGCAGGCCAAAACCATGGAGCCTCTACCCAAAGACCTGAGGCTGCTGTCCAAAGGTGGCCCCACGGCCAGCACCGCCCGGAGCAGCCGATGGATTGCGTGCAGGATTGGAGGGCAGCAGGCAGCCGAAGGGATCGAGCCCACGTGTGGCCAGGTCATTACACCCATCGAGTGATCCTGGAGCCCCCAACAAGGAGCTGCAGGTAGGAGCAGGTGCCTGGGGTGCCGGGAGCAAGGCAGATCTTCCAGCGAGCTGCCGACGGCGGGGAGAGTGCTGCTTCTCCAGTGCTGTGGAAAGCAAGGGCAGACGCTTTTAAGCTGAATTACGCAGGAATCGCTACGTGGAAAGCAGGAATACCTGCCTCACTGAAGGCACTCGAAAGGGCAGGGAGCGCACCTCTTCCACCCTCAGCCCCATCCCTCCAGCAGCCGCTCACAGATCCCGTGGGATCAGTGCCCCAGCGCTCCTGACGGCCCCAGATGGAGGAGGAAGGCACAGCGATGCCAGCACGCACCGACACCGCGGTGCAGGAGCGGGTGTCATGGGATGCTCACGTTACCATGGAAATGTCCTCGTACCGCGTAACATTTTGACACTGCCTGTTTTCCAAGAGGCAGCGAGGACGTGGCAGCCTGCAAAGCCTGCACGAAGGGGCTGTCAGAGCTTTGCCACGGGTGTCCCCGCAGCCTGCGGCCCCTTCGGAGCGCCCGGGTGTTGGGTTTTGACCAACCTGGCAGCTCTGCTTTCGAAAACACACTAGGAAGCTTTTAACGAAACCAGCTCCATAAATCACTGATTTAATGTGTACTGTCTGCCAGGCCGGCTGCTGGCCTGCACGCCCACTTTGGGCATTTCTTGCCCCGGTTTCCAGCCCAGCGTTTTCAGTGCCCCTCCATCAGCTTGTTCCCATCCCAGCGACTGTGCTCCTCCGCTCGCTGGCTCAAACTCGAGGCGGCAGAGCTTCAGCCTCACGCTTGCAGGACTGCTGCTGATTTTCACAATGGCTGGAGGCAGACACGGCCCTAAATCCCATTCATTTTCAATAAAAACTAGAGACCAAAACTCACAGGCACTTCTGCCCAACTTTCCATATTTAATATTTAAAACAAGCACACACTCTGGTCGTCAAAACCACGATCCTTGGCAGAAAGCTTGTTTTTATCTTGAGCCACATCAAGTAATACTACCTAGCCTGTTCCATCTAATTACATAGAAACAAAAATCCCAAATCCAGAGGGGATGAATCTGTGGGCTGTGATTCACAGGGCAGATGTACAGGGATCAGCCAGCTCAGGTACAAAACCGTGTGCTTCCTGACAATCAGGTACCAAAATCACCACTGGCCAAAGGGGAAACGTAACACTGGGCTGTGACAGCAACTCATCCTGGTTGTGGGGTTTTTATTTTATTGAGGTGGGGAGCAGTGGACAACTGTCAAACCTCAAAAGTTAGAGTGAATCGCTACCTACCTTTACCGTCAGATTAATTCAAAAACCCCTGTGAAGGTAAAAGGGCCCTGCAGAACTGCTGCAGGGCAACTGCCCCGATCCCCTGGGCCACCAGTGAGACCTCGTATGGGCTACCAGGGCTTCGGCCAGCGGGACGGCGACACGTGCTGGACACCAGAGAGCTACTGGGTCGTATTTGCCATGATGTGGCTCTCCAGGAACGAACCAGCTACAACAGCTGGAAGTCGGACAAGCACGAAAAAGAGGAAAAGCCTTCTCATTTATTTTCCTGCCAATGTGATTAAAAGCAAAATATGGATATAAAGCAGCAACATTTAATTTTTGAATCAAATTTTCCTTTTTACTAGTGCTGCGATGCCATGCACCAAATACAAGAAAGGAAAGGTAAATAGTAGAAATAAAAGTAAAAAAAAACCAGCCACCCACACAATCATTCCAAGATGCTGAGAAGTGCTAAATGAGGAGCTGGATTTCCAACAAAAAAAAAAAAAAAGAAAAACACGTTAATCTTCTTAGACATCTTGGCTGCAACACAATTAACATGTTTCCCATCCCCGTGGCAGGACGCATTTCCTGCTAGCTGTAAATACACGCAGTATCGGTGGGCAGCTGGCGGGAGTCCCGCAGCCCTGGAAGCAGGTCTGACCCCGCAAACGCTGAGCTCTTACACCTCAGAGGACGGTGAGATCCAGAGAGGGACAAAATCACACGTGCCGTGGGGCGGGAGACTGCAGCCTCTGAAATCTGACCTGCTGCTGAGCGACCTCACAGTCCCAACGGGTTTGCAGGGATGGTGCAGTTCACCTGTGGATCCTCAGTTACAGATCTCTGCTGCTCAGGCTGCCAAAACCGTCCGAAACGGTGCGGTGCGCCCAGAGCCGGGAGGACAAAGCACCCTGTTACAGCCATGCACCCACCCCCAAATCCCAACATCCCCGCAGCACAGATCTGGGTAAACGACAGATACGGAATTTGGGCTGGTACCGACAGGATCAAAAAAGTCAGCCCACAAATCAGTAAGAGGAGACTCAGCAAAGGCACCAAGCAGTAGCTTCCGAACGCAGAAAGAAATTAAACGCACAAAGGCCGAAGAGGGAATGAGCAGCCAGGCAGCAATCCTGCAAAGAACAATCTGGAAAGTGACAAGGATCGCATCCGAAATGCGAGTCAGGAAGAGGGATGCTCCTGCAAATGCTGTGTGTTTATAGGAACGTCGTACCCAAAGCGTGGGAGACGACTGCTCTCTGCTAGCAGCCGGCCAGAGCTCAGCCAGAGCACTGTCCGCGACGCTCCTCGAGCAGGAGCCTGCACCCGGCAACGAGGGCACGGCAGTGCCGGAAAGCTGCTCTGTGCAAAGAATTAAATCAGGCTTGTCTAGTGTAAAACGCAAAAGGCTGAAAAAGGAGGCAGAGGGATGAGAGAGAGCGACTGTGGCGATGACGGTCACCTCCTGACGTAGGGTTATCAGCACGGGGAAGAGGAGTGAAGCGTTCCTCTAAAGCCAGAAGCGATCGACTGTTTCCCATGTCACTGGGAGCAAGACAACAGTAACTCGCTTAACTTCCATGAAGATTTAGGTTGAATTTTTAGGGAAAACTGTCCTTCTAATTAGAAATTTCAGCAGGAAGATGACAGTGAGCTGGGGTGCTGACAAGTGACTTCTCAAGGACACCTCCCACCCCTGCGTTTCTCGGAGTAAGGACACGCAGACATCCGCAAGAACTCCTCTTAGTCATAAAACAGTTCTAACAAAAATGTGAGATTCACCTCTGTACACGCTGTACTCTCCAAATTGTTGAGCACTTGAACATTTTAACTGGCTTCTGCAAGACTGTGCGAGTTCTGTGTGTGTTGGAAGAAGGTGATATAACGCTAATGGCATGAAGCTGAAACCCATTAACTGCCACGGGGATTTAACTGTGGCTAGATTTGGTTAAAAAACGGGGCTGCTGAGCTCTGCTTTATTCCTCTGTGAAGTTCAGCTGGCTCAGGGCTTCCCAGTCCTTTTATGCATGCTGCTTTGCAAAAGAAAAAGCTAAAGATAAAGCTTAAAAGCTGATCCAAGACAAGCATAGTTTGGTAGCAAAAGCAGAGCGTGCCTCATTTGTGCGTGCTGTCAGCAGGTGATCAAAGCACTGGCACCTGCTGAGGCCTCGCTCGTGTTGCACGATCCCTGCCCTGACATCCCCATACAGTGCAGCTTTCACAGCCTGTTCCAGAAGCCAAAACCAAACCTGAGAGGAGCATTACTGGGGTACATGGACATTCAGATCGCACCGAGCAGCTCTGCAGAGGACTAGAAATCCTTGCTCCAATACGCCGGCTGTGCTTCGAGACAGGTGGCTGTGGGAACGAGCAGGAGCGGAGAAGATGGGAGGCCCGAGAAGCCCGCGTAAGGCAGGTCTCACTGCCCCACTAACTGCGTTAGCAACTTACAGAGCATCCCTAAATTAAAACACTCATGTTTCTAATCTGAGGCACTCAAATAAGAGCAGACAGGGCTTCAAAAAATAATCGCACAGATAAATTATTTCTCAAAACAGCTACTCCAATCAAACGTACTTATTCCCCCACACAAAGCAGGTTCATACATTCTGTCAAACAGAAACGCTGAAGCGAAACACTTACAGCACTTCCCAGCTTGTTCTGATGTAGGAACCTGACGGAGTAAAGACTATTTTCTTTAGCCTGGAGAACAGAGTGCTTTTGAATTAATAAATGTTGCATTAGAATTAATTTCACATGAAATAGAAGCAGGAAGGAAACAGTTTCTCCTAGACAGAAAGCTTTCCAGGGACACACTTCTCTATCTGCAGCAAATTGACAGCAAAACACGGGGAAGAGATATGCTTCCCCTGTGGCTGGCAGAGATCACGCAGCAGCAGCCCTCCGCAACTCCTGCACACGTGGCTGGCGAGCACCAGCGTCCTCGCAGCACCCGAAAGGTGATGTACGTCCGGCCAGGCGCAGGCGCCTTCGAGGGGAGCAGCGCTGTGCTTTCCACGACTGCAAGCGCTACGGGGACGGCTCGGTGACACCACCGGGAGCCCTTGACCTCACCCACGTCCCCTCTCCCCTGTAAATCCACAACAACTGGATGGCCAATAAGGAAATGTCCGCGGAGCACGAGGCACAGTGCCCGAGATCCTGGGCAAAGCTTTGCTGGCCGCAGAGCCCGAGGGCAGCAGCGCCAGCCGGCCTCACGTCCCTGCTGCACGCACAAGGGCCGCGCTCCTGCGGGCTGAGCAGCCTGAGCCGCAGGGAGAGCGGTGCTTGTCCAAGCACAGACATGTCCTTGGGCACCCAGCGCGCTCTGTGGGAACCCTGCGGGAGTTCTGTGGGTAGAGGGAAAACGAGGAAAAGGTTTCAAGTCCCTCGCTCCTAGAATCAACTCTTTCACGTGGCTCTTGCTCCCTTCTGGCCTCGAAGATGAAAAAACCCTTCTCGTGTATCTGCAGCCCTCCACGGGCACACCGGTCACACAGCGGGCAGCAGATCCACAGGACCAAGAGTTCAGTGCAGTGTCTTCAGCGCACAGGTGCAGGAACAGCACAACCCAGCAAGCTCCGCGCCAACCCGAGGTCTGCAGTGCAAGTCAGTCACCGCATGTACGATCCGGATCAAGTCCCGACAGGGCATGAGACCGGCAGGCTCTGCAGGCATTAGCCACGGCACCTCTGCCGTTGGTTCGCTCCGTACCTCTTCCTTTGATGGAAGAGCGATTTGACAGCAGCTCCTCTAAAATCATTCTTATTTTTCAATTTTAATCCCTTTGTAAAACAAGCCTCTGCTTACCCAGAGCCAGAACGTGCCCAGCTGGGAGAAAGGCACTCCTTCCAACCAACAGGACGACCTGCGGCCAAGGTATACCCCACGGAGAGGGAAAAGCCGCGGCTTTCACTGCCGCCCGCACAAGAGAGCCGGCAAGGTTCCTAGCAGGGACCAGGCCACAAGCAAACGCCCTCCACACCTGGTTATTCCAAGGCTGATTCGGATTTGTCCTGCAGCATCCCCTGGGTAACGCACTGCCAGATGAGCCCCAGATTTTAGGTTTTTGCAGGGTTTTGGGGATGAACTATCTCATTTGTAAAAGGTTAATAGGAAAAATACTTAACATCCCAGCTGTGCAAATAATTTCCCTTGTCCTCTGCATGAATATGGTTACCTACCTAAAAAGTAATTAACAAAATTGGTGTTGGGGTACCCTGCAAACCTCTTAACTTCTTTTGGATGAAGCAAAAGCAGACCACAAGGACTTAACAATTTCAATACATACATATTTAAAAAAAAAGAGTTAGGCTTGAATCATCATTTTCTTTAAACATCATGTGCACCCCAATCCAGCACAGTGCTGCCACTGAGCAATATCCATGGCAACTTGAAAACCTACATAGGGGATCTCTCTATTTAATAACTTTATGGCTCTTTAATGTTTAAAATTATAGAGAAGTTAAATGTTTAAAATTAGAGAATTTCAACAGATACAACCCAGACAAAAGAGTTTTCTAAACTAACCTACAAGCCCACAACTAGCCCATTGTCCCAGCCCAGTATTAAACGTTTATCAACCCACCGAATTAATATTTCACATAGCTGCTCTTCACAGCAATTGATCGTAGCGCAGCGCATCTGCCAGTACTCGATAGCGTGTGAAAGCAGCAGCCGAGGCTGAATTTTATCTCGAGCTCAACTCTTTTCTGAACAAGCAGCTGACACGAGGAAGGCTTACTGTCAGTATCTAGGAGACATTTTGACTTTGGAAACCATTTTCTCTCTGCCAGACACTTGGCTCCAGCTGGCTGAGGCACGATCTCATCCTGCCGTCTCGCGGCCGTGGTCCACCAAGCTGGGCGGGCACCGTGCTGGGGCGCTGACCTGCTGGACTCCGACGCGTCCTTTGCAGCTGCACCATGGCTTCTGCTGGCTCCTCATCAAAGCCTCTTTGCTCTCCGTGCTTTCAAGGGTGTACGAGCCCTGTAACTCACATGCAGATGCTCAGGGATGCCTGGACTTCAGGGCAGCTGTATCTGCAACGCGACCCGTGGTTACAGGCTCCCAAACACCCAAACCTGTCTCTGTGTCAGGGCACGCCTTAGATGCCTGCTACCAGTGCAAACAGGTTTCCTTCCCAAGGTAGGCAGGACTCAGGATGGAAGAGGAAGGAGCTGGTGCATGCCTGCCTCTCACCCCTCAGTCCCAGCACAGCTGGAGCAGGCACCTGGGCATGAGAAGTGCTCCTGGGTCCTGAGATTCACGCACAGCGTCTTAAGGAACCCCGAGGTCCAGCTCTGATAGCACGCAGGACGACAATGCCGCTCCTCACAGAGACACTGCAGCACGTGCAGGTTCCACAGACCGCAGAGCAGGCTACCCTTACTTCAGTGACCTTTAGCCCCTCCCTACCTGTGTGTCTTCAGGTGCAGTCCGTGTCCTGTACAGTGCACAGGGTCCTGTCTGGAAGCTCCCCCCTCCTCAGAGCCAAGGACTGCTCCTGGATTCCCACCAGGCCCCCCTCACACCGACTGCCCCCACCGTACAACCACCTCCCCTCTCCTGCCCGAAGCCCGCGGGGTTTTGCAGGTACAGCTCCAAGTCATCGCTATTGCTCTCTACCAAATCCTCGCTTTCTGCTCTGCTTTAACGAATTTCCCCAAACTCCACGCCGCACAGCTGGGACGTGCAGGCTCTCCACAGTGCCAGCAAGCAGAGGGTTCAGCAGAACATCCCCAGCCTCGGTCCTGGCCTGTGCCAAGACCTCTCGTGGTGGATTTCCAGCGCCCCACTCCACACTACTCAGGGTTTCGATTGCAACCTGCACGCAGAGCTCGCGAGCTGTGTACCAGGCAGGTTCCCACAGCCATCGCAAATCCTCGACAGCCTATTTTTAACCCACGTGCACTTGCCACTTGGCAGTTCAGGCCCTTCTGACATGCTGCCACCAGCACAGCAAATTGCTGATTCCAGCCAGGAGCAAGAAAAAGAGTGAGGCAGATCCTTCACACAACCAAGATTTGTGCTCAGACAGTTAGAAACATGCACTGGTTTAAGGCTTGCATTTCTAGAAAAGTGTGCACAGAGTGCAAGCAGAGTGACGTTTAACGTGCTGGAGATGGACAGCAGGCAAAGCAAGTCAGGAGAGGGGAGAGGGCCCTGGGATGGCAGGCAGTCCCTCAAAGCCCAGCAGGGCAGAGGAATAACCCCCAGGACAAGTGCAACCAAGGCAAACAAACCTGCTTTGTAGGGAGAGGCATGTAACCGTTCGGATACTTATGCTTAATTTTTTTTTTTAAACCTCTTTTTAGTCTACTACTCCATAAGGGAAAAATTAGCAGAGTTCAGGATAGGCATTTGCATAAGTTAAACCAACACCTAAGCAGATAATAACCGCAGTTTCAGAATCCTTAACTTCTGCTGACATTGATGGGGACCTTCGTGGAGCAAAGACAGCAGCACTCAGCCAGCAGGAAGTACAGCAACATTACCATGCCGAGATCAAAAGAGTTATTAACCTAGAGTCCTTACACTATTGAGTGCAGACAGTAATTTCTGTTATTTCAAAGCCCCACTGCAGCTTACCGGTGAACAGAGCTCCGTGTTTGCTCAGAGTATCCTCTTTGTGTAAGCAGCTGAGGAATGAACAGGGTATTACAACACAGAGCAAATTTCAGTGCCACTCCACATCCATCTCGTTGGTGAGACAGGCACGTGATCTTATTTGCCACGGCACACATCTGAGGCTCCGCCACCCCCTCCCTATGGGGTGATTAGCTCTGGAAGCATTCAAAAAATCCACTTTCTCACTCCAGGTCCTTCACTGCCATCATTGTCCTGTGTATACTCAACTCCTGCCTCTGTGCACCATGATAAAAGCAGCATCATCTGCATCCACTTCACTGCTGAGAAATCAGTTTTCTCACATCATCACCGGTTTTGAGGCAAGCAGAAGAGAAGATGAGAACAGCCTTCTCTTCTACTGCCTGAAAGATGGACAGTAACGAACAAATGGGCCAATACAGAGAAGGAAACGTTACAAGTAAAAGCATTTTTCAAAAGCAGATCCATTTTTCAAGAGAAAAAGCGGAACATCCTAGAACCCACAGATGTTACCAGCATTGGCCAAACCTAGCTAGCTGTTTCCATGTCACCGTACCTCTCAGCATGGGCTCTCCTGAAAAATCTCCTTCTAATCCCTTTAATCTGACCCACCTGTAGTAACTCAAATGAAACAACTCAAAAATTGTCCTTGTTTGTAGATTTGAGTTCTCATTAGTTCCCAAACACCTCTTTTCAGAAGGGGTGGCGTGGCCATCTATCAACTCCTCGTCTTTTTCCGTAGGATGAGTATTCTCCTAAAGATGTGCTTCTCAGCTTCAGACAAAATGGATGATGTGCCTGTTTGAAATAAGATTGTTTACTTTGCCAATGCTCGTGGGATCAATTTACTTATTCTTTTTGCTGCCATCTCCTGTGGAGAACATCTTGCCAAATGCAACATTCACCTCCCTGAATGAGCTATCAAGATTTTTTTTAATTTTTTTTTTTGACAAAAATCACATTGCAACCCAAACTGGTCAGAATCTCACTCTATGCACGGGTATGAAAATTACAGAATCTTGTCTGGCACAATTTCATCATTTCTTTTATCATTTCCCTTTCATGACATTTACTTCCTTGAAAAAAAAAAAATACAGGCTTCTGGTTTTAACACACACAAAAATACAAAGCAGCACACATTCATTCTTACTGGTTGCTCATGTGTGTCTGAATACACATTCAGAGGCACAAAATACAGAAACAACGCTGCAACATCCCCAGTGTGCTGCACATCACCCCAAACAGCTTTACTGATGAGGCTAACTCAGGCAGGCAAGATCCTCTAATAAGCTGCTGGAGAATGAGGTCTTAATTGTAGATTTATTTAATTCAGAGACGAGCACTTGTGCTGTATAAAGACAGCCTATTAGCATTCATGCATGAGCATTCAGTAAGCGTGAATAGATAAATACAATTGTGGGCAAAACCATTTTTCTAAGCACTGGAACAGGAAGTATTCACTTAAACCGTCACCCAGCACCGAGCAAAGGGGCTGGACAGCAGGGAACGAAATGCTGCTCAGGCTTCGCGTCGGGTGCTTGTACTCCAGCATGTCTCACCATCAATCATTTCTGAAGCAACAGCGCCAAGACTTCCCAAAGCTCCCGTTATCGTCATGCATGCTCCCCGGCATTCACACCAAATATGAAGTGAAAATAAATCAAGAGCAAAATGTAGAGGATAACATTAAAATAAATATATATCCACTGGAGGATACAATCTTCTGCCTGCTGCCTGGCATCCTTGCATGATGCTGATGGCAATCATAAGTTAATCACACAGATGATGAATTTATTCTTACGTCAATTCCTTCAGAAACAACAATGTTAAAGGTGCAGCAGTGCTGATTTGCCCATGTATTCCTGCTGGCATCTGCACATCCTGGGATGAGCTACCAGACAAAGGAGCACGCCGGCATTTTGAGGGATGCAACCATGACAGTCCATGCTAAAACACGCCTTAGTTACCAACTTTCATTATTTGCTGCTCAGATTCATGTATGGGTTCGGTCTCTGGCACAGCATGTACTGTGAAAAACATCATTCATTTATGAGTGAGCTGCTGGGGATGGATAAAGTGCATACATCCACTGCATCCACTGCTTTGTGTCCTCGCTACCCACGCAGCTGCTGTGCTGCCCTCCACTCCCAGCACCTTCTCCAGCACCCAGTGCCCTTCCTTTCCCATTCAATCCAATTTCTTTCCTGCTTTTCCTTACCCAACAGCCCTCTTTTTGAAGCTCGGTCTCATTTTCTGGACGCTGCCAACTCTTTGAGGCCAGAAACATCTTTACAAAGCAGGCAAAAATCACTGCGCCCACTCTGAAAGGCTTTCGGACTTATTTCGTGATCTACTTCACTCTCGTTTAAATGGATTTATTCCCCCGCTCCCCAGCCCTGAAAGCGGCACGGTGTGCTGTGCGAGGGACCCCTCCGAACCACCAGCCTGAGGGTTGGCCGCACGCAGCCCCGCGGCGCGATGCCCGGCAGCAAACCCACCTCCTCCCTGCGCGCCGACCCCACCGCTCCGCGCAGGAGGCAGCCAGCACCAGGCGGCCGACGCTGAAGCCTCTCTTTGGCGAATGTACCCCGATTTCGATACCGACCGGGGGAGAGAGCACGTTTCATCGCCACAAAACACCTTCCCTCCTAACCTCCGCGGGCACACGCTCCCCGACGCGTACCGGTGGGCATCCCAACGCCAGGCACACCGCGGGTGCTGGACCACCTCTGGGCAGCCGTTCCTCGTCATGATGTAGACCACAAAAGGGGACCACAGACGGGGACCGCTGACACCCCCAGCCCTCAGCTTGGGCCAGGGCGAGCGCCAGCCCCCCGCAGTCCCCAGCTCTCCTGCCAGCCCCCACCACAGCCCTCAACCCCCCGGAGCGCAGCCGCCCCCCGCTACCTGCTTCCAGCACACCGGTGGCCGGGCAGACACCGTCCCCTCGCCCACCCCGGCCCCCTCCCCAGCCCCTTTAGGGTCTGTCCCCCGCACCCCGTCCTCCCACAGGGGCTCCCCCCCATCCTCACTGCACCCCCATCTACCCACCCAGCCCCGGCCCCACACCGCTCCCTCTCCCCCTACCCGCGTCCTCCTCGTCGAAGCTGTTCATGCAGGGGAAATAAATGGCCAGGGCCTCGAAGGAGGCGGAGAGGCTGAGGCGGCTCTGCGACCGCTCCATGAAGAGCCCGGAGCCGGGGGCACCGCCGGGGGCTTCCCCCGCCGCCGCCGCCGCCGCCGCCGGTGGCTTGGCCAGCTTGGCCGCGCCATTCTTCACTCGGAGCACGGCCCGCGGCGTCTTGGCTGCGGCAGGGGCCTCGGCGAGGCGGTGCGGGGCGGTGCGGGGCGGTGCGGAGCCGAGCCGTGCGGTGCGGAGCGGAGCCGAGCGGTGCGGAGCCACCTGCTGCCGCCCGGCGCTGTCGGCGCCGCCCCGCTCCGGGGCCGCGGCCCCGCCTCGCGCCCGGCACCGGCGCCGCCAATGGCGGCCCTGAGGGGAGGGAAGGGAGGGGAAGGGAAGGGGATGGCGGGGCCGAGCCGTGCCCGCCGCCCTTGCCGCAGACCCCGGCCCCTCCGCTTCGTGAGGGGAGCCTCGGGACCGGCCTCGCCTTAGCGCGGTAAAGGGGGTGCCGCCATTGTGGTCTGGTGCCCGTCCCCCCCATAGAAAAATAAACACAAAAGTTAAGACTTTGAGGAGATTTTTCTCACAAAGGTGGTCCCAAGGGTGGTCGTCACGCAGAGCCCTACAGCCTCTGGCTGCCCCGTAGATGTTTCTGGTTTTACTGAACGACATTTGCTGGCAGGTTGTGCGAGGCACCGTGTGGGGATGGAGGAGGTGAACAACACCAGGAGCTGCCCTGTTCCCCAGCTCTCTGCCATAAACGGCTCGGGGAGCCATTTCCCTGGGCTCTGCAGAGTTTTAGAACATGGGGTGGGCAGATCGTTCCCAGGAGCTCCGTGCCAGAGAGAGAACGGCCATGAGAAGACGTGGGGAGGCTGGCAGGTCCCCCAGAGGAGGTGGGCACACCTCGCTCCTAGCGTGTTCCAAACATTGAGACAGAGAATGACATTTGTGGTTCCTGCAGAATAAAGGCCCAGCAGCAACAGGAAAATCCATACCTTTTTCTTCTGAAACATTTCTTTTCAGAAATAGTTGCTTCAGAAGAAAACCCCTGAGAAGAGGTTTCACTCATTACCTATTTCAGAAGGCCCTCTGTGGCCATGGAGAAGTCTGTACCCAGCCCGGCCGTGGTGGCATTTAATGCCATGCGTTGAACTTCCTTGCCTTTCTTCCTCCCCCATCCCGCAGGCCATAGGGCATCGTCATCGCCATTCATCAGCAAAAGTCTTCTTTCCCCCAGATACTTCTCTTCGGGTACCAGTAAATAAATAAATCAAGGAGAAAAAAAATAAACACAATTTGGAAGTATCCAAGTTACCAGGCAGAGCTTGCTTAGCATTTAAACTGGTTCTGCGACACACCGTTTGATAGATGCTGCTGGGAATTTGGGGCGCCACAGCAACAGAGTGAATTTCAGATCATTCCCAAAGGCTGGCTGCTTGGGTTCCTCTGCTGGCAGGCCTCACGAGGAATTACCGGTGCTGGCTCAGACATGCCAGCTGAACCCCGCTTGCTCTGAAGTGCCACAGACATCGTGACACCGCCTGTGCCCGTTCTGGGGAAGGGAACCTGCCATATCATGGCTTATTCACTGCAGCGAGGCCTCAGATGGAGGAATGGAATATATTTCCTGACTGTGGCGTGGTGTCCCCAGCGCGGATGCTGTCATCTGGTGGCACAAAGGAAGACGTTCTCACGCACTTGTTCTGTCCACCCATCGCTGTAACAAGATGCCGTCCCACAGCAAACGACGTGACAGGCCTGGTCTTACAAGAGGCATATCGGAGCCCTACATCTCCATGCAGGAAAAAGCATGGAGAATGCTGCTGTAAGTGCTGCAGAACAACAGCCTGCATTCAAAAAATAACTTTCAAGTGCCAGAACCCAGCTGCAGAAAACCAGCAGATAACCAGGGAGGTCGCCCTGGGATCAGTTATACCTAACGCTTGGCTCAGCCCCACTTAAGCTCTAAGGCTGTAATAGAGCTAAAGACCTCATACTTGCAAATATTGCTTTTCTTTTTTATTTCCATGCACAGTAAGAAACATAAGAATTATAGCCCATAATAACACCTGTACTTTTCTCTCAAACAGCTAATAAATAAGCTCATGAACAATCTTGCATCTACTGAAAACCCTCCCGGAGCTGCAAAATGTTTGTGGCTGCCAGTACAGTGCTGCTCCCTGGGGAAGAGAGCCAGGAGCCCCCAGCCTAGGGGGGAAACAGCCTCACCGACCAGGCACAGTCCCGCACCGTGGGTAGCAGAGCAGGGTGGCGATGGAAATGGGTCCTACCCATACACCAGCTCCAAAGACAACCAAAGAAAGCCAAGCTCAAGAACAGATCTGGTGAAGACTCACCTCCAACATCGAAGAACCCCAGGTTAAATGGAGTGTCTGGTGGGGGTCCCAAGTAAGGCTCATCAGGGTAATTAAAGGTAAATAAGGGTAATAAGGGTAAATAAAGGTAATTAAGGCACTCCCTGGCTTTGACATCCACAGTTTTTGTTACTGGTGATCCCTTCAGAATAGCAAAGGTCATTTGAGTATCAGAAGCCAAACTGCGTTTGCAAGGCTTACCGAGAGAAAATATATTTCTTAATCCAAAACTAATCAAAGTTTGTTTGAAATAACATTAATTCCTTCATCAAACCTTGGCTGGGCAGGCAGTAAAGCGGCAGGAACAGAATGAACTTATTGCAGACAACGATGACTCCAGGTCTGAGTTCTGAAAGGCAGAAACATCAGTGAGGAATGTATTACCATATGCTTAGGAGAGATTTCAATAGCACCAATCAAGGCATTACCGCCGCTATCGGGACAAATCCAAGTGCATTAAAGCTGTTAGACAGCTCCTGTCTACCAGTCCTGGCAGCGCATTCGATCCGAGGAGCAAGGGACATCTGTGAATCAAAATCTGCTTCCAGGTTCCCAGGCGCAGGAGCTACCTAGAAGTGCTGAGAGCTGCTTTCTGTTTGTTCAAAGCAAGAGAGGAAAATTTTAAAGAAGGAATAGCAATTTAGGCTTCACTTCATGCTGTGGTCACCTAAATGGCTCGTTTCACTGCATTTTGAAAGCACAGTGATGGCAGAGGTACCAGTGCCTAATGGATGGAGCATAGGCCTGTGGTTTGGATGACTGATCTCTGTTCTCACGGCTGCCAAGTGATTTCCAATGCTTTTTTTCTGTCCTTTTCTTTCTTCATCTTCACTCTGGGACTGAAGTGCGTTGAGATCTCAATATCAGACACCGAGGAGGAACATCTCCACCATCCAGATCACAGTTGTGCGCCTTTCTCTGCTCTCCACCCCCCTGCCAGCCTCGTCTCCCCCTCCAGGCACAGTTCGAACCCCTTGTGCCTGTGCAGCTTCTCAGCACCGCTTCCTCCAAAATCCCTGTGCGAGCCCTGCCCTTTACCTTAGTTACGTCTCCTCAATGCTCCTTTTCTGTGCTTTTTCCAGGCTCACACCTCTCTCCTTCACCACACCTGTGGTACCAGCTGTGCTCCAGTCCTTTCTTGCAGCCTTCCACTACAGAGGGTTTTGAGCTGCGTGCTCAGCATCCTCCCTTACCTTTGGCGTCACCTACCTCACATTTGCCTGCTACAACATTTTGCCTCTCATGGCAGGGACCTGCCTAATTTGTGTACTGCAGGGCTGCTTGATTTCTGGCTGGGCCAAAGCTTCCTAAACCAAAAACCTCTGCCTTAAAGTAAGATGAAATGTATTGACAGCTGGAATTCAGATGGACAGTTAAAGCTGCAATGCCCTCCAGATGCCTGGAGGAAACAGTTTGCTTTGGTTGCTTTTTTAAGGGAAATAAGCAGTCAAACTGGAAAACGTTAGTCTGTAAGTGTTCTTCATTGGTCAGTGTGGACAGAGCGATCCTTGGCAGAAACAGAGAAGCGAGGAAAAGCCAGGAGGAAGACTCCTGCGATGCTGTAAATAAGCTGAGAGTCAACCGAGAACAAATAAACTCAAAGATTTACTACCTCCAGAGTAGCCCGCCTGTGTCTGCACTAGTGGAAGTGGTTAATTGATTGTTTTCCCAGTGGAGCAGGCTCTGACCGATTGAACCATGGAAAGCTCTGATAGATTTTTCCTGCTTTCTCTTTCTCTTCCAACTAGTCACGTAGCTTATATTTTTGTCTTGAGTCTTAGGTGTCTGGGTCAGCCTGGGAGATTATTTTTCATGTATTGGGGTGAGAGGATATGCTGCCTTGTCCCCCTTGTACTCCTCTACTGTTCTGCATATGTCTGTTCGGAAATAAAACCAAACTCCCTGCTTTGTTTACGGTGCTCTCTCTGCCCTGTGCGCTCACCGCTTGCTCCAAAGGGCTCCTGTGCTGGGAGCTCAAACGCAGTGGGGAGACAAACCCTGCTAGTGAGAACACGTCACGTGCATAAATCTGCTCAGGACAAACAGCCCTAAGAGTAAGGAGGGCTGAGGTCCTCCCTGCCTCGTCCTGCCCTTTCCTTTCCCAGGGCAAAGCCATCGCTGGTGCCTGGGCAGTGCGTAGCTGGCGGTCTGCAAAGGGCTCTGGCTCCCAAAAGCAGATGCAAAACGGATCACCCTGCTCCCCGGGGCTCTGACTGCTTCCCTCACCTGGTGTGAGCTCCTCCTGGTCTTCCTGAGCAGCCTGGAGGGCAGGAGAGGAGATCGTGCAGAACATGGATACACAGAAACGGGGACTAAACGCGGCAGAACGGCCTGGCATTGCCTCCTCCTGTCTTGTGGCATTGCATCACCGTGGGATGACGCTGAGAGATACTGACTCACGGCCAATTACACCGAGTACCACAGTTTCGCTGGATTTGGTTATTGTACGTTTGTATAACAATACTCATTTTAACTTATTTGTTATTCCTTATTATTTGTGCTGAGAGAATATTGAAGACTGATGCCCCGAAGAGCCAGGCACCGTATAAATACATGGTGAAAGACTTTTTCTTCCCCAGGTGCTCGCTGTCTACATAGTCTAGACAAAAACCAGAAGGCAGTATATTTTTTCTTATACGGTGCAGGGTGTGAAGCACGGGAGTTTTACTTGGTTTGCCCAAGACCACAAGGAAAAGCTCTGCAGGAGCAGGGAATTGAATGCAGATTTCCTGCTTTGATCTCAAGCCTACCTTCATCTTTTCACTAATATAAACATTCTGATTTTCCTGCCTCAGCAGAATTACATTGTCCGTGGGAAATTCTGCACATTGCCAAAGCAGCCAGACAGGCTTTTACAGCATCCTTTGCTGGCTGGGATCCAGGCGAGCCGAGAGTGCTCTGGTTTCGTGATAGCCCATCGACATCCCTGCCTTGCTGTGGCACAGCAAACGCTGCCGTGAGGAACCAGCCAGCGCAGTACTCTGTATGCACAGAGCAGTTCAAAATGCACTGCCCTTCTTTAAACCCCCAGCCCCATCTAGAAGCAGATTTGTTTACAGTCTTGCTGTTCTTCCACCCTTCTCTCCTAATATCCTGTCTTAGTCATCTCTCTCTCTTCAGCTATCAAAACCAAGCCCACAAAGGTGCTAAACCACTGGTGAGACAGAGCTGGGAGGGTGAGTAATGCGATGCTGAGCCATCAGCCTGAGGTCCCACGTTCCCTCTCCTTGCTATCCCTGTTTCTTCTCACATTTGTCTAGCCAGCCTTCTCCCAGGGGTTAAGAAAACTCGAGGCTTCACACCGGATTCTGCACTGTTATTACTGTTGGCATCTGCTAAATCCAGACAGCTTCAGCCCATCCAGTGGCTTCCACCCCTTTGGAGCAGGAGTGTGTGAACGGGTTGGCTACTGCCGTGCGATATAATTCAGTTGACTATCTTCTGCTTCACCGTGCCTTCCCAAATGTTGTTTGGTGGTTTTGTTTGGTTGTTGTTTTGTTTGTTTGTTTTATTTTACTTTGCTTTGTTTTGTTTAGGCAGCAAGGATGGAGAACGATGTTAAATCAGGCTGTTTCTTTTCTGAACAGCTCACTGTGGGCCCAGACTGATGAAGTGCATGTACTCATCATTTGCAGACACGTGCTGTCTGTTGCAATATTCAGCAACAAGCAAAAGGAAAGAAGAAATATCTACGTGGAGAAAATACTGCTAGGAGCAGGTACTTACTTATCCACTGGCCAGATTTATCACAAACACAAGGGGCTGTACTATTCCCCAGCTCTCCAGGCTTGGAAATGCTAGGCACAGTGAGGAGAAGCTTGACAGAGCTGGGAAAAAGAGAATAGGAGATCAAAAGCAAGAAGACCAAAAATGCTGAGCTGCAAGAGGCACAAAGGGAGAAGGAAAGGACTGGAGAGTTCAACTAGTCAAAAGAAGTTTTGCAGCCATGGCAAAGTTCAAGACAGCTGGAGGGAAATGGACTTGGGGCACATCCTATGGCCAGGAGCAAACCTGGGACACTAAGTGGGAGCTCAGGTACGGGAACAGCCCATCTAGCTCCTCTCAAAAGCTTCATAAGAGAAAAGCCCACCTGGACACCAGATCAACAATCGTAAGTGCCCGTGTATTAACGTAGCAGCTTGACTGGCCACAAATAAGAGAGCTGCAGCTCAGGCTGCCTGTCCTGCATGTGTGTCAAAACAAAGAGGCTGCTTCTGAAAATCTGAACCACGGTGTCTGCGCTGTACAAAGCATCCTACAGAGCAGACATTTTGTGGAAAATATCGTGAGAGTTTGGGGGGGGGGGGGGCAGCAGATTGTGGCTGAATGAAAGCAAGGAATTGTGCAGACAAACTGCTTCCTTCCCTCCCTTCATTCATACCCGCTCGTGGCTTTGGCATTGTCACAAGCGGAGGCGATGCTGGGAATGACAGGTGGAATTTAGTGCATTTGAATTTTAATCAGCAATTATTGTAAAACACAATAATGCTTCAACTGGTGGGTAATTTAGCTCCAATTCCAAAAATATAGACTCATCCACTCTGGCTGTAAATTTCCAACCTCTTTCCTCCAAGCAAACTAGCATATAGAAATGTATGAGTGATAACCAAGCAAAGTAATGATGGCTGGAGAATTAAGATGGCTCAGAGCTATGAAGACAAATTACATTGCAATAGTATGGCACCCATCCCAAGTCATGCTTAGAAAGATTCAGGCTTTACTTCTCTCACTGGCTTTAAAAGGACTGCGACTGCACCCCACTCCCCTGTGCACACACGTAGGCATATGTTTGTGTGTGTGAAAGGCAAATAAATGTTTAAATCCAGTTGAAATATCAAAACTCAGTGCCAAGACTGCGAAGCTCTTCTACGTGTGCAACTAGCAATTTCCTGCGTGCTGCTTTGAAGGAAAACAGAAAGCTTCTCAGCTTTCCAATGTTAGCTTCTGAGTCTGAAGGCGTGAACCTGAGATTTTTGGCTTAGAGTGAGCCGGCCCCAGGTGCTGGGGTTTGGTAGCCCTCAGCGCAGGACTCCTCCAGCCACCACAACAAGCATCCCATAGCGGGGCCAGCCCATGCCCCGGGCATCCCGAAGCACCGAGCCAGCTTGAAGTGGCTTGGCTAGCAGCAGCCCCCCGGCCAGGAGGCCAGCAAACCCAGCCGATGAGGCCACAGGAGCTCTGTGCAGCGGCAAACGGAGGGCTTCTCCATGCTCCCCGGGGGCTAGCTGGGAGCTGATTTGCTTGTGTAGCTCTGCAGTCTGCGGCGAAAACACACTCTTAAAATAGGTACCTTTAAGGAGCTCAGCGGATGGTAATTTAATTTAGATTTAATGTCATGAGCTGGGTCCTTTGGTTGCTGGAACATATGACCACATGGACAAAATGCTCCTCGCTGCAGCACGCCTCATCTCGGCGCTTCTGCTCCCTCCGCGGGGGCTGCACGCTGGGCATCGCTGGCACGGCTGAAGTCGTTGGCTGTGGGACTGCCACGCACCCGTTCCCAGCCTGGTTTGGGTAATACAGTTTTTAAACGAGTCTGCTGAGTCTGTAATAAGAAGAGGACAGAAATAATCCTGTGTGTGACTTCCCACAGATGGGCTTTAGTACTTGTAAAAGTTGTAGCAAATGGATTTGCTCCGGGCTTTGGATAGGCAGTGACAGATTTATAGAATGAGAGGTGATGCAACATAGCAGCTACTGCAAAGCTGCATTTGGAAGGCAAAGTCGCTGCAAACACTTGAGGACAGCTCACTCCAAATGTCACCATCTTGCTCCGGCACCTGCGCTGAGGCTGGACTCGGCGAGCAGCCAAGGAGGGCTCTGTGTCCTGCAGCGCGCGGCAGCTGGGCGAGACCCTGGAAGCCGACGAGGAAAGGCAAAAACGCTTTTTCTCCACCTCAAAAGCCAGCAACAGTTTGGCAAAATGGGGTTGCATTTTCACGGCGCTGCCTTAAAGGCTGCTTTCACCCTTTTTCTTCTTTTGCTTTGCCTTTTCCCTTCCTCCTTCCTTCAGGCTGTGATAACTGCTCCAAAATGATAAAAAGGACTCACTTGTCTGTAGGTACCGACGGGGCTAAATTTGTTACACATTATGCACATTTTTCACGACGCAGCATTTTTTGCTGAAGTTGATAGGAACGACGTTACATAAGAAACCCTTAGCAGACTGTTTATACCAGACTGTACAGGACAAATAACTCGAAGCTGTGACTCAAACTATGCAACTACAACCCGAAGGTCAGACTAACCAACTGATAGCACAAGTTTTATCATAACGCCCTAAAACATTGCATCACCTTGAAAATAAGCAGAGAGCTCAATAACGTGCTGTAGCCTTCACTGGCAAGCTCACATTTAGCTTCACGACTCTCTTTTCTCTTCTGACATAACCTGTCCTAAAACCAAAAATAATGTGCTGTACCTTTCGAAGTGCCTCATCTCAGTGTGTCATCAGCAGACTGCTTTTCCAAGTGTTCCAACTCCTCTCTTAGGTCTCTAACTATAGGAAACTACGGGAGGGGATTTGAGGGACTGGGAAGAGCATATATCTTCCAAAAGTTTAAATTTAAAGGAGCATAATCTAAAGTACACTGCAAGCGTATCTTGGGAATTTATTTTTATGTTGATTGCTTTAGTGGTTTCAGGGCTATTGTATTTCTTATCATCTGTCTGTGAAGATACATTGGTTCCTGGTAGTACCAGTAAAACCACAGATAATGTTTTCATGTTTTTACTGAGCCTATATTTTGCACAAAGTACTTGAATATATCACTCCACTTCCTATCTCGCCAATCTCATTTTTATTCCCCTCTTCACATTTAATTTCAATATTTTTTTACGTTTGCACGCTCATCAAATCATTCACCTTCGTCAATCTTTTTGAGTGCAGCACTGTCAACATTACTAATGCAATTCCTGCTGGGTTTCACACTTCTTGCTAGGCAGAAATCTTCAAGTTCATCCAAATTACTTCCAGTCTTCAAAATATTAGGCCCACTCCTTCCAATACTCAGTGAAAGTACTGTGAAAACAATTTACCAGATTTTTTAATTTTGCTGCCAAAAGGACTCCCTCACTCCCAAGCTCAATTATTAAGGAGTTGATCGTTATTGTCTGAAAACCTGTCTCGGCTGGTGTTTTTTTTCATCCTATTGTCACAGGCCAGGACGGCACCGTGTTCAATTTCCTTGTCTCTGGTGGAAAACATCTTCAGTTTGCTTTTGACAAAATGGAGTTGCAGCAGTGATTCAGAATTGCTGAAAAACTGTTTTAATAAAATAGCACACTTGTCATATGAGAGAAAATATGGTTTCAATGTATCTTAGAGGTCGATAAATCTGCTGCTGGCTGGCTGTGGAGATAACTACCTTGTCTTACAAGGCCCAGGAGTTGCTTGCAGTTTATTTCAATAGCATTGTGGAGGATGGAGAAGTATGGAAAGAAGGTAACAGCACGGATTATGTAGCAGCACATAAGGTACCAGCCCGTCTTTGAATCCATTGGGAACTGCATGGACCATATAACACCCATTGGGGACGTTCAGATTTAGGTTTTTCCTCAGTGCTACAAACACCTCACTCGTTTCTTTCCCCCCTGCCTATCTACAATGCCCTTCAAAGGAGGCAGGAATTCTGTTTGTCCAGCAGCATCTGCCCAAGCCCCGCTCTGCGCTGGTAACGAGCCCCTCAGCCTTTGTTCCAGCTCCGTGGGAGCTCCAGTGGCTCGAGCCCACTGCCATTTCCCCCAGACAAAGCACCCGATTAAACTCGTGTGTGTCACAAGCACAAATGTCAGCTCCGATGGCGATTGGAGCAGTTGCTTCTTTTTGCTTTTCGAGGCTCAATGCACTTGGTGCTGGAGCCCTGGACGCTCTGGAGGAGGTGCTGCCCCACGCAGCCCTCCCTCAGACCTGGCTGGTGGCCCTGCAGGCACCTGCCCAGCTTGGCCGTGCTCCTGCTGCCAGCGTACATCCAGGAGTGAAATGCTGACACTCCAGGAGATGAGATGTTCGGGTAACTGGAGGCCAGGTTTCAGCACTGATTCCCTAAAACTCTCCTATTGCAGCAGAACCTGCACACCCCGCACGCACGGGGAGCCGAAGGGATGCTCGGAGCAGCGCTGCCAATCGCAGCAAAATCTGGAGACTGGACCCATCTCCAAAAGACTTTGATTTCTTAATTTACTTTCTGCTTGATTTAGCTATTTTCTGAAACAATTTCAGCAGTGAAAAGCCTTTTCAGAATAGAACAGGAAGGTTTTCTTTCTCCTGAAAATGCTGAAACAAGATGTTTTGATGCTGCCAGACCTTTTTGTTTGGTTGGTTCCTTTCAAAACAAAATTCCAGAGAAATGCAGTCAGTTTTGTGAAAGTGCTTTGATTATGATGGCTCTGTGTGTTCTGGCTTAAATATTTTTTCTGCCTATCTCTAATTTTCAGTTCAGGAAAAGCGGGGGGAAGGCAGAGCAGATGTCACCCAGTGTGTTGGAGGACCGGAGATCTGGCACCCACCTAGCAAACAGCCTTCAGAAGGGTGGGAACATGGAGCGGGCGCATCGGTGGCTCGGGGAAGGACACGGTAATGAAGAGTCACAGAGGAGTCCTGCAGAGCTCTGGGGCCATACCAGCCTCTGTTTCTGCCTCTCCCAGTGACCTCAGGCAGATGTCCGTGGCCCAGTGATGTACCTGTAAGATAGAGAACAACGGAGTGCCCCCTCCGATCGCATCTGCTCAGACTTCGGGCTTTTTAGGGCCATGACAGCCTTATGCATTGTTATTTTGGACAGCATCTTGGCCAGTGCAGCCCTCTTCCAGGCTGTGGGCTCTCTGCTCTGTGCAAAGCGAGGACAGTAATTGGACCTGTGTGTTTGTGTTAAGGCAGGCGGCAGCAGGAGAATTTCAATGCAGATTCCAGCATGCTGCAGACACAAAAAGAAATCCAGGCTTTGCAAAGTCAAATAGAAGCAGTTTCATCCTCCTGGGAGCTGCAAAATAGGTTAGGATGCCAAAAATAACCTGCTACTAGTTATAGATGCTCCAGCTCCTTTACCGAGACACGAAAACTTAAGCAGGGTTTGCTACAAGTCACTTGTTCCTTCTCCAGTGTCACTGTGACCTTCTGCAGTTTCCCCACCCCAGATCTACCCAAATTACAGATGAACCCATCCTCTCATTCACTGCTTTACTCTGCCTCCTGTGCTGCGCAGGGCTTGTGCCGCAAAGCTTTCTCAGGGAGCCTCTCCCCGTTTTGGAAATGGCTGGGTTTCTTCAGCTGTCTGCCCGTGCCTGCTCTCCCACCGCAGCGAGCAGAAGCGTTCATCCAAGCAGTGAGTTGTGAACAAACCCGGGTGAGTGGTTCCCCCCTTTCTCCCCCCCCCAGCAAACTCATTTGCATGGAAACCTTGTTCCGAGCAGCGTGCTGGTTTTGTCAGGAAATGGAGCTGGATGCAGGCTTCCAGACTTCAGAAATGCCTCAGTGAAGGAGGAGCTTCCCGCGGGGGTCTCGCTGTTCCTGTCCATTTATACAGGCACCTGCAGACCCAGCTGACCTGGGGTGTTTAAGGTTTCACACAGCACCCCCAGAGCAGCAAACCAAGCCCAGTTTGGGCTTGGCACCCCAAAGAGAGTCACGGCCCGGGGATTTTTCTGAGGGAGATTATCTAAACCACAAACAAAGCTGATAAATTCCTAATCTAGAGACCATCCTGCTGGAGAAAGGGAAAATAGAGGGGCAATTTGAGCGGCCTCACCCTGCAGGTCATCCCAGTGCCTGCGTCTCTTGGTGCTTTGGGTGCTGGGGTGAAGCTGGGGCCACCCACGGGTGCCACTTCCAAGCCCAGCACCTCTCGCCCTGTGTCCAGCCCTGGCAGTAGCAGCCTCTTGGGCTGAAGGCCCTGACGTGTGTCCCTCTGTCCCTGGACGTGTCCCTGTCCCTGTGCAGGAGCCCCTGCCCCGTGAGCACGCACCCGATCCAGGGAATAACGCCCCTGTCCTGCGCTGCTGGGCTGGGGTGGGAGGGGAGGCAGCAAAGAGGGTCACTGGAACAAAGGGAGATAAACAAAGGATAATCTGTCAGGCAACAATTCATCACTTAAAGCCAAAGCAAAGGAACAATTTCCCAGCGAGCCCAGCACTAAGCAGATGGGCTGAACCACTCTGTCAGCAAGCAGGTGTCCCGGGGCTCAGAAAACCCATCCATCCGTGGCCACGGGGCGATTATCCTGCATGGCGCAGGTATTTCCAAGCGTGGACAGCCAAATCCCTCGCTGCTGCCGCCGCTTTTGTTGATTTATTTATTTCGTGTAACATTTGCAGACAGGACCAGCGGCATCTCGGGAGGATGCCTGCAGTGGTACAGCCGCTGCCTGAGGAACAGATGCTTTCCTGGCAAATCATTTCCATTTGGGAGACCTCACGTCAAAAGAGCAAACCTGGGTCATTCATGAGTTGTCTGAATGGGGAAGAAGCCAGAGAAGGGACTAGAGGGAGGTCGGGACTGCGGGAGAAGGAGCTGGCCCCGGGCAGACGGCTCTGTGTGTGCCGGGGTGTCACAGAGGTTCAGCAGCTGCACGGCCCCAGCACGAAGGCATCTTTCCTTCCTCCTCCACAGACAGGTTTCAGGCAGGTCAGTGCCAGAGGGCAGCCTTCGGGGCCCAGAAACCTTGGTGAAGAGGAGAGCTCGGGCTGCCCAGAGGCTGCTGCCGTCACCCCGCTGCTCTGCCGTCAGATGCCTCCGACAAACTTTGCTGTCAGTCAGAAGCCTTTCAGCAAACAGAGGCGCTGGCAGCTTGCAAGGCACACACCGCTGCTCGCCCAGCGTGCTTCTCTGCTTTCCTTTTTTAAGCACGCAGGTTGAAATTTCAAATTGCTGCTCCGCTAATGGCCTCTGGAGCGAACGAACCTTCCCGTGGCCTCCAGCAGGCAGAGCTGAGCAGCGTTCAGCAGGGAGGGCAGGGACACAGCACAGGCAGCAGCGCGGCCACTGTGGCTGGCTGTGAGCGGGGCTGGCACCCTCTCCTTCTCCATCCCGAGCTGTGCTGGATCCCAGGACGTGTAATATTTGCTTGAACATGTCAGCAAATCCCCCCTGTGCTACAAGAGGTCACCTTCCCTAATCTTCGATGTCCAGTTGCATAACCGAGATAGTGAACAAATAGCTTAAATTTAATCTTTCGTCCCTTCCGTCTCAAGCATGGAGAATCAATTCCTGGGCAAGCACAGCTTCAGCATGGGGCTGGGAGCACACACTGGTCACGTTAACCTCCAAAAGAGCCCCCAAAAAACACCAAGAGGAAAAAACAACCGGGGTTTTACTGCCCATTCCTGCACCCCATCCTGTCCAACAGCCCTCTAAGCCAGGGCTTTCGATGCCTTCAGCCCGAGACACGCAGCAGAGGCCCCGCAGCTTCCTGGAGCTCTTCTTGCTTCCCTCCGCCCCCAGCAGCTCTCACAGGGGTGGGGAGGGATGAGCAGCACCCGACACGTTGTGGTTTGTAGCCGGCCCTTCGATGGAGCTTTCCCCCAAGCCCCTTGGTATCTCTGGGTGCTGCTCAGCCCTTTGCAAGCAGACACAAGCAGACCAACGCTGCTTGCAGCTCATTTCAGGCACCAAAATCAATGGCTAGGCTTCAGCCAGGTTGGCCCCTTGCCTGCTGCTTAAAAACATAGCTTTTAAGGTTTTCAGAGTGCTTAGACTGCCTCAAAAAGCAGAAATGCCCCGGAAATGTTGCGTCTCGCTTCTGCCAGCTGAGGGGAGGCTCCATCAGGAGCCCGCTCCTTAAGCAGGCTTGGTGAGGAGCTGAGCTCAGCCAGAGCAAGGTCTGAGTGCAGGTGGCAGGAAAATTGCTCCATGACCTCCAAATCGGTGGCGCCCGGAGGCAAGAAGAGCAGGAGGGAAGGGCACCAGCAGCTGGGTGGGGAGGAGCACACCCTGCTCTCTGCAGAGCTGCAGTGGGGCACCAGCCCTCCGCCCCTGGAGGCAGCCGGGGAGCAGGGGCTGCTCCCACCCCTGGAGCATCTTCTGCACACGAATTAAAAGCGTTAGCCTCAAATCTCCTAATTTACCCCGACTTTTTCTCTTTGAGAGTATTCATGGTGGGAGCCATCTGGACCGGATCGTTTATTAGCTTAGAATAATTCAGCCGCTTTGCTAATCTCATCCCATCGCCCAGGGTTCCCCCCAGGTGCCCCTCGGGGCAGCCCGGGGCAGGGCAGCGCTGCCCTCGTGCTCCTGCCCCGGCCCCAGCTCGTGCCCCTGCCCCTGCCCCTGCCCCGGGGCCAGCTGGGGCTCCGCAGCAGCCCAGCTCTGCTCCTGCAAGAGGAGTGGGAAATACCTAACATGGAGCCGTGCATGTGATGTGTTTGTGAAGCCCTGCACCTTTATACATCCATACGCACACGTGATGGATTAGGACCACATTCAGATTTCTTTGGCGTCCCCAGCTCTTAGTAGGAAGTCAGAGGGTGCCGGATCCCCTGGGAGCCCCACTGGCAAGAGGGGATCGTGGCGGGTCCCTGCTGCCTCCCAGAAGCCAGCATGGCCGTGACAGTGGCGGGGGGGACCCAAAACTCCCTGTCTCCTGGCGGGGACAGAGCTTGGCAGCTCCCGATGGCTCGGCCACCCCACATCAGGAGCCCTCCCTGGCCCCCAGGAGCCGCACAAGCAGGGCTGCCCCTCAGCCCCAGCAGTGGCACGCTGCCCCAGCACCGGCCCTGTCGCAGAGCCGAGACCGAGCCCTCATTAGCCTCACTGATTAAATTGCCCTCTACTGAGGGAAACCAATTTGCCAGCAAATTTCCTTCTGCTCGCGAGTAGCACTGCGCGCTCTGCAGCCTGGTGCCCGCAGGGACAGCCGGGACGGGACCCCCAGCCCCGGGGGGCCGCACGCTGCGCCCCGCTGCCCTGGCCCTGCTCCCACCACCCGCGCGGGCACGGCGAGCGCCTCGCCCCCTCCTCTCCTCCGCTGGAGAAAGAGCAGGGACCACGTGAATGAGATCATCCGCCCCGAAATTACTCATGCTGAATTAATCACCCAGCACCGCAGCGGGAGCGAGCCGGGGTCGCTGGGGGCTGAGCGGGGAGCGGTGGGAGGGGAGCCTGCCCACCGGGGAGAGATGGGAAGGGGCTCGCTGTGCCCCCTCTGCCGCGGAGCTGTAGGGCCTGATGGGCTTTTCAGAAATGTTGTGCAGAGCCCGGGGGCACAGCGATGCTCAGAGCAGGTTTTCCATCCCGGGAGGGCTCAGGGAGGGGGCCCGATGCTGCGCCCCTGCAGCGTTGGTGCTGCAGTTAGGGGAAGCAGCGTGGCACTGAGCTGCTGTGCTCGGGGAGAAGCCCTGTCCGGGCTGCTCAGCCAGCTCTCCGCACAGCTGTGATTAAGTTACAGCTCATAGAGGAGCGCGGATGCCAGAAAACATCAAATCGCTTCCCCATGTCACCATAAATTAGAAGTCCTCGTCCTGCTTCCTCCAGGAAGAAGCCAGCCCTGGTCTCACTGCTCTGCTGCTGGCCGCGTCCCCGTGCCGGCGGGTCCCAGCAAGGGGCAGGGGGATCGTGCGGGTGGGGTGTGGGCACGTCCTGCTGCACCCCCGGGGCACGGAGAAGGACAGGGCTGGCAGCAGAGCTGCAGCTGAACGCGGGGAGAGGGGGCCCGGGGTGGGCTCCCCACCTGGAGGGCGACTCCTGGGCCTTGGCCCATGGGGTGCTGGAGGAAGCTGCTAACAGCGAGCGGCAGATGAGTGTCTGAGAGAGGAGGATTTCCGAAAAAGCTGCAGCTGCTGGCTAGCGCTGACCTCGTGCCGTACGTCCTCAATCCATTTTGGGGGGCTTTGTGCTAGGTGTAAATCCGTGTGGTCCCAGGACGTACAGGGCTGGCTTGGTACAAGCCCCACGTTAGGCGTTCAGCATCACTCGTGCTTTTTGGAGCTGCGCTGGGTGCCAGGACGAGCGGCTCCCACTTGGCACCTTCCCTCCTGCTGTAGGGCCGGGAGCCAACCCGGCTGCTCCAGGCCACGCTCTGCTGGCCCGACAGAAAGAGGCCTCAGCCCGGACCGGTCTGCGGCGGCAGGTGAGCACAGCCAGGGTGACAAGGAGGCACCTGCACGGCAGGACCTTACCCCGCGCTGCTGCAAAGCCATCGCCCACGTCCCGCTGGTGCTGCAGCCGTCCGGCCCCAGGCGGAACAGGAGGGGACGGGGTTTGGTCCCTTGGGGTCCGACAGAGCAGCGAGTTTGGTCCCCGGAGCGAACGCGTCTGTGGTGGGTCAGTGCTGAGGTCAGCTCCAAACAGAGGTGCTTGGATGCTCGGCCCCGTGCACCCCAGTGTGAGCGCATGAAGAAAGGGGGGTTCCCAGTGAGGGGTGCGTGTACATGCTCGGGGGTCCCTTTGGCTTCTAGGAATATGGGGGAAATCAGATATTTTTCTCTCCTTTTGATGCTTTTCAGAAAATTGCTTGCCTTAATGAAACGTTTGTATGTGAGCTTTAAGTAGTCAGCAGCTCAGAGAGGATCCAAAGCCATTTTTTTGCTCATGTTTTGCCTGTTCCAGAGAAGCTGCAACATTTTTCTGGATTTATGCTCATCATAAAACCAAGATCCTGTCCCAAAACAGCCATAATAAGGTATGGCTGAAAATATAGAGACTTAATAAAAACTTATGCAGTAATTTGGCTCTTAATCCCAAACGCAATCTCTCCCCTCAAATAATTGCAGTCCCCGCGAGATTAAATTCTCTCTACATATTGCTTGTAAGTCTGATACCTTCTATCGAGCTTAGAAGGGTTTTATCTTCTTAAGTCATGGCTCTGTAATTGCACATCTGATTCAGTCTGTGATGCAAGGAGCTCCCAAGGAAGCTTTTGCAAAGGTTCCTCCATGTCTGACAGCGTTGTGTGACACCGGTGCAGTTCGAGCACTGTGCAGTGCATGCAATGCACGAGGCCGATGACTTCTAAAGGCAAGAGGAGGCTGTGCTCTTGGTCTCATTTTACCACTCAGCAGCAGGTCCCAGAAAAACCAGGACATCTGCAAACTGTTCCCTAAATGCCTGCTTCAGAAAAGAAGGGGGATCTGTTCCTCGGGCCTAAAAGCTTAGGATAAAGCAGAAACAGCCGTCCTCCCCTCCGCCCCCTTTGCCCCAGGGCTTCACTTTCTTCCAGTAATTAGCAACATCCCAATTCACAGTGGAGAGCTGAATGAGAGCTGGTGCAGTGCCAGGGGACGTGCAGCAATCCCCTGCTCCCTGTGTCCCCCCAGGAAGGGACGAGTCCCCCGTCCCTCTCCACCAGCCTGGACCGCAGCCCCTCGGGGCACCACGTCCCTCCAGCCCCGTGCTGTGATGCTCTGTGCCTGCAGGAAACGTCCCACGCAGCCAGCACAGCATGGAAACGGCTGTAAGAGAAGCTCTGCAGGTGAAACTCCATCCTAAATTCCTTGTCTGGAGCAGGAGATTTTGTCCAGGTCACAAAGAGATGCTCCAACGTGGGCTCTTCTCAAAGCAGCTGCTGGAGAGCAACGAGCACGGAGACAGCAGAGTACAGGGGAAATGCCCCCAGCTTCACTGCGCTTCGCTTGGAGAAGGAGCGGTCACTGCAAAGTGCCAGCTGGGCTGTGTTTGCCCAGCCGAAGCTCTCCAAAATGCCACTGCCCCCGTGGCTTGCTGGAGAAACGCCCCGAAAGCTGTGCGGCTGCAGCAGGCAGGTCGTGCCCGCACCCTGCTCGCTCAGCAAAACGCCACAGCCAGGTTACGCTGAAGTCCTCGGCTCGAATATCATGGTCGTAACCTCCCCTGCAATCTGCCCGGGCAGTGGCATAATTAATAGTGCCCTCGCTCAGGCTACGGGAGGAACATGTGATAGCTCAGCTAGCTATAAATCACGACAGAGTTTCCATCTGGCCCAGCGTCTATTTATACCTCACCAGCCCCAATTAACTTTCAAAGTTGGGGCTGGTGGTTAAGTAGAAAAATGGTTCTTGGAGAGCGATGGGACATAGGAGAGGGCCCAGGGGAGGCACGGGAGCTCAGGGCTGAGGTCAGTGCCTGGGTGCCAGCACATCCCCGATGCCAGCAGAGCTCCCGGGTCTCACCCAGAGACATCAGCTCCACTGGGACAAGAGGGTTTTCGTCAGGGTCGGGAGCACCGAGCAGAAAGAGCTCCTGGAAAGCACCGAGGGGTGGCGTGGCCAGGCTCCGTGGGGTGAAGGTCTCCTCCGAGAGGAAGCCTGGTCCACCGGCCTGCTTTCACTGCGCTGTCGGTCTCAGCGGGGCAGGCCCAGGAGGGTGATGCTCGGGGTGCTTCTGGGTCTCACCCCCGGTCACGTAGCTGCTGCTCTATCAAAAACCAAGCTGCTGCCAGGAGAGATTGGGGCACTGAAGCTCTGCGCGAGCCAGCAAAGGCAGCCCGGCACAAGCCCCAAAAGGGGCACATCCTCCTGTGCGCAGGACGGTTCCTCAGGAGGAGCACAAGTCAGGAGGGCTTGGCCCAGCATGACACAGCCCTCAGCAAGGACTGCAGCACCACCTCCCTCAGAAAGGAGGCTTTCCCCTAAGTTTAGAGGCCGGCAGTGCCACTTTCCCGATGCGCACAGCAGCCCAGCATCCAGCCGGCAGCTGCCAGCCATCGAGTTAGAGGGCACAGACTGACTCCGTGGCTGGCAGCCCTGCAGAGCCTGGAGAAGCCAAATTCAGCAGGTTCTGCGGTAGAGGGGAAAAGCTACAGGCAGTGCAACTCGACCTGCATTGCAAGAGAGTCCTGTGAAGCTCTCCAGGCTCTTGGGCAGGAAGGAGTCAGTTTTGTCACCGGGCTTGAGCTCACCTCCCAGCCTCTTTATGAGTCCTGGGGCTCTGTGCCTTCTGCTTGGTAGTGTGCACAAACGCAATATGTTACGAGCCTCACCAGCTGAACTTGATCCCACTTTGCAGAAGGTCAGCCAAGGGGCAATCCTACAGCCGCCAGCTCCTCCTGTCCGGATTCTGCCGCCTGCAGCACGGCCCCAGGGGTGCTGGAGTTGCCCCAGTGCTACCAGGCTGCAGCTGACTACCATAAAACACCAGAGCATACGAGCTGCATCTTAAAGCCTCACTTTTCTCACTGGGAAGGAGCCCACGAAGTCAGCATTCCGTAAGAATCATTCCTTCTGGCAGTCTCTGAATTTGAGCTGGGTGGTAGACCGGTGCCCGGTAGCTTGGGGATGGTGAAAGAGGCCTGGCAGAGGCGCGCAGCAGCGGCAGCCCGTCGCAGCCTCTCTCAGCCTCCAGCCCCAGCCTCCCAAGGATGGCAGACTCGTGCTCCAAGAGCAAGACCCGCCTGGGGCTGCTATTTTCTCACCCAGTTCCCAAAGGGCTTCCTCATCCCGCTGTTCGCAGACTGTGCTGGCTGCCAGCATTGCTGCGCCCGGGGCTGCGTGGAGATGTTGTCCTCCCTGGGGCTAAGCCCAGGGCACGGCCACCTCCACGTTTTGCATGCCCCCGTGGCAGGGAAGGAGCAAGGCGTGTGCATTTCTGGCCGTGCTGCGAAGGAAAGGCAGGCTGGGTCCTGCGGGTGTTCCCTGGGGGGCGCCTGGGCCTGGGAGAAGCTCCGGGTGCCGTGCTCGCAGCGATGCTGTGCTCAGGACCCTGTGTGGGGGCCTGTGGTCACCGACCCCCCCCCCCGGAGCTGACTTCCAGCCCTGCTTTGCTGAGCAGCCCCGCAGCGGGGTGGCAGATGGCGGGCGTGTGATGGCGAGGCAGCGCCGCGTCACCGGCTCACCGAGACGCTCTGCCAGGCTTCCCGGCAGCAGCATCCCACTGCTGGGAGCTCAGCCTCCTGGCAGAAGCAGCCCTCTGTCTCTGACGAGCGCTCCTCTGTCGCTGGCACCGAGCGCTGCGCCTTTGCCTCCTCGCTGTGCGGTGGGGACGAGCCACGCAGCCGAAGCAGGAGTGCTTGTCCCTGCCCGTCTGGGCCACCTCCATCTGCTGCATCATGCCTAGCTGGCACCGCGTGTTCTCTGCGCCAAGGAGCATTTTATTTCCGTGGTTCTGGAAGAAAAGCGGCACAAGCGATCCGTAACTGGGAGCAGATCTGGCCAATGGTGATGATCATGGTGGCATCACAGCTTCTGACTTCTTTCATCACATAGCTACATGCGCAGAGAAGACCACAGAGGTACGGCCATATAAAAGAGAAGCAGGCATGAAAGGAACACATTACGAAGGATAACGGGAACCGTCCTTTGGAGACCAGGGCCACCCCACAGCCTGGGCTCTCTGTGCTCACCTGCTCAAACAGACCGCCCTGCCCCGTGTCCCACTGCCATCTGCTCACCCCATCGGGGCAGCTGCAGGGTGAATTTGGCATTGCCAGGCTTTTGGGATGTGGCTGCCAACACACTGCCCTCATCTATCGCGGTTATTGCCCGTGCCCAGGCCATGCCACGAACTGCCGCGCTCCCCGTGCCGCGGGAGGTGCCCATCCTGCTGTGCCGAGGCGGAGGCTTGGCCGCTGTCCTGCCCGCCACGGGGCTCCCCCGGGACCGAGGTGCGACACAGCAGCTCCGTGGGGTCAATGTGCTTTGCTAGTGCTGCAAAAAGTCCTGTCCGGCAGCTCCTGCAGAAAAACTGCAGAAGAGCAGGACTGCAGTACCCCCCGCTCCCCTCCCTGCTGCTTGTAGATGGTATCAGGGCACCCCGCCAAGCTTGTGCCCGCCCTCCTGGGTGCTGAGGGCTCTGCCGCCAGCTGAAAAGTTCCAGCACTGCCTGGGAAAAAAGCTTTGGTCCTCCACCGGTAGCTCTGGCTGCAGAAATGAGCTCTCAGCGCTCTTTCATTAGACTAAATGAGAGTCACATTTAAGACCTGGGCCTATCTGCAGCACAGGCTCGGAGGTGTCAGAGATGCAAATGACGGGATTTGATCGAATCCATTTCCCGGGGGGGCCGGGATATGGTGCCCTGACAGTGGAGTGGATCGGCTCTGTTCCTACTTAGAGGTCGCTGCATTAAGATTTCATGAGACCCCACACTGTTAAAAGTGGTGCTGAGCTCATTTCCCTCACTGGGCAGTGATTTATCTCATGGGCTTCATGAAACGACTAAGCTAAAAATGTCACCCAGTGCCACTGGGGTGTAAGAAAGGTGGAAGGGAGGGGAGAAGGATATGATGGATTTTCCTAACAAGGGAGGCATTATGAAACAGCTTCCTCCTGATGTTCTCATTAGGCCTCTCTCATTCATCCTCAGGACCTGCCAAGCACAAATGACAGCACCCAGCTTGCACCAGAACAGGAGCAGATGCCCCCATGCCGCCCTTCTGCCTCCAAACCCCACTTCTACCTCACCCTGCTTAGTGCCTGACATATTCCAGAGGAGGGACGCAAGAGATGAGAGCACCGCAAGTACCCTGTGTTACCACATCCAGCCTCATCTCCTGAAACTCTTCTTATCTTCTGGCAGGAATGGTTGGGAGGAGGCAAGTGGTGGCACCGAGGTGGCTAAGACACAAGCCTTTCTCCCTCCTTATCCAGCAGTGCAGTGCGTGGCTTGCAAAAATACTGTCCTAGATTGATTTGCCTTCCTTTGTGTCTGTGAGGAGGTTGCAGACTCCTCTGCTTCATTCTTTCTTTGAATCTAATCAAGATATTTTTTTTTCTTGAGTCCTTACTCCCAGGAACGAATGCCAAAAAATGTGCTTTCTTGCTTAGTTGTGACTGATGGTGAATCACACGAAATTGCTCCTGTTCCCTTGCTGGATATGTTGGCTGGTACCCGGTACGTGTTATTGTGTTACGGCTCTGGCAGAGAAGAAATAGCAACTGAATGGCAAGTGAGCCTAGGAGAGCGAGGACAGAGGAGGTGTCACTGGGTAAGTCACAGGACCACGGCCTTCCAAGTGTGGATGTCGGGGTGTTGGAAGGTGCATGTTTCTAAAACCTTTGGTGGGAAGGACCAGGAAAGCTTGAAACACGTTATGTTTCTTTCCTGTTCTTAACTTCCTCCTGTGTCACATCCACAAAACCTTCTGAACAACAAGGCAAAGCAATTAAATGAAGGGAGAAGCAGCGTGCACAAAGCAGCGGATATGTGGCTCCGTTTCTGGTGCTACAGCCACAGACAGCTTCGTTCCTTGATACACTTAAATTTGCGAAATGTTTATGAATGCATTTATGGTGGCTTTGTTATCCATTCACATCTCAAACTCACCCAGCTTGGGGAGCCATGCCCTGCTATTTTCGTTTCAGCATTTCTTTGCCACTGCTGCTTCTTTATTAAGGGCTTGTTTTTGTCTTCCAAGGCGGCTGGCATTAACATGGGTAATTAGATAATGTTCTGGCAATCCAAAGGTAAATGCATTAACACTTTCCCATATACTGTCCTGGCCTTTGGCTGATCTGTGAGTATTCAATAAATGAATCAGGTCTGAAATAAAGTTGTTTTGCAGAGACAGGCAGATCTTTAATATGAATAGAGAAGTCTCAACTGGGATTTTCAAGACAGCCTCAGGATGTTATGGGCCCCATGCCTTATTCCTGCAGGATTCACCTTGGACAAAAACGTAAAGGAGTCAAAAATGAATCAATGCTCCTAATGTCCTTTGCCCAGAGAGGCTGTGCAGTCTCTTTCTCTGGAGATATTCAGAATCCACCTGGATGCCATCCTGCACAATGTGCTCTAGGGGATCCTGCCTGGCAGGGGGGTTGGACTCGATGATCTTCAGAGGTCCCTTCCAACCCCGCCTATTCTGGGATTCTGGCATAATGTGATTCCATGATTCTGTGAGTCTGTGTTTTTCTGAGCCTGGAAAGTCTCAGACCAGCTATAACATCCTGTCCAGAGATCTGGTGATGGTTGGTGGCTTGCTGGGAATTTGAGCAGAAAATCAGCTACGTCTTCTCTTCAGCTGTCAACAAAAGAGAGTGGCTATTCCTTTTCATCCCTCAAGATGCTTTATTAACTTTGGGAAAGAGTATATCTCAACCAAGGGGAACGCCAGGCTTCCAGGATAAATCATACAGCTCTGAAAGGGGCAGTATTTTCGCATTTAATGTTTGTGTTTGCATTGCTCAGAAAAAAGTAACCTGGGGAATAGCTGAAAGCACAGCCCGCGTCCCAACCACCTCCACGCAGAAGCCTCTGGGCAGCCTGGTGGGTGTCTCCCACAGCGCATCCAGGACTGCAGACACAGACTAACAGCACATTAAACTCCTGGCTGTCTTGTGTTGTCTCTCTCTGCTGGGTTTTAATTTTCTGTCTGTACAAACATGAGAAAGACAGTCGGTTTTCTGTGATTTTTACCTGGGAATGCGTCAGCATGATCCTGCTGAAGAAACTCTGGTGGCCAATCATCAGCCCTGCTCTTCTCCTGTCTATGATATTAAGCTTCATTAGAAGGTGGGTGTGAAAGATGATTTATTTGGAGAGTTTCTCATGAAGTCAAAGGGCGATTTAAGTTGTTTTTTAAAAAGCACAAGTAAATCTGCAAAAAGCTGTCCTGCACAGAAGACAAACCCCAGGCTACCTCAGTTGTCCCACTGTTCCTCTCACCAAGAGGTTGCCATGAAGAAACTGTTGGCCACAGCATCCTTCCATCTGTTCCTGGGATAAAAATAGGGTCTGCGTTTGGAAATCGTACCCTGGTTTCCAAATGCTTGTCACTAGATACAACTCAATGCTAAAGTGAATCTTGGTTTTGGATTCTCTTTCTTGCTTTGCCAGATCTGACTGTCTTCCAGTTCAGCAGAAAGATTACATTTTGCTTTTTTTTTTTTTTTTTGCATTTTTTGCATTTTTTTCTGTACCCACAGACACAAGCTCAGATTTCCCTTCAAGGCTCTACCTGCTTTGCGAAGAAATAGATCAGTTCTAGTAATGTACTGAATTTGGTTCCTGAAATTTCATGCAGATCGGTGTGATGAAATGTCCTTTTCTTGCCCTTGGGAGTGATGCCACCTTCATGATAACAAAACAGTTCTTTAATATGGAAATCACAGGTGGCAGGAGGAAAAACAGACTTTAATTTTCAGAGAAACAGACGGAACAATTCCAAGAAAAGTGGAGTCGTGGAGCTAGGCTGGAATAGTTTGCAGTTTTAATCTGAAAAAATATTCTACTTTTGCCATGATGGATGTGAGAGTGGGTGTCACCCCACGCCCTCTGCCTGTATCAGTTTAATCAGCACACCTCATATACAAGAGCTTGCTTCCTGATAGCACTGGAGTATAAAAATGGATTGGAAAGAAATCTTGTCTAGGTTGTTGGGGAAAGCTCTAGAAAGCCCATCCCAGAGCTGCACGCTGAACTTCTGGGATGGGAAAGCAATTATGAGCACTGAATATACGAAATAATCCTCAGTGCCAGTCTCAGACAAACCTGCCCTCGCAGCTCTCAGTGCTGTGACTTATTAATCCTTTTATCAGCCCTGTGCCATCCTCAGGGTTATTTCCCAGCTCTGACCGTTAGTAGCCATTTCCTTGGAAGCTTCTGTGGATTGTTAAACTGGTAATAGTCTAGTGGTAGGTGTTTATGAAGAAAAAGACACCTTGAACCGCAAGCCAGAATAAAGATCAAAAATCCTGTTGGAGACATGCTGCTTCAGAGCTCTCACCATGACTTCACTGAGAATAATTAAGTTTTTGAGAGTCATTTGCATGGGGAGGTGGAGGAACAGTCACCTCTTCTTCTGCAGTTGATACATCAAACAACAGAACCAAAGATTTTGGGCAGAAATGGGAGGAGGGAAATCACTGTCCTATTTAGAAGGGGATAAAGCTCCACCCTATGCTGTAAATTCTTTTTTGAAAGTCAGGGCTTGCACAGGATGAAAGCTAAACAATCCATGCACTTATTAACATTATAAAGAACCTCTCCAGAGCTCTAAACAGCTAATGTTATTCTTTAAGCTTCAGGTTTTTAGGCCTCCAGACAGTCCTTACTTAAAAAGAGCACAACAAACATCAAAAGCACAGGGTGGGCTTTGACGTATGGCCACGGAGACACACGGAGCCACAAGAAGAGCTGCCATCCCGCAGAGACCTCCAGCTCCCCTGTGCTCCACCAAAGGAGATCCACTGTGCCATGAACTAGGGAGAGGTTTCTTTCATGTGGGCCATAGGGAGCCCAGCCTTGTCCGAGTTGGTCTCATCAGGCCCCAAAGGTGGGTCTCATCAGGCCTTAGACGTTGGTCTCATCAGGCCCCAAAGGGGCCTCCTCCTGCCAAGGGGAGACTTCTCCTCGGGGTGAAACACCATCCAAAATCGAGCAGACCTGGCCCTGACCACAACATGGAGTTATGGTCTCTCCTAGCTGCTTTTCTAACAGAACCCACGCTTCAGAGGCAGCCGGAGGAGGGCTGCTGGTGAGCAGGCCGGAGCCATGGGCAGCCAGGCCTAGGGCCTGATGCTGGCCTGGGACACAGCATATGGGTGGAAACACTGAGAGAGGAAAAACATGAGAAATCAAGAACTGCAACAGTATTTGTACTTCCTAAAGATCAGAGTTTCCTATCAAATGAACACTTCCCTTTCAGTCTGAAAACATCAAGACATCTGCCTCTTTTTAGGGCTTGTCAGAAACAGCTAATAAATACGGACCAGGGCTGGGATGTGACTTCTCCAGCCCTCTCCTCCCCTGCTTGGAAGCTGTGTTTCCTTGAGCTGGCAGCTTTGAAGAGTTTGCTATTTGTTCCTTGGCTTGATTTTTTTTAGCCATTACCTGGCATCAGATATGCACAGCAACTCTATACAGGTCTTAACAGCTACAAAATTTACAGCTATATATTCTGTTCCATTTATGTTTGTTTTCTGCACTGCCACTACTCATGAGCAGAACATAAATTACCTGAGTTTAATTCATGACCTAGAGTTCAGAGCACTTCCCCAGAAATAGCATTCTCTGTTTGGGACACTACTGCCAAGACTGCATTCCTGGAGCTGAATTCCTATCCCGTCCAAGACATTTATTCTACCCATATTTCCCATCATACTATTTTATACTATTTAGGTCATTTATATTTTCTTGCTCTCACAGTCACTTGTTATATGTTGCTCTGTCTCTTTGCAATTATGCTCTTACCTATGTTCTGTAAAGTCACCTTCAGACCTTCAAACAACTTCAAATTAAAATGGCCATTTTGACCTCAGTCCAAATTGCATTTAATAGAAATCTGTACTAAACCACTTGCATTCCTTGGACAGAAGGAAGAACTGAAAGATGCCCAAAGAAAGTATTATTTAGTCTAGTATTTAACTAGCAGGGACCATGAGGAAAACCTTCTGCTCTTTGCTTTAAATGTCACTTTAATTAAAGTTAATGACAATGCTAATATTAATTCTATCCTATGCAAGATGTTTATCCCTGATCCCAGTTTAGGTTCAGTCCACTCAGAAGTACTAGTATCTTCTGTAAATTTAATTCCAGCTAATCTAATTCCAGTTTTAACTTTGTCACAGCTGGTCGCAGTGTCACAAGCAGTTTATGTACAGAGAGAAAACACAAGACAGACATGAAATGTAGAAATTCTTCCGCTGGGGCTTTTTTCTTTCCTACTGCAGAAGTATTCATCTGAAAAGACACTGATTGTTGTCCCTTTCTGTCTTCAGTGTTGCTTCCTTACTAGGTTCCTTTCTTATCTCCACCATATACAACTCCAACCATCCCCACAACCAGAGCTGACAAATGATGAAACTCTTAATGTACCACCTGGGCTTCTGCTGGGCATCCTTTCACCAGCTTCAACAGGGAAACCATGGTAGATGCCATAAACTAATATGCTGATTCCATTTGGGATTCATCCCTTAGTACATTATTTAGTAATCTGTAAGATCCAGCTGTGGAACAACAGAAACGTGCAGACTGTAGATAGAGAACATAAAGAGATAGAGAAGACAGAGCAGAAGACAGAGAAAAAGGAGTAACAGAAGAATCAAGAAATAAACTATACTTAGTAGATCACAATTATATTTTGAGTATTTTGAGAATTTTTTATTCTGTGACAGACTGCTGGGAAACCAGGGATTCCTACACTGCAGGGACCACGATCATGTAGTGCCATCGCCTGTTTGCTTCTGGTAGCTACATCAGCTGAGATCTACCGCTTCCAAAATAAAATGACAGAAAAAAATAATTACAAAAACTGAGTAATTTATCAAGATTGTATTTCTGAACGAAAGCTCTCAGTTCACGCCATGATCCTCTCCTCTACTGCAGTGGCTCCCCGTCGGCTGTCTCTTGTTCTATAGCAGGATCCTGGAGCATATCCACATGATGAGCTGCCAGGGCCGGGTACGATGGTCATGTTCCTCTGAGATATGCTTGTTTTGGGGACACGTTGAGCATGTTCATGGACCAAATGTGTCCCCGAGATAACGGCTGTCATTTCACAAAGTTTTGGAGCTCTTCTCCCAGCTCTCCCAGCACCTCCATAGCTCAGCAAGAGTGCTGGGAGCAGCCCAGGGTGCAAACCAAGGAGATGAGGCCTGTTGAGAAGAGCAGGGGAAAAGAAAGCTTGGTCCTGGGAGGAGAAACAAGAGAAAGATGGTAATAACTGCTCCAGCTGAATCAGTGCTCGTGGCTGAAGATAAAGCATGGGCACCGAGTGATTTTCCTCCTGACTTTCCAAAGTCATTGACCTTTGGACTGAGGCGAAGCAGGAAACTGCAGAAGTCCTCCCATTGCCGACAGGTCTGACAGCAGCTTTGACAGGAATGGGATTTTATCTGAGGGAGAAAATTGGATGCCAGCATCCTGTAATTGAAAGGATTTTTGCTTTTCAGCCCCAGTAACAAAGCTTTGACAGGCGGTGCTGCTACAAACTTGTGACTCAGGGAGGTCACGTCATTTTGTGTCCCACGGGATTACAGGCATTGTAAAAGCGAGTGATTTTCCTCATATTCTTCATGGAAACCAAGCTAGGCTTTCCCTCAGGCCCCCCAAAACGCCCCCTCTCCACCCCTCAGTAAATGCCACTCATTACACAAAACACCCTAATTGCACAACACTCAGCCAGCAGATAAGGATCTTGTTTATTTTCTTGGGTTTTGGTGGGGTTTTGGTTTTGTTGGTGACTGAAACCGTGCAGTCTGAACCGCGGGGAGGCCAGCACCGAGGAGGCCACCCGGATCCCGCCGGCCCACCGCCCCCAACGCCCGCCATTTCCCACCCCGCTCCCTCAGGGCGGGCGCCCCGCCCCCACCCCCCTCTGCGCGCCGCCGCCACCCCGCGGGCACGCGCACGAGCACGCGCCCCCCCCTCCGCTCCCCTCCCCGCGCGCGGGCGCGCGCCAACAGCCCCTCCCCTCCCCACCATCCCCCCCTGTTGCTATAGCAACCGAGAGCCGGCTGGCGCCCGGCGGCGGCTGCCCAATGGGGAGGCGGCTCTCCCCGCAACTCCCGCCCCCCGGCGCCGGAAGGGGCGTGGCCTCGGGGCCGGAAGCGGGCCCGCAGCGCCGCAGGGTGTGTGTGTGTGTGCGTGCGTGCGCTCCCGCCGCTTCGCCCGCCGGGATCCAGGCCGCGGTGCCGCCGCCCCCGCCAGGTGAGGCTCCCCGGGCGCCCCCCGCTCCGCCCCCCGCAGCGCCCCTCGGGGCGAGCAACGCCGCTGCGGGCCCGCGGGAGGCCGGGGCCGGGCGGGAGAGGCCGCTGCAGGCCGCGGCGGGAGGGCCCCGGGGGGTGCGGGGCGGCTCCGGGCCGCTTTTTGTGCGCCCCCCCCCCCCCCCCCCCCTCCATCGGGCCGTGCCCCGCAGCGGTGGGGGGGGGGCGTGTAACGGTGTGCCCCTGCCGCCCCTGCCGCTGCGGGGCCCGGGCGGGGCGGCCGCCGCCGCCTCCTCCTCCCCAGCGGCCGGCACGGCCCGGCCCGGCCCCGCCCGCCTGAGCCGCCCGCGGGGCGAGGCCGGCCGCGCACACCTGTGTGGAGCCCCAGCCCCGGCCTGCCCTGCGCCCTCTCCCGCCGGGCGTTGGAGTGCTCGGCTCGGCTCTGCCGTGCTGCGGTGAGGGGAGGGAGCCGGCCTCCACCGAGGAACGATTCCGAGCCGTCTTCCTCCTCCCGACGGCTCCTGCCTTACTGAAGCCTGCCCAGGCTCCGCCGCGGGGCCCTTCTCGCGGTTTTCCCAAAATCGGGAGCGACCCACCCATCAGGCCCATTCAGCCCCCCCGGGGTGGTGCTGTTTCTATGGCAGGTCGTGTGAGCTCGCTCACGTACGAACAGAGGTGATTACAGAATGCTTTAGAAGGAAACTAAATAACGATATTTTCCAATTTTAACTCCTCGTGTCCATTTGGGAATAGAGATGAGTTTAGGGAGGACTGCAAAGGGAAAGACGGCTGCTTCAAGCCACTCCCAACGTATTAGAAGGCTGGGCAGTAACCCAGAGCTAACAACCCTAGGCTTTATTTAAGGTATGTATAACTGGATGTTAATTGGGATGAGCACATTTCAGGGGGATACAGTCACTCTGTTAATACATGGGAGCAAAAATATGTCTAATGCAACCATTACAGTATAAATTGATTGCTTAAATTCTGTGTTAACAGTTAAAACAACTTTTATGGTAGTAGAAAAACAAACTGCATGTTGTGCAGCATTGTAAAAAAATAAACCCCTACATTAAAAAATGAATTTGAGAACCTTTGGGAGGTTTTGCACCATCAGCGGTTGGAACGCTTGTTTTCACACATGTGCTACTGCAGGACCTTAGTCAGAAGTTTGCTTTTGTTTTAAAGTAATAGGGAGATGTAAACTGATCTAGAAGAGAAAAAAGAAACAATACCTCTTTCATTGGCTCTTTTTCTGCAGTCCTTTAATATCAATGTAATACTTTGTTTATCGAATCGGTACCAGTGAAGTGGTAGACTCGTTGCACAGATGGGCCTAGTGCAGTTTTCTCAACCTCATTATGTCAGTACCGCATGTTCTGATCTCTGCTATTTTGATGTTGAGTCTTTTTTTTCTGTAAGCAGCCCTCTGCCAGTATGCAGCTTTTTGTGCTGTATGTGAATAAAAGCAGATGAGGAGGAGTTAAGAAAATAATTATTTGAATAACGAGGTAAAAAGCTAGTACTCCGATCCGCCTGGTATCGGATGCATCCCAGCGAGACCAGGCCTTCTGGTAGTGTCTTTTCCATGGCCACACTTTTTGCCCCACCCTCCAATATAAATATTCTCAGTTTATTGCTAACAGAAGTGATTTACCTGTGATACGTATGCATTAGTTTGGCATGAATTTTGTGCCTGGGGGAAGATTTTTTTGGGGTAACTCACTATTTCCACCTGGACTCTAGTCAAAAACAATTACGCTGGTTGGAACAAAAAGGTGTTACCGTGTGAGGATGTTGTACTTTGGAACTGTGTGCCTGTCTCCACCTGCAGCTTTCCTGTACCAAGTGCCAGTGCAGTGCTTGTCAGCCTGAAGTTCCTCATTTAGAAGGCATTAAGAAGAGCAGGAATACTGCCACTAAATTTAATTTGTCCGTACAATATCGGTGCCCCTACATGATCTTGTTACCTCTGATGGAAAATCTGCAGTTGTCTACGGGGATTGAAAGCCTTGCGTGTAATTTTTCCAAAATGGTGTTGGTCAGTTTTAGGAAACAACAATTAATGATGGTAGAAGGTAACCAGAGCAAGTGGAGGCGTGGCTTTATTGAATGTTAATTTTATCTTCATGTTTGTGTAAAGACTTGCACTGAAGGCCAGGGCGTGTGGTGAATCAGTAGATGCAGAGGAGGCTGAAGTTACGTGCTGCACAAGGTCAGTGAGTGTCAGAACTGGGAAGTCACTTTTTTTCCCCCTCATCAAGTTAGCGGTATATTTTACTGAACTTGTTGTACCCAAGCTTGTGATAGTTGTAAAGGACTTCGGTGGTCAGATAGAACAGACAGGTTCGTTTTGTGATCAGTGACGTGGTTACCTTGGGAGGAACTGGAGTAGAGCGACAAAGCTGATGAAGTGAAATGCCCGATGCCAAGCTAAAGAAAGGAAGGTTCCTTGCAGTCCATTAAGGAGCCCATTCCTTTCCTGTAAGGAATATTTATCGGGAGTGATGCCTACTGGACAGCGAATATCATCAATGTCACGCAGTTCTGCCAGCGTTGTAGCTCCAGTGTCAGCATGTGTGTACCTGAAGCGTGGAGAAGGATTTGCCATTTGTTTCAGAAATGCTGTCTCCAAAGCATTTAGTCTTGGTAATTATCGAACTGTACTTTGAGACACCATTTTCCTCACATGAATGCTTAATTTTGGACTGAATTGCCCATCCAGAAATCTCTAAGGCGTGTTCACATGTTGTTGGGATTGCACTACAAATTTTGTACCAAACTTCTACTTCTCATGGTAGAATTTGAATGGATCTGCAAAGATGGTGACTGAGAATTGATTGTGTCACGCTTCACCAAATCTGGTTTTACGTCCCTTTTTCGTAGTGAAGCAGCCTGTTAACCTGCGTCTCTACTTGGCTCATTAGCGACTGATATGTCAAGCTAGTAATTGCACTGCTTTCTCACCAGGTTTTTAACGAAGTGGAAGCGTTTGTTTGACAGCTTCTAATGCTTGCTATAAAGAAAAGAACAATACGCAGAAATCAATAACTTAATTAGCATCAGAAGAATAGGTCATGGAGAGCAGCAGACTTCAGGCCACCGTAGGCTTATTAGTATTGTCCTGTCAGTTCAATATGTTATATAAGCCAGATTTTTTTCACTGTCGGTTTTTATCTGGTTTCTACAGACTTTAAACACGGTTACTTCTGAGCTGTTTCGGCTTCGTCCTAAACAGTTCATTGAGCCTGGAAACAATAAAGGCTGTGGAGCAGATGTAGTAACTGCCGGGTAGCAAGAAGCTGTCCTCAAGCACTCGCAGTCTCCTGAAGAACACTACCTATGTGTTTTGCTCCTCAGCTGTTGCTGAGATGTAGACCTCCAGTTCCGTGCATCCATCCTCTCTTGAGAGCTCTGGGTGCGTACAGCCTCTAGGTGCCATTTCCAGTTGGTCACACCTTCTCCTTTTTGCAGCTTCTTCTGAAAGTAGCCAGGCAGTCATAAACTAATGTTTGACAGGCTCTGACCTCCACCTTTGTCGTATGATTGTATCAGATCTCACCTACGCAGCCTTTTTTTTGGAGGTGGGAAGTAAACAGTTGTAATCTTTTTGTATCTGTATACATGCAATTATGCCCTTGTAATAGGGGTTGGAAGACTTTAGGCTGTATTGGGGAGAGATTTATTTTTTTATCTCCTATTTAGAGTGTGGGGAACTACAGTGCTCCGAATTTCTGGCTGCTGGTACTGTGGGCTGCAGGCTAGTGGTTGGCATTCCTTACTGTAAATAGTGTCCAGCCACTGCTTTGTGGAAGGCCACTAAGTTGTGGTTTGATAGATTCTGAAGAGGGCAGCCTTATGAATTTTACATGTATTAACACATCTGAGAATCTTCTGCTTAGAACGGGCAACTTCTGGGACTCCTCCGTGGCTGTGGTCTGCACGTCCTTGCTCCTTCTCCATCTCCCCTCTTTCCCCCTTGCCAACACGGCATGGCTTCAGTAGTGCTAGAACAGATTGTTCCTGTCGGCCTTCTGTTTGTCACCTTTGTGTGTTTTGCTCCTAGCTGCAGGTAACCTTTGTTAGATGGCTTCTGTTTGTGGCCTAGGACTATTTTTAGCTCTAGGCTTTGCTTGTTTCAGACTGTGGCACACTGATCCATTGTTAGAGCGTGGCTTTCATCTCCTTTATGGGAGGGACCAGTTATAACTGATAGTTGCTTCTTTGCCTTTTCAAACATCACTCCTTTCCTTGTATCTTTTTTTCCTTCTGGCAAACACTTCCCTCTTTCGGAGCTCAAGCCAGCATAGCTCTGCAAAGCTCTTCTCCAGCCTTCTAACAAGGTAAGCAATGGAGAATAAAATGAAGGTTTTAACAGTGTTCCTTTATGCAGCGCTTTGTGAGTGAAATAAAGGTAGGCTTACTGTCGGGTTGCAGACATTTTGGGGTGGGCAATGTTTTCCTTGTTGTATTTACATTCTGTCAAATCCATTTTTTGGAATAGTACCTTCTAGTTTCATGGCAAAACTACTAACTAGATATTAAGATAAACAGTACAAGCCCCTGCATAGTGAAGTCTTAATTTGTCAGACAGTGAAGTTCTGAGGAGCTCCATCTTCAGTAATCAGTTTGAGTTGCATTTAAGATGTGCATAAATTTCTTGTTTGAGAAACAACATTCTAATGCTTTGTGCTGGTGTTTTGGCTGTACAGCTGATGATATGTTAAGCTGGTTTTTGGAGCTCTTTTATCCACTAGCTCTTTGTCCTTGCAGTTCTGTCTGGTTTCCTTAACATGTCCTTATACGAACCCATTGACTGCCATGAACTGACTCGCATCCATGGATAAATATGTCAGCGAGGTTGATAAAACAAACCCTACACCATTTCAAAACTAAACTGTATGCTGTTTGTAAACAGAATTCTGCATGGATAACTGGAGTAGGCATTAGAACAGTATTGGCAAAATGCAGATCAAAGATGATACTGACCTTCCAATGGCAAAATGTAAACTGTTGGAGTTACTTGTCTCTGGGCTTCAACAAACAGGCTGCTTCTACAAAATAATCACTTTCCCCGAGAGGAAGAGAAGAAGATTGCAGTAGAACTGCTTCTAATAAGCTGTGCAGACGGTGAGGAAATTAGAACTGTTTTGGAACTGTTTTGTTTAGGCGACCTGTTACTTAAAGTTGGCTCTTGTGATATGAAGAGCATTCTTCAGGTATGCTGTGTTGGTGGGTAAGTAAATGCCATTACTTCCCACGTTACGGACATAATCTAAATTTAGTGCTGAGTTTAGGGAGTGGTTGACAAGGTTGGATAGATGCACCAGTTACAAATGTAGTGGGTTCTCTCAATGGTAAATGTCTGCTGATTTCTCTAGTTTTTTATGTACGTATATATGCACCAGTGTGTTGTTGTTTCAAACAGAGCTGTAGGCTCTTGCCTAATTAACAGAAGCATATGAAAGCTAAATGTAAACTTACTGTTCTCATTTAGCTTTTCTTGTTCTTTTAGAGTTGTTTTTAGGCTGTTTAGGTCTCAGGCTGAAAGCTTCTGATCTAGACAGTGAGAGTCCTGATTGGACTTCAGGGAGTAAGAGAGGAACATTATTGCTCGGTACTAACAAGAACGACAGTTCTGGGTCTGTCTGAAAATGTAGATCTGCCTACCTGGAGAAATTTTACTGATGAATCTGGGACACCTGAGAGTTTGAGGTATTGAGGTATCCACTTTTTTTTTTGATGAAAGCGAGGAGATTTAAGTTTTCCCATGAACCTGGGCCTAGGTGATGGCCACTGAACTAACAACGGTATATTCCAAGTTGATTAATGTTGGTGTTGTCCTGTAGAAGCAAGCAACATTCAGTCTGCCTCCCAGACACATTCTTTAGCAACTTCATTTTTCATTGCTCAAGTTCTTCAGCGGCATTGTGGCCATGCGATGTGTTTTTCTTGGCTTCATATGCTAAACTGTGTTATCAGAGACGATAAACAAGTTGTTTCCATACAAGCAATTGGTTTTGCAGTAGTGACTCTCATGTGGGCCACATCCCATTGAGTCTTTGTGAATGTCAGTGTTATTCAAAAGCTCTTCGAAACCAAAGACTGCAGCCACTCTAGGTGTGTAGAATTGTCTATTAAATATATGCTGAAGCATGTATAAAAAAAATGTAGCAGGACAGTATAAATCTGTTTTCCATAGGTGCCCCTGTACTGGGTATGGCTTACTTAACCCCACAGAAATAGCTCCTGCAGTGTGCAGACAAGCGTTGATGTGGGGAGGATCTGCCCAGTACTTCAATACTCTTGAACAGTTGCTGTTGAAGAGTAATGCAGGTAAAAAAAAAAAAAAAAGGAAAGAAAGAAAACCAAAACAGCCCTGCTGGTTTCTGCATTAGAACATGAATTGTCTCCCTGGCTGAGCTATGGCCTGTATGGGAATAGGGAGAGATTTACATGGGGAACATGTTGCTGTGCTTAGACTAATGATGACATGGATTTTTCTGCACTGTGAAGAATAATGCTTATGAGTCTTCAGGGTTGTGATTATGTATAATTTCTAAATTGTGTAAATTATTGTCAAAAGAGTTTTTTTTTTTTCAAAACCTTCATATTTATTCCAGTTGATAACCTTCCCACCTGTTACCACCTGTGAGTTGTGCTTCACCCATCAATGTTAACTTCCACTGTGTAGACCATGAAATAGTTTTCTGTTTTTATTCCCCACTAATTACAGGACAGTCATGGATAAAAGTGAGTTGGTACAGAAAGCCAAACTGGCCGAACAGGCCGAGCGTTACGATGACATGGCTGCTGCTATGAAGGCTGTCACCGAGCAGGGGCATGAACTGTCCAACGAAGAAAGAAATCTACTCTCAGTTGCCTACAAGAATGTGGTCGGTGCCCGTCGCTCGTCCTGGCGTGTGATTTCCAGCATTGAACAGAAAACAGAGAGGAATGAGAAGAAACAGCAGATGGGAAGAGAATATCGTGAGAAAATTGAGGCTGAATTGCAGGATATCTGCAATGATGTTCTGGTAATAATCAAACAGCAAAAAATAACAGTAACTAGTACTGCAGCGTTCTTCAGAGAGGCTTAAAGAATCTTATTCAGGTTGTAGATACTGCAGCACTGTAGCAGGGAAATATTTTTGCATATCTATCCATTTGAGTCCAGTTCTAGGTCCAAAATTGTCTAGTTTAAGGAATTCATTTGTTCTTGTTACAAAAGAACACTTTTTTTAAAATATAAGGATGTAGACAAGGCAACGCTGGAGACCCTGAACTGCTGGCTAGTGATCACCATGAAAACAAACTTAGACCTGCTGGGGCACTAGCATAAGTCCTGCTAAACAGCCTACTGTTTCTGTAATTTCTTTTGTCGATGAATGCAGACATTGTGAAGCTTGTGTACTACCTCTTTGGTGGAAGCATAAGGTCTATATTTTTCCCCCAAGTTAGTTTTGCTGTTCCCCCTACTTAGATAAGAGGGATCCTTTTTATTGCTGCTCATCTTGCTAAAGATATGCTCTTAGGAACAGTTGCTGTCAGTACTCTCAGCCTTTGCCTCTCTTTCTGAAGGTACATGTGCTGACTGTGCCACTATTCAGCTTTTCAGCCGGAGCTGCAGATAGAATCAGTTTGTTACGGATAGTTTCACTGCTCTGTATAGAATTCAAGTTCGTGGCAGGAAAAGAGTCTAGATCTGTGCTGATGTCGAGCTGCTGCCCTTTGTTAGCTTGCCTATAGATGTAGGTTTGCTTCAGTGTATTTCAAGGAAATATTTGCAGTCTTAAGCTCTGATAACCATTAGGTTCTGCAGGAGTGAATTGTCAACAGCCCCAGTGTAGCAAGTTTTCTGCTTTCCAGGGACTAGGATACAAGTAGTTGTTTTTTTTCCCTGAGTTTAGGGAACATCAATATGACTAATACATGAGTATGCATAAGTCATTGTTAATGTTTTAACAGTTCATGTTTACCGTTGTAATGAAGGCTGTTCCAGACATTATTTGTATGACTTGGGGAAAACAAAGTGTTTCCTTTCTCAGGAACTCCTGGATAAATACCTTATTGTCAACGCCACGCAGCCAGAAAGCAAGGTCTTCTATTTGAAAATGAAAGGCGATTACTACAGATACCTCTCAGAGGTGGCGTCTGGGGACAATAAGCAAAGTAGGTGGAGGTGAAATTTCTCATTCTCTTGGGGGCTGGGCAGAATAAAGTGTGAAAAATACTTGAGTCCTTTTCTCCTAACATGAAATATTTCTTTCTTCAATAGTATTGAAGATGAGTGCAGTGCGAGTCACTTTTAGAGAAACAGACTTCATTGAAATTAATAGAAGTGATTGACAGATGTTCATCAAGCCAGTCAGATTCTGTTTGCAGCCACAACCTCAGTGGCAGATTTCTAAGCACATTTCACACTGTAAAATCCTTTTCCTAGAGTATGGAGGAAGAGAATGTGTTGTTTCTCATGGAAAAGGCTTTGTTGCTATCATCTCTCATTTAAACTATGAATTTAGCTCACAAGTCTTGGTTATTTGCAAGCTTTCTGCATTCAGATATGGGACATCGGGTTACTGAGTGCTAAGTCAATTAATCCTGAAGTGTTAAAGCAACATCCTGAATTCTTGGTGAGTGTCTGATCTGGTCAGTAGCTTGCAAACTTAATAAGCTCCAGAATGATGTCAAACTGTTACTCATTAGCCAGGGAAGGGACTGTTGTCTTTATTCTGAAACCTCAACCTGAAATACAGAATTCATGGCCTACCTGCTAAAAGTTTCCTTCTCCAAGAGTGTTTAAATTGGTAGTTTAGATACCTCTTTTTCCCCATATGGTGGTGTCTGGATTTATTAGAATTTAACTTCTGTAGTTCAAACCTTTATCTGAACAAATATTTGTCTTAATGGTTCAGCAAGTGGTAGGCTTTTACCTCTTAAATCATTGAAAGAAGCTTCCGTGTTTGTAATTATATGAATATCTAGTGGCATGGCAGTCTAGACAAAGAATGTAATAGCTTCCCCCATGAAATATGGTGGATGTACTGTGCATGAATATGATTGCAATTGCTTTTTGTAGCAACGGTAGCAAACTCTCAGCAAGCTTACCAGGAGGCATTTGAAATTAGCAAGAAAGAAATGCAGCCGACGCACCCCATTCGACTTGGTCTGGCTCTCAATTTCTCTGTCTTCTATTATGAGATACTCAATTCTCCTGAAAAAGCCTGTAATCTGGCAAAGACGGTAAGCAGACTCCTCATATTACCAGTTCTTGGGGGGGCTAAGAAGATAATTACGTGGTTACAGTAGTATTTTGCAAATTGTTATGCTTTCTCATATGAAATCCTTTAAAAATGCTGTTACCTTTAAACTATAGTCATCTTAGTGTATTTTCAGGTAAGTTAGTTACGGCTAAGCTAGTCCGGCTAAGTTAAGCAACGGCAATTTGCTAGGGCAGTTGATCTAGTGAAAGGGGAGACCAAGTACCTCTTCCAATGTCCATGTAATTCTCTTAGAATGCTCTTGTGTCAAGTTTGAAAACACTCTTAAAGTGAAATAGTTTTTTAAATTTGAACACTTTGCAAATACGTGTTGTCTTTTTGAGTTATGACTATAGCATAGCTCACTGTGCAACTGCCTGCGCCTCTCTCTCCAGAGACCAAATGGAACTTGTATGATGCCAGATAGCTTGTCATTTGGTTTTAGCCTTCTCCCTAAAACAGGATTAGAACCTTCTGAATGGAGGTTTTTTACATCTGTGAAAGTTTTCTGGTAGTAACTTTAGTATGGCGTTAGCTGGCTTCGTGTTATTTATATGCACATTAACAATATTTTGTGACAAGTCATGATGTTTTGCTTTGCAAAATACTGCTGCTATTCCTGTTCTTAGTTTATATGCTTACATCTGTTTGAAACCTGAATGAGAGAGGACGCTTACTCATGGCTCTCAGCTCTGACCTGCATCATGTGCTTTCATGTGTAACGGATGGGCAGTGTGGCGTTATTAATCTCTATTAAAATGTACCCGATTCCTTGTGCTGTTTTGAAAAGAAATACAAAACACAACAAAACCGAAGAATTCTACTCCACTCTCAAAACAAAAACCCACTACCTTGTTTGCCATTTACGTGTATAATGTCCATCAACTTAATGGTGGTACCTTTCTCTTTTACTGGCACTTTAAACCACTGAGGCCTTCATCTTTAATGAACGTATTGCTGTTAAGTGTTCATCTTAGACCTGACTGTGAGCTGTGTGAATCATTCTTCAGTATGGCAGTGTGTGTGCTTGCCTCTTCAGTGCTTGCTATTGGCATGGCAGTAGAGTGGCCTTAATCTGGCCCCTTTGCTTTTTCCACTGGTCATCTAGTGATCTTGTGCTCACTTTGGCTTACTTTTCTTCCCTTGGTGAAAAAGAAAAATACTGGAAGCTTTTGTCACAAAGTTTTTGTGGCAAATTTATGAGATCTGTGTAAGCAGAAGTGAGTTCAGAGCAAAGTAAAAGTTTCTTGTGTGTTTCTAGGCATTTGATGAGGCGATAGCAGAGCTGGACACGCTGAATGAAGAGTCTTACAAAGACAGCACTCTCATCATGCAGCTGCTTAGGGACAACCTCACTGTAAGTATTACAGGGCAAACTGCTGCATTCTGTGCTGTTACTTCTTTAGGCTGCTGGACTCCACTAAGTAGGACTCAGCATCTGAAGCTTTACGGAGATCTGTGCCATTAAAATTGCCTTTTCTGAAGCATTAACTGCACGTCTTAACTGCACTGCTTTTTGTAACCAGACCAGTTAGACTTGCTGGTTTAGATCAGAGATCACTTGTTAACTACTGTAACAAACTCAGCCTTTCTGTAACACACAGTGCAGTATGTCTGTTCTCAAGTCAGATTGTGTTCAGCTTGCAGACTTTTGTTGGCTTTTTACTTCTAATCCTTTACCCATTTTCTAGTTCATTTTTTATTTTTACTGTTAAGTTCAATTCTCTGTTACTCTTAAGCTGAGAAAATTGCACAGCTACTGCTAATTACTGTCTTCCCTTTCCTGACAGTTGTAATTAACCGTGTGCTTTCAGCATAAACATGTTTGTATTTTCTTACAGCTATGGACGTCGGAAAACCAGGGAGATGAAGGGGATGCTGGGGAGGGAGAGAACTAATGGCTGTCACGCTTCACTATATGTTCAATGTCACCCTGTATCCTACACATATATCCCTTTGTGCGACAAGCAAAAAGAATAGTACATCGACTTTCACAACCTCAACGTAGCAAAAACTGTCTGTGGGGTAAAAACGGTTGGTTGGTGTTTTGTGTACTTAAAATGGAGGTCGGTTATTATAATGGCATTCCGAATTTTCCTATTATGAACATTTACAGTTATGATTACCGTGTTTATATTTTTAACTGAACACTGTGATTATGGGTTTTGTGATTGCAATTGACTTTACAAAACTCCTATTGGTAGAAAAGTAGACATCAATTATGTAACAATGGCAAGCATAATCTGGCACCAAAATAGTCGAAGTACAATTCTGTTGTAAAGTTGTACAGAAAGTTATAGAGATTCTATTGTGACACTGGGGCATGGAAGGAAAACAATCCAATGTATGGCATTCCAGTTAGTAACACACTGCTATGAGTTAGTTTAACAGGCACACTTTGTAGACATTTTTAACCAAGTCTGAGGCACCGCTTTCAGTCAAAAGCTCACTTTGTCAATCCTGTCTTTCTGGGGATTGGGTTTGTTTTGGGGAGGAGGGTAACGGGGGAGTTAGCAGCTTGATTTCCAAACTCTTTACACTGGCAGATAACTGGGATTTGACTTTTAAAAGTGGTTTCATGCCCATACAAGATGCATGACTAAGCCCCTTCCCACAGCAATAACGTACCTAATTATACCTTAGATATTCTTCAGTAGTGAGAATTCTTGGTTCGCTACCATGGACTTGCAATAGGAGAAGATTCAATTTTTTGAATGGCCTTATTAGTTTGGATGATACCATGAAGCGATCTGCCACTTTAGCGTTACTTTACTCTTGGGTGAATTGAAAACTCCATGGTATTCCCATTTCGATTTTATCTTGAAAGCCTTTTAAGTAGTCCACCGAGCCGTCTTTAAGTTTGCTTTATGGAAATTTTCTCCCATCGGACTCTATTCATCCTCGAACCTTTCACCTGCTTAAACTCCATTAAAACAATTTGGATTCCTACATATACATCATCCTTTCATTGCGGGTGATGTCAGGATGGTAGGCGAGACCTGAGTCTGCTAGAGGACAGGTTTCTGTCTTGGATGTTTGAGAGCTGCCAGTGCTCTTGCGGTCTTCAGCTCATCTGCCATTTTTTTGGTAATACGAAGATCTGGCTCAAATATTCAGGTTTTCCCACTTATTGTACTGGAATGCAGACCTTACACATTTGCAATGCTTGTAATATTTGAGCTCCCAATGTCCTCACCTAGTTACGTTTCAGACATGTCCCATTAAATAAAACCTAATAAGAGTTGCGTGAATAATGCAGTGGAAAAGATTAGGAATAGTCACCTATCAGTCTCGCGGTATCATCCCCCTGCCTTCACATTCCACTTAGGTATAGGATCCATCTGTTTGTCTGTCCATCCGTCTGCTGGAGAGAGAATTTCATGCACTGATTTTAAAACTCCCCTCTACTAGCTGAACAAATTGTGCAGTTAATACTTGGCGCTTGATAAATGCAGTAGTGAATGTGGAACCGAGCCTGTCTGTATATCTGGTAGCTCTTTTCGCTTTGTTTTTACTGACCAGTATTCTGCCTAAAGTTTGCTTCTGTGACGGTTATATTGCCTAGCACACACGTGGTTGTGAGAATAGTATAGCAAAAAGAAAAACCTGGTTATTGATGTACTAGATTTGTGTATGTCTTTTAAACAGTTCTAGTTTCACCTTACACAAAATAATCAGGAAAGTGTAAAAGAATTCAAAAGTGAATAATAAAAAAATTTTATCAGTTGTTTGTGTCTGTTATCTTTGCCATCCTTGCCTACTTGGTGGTAGTAGAATCACCACTTTGTAGAATCATTAAGGTTAGAAAAGGCCTTCCACATCATCCGGTCCAACCATCCCCCTACTACCACTGTCACCCACTAAATCATGTCCCTAAGCGCCAGGTCCAACCCTTCCTTGAACACCCCCGGGGCGGTGATGCCACCACTTCCTTCAATTAAACGCTCAGTCTTGAAGTGTGTGAGTTGATTCATGGTTTCCAAATGGTACTATGTAATTGCTCACTCCTTTGCAGAGAGTTTTTCCCCTCATGCTCCCACATTTGTAGTAGAGAATGCTGCTTCTTCTCGCTTTTGTTGAGGTCACATTTGTATTGTCACTGCAGGACTTAAAAGAAATGCAGCTATAAATATCTATCTAATTTGCCATGAGTCACTGCATATTGTATGGGTGAGCACACTGTACATGAGAAAAGTCTGTTACAGCACTTGCTGCTGCAGTTGGCCAATTACGTTTAAAGCTTTTTCCCTTAGGGAAACTTTTAAATGCATACTTCTGAATGCAGGGTTAGCTTTCCAGCTGGGCCTCCAACAATCATCTGCTTGTGTACCCGGTTGCACTGGTGAATAACCTGCATATGCTCTAGTTAACTCACTGTTCTCAGCTGGTGGTGTACAAAAGCAGCAGTACTGCGAGTGCAAATGCACGCTGAAAGTGTCTTCCTGGAAGCAGTGCTTGAAGAACTGAAGAGCGATAGTCCGGCTACTTGATACCAGTCATCCTGAGGGTGCTGAGGCGGTTGGTTGAGGACCGAGCAAATGTCCTGACTGCTTCAAAAGCCCGTTTCACTCAAGTGGGAGATGGTACAGCAGTGTGCTCTGTGCATAATGCCACTCAGATTCTTTTGTTTGATCACTGCAAATGCATTAGGCCAAAACAAAATGAGCTGCTGATCAAGCACTGATCTGTCCTATGCCCTGCTTTTAAATGATTCACCCTCCGTTTGCATCTGTACTTATTACTGCTTTGCCACTTTCTTCAGTGTTTATAGTCGTATCTGCTCTCACAGAATTTTATAGCGTACGCTAACTCCCAGTCTGACTCATGCTAATGCCATTGTCAGCTCCTGAAAGGAAAAATCCTGGGCCTTGCTAGCTGCTTGAAGAGCGCTGGTCTTGCACCGGTTCTTTCAGATAACATCTCCTATTCTTACTTTCTTGTTTAGGAGTAATAATCTCAGGCAGACTGGTCTCCGGTGATGATGAGTTAGAGGGTATTTTTCAAGTAATTATATCTTTTGGGGAAGGTTGGCCCAGGCACTGTAGGAGTCTGGGTGTACTCTGCATGTTTGCACTGATCCAGTTGGTGCTGCTGTTCCCTCTTGTTCCTGGCACTGCTGATCTGACCCTGGGTGAGGCGGTTCAGCGTGGGACACCACCAGAAGACGTTTTAATGAAGTTCTGCCCCGGCTTGTGCTGCCGCTGCCCCTTCTGGGTGCTAAAGGAAAGCAGGGCATGGGGTGGAGCCAGGCAAGCATGGTCAGATCGGTTTGGCTTTAACCGTGTGGGACCGCAGGGCTGTGCGGTGCTGGCTGGAGGCAAGTCTGAGCAGTGCTGGAGCATTCTCCAGCAGCAGAGGAATCGCCTTTTGGCCTGAAATCCATCAGAGCTGTTCAGCTGAAGTCAGCGCGAGACACTCGCCCTGCTGCACGAACTGCCCTCCTTGAAATGCGGAGGCAGAGGGAGCACGGCCACGAGGCCCGAGCCCGGCAGAAGCGTGGACGGAGATGCTTGTTCGGCAGGCTGCTGGCCCAGCTGCCTTGGCTCTACCCTGGGCTCATCTGCTTCTTCATCCCTCGCTCCAGCTGCGCTGCAGGTCGTTTGGTGACGGCCATGGCCTCGGGAACAGCCCCGAGCCCTGACAGAGCCGTGACGGAGCCCCGGGCCGTGACAGCCCCGCGCCGGGGCGCAGCTGGGCTCTGACCTCTGGGGGCGAGGGGGTGCGGGGTGCTGAGGGGCGCCCTCGGGTGTCGGAGGGCGAGGGGCTCCCGCCGAGCCGGGCCCGTGTCGCCCGGGTTCCTCGTCCTCCTATTTCGCACCCCTCGGCCGTGGGATGAGTTCGGGACCGTCCCTCCAGGGAACTACCCGCGGGGGCCTGGCACGGCCCAGGCCGCACCGCCCGGCTGCCCCCGGGGGCGGTGCCGCGGGCCGGGCCGGGCCGGGCCGAACCGAGCCGGGCAGGGCAGGGCCGGGCCGGGCCGGGCCGGGCCGGGCGGAGCCGCCGGAGGGCGGGGAAGGCCCCGGGGAGGGCCCCGGCCCCGGCCCGCCCCCGGCGCCGCCGCGGGAAGAGGCGGGGGCTGGCGGCAGCCGCAGCGGGAGCGGTGCTGCGAGCGGAGCCGCCGGAGCTGCTGGGCGTGAGTGAGGGGACGGGGGGGCCCCGCAGCCTCCTCACAGCCCCTCCGTGCCCGCGGGGATCGGGCCCCCGCCTCCCCGGGCCTTTCCCCCGGCTCCCTTCGTGGGCCCGGCCCCGGCCTCCCCTCAGCCCTCGGCTGCAGCCGGGGGTCCCCCGATGCATTTCTCCCCCCCCCGTGCCTCTCCCCTCAGCGTCCGCGGGGGCGTTTTAATGAGTCCGGGGGGTTTGGGGCTCTCAGGTAGGAGCCCCGGAGGTGTGCTTCCAGCTGGGAGCTGCGCTTCTGTTCTCTGGGGGGTCCTAGCGCTGGCTGGTGTCTTCTCGCCGCTTCGTGCCCCGCTGTGTTGTGCTCTGGGGCTTCTCATCCCATGGAGGTCTCTCATGGGGAAGGGCTGCTCTGACCCCAGACCCGTGCTCTGCGTCTCAAACCCGTCTCCCTTCGCAGCTGAGCTTTGCAGTTGAACGCCATGAATGCCAGCGGCCCCGGCTACCCGTTAGCCTCTCTCTACGTGGGGGACCTCCACCCAGACGTGACCGAAGCCATGCTCTACGAGAAGTTCTCGCCCGCCGGGCCCATCATGTCCATCCGAGTCTGCCGGGACGTTGCCACGCGCCGATCGCTGGGCTACGCCTACATAAACTTCCAGCAGCCGGCGGATGGTGAGCCCCGTGTAGGGTGGTCCCGAGGGGCTGCCTTATGCCTTTGGGGCGGTACAAGAGGAGCGGGGTCGGCAGTTGTCTGAGGGGACGTGTCAGCTGCTAGGGCTGCTGGTATCCTGCTGAGGCTGGGTGCTGGTTGCAGTTAACCCCAGTCTGTGCTCTCTTCTCCTGTGGCTGGGTGATTGCCCATCTCAGGGACTGGGAGATGACGCAGCAGCAGGGCTCTGGGTTCCTTCAAGGGGAGAAGAAGGGAATTGCAAGAGTCTCCTCCCTCTGAGCTCGTGGGGAAGGGCACTGAAACCCCTTCTGCCCTGCTTGCTCGTGCCAAGGAGAAGCGAGGTCCCCTTCCTGATGTCCCTGCTGGCAGGCAGGGCCTTCTCACCCTGCTGACTGCAGCAATACAGCGCTGAATGGCAGAATTACCCACAGGGAGACTTATTTTGGAGGGAGGCAGCAGCGATGGGAAGGTGTTGGGTTAGTTGCCCTGGAGACCAGAGTCATTACCCAGTAAATGACTTGGGCATCTGCCAAACTTGAGCTTGCAGCGAAATTAATGCTCTGCTGCCAGGTGCTTCTGGAATGTGCTGAGGCCTCCTGCCTCGTTTGGCTTAACGAGGTGCCCAGCAGTGTCCCCGATTCCTGTGTCTGTCTCGCGTGCTGTAGGACGGGGAAGGAGGTCCATCTGTGTGACCGTTCTCTCTCTTTGTGCTCACCTCTTTGCCAGCTGAGCGAGCCCTGGACACCATGAACTTCGAGGTGATCAAAGGCCGGCCTATCCGTATCATGTGGTCCCAGCGAGACCCCGGGCTCAGGAAATCAGGGGTTGGAAATGTATTTATCAAGAATCTGGATGACTCCATTGATAACAAAGCCCTGTACGACACGTTCTCGGCCTTTGGGAACATCCTGTCCTGCAAGGTATGTGCCTGCGGCTGTGCTGCGGAGAAGGGGGCTTGCTGCAGAGCTTCCCCAAGTTCTTGGCAGTGCATTCCCATCAGCTGAAACTCACTTTCCTGCTTTTCTTCCTAAATTTCCTCTGAATTCCCACCCTTCGCCTGGATGGAAGCCACAAGGCCCTGTGTTTCCCGTGGGGACAAGGTGCTTTTCTGCCCTGCACCCACCCCTCTCTTTTCCTTGTGGTCCCTGACCTGCAACCTGTGAGCACCCGATCACCGCTCTGCCGCTGTGGGAGCGGGATGTCAGGGGAGGGTGACGCCCCTGGGGAAGGAGGGTGGGCTTTCCTGAGACCTACTCATGTGCAAGGAGGGAGAGAACTACCATCTGCGGTTTTTACTTACTTTTTTTTTTTTTACTTCTCCTTGCCCTGCTGTTGTAGGTGGTCTGTGATGAAAATGGATCCCGTGGCTATGGCTTTGTTCACTTTGAGACTCAGGAGGCAGCAACTCGGGCCATCGAGACCATGAATGGGATGCTGCTCAACGACCGCAAGGTGTAAGTGTGGGAGGCCCTGGCCCTGGGCCTGCCGTGGCACTCCTCCCTCAGCTTGGTGCGTGCTTGTGAGCAAACACATGCCCTGCTCAGGCTGCTGACTCCTGCCCTTGGTGTCTCCGCTCTTCCCTTCCTGGTTAAGCGTTACAGCTCTGCTTTCCGGAGCTGTGAGTCATTTGTGGTCCATGCTGATGGAAGTGTGATCGTGGTTTTGAGTCCTTCCTGGTGGTGGGGAAGGAGCCTGACCCAGGGCTGTGTTTTACTGCTGAGGCAGTGTAATGAATGCCCGCCAAGCAGGGCTGGTCCTCGATCGCTGCTATCAGGGTCAGATAATCTGGGGCAGGAAGAGGTCTGGTTGTTCTCCAGCCCTCTGCTGACATTGCATCACCTCAGATTTTGTGGGCTGCTTCCGTACATCCCTTTTTTGTGGAGGCAAGCAGCTCCCTGAAGGGCTTGGTGATAACTTCAGAGAAAGAGCTGAAACGTGGTGGCATCCTCTGGTGTTTTTTTTTTTTTGGGGGGGGTGATACCCCTGGCTGTGCCCAGGACGGGGCTGCAGCCTGTATCTGTGCTCATCCTGCTTCAGTGGGGTCTGGAGGTGCTGGGTGTGAAACACTTGGTGGCTTACGGTGACCCAGGGTGGTGCCTGAAGCGCAAGGGTCTCTCCTGGCCCCTGCCAAGACAGATGCCTCTGTTTTCCCTCTGCAGAGGACATGGGGAGTTCATGGGCCTCTGCTTGCTTCCTGCAGGTTTGTTGGCCACTTCAAATCCCGCAAAGAGCGCGATGCAGAGTTTGGGGCTAGGGCAACGGAGTTCACCAACGTCTACATCAAGAACTTTGGGGATGACATGGATGATGACAGACTGCGGGAAATATTCTCCAAGTTTGGTGAGTGTGGTTGTTGAAGCCAAATATCTTAATGTCTGGTAAACTGGAGTTGGGGCAACCCCAAAGATGGGGAGAATGCTTGGCTGGAATACAGAGCCCTTATCTTGATGTGATCTGCTTTGCTTAAACACCATGTGGCCACAGGACTGCAGTGACTTAAGCTGTCAGGATGCCACGTGCGCTTTCCTGTAATGACAGAGGATACTATTAGGTGTTGTCTTTTTTTTGGAGCCACTTCCTTCCTTCCCAATAAAAGTTTCGTGGGTTTACAGGTTTTGATTTTTGTTTTTGAAACTGTCTTGAAAACAGTGTACTGGTTGTAGGAGCCACGAAAATAAGAGATGTTAAGTCTGAATTTAAAGCGAAAGTGGCTTTCCCAGTTCAGCCTGTTACTGGAGGATGCCTCTTGCACCAGGGCTCAGTACAGTCCGCGCGGTAGCACAGCAGTGTCCCATGTGTGCGTTCATATATGAAGGGAGATGAGAACTTCTGGCCACAGGACCCAAAAAGCCAGCAGCAATGTGAGCAGCACCCTGGGTGGGAGGGATTGTGCTGTCCGCCCCGCAGCCTCCATTTCCCCTGTGGCAGCAGGGATCCGGCAGCTCCTCCTGCCACTTGACTGATCTCCTCACTGCACCGGTGCCTCGTGGTGGCTTTGCCTGCTCCCGTGCCCTGGGTGGGCACCCTTCTTCAGAACAATCTCTCCTTCCCTCTTGCAGGAAAGACTCTGAGCGTCAAAGTCATGATGGACAGCTCCGGCCGCTCGAAGGGCTTTGGGTTTGTGAACTTTGAGAAGCACGAAGAAGCCCAGAAGGCAAGCCGCAAATCGCTGGGGCTAGGCAGTGGCAGCTCGGCTGCCTGTCGGCCGTCCCAGCCGGTCACCTGCCGGGACCTCCCCTGTCCTCGGGCAGGGACCTGCTGGCCCTGCTGGCCTGGGTGCCAGCGTGGGTGCCTGGACGGGCAGCACCCGCGAGGGCCAGCCCTTGGTGGGGGCAAAGCCCCCTTGGTGAGAGCAAAGCCCCTGCCCTGTGCTCACCTGGGGAGGTCTCTGCTCATGGTGGGGCTGGGCTGGGGTCTGCGGTGCTCAGAGCCGTGCTCTCTGCTGGCAGGCCGTGGCCGACATGAACGGGAAGGAGATCAACGGGCGGGTGGTGTACGTGGGCCGGGCACAGAAGCGGCTGGAGCGGCAGAGCGAGCTGAAACGGAAGTTTGAGCAGATCAAGCAGGAGCGAGTGAGCAGGTACCAGGTAAGGGAGGAGTGGGACGCTGCGTCCTGAGGACCCACACCACGGATGCGTCCTTTTTAATGCAAGTACCCACACAGGGCTCTGGTCACCATCTAATGTCCAGGGAAGCAGTGTCAGCAAAGAGGAGAGAGATCTAAGTGCAGGGTGGTGTTGATGGGTGAACAAACAGGCCTGCTTTTTTCCAGAAATAAAATATTAGTCTGGAAATTAGGAGGTTTCCTGAGCTCTTGGAGCAACTTCATAGCAGCGACCTGAGCCCTGCTTTGCTCGAGGCATCTCCCCTGTGGGCACAGCACACGCACAGCCCTGGCTCCTCTTCAAGTCACTGATCTCACTGGAGTATTTTTGGGTTGTTCCACCTCTTGGCTAAGCTGCTGATGAAACATCAGCTTTAAAAGCTGCAGTAAATCTTGGGAGCCCGCTGTACCTTCTGGAGGAGGCCAAGCTGCTTTTCTGCCCGTTTGCAGGGGGTCAACCTGTACGTGAAGAACCTGGACGATGGGATAGACGACGAGCGGCTGAGGAAGGAGTTCTCTCCCTACGGCACCATCACCAGCGCGAAGGTGAGGGGCCAGGGCTGGGCTGGCCGGCACGTTCAGCCCTTGGAAAGGGGTCAGGACAGTCGTCCTGTTGAGCTGGAGCTCCCTGCTGATGGCTTGTATCTCAAGCCAAGCGTGAAGGATGTGTCACTTGTGTCCAACACTTACTGATTCAGCAAGTACTTTGTAACCTTGCTGAGTTATCCCAGCCCTGCTAAGCGCAGGATGTGGCACTTGAAAAGAGGATCCTTCTCAATACCGCGCGGTTGCTCACGTGGTTGCACACTGACGTGACAACATGCAACCCTCACATGCTCATTAGCAAGCAGCAGATGCCAGAGCATCTCTGGGTCCTGCAGGGCTTCACGCAGACCCTGTGGAAGGTCACAGGTCGCAGGTCTTGGGCTGGCCCAGACTGACCTTGGTGTTTAGCAAACCTTTGGGTTTCATCCCATTGTGTCCTCCCCTCCCCTGGGGTAATCTACCCTTGTGAGCCCAGCCCAGCCATGGGAGCACCCCATGCCGACCCGTCCCACCCGGGGTGTGGGTGCTGGGGGGGCCCCAACCGCGCCGTGCTTCGCGGGTGGCCGTGCTGATGTGTGGACTTAGCTGTGTTGTTCTAATCCAATTTTAGGTGATGACAGAGGGTGGCCACAGCAAAGGGTTTGGCTTTGTATGTTTTTCCTCCCCAGAAGAGGCTACCAAGGCCGTGACCGAAATGAACGGGCGGATCGTCAGCACTAAGCCTCTCTATGTCGCCCTCGCCCAAAGGAAAGAGGAGCGGAAAGCAATTCTCACCAACCAGTACATGCAGCGATTAGCTACCATGAGGGCCCTGCCCGGCCCTCTCCTTGGCTCCTTCCAGCCCCCCCCGGGGTATTTCCTACCCCCCATCCCTCAGGTGAGTCCCTGCTCCCGTCCTGCAGTGACAGCCTTGCCTGGGGACCCGAACTTGCCGTGTGCTGGGGGAGGTGGGCGGTCAGGTCCAGGAGCACGTCTCCGTTTTGTGCAGAGCTGTGTGTGTGCCGGCTGTTGGTGGTGCCCAGCGGCAGGGCTCGTGGAAAGGCTGGCTTGAGGTGCTCCAGCTATGGGCTGGGTATTTGGTGGATCGCCAAGGAGAAGTTTGGTGTGAAGGTTCAAGTGTGGAGAAAGAGCCCAGTAATGAAATGAGGGGAGGGAGAAGGGTTAGAGGCGTGCAAAAGCCTGTGGGGAGGAGATAAGTGGATGTGCTGGAGGAAACGCAGTTGTCAGGACTGGAAGCAGATCTTTAAGATCTTTATAAAAGCTTTGGCATGCTGCAGAGCATGGTTTTGGCTCACCTGTCTGTGGTGGCTGCTGAGATGCTGCTCTGTGCTGATCTGACGTGGCTCAGCTCCCGGGTCACCTTGGATATAACGTGTTCTCCCTCCGTAGCCACAAACCAGAGCTACTTTCTACAGCCCCAGCCCAGTAGTCCCCGTCCGCCCCGCCACTCGCTGGAGTGCGCAGCCCTCCCGGCCTCCCCGTGAGTGCGTCTGTCTGTCCCCACGGGTGCTCGGGGCCAGCTGGGCCGTGCTGAGGACCGCGGGCTCTCTGAAAACACCACAAAACGTAAAACGTGCAGCCACGGGAAGTCAGTGCTTGGGAAAGCAGGCGGTACCTTGGTGCGGTGCTCACTGGTGACAGGCACTGGGGCTCAGGTTGCCCATGGAGGCTTTTCCCAGCCACGGCCCCTTCCCAGCATCTCTTCCACGCTTATTTCTACCCGGCAGCCTCGCTAATTGTGCTCGATCTCTCCAGCAGCGTATCCTTCAGCCACCCCCATCCTGAGAGCCGCCGTGCAGCCCCGGCGCCTGCTGTCCAACATCAGCACCATGAGACAGGCGTCCACCCAAGTGCCTCGCGTGCCCCCCCAGGCCCAGAGAGTGGGTGAGTGCAGGGGGACCCGGCTCAGGCCCCGCCGTGCTGGGTGTGCTCGTGGGGGAGTTTGGGTGGTGCTGGGGCTGGAGCAGTGTCCCCAGTAAATTCTGGGGAATGCTGTGGTCGTTCAGGTAAAGGGGCAGGTCTGTGACACCAGACTGGTTGTGTTGGGCGCTGCTCCTTGCATACGCTCTTTAAAAATGGTGATACAGCCATGGCTCAGTGCTCAGAGGTTCTCACCTGCTGCCAAGGCTGACTCCAGAAAAACCCACTCGTGTCGGGGCTGCTTGGAGCTGTGGCCTGACAAGGGGGTCTGTAGGGGGGTGAGATGTGGGTGCCTTGGCCAGCTCCTGCCCTCTGCCCAGACCGGTGGGTGGGAGGGCAGCGCCCATCCTGGGGACGCTGCCCTTGTCCTGGGGGCTGTTTGAGCCCGCGGCAGGGTTCAGCTGCGTTTGGTGTGTTTTTAACCGTCTCTTCCCTCCCTCTTGCAGCCAACATAGGGACGCAGACGGTCAGCGCCCGGGTGCCCTCCTCGCCCACCCTGCCGCGGGGTGCCCCGCAGTACAAGTACTCGCCGGCCGTGAGGAACATCCAGCCGCTGGGCAGCGTGCCGCCCGGGGCCCCGCAGGTAGCGCCCGCCTGCGCTGTGGGCGTGCTCCTTGTGGGATCCCCGCGGCTCTGGTTGTAACTGGTGCCATGGGTTCCTTTCCTGGGCTGTGGATCCAGGTCCTGCAGCAATGTGGAGGTGATGCCTGGCTCTGGTTTTTCCTAAAAGCTGGCGTTGGGGTACAAGTAGGCAGTGCCAGAGCTTGCAGCAGCAGCTCTGAAGGGTGAAACTCCCTGCTGCACCCAGGGACCAGCACCGTTGCTGCACACTGTTGAACTTGTGCATTGCTTCCAGCCTGATTGCTGCTCTCTGCGTTGCTTTATCCAGGTGGGAGAACCCGCTGTGCATGTCCAGGGGCAGGAGCCGCTGACAGCATCCATGCTTGCAGCAGCCCCTCCTCAGGAGCAGAAGCAAATGATAGGTGGGTGTCCCTGCTGCCGGAGGAGGTCCTGCTGCCTGACCACGGGGCTGCGTGCGCAGGCAGGCAGACTTAAATGCACCAGGGAAAACTTAGCTGCAAGGAGAATGCCCTTGTTGGATGGCTCTGATAATATGCTGCTTTTAAAAAAAAAAAAAAAGAAGGAAGGATGTGGCAGAGCTCCATGGTGCCTGTGCTGCCCAACTCCTGCAGCTGGTGCCCGCTTCACCTGGCAGCTTCCCTCCGTGTGCCGAAACCCTCCCTGCCTAAGGGAGGGTTGGGAGCAGAGTAGTTTGGGTAGGGGAGAGGGGAGCACAGAGGTGGGAGGGCAGGGGGGCTTGCACGGGGTTTGAAACCACCGGGGGGTCTTGTATAGTGCTCACTGATGTCCTCCCCGGTGCTCGGAGCAGGTGAGCGCCTCTACCCTCTGATCCACGCGATGCACGCCTCGCTGGCTGGCAAGATCACGGGGATGCTGCTGGAGATCGACAACTCGGAGCTGCTGCTCCTCCTGGAGTCCCCCGACTCCCTGCACTCCAAGGTAGGGGGCACTTGGTGCCCAAGCACATCACGTCCCGAGGGCAAAGTACCCACTGCTGCGAACACTAAATGAGGGAAGGTGGCTGTGGCCCAGAAGATGGGCCAACGACTTGATATCCATAGAAGGATAAAGTAGCTGCTTCTGTACAGTGAAAGACAGACAGCCAGGGCCCCAGGCTGATCACGTCTGCCTGCTTTCAGCAAGAAGAGCTCAGAGCAGCTCTGGAAGCACGGCCAAGCCCTAGGGGTGGTTTGGAGGTGGATAGGAAGCGAGAAGGGGAGAAGGCAGGGTGAGCATTGCTCCCAGAATGAAATAGGGAAATGGTTTTGACTTAGTTTTGTTTTTAATCCCGGTGAATGTTTAGCTTCTGGTTCCCATTAAAACAGTCACAAGGAATTAACTGCATTGCCTTGCTGCTGCTTGGAGGCAGGATTCACTTTCAGCATTCTGCTGGCACTTTTAGAGGAGCCTAGGCTCTGCTGGGTGCTGCTGGGCAGCTTCGCCTACAGAGAAGCTTGAGTTCACTCTGGCCTTCTGTGACTCCTACAGAAAAGGAGAAATGCCCCAGCACTTCCTTAGGGAGGAGGCAGAAGAGGTCCGTGGGCTGATCCACGTTCTAGCAGAAGCAACAGACTTAGATTTATTATTGTTGTTTTTATTAATCCCCTTACCCCCTAGAAGTGGGGCTTGTGCGGGGGCTGCACTGAGACCTGGAGCGCTGCAGTTCTTGTGCAGTGTGATCCTGTGTCAAAGCAGCTCCTCTCTCCCCCACCTTGTGCTCTCTGCACAGATCGAGGAAGCTGTGGCTGTTCTCCAGGCACACCAGGCCACCGAGACGTCGCACAAGGGCAGCGCGGCGGCGTTCCTGCAGTGAGCCCAGGTAGGTGCGGGGGTGGCTGCGGGAGCTGGCGTGCGCTCGGGGTCTGTGGCTTATGCCTGAAGCTGGGGATTGGGTTTCTTGTGCAGACCAAGTGAGGCTGTATGTACTGTAATACTCCACTTTAAATCATGTGATTCATCCTCCATTTTCCAGACTTAATTGTACTGCAACAACATAGTTCTGTGTGGTCCTTTCCTTCCCCCCTTCCCCTTGTGTTCATGAGGGCAACACCTGTGCTGCCAGGAAGGGACAGAGGGAAGGACCTCGCTTCTCTGCCCTGCTTGGGGGGACTGGCACAACCTCTCCTAGTACTTCCCTGCTGGTGCTGCAGAACCTTGTCAGCAGATACACTTAAAAAAATGTTGGTGCTCCTGCATGGGATAGATCAGGAGAGCCAGCCCTGCTGCTGAGTGTGGGACAGACTCATCAGCAAGCAATTCCCCCTTTGAAGGTGGTAATTTTTTTGACTTGTGATCACAAGGAAACGCCAAATTAATCCAAGTTCAGAGATGACCTGTGAATTCTTGTCTGGATCAAATTGTTCTTCTAGCGGCTGAAAATTACATATGTGCGTTCTTTGTGTTTTTTTCTAACTAGGATTGGGAGCAAGTCCTGACAACATTGCCTTGGCAGAACGACAGCAGCCACCCCGCCATGCTTCTGGAATTATGACTGTATAGTGACACTGGTCTGTCTTCAATGCCCCATCCTGTTTTCTTGTGCGTATTGTAAACCTTGCTGCTTCCTCCCTGCACCTGTATAAAAATTCCAAAGTTAATTCTCTTCTCTTCTGAAAGTGTCTTGTGAGATGTAGCGTGGAACCCAGCCCAGTTCAGTTGCCCAGGAAATGACAAGTGCAGAGGAATCATCCTTTTAGTGAATTGATTGGGTTCTGTAGTTTTACTTGTTCCTGTAGCTGACACTAATAAAGAACTGATGCTTCCACTCCCCAAAGCATGGGTTAGTTTCCTTTGCGGAAGGGCAGCAAATGCTGTGTCTGTTTCATGCAGGTGGAGGGACAGACTCAAGCCAAGCTGTTGTAATTAGTGCTTGAAGCTTGTGGAGTTGGCAGGGTGGCAGTCCTCAGAGCTGGCTCAGGGACAGGAACTGCTGTGTAGGATTAAACGAACAAATTGCTGACCAACAGCTCTCCTGATCCTTCCACTCTCAAAGGGTGACTTTGAGCAAATTTCACAGCATCCACTTCCATTCTTATCCTTTCTAGCTAGCCCTTTCAATTTTCTTTTAAAAGGCTTCATCCTCTTGCTTGTATGCCTGCAGAGTACTGGGACTGAGTACCTTCTGGTCATCATACTGCGTGGCTCTGGTGCACAAGACCCAGCTTGAGATACTGTGACCAAAATCTGTAAATCAGAAGTTGCTTCTCCCATGGGTTTTTCTGACCAATTTCAAGGACTGAAAACACTGATAATTGCACCCTGGCTCAGTGGGATGCTCTGCTCATGGGCATCAAGGCCTGTTATTACTGATTTCTGTGCTCTTAGCCCCTCCTGGAGCATGCTGCAGTTGCTATAGTCATCCTGGCCTTAATGCTTTGCTCTTCCTATTTAGGAATGGAATTCCATTCCCTGGAGGCTCCTTGGTGCTGTCAACGTGTTGACCTTATTTGACTGCTTTTCCTAGTCTATAGGAGCACACCTCCATCAGCACAAGCTACCTGCTTTCTATCCAGTCTGTGTGCTGGTGCTGCTCTCTTGGGCTTGCTTCTGTGCTGTATCGTACCCTGACTTCAGCTGGTTGCTGATTCATCCCTCCTACCTCTTGTTTTCCTTCCAGCATTTTAATAGCACTTACATATTTGCTCTTCCATGGTATATGTTCTGCTCAGCTGGGATTCTTTCCTGGGGCTTTTCTTCATTCCTGCTCTGATCTCCTTAAGTATTTCTTTTTGTTACAGAGGATGCCCCCCAGCCTGAACTGTGTACTGCTTAAACATCTCACTGATAAGTCTACAAAGGACTAAATCTATTTGATGTACAGGAGGAAAAAAATGCAAATTGCGTATCAGTTATGCATATAAGGAGCTGGGACAGAATTGTACAAGTAAAATTAATTCTGTTGTTGCCTAATTTGAGTCTGAAATGGTTGTTCAGGTGCAACGGATCAGTTGAGATGTGCCTGTGCCACCACTGACAGTGCTGGATGCCTTGGCTCAGGAAGACAGCTGTAAAGCTAGAGGGAATTCAGAGTGGGGGGCGCAGGAAGAGGCAGAGTAGGGAACAGCCTAAGAAAGGATATGAACAAAAAACAGGGTTTTTAAAACTTTTAAGTGAAAAGGTAAACTTGCCACTTGGATCCCTGTGTAGTGAGACAAGGACAATACCAGAAAGCTTTCAGAGTAGTTCTCTGAGCTCCTCCGGGGAGTCTGAGGCTTCAGCAAGTTGAGGCAGGAGCAACAATGCACATGTGAGTCCAGCTTGGAATAGTTGCTGTGCCCTTTGAAAAGGGCGGATGGAGGCATGCCTCTGTGACAGGCGCTCTCCAGCTGCCCGTGTGGATAGCAGTACCTTCGTGTGCCTGGGGAGCATCGTGTGCAGATAGCAGCACCCTTCCTGGAACAGAAAGGGACACAGGCAGAAGTGACCCTGGGCTTGAAGCATGGTGTCTTGTAGCTGTGCTTGATCTGTGTCTATCTGGTGGCATTGTGCTTCAGCGGGGAAAGCCTTAGAGATAAGATGGGGGGGCGGGGAAAGCATTCTGTGCTTAGAGGGGGAAGAGAGAGTGATTGCTGCTGCTTGGACCTACTGTAATGAAGTGTAGCAGAACAGGGCAGGTATCTGCCAGTCCTGATAACAGCACGGCTGTTAAAAGGAGAGCTCTTTCGTTAAGAGCAGACAGTTCCTCCTGTATGCCAGACGTTCCTCTGCTTATCTGTGCACTGCTGGCCTGTGCTGCCCCACCCTGAAATCCATCATGGTTAGCTCCCTAATAGCTTGGGGAAATGGTGGTTGCAGGATCTATGAGCTGCGGTGTTTAGAGGAATGGAGCAAACAAACCAAGTTGTGCCCCTGGGGGAGGTGTTGTTTCAAACCCTGGTGCGTTACAGCTGATGGCATACAGGCCCCCAACCTCCCAAGAGCTACTTAGCATCAAGCTAAGATAAGTCTTTGTCTTACTTGAGCATAACAGCATAAGTGATGCCTGCCTTCTAAACTCAGTTCAATGGAGCACCTGCCTGGAGCACTAAGGGCTGGGAGAGATAAGGTGGGGAAAAAAAGGTACACAAACCCAGACTTAGAGGCTAACTTCTGTCTCCCAGTCTCTATTGTAAGCAGCTGGTTCAGGTCAATTGTTCACCATCATGACTCTACTGGTGGAAGCACCACACCCCTGTACAAGGTGTAAGAGTGAGCAATGGCTGGAGCCTGCTGTCTGGCAGCTGCCTTCCAAAGCAAGGCAGTTAGAGCAGTGCTTGAATTGGGGTCAGAATGAAGCAAAGCAGTAAGAAAAAGTGTTCCAGTTTCCCTACACCTTCCATTCCATAAAAAACACACATCTAGAGTGAAAATAAACATGGCTTTAATGTGAACATTTGTAACAGTTCATAGAACAACTCCAACCCTCTCTTTATCTACCGTTTTAAGTCAGTGCCATCAATACCATAAGGAAAAAAAAAAAGTATAAACATGCATTGAAATAGTATGCCAGGCCTCAGCTCTGATATTACTGCATATCCTAGTCCCTGTAACATCCTGCATCAACTGCTCCAGAAGGCACAGACAAGCTAAAGTTTAAAACAAACCAAACAAAAAAACAAAACAAGGCTGTAAAATGCCTGAGCACCTGTAATCTCACAGAAGTAGTGCACTGTGTAACAAGGCAGGTTTAACTTAACTGGTGGTTTTCTTATATGTGCAGAACAATTAAAAATAAAAGAAAGCTGCTGCTGTAAACACCTGCCTGGTCACACTAAGTAGCAGAAATTCAGCTGAGGGCCAGCAGGTATCAAGTAGGAGAGGGAACATGCTCAACCCTGCGCAAGTAACCGTGCCTTGGGTCTAAGAGGGGTATGCAGTGCTCAGGCAACTGCAGCAGTCTGTCAGCAACCCTAGTTAAGTAGTAGCAGCACAAATGCAGCAAAACTGTCACCTGAATAAGGACTAACAAGAACACCTCAGTTTGTAGCTCTTCAGCAAGAACAGCCACTTCACATGCAGAGTCCCTGAGGCCAGTAGTTACAGGCACCTTGACTTCAGCCAGGGAAGCTGACCTATATGCCTCTTACATAGTGGCATTAAATCTTCTAACGATCTTCGAGCCATATAATCAACTTTGATACAGATTATGTATCTTAACATTCGTTATGCTGGCACAGAACCTACTACATCTCAGCAGCAGTTGACGGTAGATTTCAGTACCCATCCTGCATTAAGATTGGTCCCTGCAACAACCTCAGAAGGAAAAAAGCTTTATTCTGCAGTAGAAAAAGCTTTCCTTATTGGTTATCCTAGGCTCTCTTCAGTTCTTGCAGTAACTTCAGTGCAGCTGTGTTCTTTGGTTCAATTTTCAACAAGCTGTTGATGTCAGCAATACTTGATTTGTAATCCTAGAAGAAGAATTTTTAAGTGTTAGTGCACTGAAATACATTTTCAATTCCTAAGACCCCTGCAGGAGAACTATAACCTGGTATTAGTGGAACGATAAAACTCAGCATAACATCTATCTGCTTCCAGCATTTCAAGAAGCAGGACCCAATGCTGAGAAACTCACAAGATCCAAACAGTAAATACTGAGGTAAAGGACAATGCCTTTCAACTTCATACAGGTCTCCACTATCTGATGGCAGAGCATTCGGTGCTAGATGTCTATAGGGCATTAACAGGTCCCTAATCCTAGCTTAAAGCTGGTCAAAAACTCCTGACTTACCTTCAGTTCTTTAAGTGCTTGAGCACGTCTGTAGAACGCCTTGATGTTTTTAGGATCTAATCTCAGAGCTGCTGTGCAGTCCTGTACTGCTTCCTTGTGTTGCTTCAGGGTCAGGTAACAGAGAGCTCTGCCATACAAAGACCTGGTTAGAGACCTTTGTCTAAAAGCAGCATCTGCTGCTGCAACGCACACAGATCTTAGTTAACCCCAGCACAGCGCAAAGCTGGAGTCCCCAAACAATCCCTATCCTGACATGTTACTTTTTCAGCTCAACACCTGTTTCAGTTAAAAGGGCGAAAAGTAGTTTTTCAGTCTGCAAAAAAGAGGATGTTTACAGCAATAAATAGAGCAGCCAGCACTTCAAGGGTGGAGGCTTGTAGCTACACCAGTCTAGAACATGACCTGCTTGTCTTGGAAGTACTCTGAGTATAGCAGCGTGCACTCTGTGATTCATGGGGCAGCAGACACTACTCAGAATAACGCAATCCTGGCAGACAAGCATTAAAGGGAGAACCCCCCTAGCAGTCCTAAACTGAGTGTCTCCAGGCTTTTTGCAGCATCTGATCAAAGAACATTATACAATCTACTTGGAAGACTGCACTGGGGGGGAACATGTGTGGGTGTTTTGTTGGTGTGTTTTTTTATCCAGTTGTCTGGGAGCAAACATCAGGCAGCTTTGTCAGATGAAGTACCATGGTGGCTTTTATAAAGGGCCAAAAAGTACTTGGGCAAAGAGCTGAGGAGTACCTGTTGGTGTAAGCTGCACATTCCTGGTTGAGCTTTAAGCTCTCAGTGTACTTCTCAATTGCCTTTTTATGGTTTCCTTTCTTTACAAGTTCATTTCCTTCTTCCTTCAGAGCTCGAGCTCTCTCTACACCAGCAGCAATCTGGTCTGGAAACAGTGTGAAAGAATACAGAACACTATAAAACTGATAAGATCAGAGCAGCCTCTCAGAAAGAAAATAGCCCCTCTACACATAGAGGCAAGACAGAGAGATCAAAGGATCCAGCATCAACCAAGCAGGCTCTGGCAGAACCAGCAACCAGGCCCAGGTTTCTGGGGATCTCAGGCTGCAGACACACCAAGCAGGGATGGCAGCTGCCTCGCTCGCCATCACCCTGCTGATCTGAAGGGCTGTGCACAGCCAGGGACGTGCTCTCACCTGGGTGTCCCTGCGGTGTGCTTCCAGGGGGCGCATCTGCGGCGGGGGCTGCTGCGGAAGGAGCGCTCCATCTCTTCTGGGCAGAAATGGGAACCGTGGGAATTGGTGGGAGCTTCTCGCGCCAGTTCACACCATCCTTCTCCAGCAGGGCTTTAGTCATTCTGGAAGAGATGGCTGGAGGTCGCTCTGTTGGCTGGATGGGCCACTCACGAGCCAGCAGGGTCACTTTATAACCTGGCTCATACTGAGGACAGCATCTCTCCACTAACGCCGTGACATGCATCTAAACTAAGCTCCTTCCACAGACAGGGAATTAATGAAAGGAATATCTTCCTGATAGCAGGGCCAAAAATACCATAGGATGAGGGTTGGGGCTGTCAGTGCTCAGCTGGGCAAGAGATGTGTGGGTTATTCCTAAGCCCGGCAAGTAACGAAGTGAATCAGAATTTTCTCCAGGAAGAGAAAATGCCTATGGCAGCCTGTAATCCCTGTGAGCATAGGGAGGCTTATAGGACAGGATGCTGGAACTTGTAAGATTATTATTTCTTTAAAATAGGTACTAGACTAAGCAGAAAATTCCACTGAAAACATTCCCAGCCCTCAACAATGTACCGGCAGCTTGGAAGGAGCTAAGGGCGTTAGCACACAGGAAGCATGACGAAGCCTGCCCTTCGCACAAAGCGTCGGGGCCTCGGTTGTTTCATTAAAGCGCTCAGGACGCAGCTTGCTCCTGGCATCGCTGCAGACACGGAGCAGGGCTGCCAGCAGCCGCTGACCGAGCTGCTCTGCTCCCGAGCCTTCCGTCCAGGGAGCGTTCGGCATTACCTGTTGACACCATCGTGCGCCGACTGTATGGAGCAGTCGATCTGCAGCACGGTCTTGTAGTCGACGTAGGCCAGCTGGTAGCTCTCCAGAGCCTCGTAGGCTGCCGCCCGTCTGAGGAGGGGTTTGATGCCAAACGGGACCAGCTTGAGCGCGCTGTGAGGGGCAAGAAGGTTACACAGCCTGTGAGGCACCCGGCAGAAGTCCCCGGATACCTTCCTACAAGGCATTCAGTAGGCCCGGTCTAGGAAATACCGGACGGTGGGATCAAAGTCTTTATGTGCACTTCAAGCGATACGGTACCGTGGGAAGAGATCCTGCGGCAGCGAGCTTTTCTGTCTTGTTTTCTACCCTAATGAACTGACTAGAGCAAGGGAAAAGAAGGGAATTCCCTCCTCCCGGCTGGCAACCAGAAACATAGACCCGCTTTGGGGGCTACGCCTGAAAACTTTACACCTGCAAATCAAAGGCGAGCGGTACTTTTTCTACTCCAGTGTGGTGCAGAAGTGGAGTAAGTCACCAAGGTTTACCAGAGGGGTGCGTTTTCAGCTGGCGATCTGCTGCTGCATCACCTGTGGGGGTCCAGCGCCCCAGGCGAAAAACCCCTGGGGTGAAACCCCCCTGAGTGAAGCCCCCCTGGGTGAAACCCCCCCAATGTGAAGCCCCCCTGAGTGAACCCCCCCTCAGTGGAACTGCCCCAGTTTGCAGCCCCCCCCGGGTGAAGCTCCCCCGGGATGAGCCCCCCTGGGGCACAGCCGGCCCCCCCCGGCTCACCCGCAGCAGTCGGCGACGCAGAGGCGGCAGGCGCCCTCCTTGAGGTGGCAGGCGGCGCGGTTGGCGAGCAGCACGCTCCTCTCCTCGGCGGCGGCCTCCCCTGCGCGGCACACCGGAGGGGCTCAGGCGCCGCTCCGACACCCCCCGGCTCCCCCTCGGTCCCCCCTCCCCAGCCCGGTCCCCTCCTCACCCGCGTCCTCCAGCAGCGCCAGCGCCCGGCCGTACAGCTCGGCGGCCGGCCCGTACTGCCCGCGGCGGAACTCCTCGTTACCGGCGCGGCGCAGGGAGCTGGCGCTGCCCCCCGCCGCCATCCCTGGGGCGAAACCGGGGCCGGCACCGGGAGCTGGGCTCGGGGAAGCGGGGCCGGGGCCGGGCAATCCCCGGAGCCTTCCGGCGGCGGAGCGGAAGGGGCGGCGGGCTGCCATGGAGGCGTGAGGGAGGCGGTGAGGGAGCGGCCGGCCCCGCGGCGCCATGGACGGGGTGCAGCTGCGGAACCCGCGCCGGTAAGGGCTGGCTTGGAGGGACGGGGCTCCGGCGTGAGGCTCCTCGGCCCCACCGGGCCCGGAGGGACGGGGGGAGCGAGGGGAGCACCGGGGGTGCCGCGCCTCAGGTGTCCGGGCACGGCGCTGCCAGCCCCGGGACGCCGCGGGGTGGGCTCGCTCCTCGGGTCCGGCAGGAACGGGGCAGTTTGCCGTCAGTGTGGTGATTAGGCTTTTAAATTAGGCATCAAAACCTTCTCTTTTCCTCCCCTCGAAATAACGTAGGCCTTGTTTTAACCTCAGCGAGAGGAACCCGCCTTTTGTACCGCCGCTCTTTGGGCGCCTCGGGCATGGTGCCTGAGGTGGTCGCTCACGTTTTTTCCCCTCGTTACCCCATCCCGCGCCCTCCTTCCTCCCGCTCCCCGAGGATAATGTTCTCTTGCTAGGCGCTTATCTTTGCGGGGAAGCTGCCGGCTGCTCTCGGCATTTCGCCACTTCCTGACTCTGCTTCTGTTGGTTTCCTCCGCCTCAGGAAGCCATTCTTCGTGCTGCAGGCGGGCACCGCTTCGGACGGAAACGGAGTAACCGGGGCCCAACCAGCGGCTTTTCGTTCTGGCTATGAAGAAACCGGGGGGAAAAAATACATATTTAGTGTCAAAATTAGTACGTACGTGCCTGGAGTGGCGGTCTTTAGCAGCAGCAGTAAGAGCTTTTTGCAGTTGCAGGCAGCCGCGCGTATTTCATCTTAAATGTTGGTTGCCGTGAGGCTTGTGAGTTCCGAAGGCACGGGCACTGACAAGGTTCTGGGTCTTGGAGAGTTGTGAGAGCTGGAGTTTGGCTAGGTTTCTCTGGTGGGGGTCAGTTTTTCTGGTAGTTTGTGCCAAAAACTTCCTCGTGGGCTATTGGGTGCTGCTTATTTGATAGTAAAAGAGTTTGTTTTCAGAACTTTTCGTATATTTTTAGTGTTTATACATATTACATTTATAATATCTTTTAGAAATACAAATGTAGTCGTTAGCAGCTTTAGGAAGTTTCTTGGCGAACAGCTCTCCGGTGGGGTAGAAGTGAGCTGGAACAAGCGTGGTGGATTTTCTCATTGCTTTCTGTAGGGAGTCTCCCTGGAAGTCCCACTGGGGTGGGGGTTGGTAAGTGAAGGATCCCAGTACCTAGCACGTTGCACTAAAATTACCTCGATACGTAGAAGGTATTTCAGCAGACCCTTAGCAATGCATTTGAGAGGAACAGACCGAGCAGCGTTAAGATCCTCAAAGTCAGATAAGTTTCCTTTCCCTCTCCCCCACCCCCCCCTTTTTTTTTTCCTTTCTCCCTGATAGCATTTTCCTAATATATGTCCAGGCACAAAGCCAGTATCTGAACTAATGTCCTTAAAAACGGACAAACGAAATTGGTATTGCCTGCATCCTCCCAACAGATGTATTCCTTACGTACTATAAGACCACAGAGAAGACTGTGTGCCCTTTTGCACAGCCCTAGTACTTACCTTCCATGCAAGAGTTTGAACATTTGCAGGTATGTTCGATAGCTACAAGAGACTGCAGTGCCAAGTTGGAATTGACCACCAGCGTGTAGATCCTCACATGCATTCCACAAAGAGGCACTGTAGATCTGTGTGCCTGAACAAATTCTGGTCTCTGTAATTCCCGGTCCTTTTTTGCTATTAGATAATGATAATATTTGTTTTTCTAACTATGTGACATAAACTTATTTGGTAATCAATTTACTTTATGTAAGCCTTCCAGATACTAAAGTGGCATTATTTATTCTTTTGTTTCAGCAGAGCCCCCATTTGCAATAAAATTAAACGTAGTAATTTCTCTATTCTTACATATACAGGCAGCTGAAGAAGTTAGATGAAGACAGTTTAACCAAACAACCTGAAGAAGTTTTTGATGTGTTGGAGAAGCTTGGAGAAGGGTATGTGCTCTATTACAGTGGGCCCAAAGTACATTTCTCGAAGGGCAGATGTGTGTAATGGATATATGTTCGGTGGTCTTTGATTTTTCACTTTGTCACGATCCTATTACTGCAAAAGTATGCATTAGTGTAACGACTGCATTTGGTTAGTAACGGAATAAATAATTTGTTTGCCAGGAGTAAGATGTCTTCATTAAACCAAGCAATAGCTTATGGTTCAGCAGAAGGCGGTCAAAATGTTGTTGAAAAATGGCAAACTGGAGTGCTTTGTGGGAACTCAGGAGGTCTTGTAGTTCATCCCTGGTACCTCTTGTGGAAGATCTGTGTGGTGGGAAGGAAATTGTTTCATTGTGCCACTTGCTCAGGCAGAGCAGTTTGGGAACACTCAGTAAGTGATGTGTTTGTCACCTTAAGCAGTTCATTTGAAAAACCGAGTGGGAATTCTGCCTGGCTGCTGTAAGCAAAGAAGCTGGAAATAAGACAAATTATATCTGACAAGAGTGAGCAGAGCTCTCTGACCAGAGCTGCTGTTCTTACTGTTGCTTAGCTGGTACCGTATGCTGGAGAAAGAGATGCTGCTTTGGTTGGATTTGTGTAAAAGGCCCTTCCAAATCTATGGGTGCATAATGATGATTGGCTCCTTTCTGACCGTCTCAGCATGCTGTTATATGTATAGTGTTTACAAGCTTGTGGACCGATTATTTAAATTAATGTAAAAATATTTGTAGCAGGAGGTATTATTTTTTTTTTCCCCAAAGTAGGCACTTGCAAAAAGCATAACATTTGCATTTTTAAAACGGTCTTTTATTCATTGTTTGCTATTTTGTTTCATAGTTCCTATGGCAGTGTGTTCAAAGCTATTCATAAAGAAACGGGTCAAGTTGTTGCAATTAAACAAGTTCCTGTGGAATCTGACCTGCAAGAGATTATAAAGGAAATATCCATAATGCAGCAATGTGACAGGTAAATGTATACTGTGAAACCTATCATCAGTATGTAAAGAAAAGTATTGCCTGTGATCTGGCATTTAATCACATAAAAGCGATGATGTTGCCTTAAATGTTTTTTAAAAGGCTGGACTTGTACGGTCAAGTTACCTCGTATCAACTGAGTCATGTTAACCCACCATTTGGGTAGTGTTAATTCAAGCAAAGGTAAGACAACGAAAATTAAGCTTGCAATGCGAGAGCATTAAGCTAACTAAGTTAAATAACCTTGCGCTTGCTGCCGGCAACGAGCGAGGCGTGTGAGCAGGTACTGCAGTTGTCCCGACGCGCCGTAACTCGTTGAACAGTGGTAACTTGATTGTGGGTTAGCACAGCGGTTCCCATGTCCGAGGGGTAATGAATTACACACAAGTTTTGGTGTGGACATAGAAACTGTTAGGAGAGGGGCTTGGTTTTGCTTTTTTTTATGCTCCTTTTTTTTTTAAGAGGCATGTGGATGAGAGCCACTAATGCATGACTACTCTTGCATGTGCGTCGTCTGCTTAGGTGGCAGAATTGTCCTTCACGGGGCCACTTTCTGCCTGTGCGGGTTATAGCGCGTTACAAGCTGTCTGCTCACGTTAGCATGCTCAGAATAACTTATGGACTGATGTTTGGCTCTCTGGGTTGTTTTTGCATGTTTCTTGTGGGAAAAGATGTTATATGAGCTCAGGCAGACAAGACCAGGAGGTGCAGAAGACCCCCTGTCAAAGTGTATCCTAGTCTGAGAGTTTAAAGTATACAAATTTCTTCTGATACTGGGAGTCTAGCCTTAAGAAATGCTATTTTGATAGACTTCAGGCATAGAAAACCATTTAAAGTAACTGGCAGTAGCAACATAAAGCTATGGTCCCAGTCACTCTGTTGCATTTCACTCTCACTATCTTTAAATGAAGATGTCTGGTGGCAGCTAACTAAATGAAACTTTTAAAGAATTTGTTCTTGAAAAGTCTTACTGCATAACCTGGAAAGCATTAATAGGTGTCTCCTTAAAAAGAAATTAAATATTAACAGTGTAAGTCCTAAAATGAGATTTTACAGTTATGAACAGCAGAGGGAGTGAATCAATGGAACATCAGATTTTCTGTGCAAACATTCAGGGACACTGACTTCTTGATTTTGCTGGTCTTTCGTTTCTTCATTAGAAAATATTTGGCAAGGAATAGAATAAGTGCACTTTTATGCTTTAACTTTCATCCCACAAAATCAGAAAGGTTCCTTCTGTTAGTTTTTAGCTTTGCCTTTCCCAAAGGGCAGATGGTCGTTCTGACAATAGTGTACTTCGTTAGGTTGTTTGCTTTTTTGGCAATCTGATAACTGACTGTATGAGGGAGTTTTAAGTTGTACAGGATTCCTAAAATACATCACGTTCCTGAACGAAACTGTAGAGACAAGGTGTATGTGGTAATGGGGGGATATTCCTCTTAAGGAACCCCATAGCTATTTTCTAGCAAACTTTTGACCATATTTAATATTTCCATTTGATTGCAAATGCTCTGCAGCAGCTTTACCAGGGACTACTGTGGTCCATTTCTCATTCCCTTGGTGCCCTGCCTTCTTGCCCACCGTGGTACTGACCTTGTATTAATCCAGTTCTGGGAGCTAAATGAGACTGAATGCTGGCCCTTCCTTATTTCTGTAGGACTCATTTTCAGACATTTTAACTCCCTGAATCAACTTTTTGGCAGGTTGGTTGAGGGAAGAGGCCTGGCAGGACTGCAGTAGCCCTGTGAAAGTTCAGACTGGTTTGGAACACTTTTGGTCAGGGTTTCAGTGGCACTTCAGCTCTGGATTTTTAAAGCCCGCTTAGGGAGTCAGCAGTGTGTTTTGCTTTTGCTTATTCGGTTGTGCTGGTCATCAGTATTTGACCCTTTGGTTTCTTCTTCCTTTTTGACATTTCACAGTCCTCATGTGGTGAAGTATTACGGCAGCTATTTTAAGAACACAGACCTGTGGATAGTCATGGAATACTGCGGTGCTGGATCCGTGTCCGATATTATTCGATTACGAAATAAAACTGTACGTACTTTCTCCTTTGAATGTTACAAACGGGAAACATGGGTGTCCAGCAGCTCGAGGAAGCTAAGTAGCGCGTGCACTGCCTTTTGGGCATAACTCTTATGAGGTGTTCAGTGCCTGACACAGCCAGGGCTGCCACCTGAGATGCAGGCCCTTTGTTCCCCTGAAAATGAGGGAGCTGGTTATATTAATCAAGTTTTGGTTATTTGGATAAAGTAATCAGTTATCAGAGTTTTTGTTAAGATGTTACCTTGGCTTTCCTGAAAACCCAGACTGATTCTGAGTAGCACGCTCTACTTTGCCTTACTTTTGGTTATTGCAGGGTAAGAATTACAAGTTGTGAGAGGGTTGTGGTGTGTATGTACGTGTATGATGGTTGTAAACTAACTCAGCTACGTAATGCTGAAGGTTGCTGACTGAAAGCATATGGACTTTTCCATTAGTCAGTATGGCAACCTTTAATGAAGGCAATTAAATGCCAATTAGTAAATCTCAGGGAAATACAGACTGAAACAGCATTGTGTTATATCTCAGCAACTGATAGGTTGATAGTAACTCTTCTTTTCTTTAGCTCACAGAGGAGGAAATTGCCACAATAGTGCAGTCAACACTGAAAGGACTAGAGTACCTGCATTTTATGAGGAAAATACACAGGGACATCAAAGCTGGAAATATATTGCTAAATACAGAGGGGCATGCTAAACTTGCAGATTTTGGAGTGGCAGGACAGCTTACCGTAAGTAAAACTAAGATGACTGTGTACACTTTCTCTTTTTAAACTGCATGTAAGTATTATGTGCTTGTGGAGACTTTAAGATGTTCTAAACTGCTTTCTAGAACTTTGCATCAACATAATAGGACACTAGAACAGCAGCAGATTAGAGCACGGCTTCCTCTGGAAGCTGCTGTACCTAAGTAACAGTCTGTGATGATGTTTGCTGTTTGCCTCAGTTCATGTCTAACTTCTGTAAGCATGCTTCAATTTCCCTTTGCAGTCCTCCATATCCCAGTCTTGCTTAATCTAGTAATATATGTGCGTGCAAGTGACAGATAATTAGCACGATAATTCATTAGTGAATGCTTGTGGCTGATACAATTGCCGTTGTCTGGATTTTTATCTTACTCTTCTTCTCAGGATACCATGGCAAAACGGAACACAGTTATAGGGACCCCGTTTTGGATGGCTCCAGAAGTGATTCAAGAAATCGGGTATAATTGTGTTGCAGACATCTGGTCTCTGGGAATCACTGCAATAGAAATGGCGGAAGGCAAACCACCATATGCAGACATTCATCCTATGAGGGTGAGGACTGCGGCCTTTTAAAATGTGTTGCTCTGTGGAAATGATTTGCTATTGTAGCTGGCTGAATAAAATGCCAACATGCCATCTTGCTTTTAATTTACAGAAAATGAGTTATTTTCTGTCAGTTGTTTGTGCTGTAGATTAAATGAAAAACGGTTCTTTGAGAGGGAGAACCTGCATGGAAAGGAAAATCATGGTCCTGTTCTGTCAAGACATAGCTGCATCTCCCTGTGTTGGGTGTGAAGAAACATATTTTCAACTATATATTCTCCAGAGTTATTTTTTTTGCATGCAAGCACATTTTTTTAAGACTTAAAAATGGCAGATTCGTGCCTCTTGAAGCATATAATGGCTCAGACAGAAGTGTAAGCACCTAGTGAGAAAAGTTTGATTTGTTGCTCCGTGTCCCTTCTGAGCAAATTTATGTATAATATTGGTATAAACTCTTCAGAAGCAGCAAACTCAAAGTGTCAGTCGTTCTTTAGCACCTGTGTATATCTGTGTGTGTTTATGCTAGGAAGTTTTAAACTTCGTTTGGAAATCTGGAATATTCTTCTGTTTACAGGCAATTTTCATGATTCCTACCAATCCGCCTCCAACATTCCGGAAACCAGAGATCTGGTCAGACAATTTCACGGATTTTGTGAAACAGTGTCTTGTCAAGAGCCCCGAGCAGCGTGCCACCGCTACGCAGCTTCTGCAGGTCTGTCTGCCTTTCCTTGCAAGAACATAAACTCTAGAGAAGGCCGCTAGTGTAGGCAGCGCTGTGCCTGTTGAGATGTTGGTCTCATTTCTTGGGGGATCCCATGCACTACAGATTTCACTAATGTCTGATTAAATTTATAGCCAACTTCAACTTTTCAGTTCTTCCCCAAGAACTGGTCTGATTTCAGCTTCCTATCTTTCTGGAGGTTTTTGTTTTGCCTTCAAATTCTCATCGGCACTGCCAAGTGACTGTCTCTTAAAACACTAAAAAGGAGAGGCACAAATGAACGTAATTGCTCAGAATGGTATAGGCATGGCGATCTATGAAACTGGCTGTATACAGCTAAGCTTTTAAGGAATAAGTAGGGTTTGTGGGAGGGGAATGAGCCCAATGTTTCACAGCAGTAAGTGCCTTTAGAGTGGGATCTTGTTTGGGTGGGAGGGCTCCCTCTTGTGTTACACAGGAATATTTGATTTTTTAATTTTATTTTATTAAGGTATTGAGTTAAGCCTTAATTTTGATTGGAAGTGGGCCATTGTAGCAGTGTCTACTGTTATATGTTGGTTCAGGTGCAGCGCTTACTAACTTTTAATATATCTTGCAGCACCCATTTGTTAAAAGTGCCAAAGGAGTGTCAATTCTGCGAGATTTGATTAATGAAGCAATGGATATCAAGCTAAAACGTCAAGAGGCACAACAGCGTGAACTAGATCAAGAAGATGAAGAAAATTCGGTGAGTATTTAGTAGCAACAGTATATGAGGTTCAATATCTCAGTCCTTGCATAATGCTTAGCTGCTGCTTTTTTGTTTTTTTTGTTTTTCTTCAGTATTTTGTTCAATTGCCCATGGATTTGACTTAGTTCTTGAATTTTCTACTTTATGACTCCTTAACCTGATGCTTGAACTCTGCTCAAACTTTGCATTTGAGTGGGACAGTCAGCATGTCCCACCTAATATTTAGCTTACTTAATTAGCTCAGAGTGTAGCTAAAGACTTGCGATTGAATGTGATTATATAGTAGCATATGCAAGACTTTAATATAGGTTCATAATTGGATAATATTCTTTATGAAGTAATGAAAACTTTTTATTGTAGATTGAGGTCTTAGACTGCTCTGCTAGTATAAAACAATATCTGTGATACACTATGCTGTGAGTATGTTATGTTGTTTTACTATTGTTGTGCTTTAGAACCCCCCATATAGAAACTTTCTACTACACAAGAACAACCGACAGAAATATGAGGTGAGGGCATGACAAGTGTTGAGGGCATTGCTGTGAATTTACGTCCTGGGTGCCTTGGTTCAATGGTTACAGCATGTGAATATGGAAAGCATGTTGAAACTTTTTTTTTTTTTTGAGCCTCTGCTTGCTTCAATCTGGGTAAATGAAATGGGCAACAGAAGGCATTGTATGCCGCAGTCCTTTTCAGAGGTTGGACATGAATAGCATGTTGCACAGTAAAACAGATCGAATACATTGTTCATCTGGTTTTCCAGTTTAGGACTGCATATTTATTCAGTGTGGAAGTAATTTTATTGGTCGCCTTGCCATGATGTTGGCTCTAAGAGTGTTGTCCCTACCCTCTCCCCTTCATTTCTGACTCGTCTGGGGTCTTGTTGCTGAGAGATGGTGTCTCTGTAGTGGAGCTGAGTGGTCTCTGTCGGGGTGTGTGTGTTTTCCTGAAGCTTCTGTATTCTGTGCCTGCTAGCAGAAAAGTGTTCTCAAGCGCTTCCCAAGTGCTATGGAAATTTCTGCTGTTGTTCTGTTAAATGATGTGTAGCAAAGGAATTTAACGCATCCTATCACCCACTCATCTCCACATAAAATATACTTTTCCTCCATTAAGATCTTGTGTAGTTTTTTTCCTCCTCTTGCTATTCGTTTTGAGAGTGGGAAGTTAATTATATAGGCATGCTCGACAGTGCAAAGAAAAGGCATACAACAGCAGAACGCGGAAGGGTGTACTTTTTTCTGATAATGACATGGAAATGGAATATTACGGCTTCTTGGGCTAGACCTGTGTATTTCCTCTAGCGCTAATTCAGGCCAGTAAGGCCATGGTCACATATAGATTAAAGAGCCATGAGCTTTGTACTTACAACAAAACATTTGCTTTTTTATTTATTATTTTTTATTTTTTTATTATTTTTTTTATTATTATTTTTTATTTTTATTTTTTATTATTTTTTATTTTTTTTTTAATATGTAGCTCCAAGGTGAGCTGCCTAGAAACTTTTTGCGAGATTTAATAAGTAGCACTGCTCTAAACCTAGAAGGTGATTTCTATTGCTGTTGTGGGATACCAGGTGCACATTTCCAGGAAACTAAATAGATTGTAGTAATTCTGACCTCACTCTTCATGAAATTCTAGTCATAATTGATACCGAGAGACACAGCCTAGCAAAACTACTTGCTCTGGCCAATGTAAGTATCTTCCAAAAAGCTGTCCTACCAGAATTTATTTCAGAAGTTTGTGTTTTCTTAAATATTCTGCCTCCTGAGCTGTGACAGCATTAGTTCAAATTTCTACAATATCAATTATCTGTTAACAAATAGAAGAATAAGAAACCATTTTTATCTGAAAAAGAAAAAAGACTGGACTTTGATAACTTATTTCATTTAAAGATCTGCAAATTTTTTTCAGTTTTCTTCAGTGCTTCTGAATGTTATAGGAGTAAAACTGCCCAAATGTTGAAGTCAGAGTTCTGAAATATAGGGTAATCACTTTCCTTTGGGGAGTCATGTGCACTACAGACTTAGAACCGTTGCAGTCTAATAACTCATAATTTGGTGAACTGTATCACTTGAGATAGGGGTTTTAGGTCAACTGGTATAACTGGCAGCATGAATAGAAACATAAATGACTGAATGAGTATTGTAATCTACTTAGGGACACGTCACCAGGTCAGGAATGAGATACTGGTTGTATTGAGACGTCTCTGCTGATTGTTTACGTGCTCTCTTATTTATCTACATGCATAAACCAAAATGTCACTGGTTTCCATGTATATTTGTCAAAATCTCTGAATTAGTAAGATTTGCTAGTATCCTTGAATACAGCCACTCTTCACAGGATTTGACCATCATCAATAAAAATGTATTTATGACATCTTTGTACAGGAGGAAGATGAAACTGATTCAGGTACTATGGTGAGGGCGAGTGGAGATGAAACCAGTACCATAAGAGCTGTCAGCACACTGGGTGATGGAGCCAATACGATGATAGAACTTGATGGCACCTTGGAATCCCAGCTGGGTACAATGGTCGTAAACGCAGAGGAGGAAGAAGAGGAGGGCACCATGAAAAGTAAGAACACATCTTTAACTTCTACAAAATTACTGGGAAATCGATGCAACACGTAAAGGGCTTCACTTATGAAATGACAGATATCTTACACATCGCAAACACAGCAAGGCATGCAGTGGGAAGAGCCAGCATCTCTAGACTTCATGCTTTTTTTAGTGTTGCTAAGGACAGGTTCAGTAAGGACAACCAAATAAACTGTGTGGCTGTTCTGAGACACTCAGGTTGAAATCCGTTCCACGCTAAAATAGAAAATCTTACTAAAACTACAAGCCCTATTGTAGGAAGTAATATTTAATGTGATGTGACTTTGATTGCTGATAGTCTGTGCAAGACCTAAGAGCATGACTTGGAAAAAGGTTGAGAGTATTTCTTGGATTAATGAGATGATGATGAGAATCTCCTTGGAAAAGCATAACAAGAACAAAGAAATCTTGTCTCAATTATGAATTCTCATAGAAATGTGTTCCTGCAGAATTGGTAATCTCAACAGTATCAAGGCAGAGGTAGTCATAGATGACTCAGCTGGCCAGCATGGATGTTTGTTCAAGGACTGAGGAAAGTGCTGAGTGGGGGCTTGGCAGCAGTAAAATATGATTGTCATAGGCAAGGCTTGTTCTTTTGGCTTTTGTGCTATTTCCAAAGGCTTCTTTGGCTATCTCATTTTTAAGCTTTAGCTATTGTGGAAGAAATAAAAATTCTCACCACGAGTGTGGGAAAAATCCTTTTATCAGGAAATCTTGCATTGAAACCTTCTTCCATGCGGGGGCCCTCTAGAGCTTGTGGAAGGATCCTGCTTTCCACTAGCAGTGAAATTTCAGTGGAACCTGTTTAAAGAATTTTGCAAACTTCGGCAAACACTGATTCAGCCCTGTAGAAATGTCTTAGAAATGGAGGTGTCAGCGCATGTAGCAGCTTGTGGCAACAAGGACAATGGAGTAATGCCATCAGGTTTTGTGGAGTAACTAGCAGGAGGCAGGTGGATACTCAGAGTAACTTAATAGGTCACCCAAAGAGAGTGGGGTGTGTTACCAGCCTTCAGTCAAACAAAGTGGCTGTTTCTTTATACATAGAAACAGTTTGTGCTGTTCCATGTCAGGATTTGTAACGACAGAGGTATTATCGTCAGTGGTGCCCCTGTACCGGCTATCAAAGCTGTGTAAGTGAAGCACCACTTGGATTTATCTCCCTCTGTTTAATGGGTGTTTGTCTTCTCCCCGTCTTTGTGAGATTGCAGTGCTTGTAGCTCAAAAGCTCTGCTTCTCTCTTTGAGCTAGTGTACAGCGTTTTGAGGAGGCACCTCCGATAATCTCTTTTACAAGGACATACTCACATTTTGAGCAGAATCGGTTACGAAGACATTGCAGTTATGTATTGTAGCAATGATGATGCTTACGTGGTGTAGCATCTAGCCTCACGAGGGAGCTCCAGAACAAGCTCTGAGAAATCTGGAGCTGTGACTAGAAAGATGAGTTTTTCTTTTAACCCCCTTAGACTTTAGGCTTCATCCTTCTTTAAAGCACTGTAATTCAACTACTCCTGTGTACCGGTGTTCAAAGCCAGGCATGCGGTGGAAGCGCTTAAGCAGCTCTGCCTTCTGGAGGAGGCTTTTTGAGATCCCAGGAGCAAGTGGTGCCCGACACTGGTACCACGTCCCTGGTGAGAGGTTCTGCACAGCAGTGTCTAGTGAAACCCAGCTGCGCCCAGCACTGAGCTGTGCTTTTATAACTTGTAACTCGATTACAAAAAATTAAGCGTCAGTGAAAGTGATTGTACCAAATTAAAATGTAACTTTTTCGTAACACCTTCTTCTCCTTCTCCCACAGCAGCATAACGCTAAAATTCTTGCTTCCACACAGATAAGTTCTGTGATTATTTCTTGGACAGTGTCTTTTAGCAGCTTGCAAATGCCCTTCGTGTGAATTGCCTTTAGCTCCATCTGTCCGACATTTCCATGTTCATACTTGCTTAACAAGCAGTTAAATTGATTTAACTGCAAAGCTCATCTGTCTGCTGCAGAGCTCTCTGGAGCAAGTTTTTGTAATCCTCAACGTAAAAGTTATGGTGGCGTTCGGAAGCTGCTGAGTTTGAAGAAGCTTCATTGTTTCATATTTTTAAAGAAGTCTGTGTTTCACTTGGCAGCTTGTGTTATGACTCACAATAAAACCTGCTTTAAGTCAATAAAGAAGTACAGATTTTTCTTGCGTGGTATTAGTAGGAGAATTTAGCTTTCCGAGGTGGCTAGGGCTGTTTAATGACAAGCTTCTGAGCTGGTAATCTAGCTCTTCCACCTAATTTAAGTAAATAAATAAATCCATGTGTTCAACCGTTTGCTTTCACTTTATTTTTGTAATGTAAAAAATATTTATGAGGCATTGAAATGTGTTGCTTTAGATAGGCTTGTCTTAGAAATCTCAGACAAACAAGTTTTCACAGCCCTGAAGGTGATTCTTGCTTAAATCAGCTCATGACTTTTCAGGCCCAGAGGAGACCCTAGTATTTTAAACTGTAGGGGAAAGTTTTGTTAGTTTTGTAGTCAACAGAGCTGTAATTCTGTTTGCTTAAATTCTTCCATTTGCTTGGCTTTTCTCTGGACACTCAATATAAATATTCAGGCAGCATTAAAAATGTCACTATGACATTGTGCTATGCATTTTGAAAGCACTCCAGTGATTGCATGAAACTGCAGATAGTAAATTGTGCCGTGACACATTTTACTTACAGATTGATAGCTAACAGATTACTTACAGATTGCAGTTCAGCTCTTCCATGAAAACTTTGGAAGTAGCTGAAGGACTGTAGATGAACAAACATTTGTGGTAACAGACATTTCCATTGTGGTCGGGAGCTGGAGTAACTTTTGAGCTGTGAATATGTCTGCAATCATCTTTTTAAATTACTCTGTATGAGAATATATAGTGTTTATTGTGCTAGTAAATACTGCCACATATATACATTAATATATATATATTTTACTCTTCCTTGCTCTTTCTGCTTAATTTGCTGTAGGTCTTTAGACATTGGAAACTTGGCAGGAGTTTGTCTTTTCAATTTAAAGAGTGGAACATAATTTTATAATAAAGCAGATAAACACATTGCCTTCCTTGGACTGTAATACGATCAGATCCAAGTGAAATAGGATCTAGTTTGTCTAGTACTTGAATCTGCCCTATTTTCTGTGTTAAAGTTTCTCTTCCTTTTTGAAGCCTGAAATAACACTGGAGAATGTGGAACTGTCAGCAGTGATGGGAGCTGGGCTGTCTGTTTTCTGGGTTGAGATGAATGAGGGATTAGGAGAGGGTGGAAGAATTGTGGGTGTGGGGTTTTTTATTAATGTGGCACACGTTCTGTCGAGCATCTGGTGCGGGGAGAGACCAGAAGCTCTGGTGGCACTGTTGCCTTGATAATGCAACGTGCAGGTGAAAATTCTTAATTGAATTTTCTGTTTTGAACGTTCACAAACTAAGTTCAATTCTTAGAATAAAGTTAGGGGTGGTCTTGGTTCTGTAACGCTTTTACCATCTTCGCACTGGTAAGCTTGGTTGTTGGGTCGTTTTTAAAAGATATTTTTCTTTTCAAGAGGAGACTGGATTTCATTGAAAGTCAAATGAGCTGAGATGCAGACTTGGCCATTTCCTATTAGAAAAAAAGATTCAGAGTAAGCGTGTGAGTCTTGGAGTGTTTGTGAGGCACACAGCGGCTGATAATTGAACTTAAACCAGAGCAGTGTCACTGACAAGATTCTGGAAACTTTTTTCCCCCTAGTAATTAAGCCGTACTTGTTCATGTAAAGCAGTAACTTAAACAGGAGAGTGAATGTGGATGGTAGAAGGTTTGTGTGATTGCATTAATATTATAATTGAATAAAATATGGCTGGTATGTAGCTGAGATAGCTATAGGTGGTCTAATGTCAGTGGTTGCCTGAGCTCGTGTAGATGCATGTTATCCAAATCGATAATGCAGGTATTGGAGAGAATAGCTCCACATTTTATCAAAGGCATCGGATGTGTTTGGCCTCTGTTTTTTCCCTGTAGGAATAGCAGCTTCTTACTCCTTAGCGTTATTAATGTCCAGTGGTACAGTTTTGTGTTTAAAATAAATGGGTCCATTTAGGTGTAATTGAACCATAAAACATTCTTCGTGTTATGCATTTAAATAACGCACTGTTTATAGAAACACCTACATTGATTGAATTCTCCTCTGACTGTAAGAAGCATTATACTGCCACTCTTGAATTGTGGAGAATATGAATCTCACAGATAAGTCTCCCATCTGTTCTATTCTTTTTTTTTCTTTTTTTTTTTTTTGACTTTTATCTTAATAACAGGCTTGCTGGCAAACTTTACATAAACAGCAGCTAGCCTGGTTTGTTCAGGAATATCGAGTTGTGTGGACATAAGGACAGTATTTTTGATCAATGGGAGGAATTGTACGTATTGTCATTTTGTTGTTTTTTTTTCCTGTTGCTTTTTTTTCCCCTTCACTTGAGTAGTGGTAGACTACTGGACTTCTGTGTGGTGTCTTAGCATTTAGAACAGCGGTTATGTGCAAACCAAAGGAGCATGAAGGGGGGTTAACTCTGGGATCTAAGCTGGATGCTTGTCCATCTTCAATTGCCATGAGTATTTGCCAGAGCTCTAAGACGAAGCTAATGGTCTGTTAATATTTATATTTTCAGAGATGCTGAAATTGGAGAAAGAGATGTATGTGTTTAACAGAGCTGTTTTTGCTGTTCCTTACAGCTTATTATAAGGCACTCCTGTGTTGTGGTGGGGGGGGGATAGGAAGCAGAGAGGATTTTTTCTTGAGCAAGATGAGAAGTATGACTAACGGAGTACTGAATAGCATCCAGGAGGCAATATGTTTCAGGAGACTCAACCAGAAGATGGGGTAGCAGTGTGGCTGTCCCATGTGCATAGATATTTGCACATACGGGCAGACTGTGGCCTACCTGTCTTTTCTGAGAATAAACGCGCTTCCTACTGGATCAAAATAAAGCACAGAGAAAGCTGATCAGGAAATAATCCTGATCAGGAAATAATCCCTCTATAAATTGTTAAATTTCTTAATCACAGAAGTTTGAAACCAAATTCATTTTACCAGCAGTCCTTTGAGCTTCAGGGAAAAAAATGTTCATTGCCATGTTGCTTTCTGTTCTCTCTAGACAGGCAAAAGAGTTTCCAGGTGATGAATAGAGAGGGTGTTAGCAAATGCTTACTTGGTTATGTGCCATTTTGGGAGCCTGAGCTGGTGCCCACAGCATGCAGGACCCGACGAGTGCAGCCCCATCACTGAGGTTGTTTCTCATTCCAGTTCTCCAGAACCTGAGCCAGATGATGCAGGATGTGAAACGTTCACTTCTTGCTTTGTGCACCTTCACATCTCACAGCCTGTGTCACGTAATGTGGTTTGCTGCTGGACTAAATTAGCAGCTCAAGCAAATGAGGTGAAAGACAGGTGTCCTGAAAGTCTGTGATGGAGGGAGAAAGCTGCTATAAGTTCATAATCTTTTTTGAATTTTTATGGAGAAGAAACATTAGATCTCCAAAACGAGGCAATCTGGTCTTTAATGGCTTTCGTTACTGTGAGGATTTCCTCCCCTTTCAGAACGCGTCCTCAATTACATAGACCACAGCTTCGGATGAGTGCTGGTGCTCTTCCTTCGATGTCTCCGATGCCTCACGTTCATTAAAAGAGGATTAGTTAGGATACCCAGCATTGATTTTGGTGGTCATTTAGGAGCTCCCTCTTAATAGCAGGACCTGTCAGGCATGTTCTGCTTTGATTTAATTTGAGATAGGCTGTAATTATGGGAAGTCTCGTCCTCATAATCTTCAGTATGTACCAAGTGTTATGTGGTCTGCTTTTAATGTGAGGAAATCTCAGCTTCTGTTGCCATGAGTTGAATTCATTAATGATGGAGCACTTCTTGCTCTGGTTGAATAAATTGGCATCTCTCTGCTCTGCTGTATAAAATGACTCAGTCCTGTTCATACTGTACAAATTATGCTGTCCAGCTGTTAAAGTTCATCTGTGATCTCAGAGAAATAGCCTGAAGCAAATAAAACTACGGTTCCATTTGAAATTTTAATATTAATGAAGTGTTGCTTGCACATAATCATCGGGTACTGTTTTGTGCATCCTAAATACATGAGCAATTTGAGTCTTAGAGTTACATAATTCAAACTAAAGCAGGCAGAGGGGAACTTTATGAAGATTACTGGGGACTAAGCTTGTTAAATGAGAGTCAGTGGAAGATCTCTGTTTATTTAAACCACCAAAATGAAGGATGAAAATAGGTACAAGAACTATAAAAAAAAAAAAAGGCAAGGAAGGGTGGGTGAGTAGTGTAGAGACTAACGCTTTGAACGCCTGAGAGCTGAGGCTCTCTCAAGAACAAGTGCAAGTACACAAGCTAGCAATAAACTTTAGACCGAAGGTGAGAGGGTTTATGGCTCTAGCGGAACAGCAAGCCTGTCGACAGCAAGGACAGAACAAAACAGTTGCTTTACAATGGCTCTTGATCCCTCAGTGAAAAGGACTCTATAATTTTGTATATGACAGCAGAAACTGCTTCTCCCAGGGGACCCTCTCTGGCCTTATGTCTGACAAAAGGCAGCAATGGTGGTGCTTACTTTAGGGTTAACATGAGTGCTCACCGTGCCTCTGCAGAGCTTGGTTTGGAGCTCCTGCTCATAGGGGTGGATCTCCCTGAGCTTTGCTTAGGGCATTCATAATTCTTTCCTAGCACAAGTGAGTCGATTTGAAAAAAATGTGATCTTGTTGCTCCTGAAATCCTCTTAAAATGCAGGTATCTTCCAAAGCCGAGGACAGTTGTCTTCCTAAAGATTGCAGCTTCCTGGAATCCTGACAAATTTGTATTCTTGTACCAAGTGTCTGATTTTTTTTAATGTGATATTGCTAGTGTAGTAATTCATCACTTCATGGTTGTTGATTTAAATTACCTTCTTCGTAGATGAATGTTCCCCTTACCCAATCCGGTACGGCTGCTGGTTCTTAAAATCTACTGCTAGATGCAGCCGTAGTTCAAACATGTTTGTAGTGTGATCCGACTGCTCCCAGTCACCGGTGTAGCTCCAATTTTTGTGAGGGAAGGGAGGAAATCTCTCACCGTGGCTTCAAGAATAGGTATTTTAAATAACACTGTATTAACTTAAGTGACTGGAGTAAGGAGCACACAAAACGTGCTCCTGAGGTTGTTTCTTTCTCGTGACAGGCTCTGTGATTCTAGAGCTCACCCTGGCTCGATGATAGCAATCGCTTTGAAGAGGAAAAATCACAAAACAAGGATTCTTCTGCTGTCGAGTAGAGAAGAATAATCTTAGAAAAGCAGAAATTATAGTTTCATTACTCAGCAAGCTCCTTCAGTTAGATAGAGAGGTTGTGCAAGTTCCACTTCCCTTTTGAAGGTTTCCTTTGAAGTTCATGAACTTCTGAAAATTTTCAGTCGTGAGAGCTAATTTGACAAAATCAACCAAATGAGTTGCTTTGATTTCTGGGACTAGATGATACCGAATGATTTGCTTTCAGTGACATTCTTTACTGGTGGAAGAACAAGCTAAATCTTGTGCTGGTGTGACTGGCTGTGCTGTTTCTTCTTTATCATTCCCCTTTCTCTGCAGCATCATAGGGAAGTATAAATGCCTTGAAGGCTCTCCACACCCCCTTTGTCCTCTCTTGCTCGGTGTGAGGAGGTCTCTGTGCTGCAATCAGCCTCTAAGACTGATCTCATCCCTTCCCTCGAGTTCAGGCAGGTGATTTTTTGGGAGGAAGGACATTTGTTGTTAGAGTTTTCTCACACTCCTTAAAACTTGTCCTTGCTGTAGCCTGGCAAAGGAGAGGATCGGGTATGCCGAGGCCACTGGCTGTTTGCTGATGCTGCCTTGCTGGCTTCTTGCAGTGCCCAGCATGATCTTTTGGCTTGTCTGGGCTCTTCGTTGGTTAAGGGCTGTCCCAGTGTGTGTGGTGCATGTGGCTGGACGTGGCTCTGCAGTACTGAAAGGGTAGTTACTGAAATCAGTAGTAAGCTGAGCACAGTGCTGCTTTAAAATTGTGTCACAATACAAGGAGATATCTGTGGTTCACCATTTATTTGGGCCCACCAGTTTCACATCTTTTCTATTTCACCCATAATGATGTTGATGTTTTCCTTAGAGTTTTCTGAACATGAATTTGCACTGGGCAGCACTTGGGAGGTCTCTGCAGAGGGCTTGTCCTTTACCGCAAGGCCAAAGTACGAGTGGCCCTGTGAGCTCCTGCTGCTCTGTGCGGCTAGCCCAGACCTGCAGTTCTGCAGTCAGCTGGAGCAGCTCCAGCAGAGCCGTGGCGTTCCATTTGTGTAATTAATACAGCTCCTAAAAGATGACCGCACGTCCCCGTGGTAGGCCATTAACAGCTTCAGAGAGCTCTCGTGGCTCAACCCTCTAAGCAACTCTTAGGGTTCTCCACGCGTTCGTTTCGGAACCTTTTCTTGTCACTGCAGGGTGACCTTCTAATAAAAGGCTTATCTCTGCCACAGCTGTGATCTCACTTTCTGTCAAATATTTGTATTTTAGTCTAACCCGATAAACCTGGGAACTTAAATGCTTTTTGGCACAGAGCAGCTTAGTGCAGTGTCATCTCAGCAGCACCTGATTCTGCAAATAGCACTGATCGATTTTTGTCTTCGGCTGCCTGTTATCAAAATCTTAAAGACATAGCGGTGTGACTCTTGCGTTGAATTAATAGCAGATCATCTTCGGAAAGATGACGCTGCTTTAAGTGCCAAGACTGACAAAAAGAAACCCAGTCGTGCTGGGATGATAATTGATTTTGGGTAATGCGTTTCTGTCTCCGGGAGCGTTTCTGTCAGTCTCGCTGTATATGCTCCCCAGCTGAGATCAGAACAGCAGCTAAAATTTCAGATATTTTGATCTGTATTCTAGATCTTTTCCACTGTGTATTATCTTTTTCCGTTCTTTGTCAGTAACTTCTATTTTTTTTTAAATGTAACTTTAGATGTGGATGTCTATAAACGTGCTAAAATCAGTGGCCAAAATTGAATGTAGATTATAGCATGTGCTCGAAAGGCCTACGGTGGCTGGATATGGCTTTTGATAATTTGCTCACGCTGCAATAGGTTGTTCAGTAGATGACATTTACAAGTATTGCAGCAGTTGGTAAAATACAAAATGTGGGGAAACGCGTGTGATTAAGTGAGACAATTACTCTCTGGTACAAGTGAACAGTCTTAAAGAAAATGAGTTAGCCACTGTCATCTGTGTGAAGCATTTGCTTTCAGATTCTCCTGTGCAAACAATTGTTTTCAAAACATACAGTGCAAGCTTAATTTAGATGCCTTTTTATCTAGGAAGCCAGGATTCAATTTGAGACCTAAGCTATCTCTCCGCAAGCTGTGTATAGATTAGCCTAGGTAGGAATTCATTTATTTTTACAAAATTTGTCAGTGTTAAACGTTGCCATGATTGGCCATAACACGAACAACTTATCCCCTGCTTCAAACAGGCTGGACTGCAACAGAATGCAAGTGGTGTATTTACTTCATTCTAAATAAATGTTTTATCACTTAGCTGTAATTGGATTGCTATTGTATTTCAGTAATTATTCCCAATAGCAAATCTGTTCTCCCCTTCACAGATATTTCCTGACTGACCTTCACGCAGTCTCTGTCTGAAGATGTCTTTCTTGAACTAATTCTGTATTAGCTGGTGTTTTGGTGTGATTTTTTTTTAAGGGAACTACTGCCGGGGGTAGAATGATTTGCCTTTGCTCCTGCTTTTTATGGTGCAAAAGATTAAGCATCTTGGTTTGTGCCTGAGCTTTCAGCCGACCCTTGAAGGCAGTAGGATGCAGTGCTCTTTCAAGATTCATCGTGATGTTTGGAGTGTGTAGAACACAGCTTCTCTCAGTATCACAACCCAAATGTCCTGCCAAGAGTTGTCGCACTTTGCAGAAATTTGTCCCCTTTAACATGTAGAAAAATAACTTCCTCAGTTATCTAATAGCTGACTGAGGAATTTGTACACTTGTCTGAGGATCGGGCAGAGTCTGCCTGTGAAGTTCTGCATCGCTGGATGGCGATTTTACGTTCAAGAATAATATTCTGTGATTAAATCTTAATGGGTTTCCAGAGTAGCTATTTTATTTTATTTTTTCAAGGGGAAGGCACTGCCAAGTGCCTTAGAATCCGAGAGTCCTCTTTGTGATCAACTTTGTGCACACCCTGAGGGGAGACTCTCTGCGTCAGGCAGAGCTAGCGAACCACTTGGGACCGCTCTGTTTTCCCTGTGTAAGTCCGCAGCTCTAAACTTGTGGTTGTCTGCCTGCCGGACAGATCATATTTATTTCAGCTGTATGGCATTCGACAGGGAACTTATTTCCCAGCCCAGAGTGAGGTGTGTGTTTGGCGATGTGGATGCCACGTTCGGTTAACACTAGGATATCCTAGTTAACACTAGTTATCCTAGGATAACTGTTGGGTGAAAAGTGTTGTGTGGGTGCTGATTCCCGATCCTGCTTTCCGAAAACAATGGTTTCTGCATCGGCCAAATACATGTTTTAAGTATGGTGGACCTACTCCACTGTCTAGAGAACCATATTTTATGGGAACTAAACCATTTCACTCGGTATTGTCACAGTGCTCGCTTCGATTACGCTGACAGGTTTTTGCGAGGCATTTTATTACGAAGAGCAGCCCAGTGGCATTAACTTATAAGTAGTCTTTAACTGCATTTGCAGCTGTTGTGGTCTTGTGGTGCACCACCGTTAAAACATATTTTCTGTGCTAGCCTGCCTTTTCGTTCAGATCGAGACCACGAGATGCTCGCTGCAGCTCGCAGGCCGGTTTTAGGTGAGTGTAGTCTGGGCAGCGTTTGATGCTGTGCCAGCTGAGCTAGTAAAGAAATCCCCCTGTGGAAATGCTGAAGGTCCTTCAGTCTCGATTCTCTGTGATCTTAAATGCTGTCTTCTCTTCCCGTGTTGGCTTTTATCCTGTCTCTGCCCGGAATCAGCATCATCCCCCCTCACCTCGTGCTGCTTTGTGCCCTGCAGCCGAGGCCGGCGACGCTCCTGGCACCCACCGGGCCCACGCAGCGGGGAGGCGCCGCCATCTCTGAACGTAGGGCCGGGCCTTTCTGCCTTCAGCCGTGGAAGCCCGTTCGCTTGATTCATGTGGTGTAACGGCACTTAAATGACACGAGCAGGGATTCGGGTGGTGTGAAGGCTGAAGGAAGATGGGAAGAGTTAGTGCTGGTATCCATAATCCCACCAGCCGCATGACGTTCCTGCTTACCTGTGGGACTGTAGTGTTACTGCTCGTTGCTTTTAGTGGGCCAGCAGCGTTCTTCCCTTTGTTGCACTCCTGCTTGTTCTAGAGAAAAAACTAGAGTTGTGTAAATCTAGTTGTGCTGAAGCTTTGTGGCTGTATCCTTCTGCTGTCTGTGTGAGTGAACTCTGTCACTGAGAATGATGCTCAGGAGGCCTCCTCCTGAAAATCAAGGCATTTGTATTCAGGTTACTGAGACTCCCCTATCTCCCTTTGTATCTTTACTCATTTCTTATTGCGACAGGTTTCTTAAACATGGTCTAAAATTGAATGGTTACTCTATATTTGTGGCTTATTCAAGTAATGCAGTAAGAAAGTGTGTACAGAGGAATTAACTTACAAAACGAAAACCAGGACAGTCAACTTGATAGCTTACTGTTTATAAAAAGAAAACAGCTTAGCAAACTAATTAATCCTTTCTGCCCGAGAAGTGTAGACTTTAACTACTCCTACCCGAGACAAATTATGAAATTTGTTTGGCAAACGTGGCCTTTGAAAGCCTGTTTTTTGTACCATTCCATTCATAAATATAGAGATGAGTTTCTGCTTGTAAAGTGATCCTGTTTGGTTTTAGAACTTGGTGTGTTCTGCGAATGCCTGCAGCCCGGCTGGGATGAAAGAACTGCTGCAGCTGGGAGCAGTTCACCTGTAGCATGCAGCTCACGAAGCCTGGCTACCTGGTAGTTTGCTGTGAAGGACGGATTACAGCCTAGTGCCTCCAGCAGTGCCTTCGCTTCTCTGGTGGGCTTTGAGCTTTCCTGCTCCGCTTCTGGACACTCAGGAATAGCTTTATGTTTGAAAAGCTGCTGAAAAATAGTACGTTACCAGTGTTACATGATTTAGTATGTGCTAAAAAGATGAACTCACTTTTGGGCATGATGTAAGGCAGTATAACTGAAAGTATATTTTAAAAAATAACTGTTTTTTTATTTTTTCTTTTGTATTTCCAGGGAGGGATGAAACCATACAGCCAGCCAAACCATCATTCCTTGAATATTTTGAGCAGAAAGAGAAGGAGAATCAAATCAATAGCTTTGGGAAGAATGTGTCTGGCCAGACAAAAAATTCATCTGATTGGAAAGTGCCACAGGATGGAGACTATGAATTTGTAAGTCTATACTCTGAAATTCAATCAATGTGACAATCTTTAAGAGTTTCAGTCAGAGCTGCTATACGATTATTTCTTGTTTTGACAGACTAATGGAAACTTGAGGAGATTCTAATTGCTAATGCATTCAGATGGGGCATTTTGAAAAAGTCATTTTCTTCAAGTATTTCTGAGTTATCATAACCAGACATTATCTGTATGCTGTTCTTGCTTAAAAACAAACAAACAACAACAACAAAAAGTATGAGGACCTTAAGGTAGAAGCTTAGTTGCCTTACACATTTAAAATTAAAAAAAAAAACAGATGGCAGTTGAAAAATGCTAATCCTGAATGTGGGGTGCTTGGCCAAAAAAAAAAAAACAACACTATTACAGCCTTTGAATTTCCTTGTTTTTCTTGAGCTTCAACACTACATTTTGTGTTTCTATGTAAATATCAAGCATGTCTTTATTTTTTTTCAAATCTTCATTTTCAATCTTTTCTGAGCACGTGAACATCAGATTTTCAGGAAATTTTCAGAAGTCAGAAGAAAAACCATAGTTTTCTGTGTTGCATTATTTATGGAATGTTCTGATTTAATTTTTTGGAAGAGGGGAAAATTTCTGATTTGAGTTAAAATGCTAGAAGATGCGTGCTCTGCTGAGCACTGTTCCGTGCACTGCATTTTCCTTCAATGATACTTCAGTGCAAGCACTGCCAGCTTTAAGTGCATTGTACACCCTCCTGATGCTTGTTCACGTTACCCGTGATTCATGTCACGCCGCACTCAGTCATTGGTGAGATTCACTCCACCTTCACAAAGCCGTGCAGAAGGCGAGATCCCTCTGCTAGTCACGACGCGAGGCAGCAGAGATGCTTTACTTCGAGGCTACAATAGCAGGAGCTGTTTGTTCTGGCTGTACGGATTGTAAAGACTGTTGTTGTTGCCTGTGTTTTGCAGTCTTTGCTGCTGCTTCTATGATTTTGCTGCTTAGACTGAAAAGAATGGCTAGCTGAGGGGACCTGCTGCACTTTTTCTGTAGTCCTTGGCACTACGTTATGCTTAGCCTGAAGGCTCAAACTCACTGCATAAGCATGTTCTGCAAAAGTAACCTGTGAACTGACTGTGTATCACAGGTCTGTGATACAAGCCAGCTGCCTAGTTTATCTCATTAACCTTACATGCTATAACTTAATTGAATGACAAACAATTGTTTTTCGATGTGTGGTATTTCCCAGGAAAGACAGGATGCTTTGGAGTATCTTAAAAATCTTTTGTGGTCTGCAGAAGATGGCCCAAGGGGAAATTTGCTGTAATTATTTTTCTTCCTAATTTGGTTGCTATTGAGTGTAGCACTTACCCTCGCTTCCAGCGAGAAGGATGCACTCCACCCAGCACGCAGCGAGCTCGAGGTGCGGGCTGCAGCCAGGGAGCAGTGCAGAAGGATCTGTGCAGGGAAGGATCTGTGCCGTTCCAGTGAGCAGGACCTGCGAGTATTTTTAGAATGTGCAAAGCAACTGTTTGACACGCGTGTGACCTTGCTTACTGATTTCCATTAGTACTGAAGTATTGCCATGTGCATAGATTACCAGTGCGCTGGAAGCAATAAAAGCAAGCCATAAAAACGAGCAATAAATCGGGCTTTGGGTCACCTTCGTGTAGTAATTTGTAGACAGCTGTGTGTATTTCTCTATTTCTACTATGAATATACCAGCCTGTCTTGCATGCAAATTTTTAATATAGCTGCCTTCTTACCTGGTCACTTCCTTTTTTTGTAGGAGAAGAAAAAAGCTTGAAAATAACCCTAATAGTACACACGGGTGTTTGTACAGTCCTTATCTGAGGGCTAGTAGCAGTAACCTTACGTCATGTGACATAGACGAAGACTTAAAACTGGATATTTTTTCCAGTTCAGCTAAAATTTGATGGCTAGCTATTGGGTAAAAGTCTTGTTTATTAATCCTTAGTAATTGAAAGCATCAGTGCAATAAGCTTTGTGGAATAAGAAAAAATACAGTATGCGTTGGGTATATCAAGTACATCTGTCCTAGACTTGTGCAGCTGTAACTTATTTCTGCACTGCCAAAGCAAATAGGTTTGAGCAGGCTTTGTCTATAGAGTTTGCAGGATTCCGAGTAGAGATGAGATCAGTGAGATGCTGGGTGAATACTAGTTCCTCCTGAGCCTTAAGAAGTGATTGAATTATTATTGCTTTGTGCTACTACAGACTAGATAAATATGCCTTGAGTTCTGTTCTGTATTCCTCTCCTTCCTATGTGGCTAGCACCTGGAGTCTCCTGTCTTATAAAAAAAAAAAAAGGCAATATTAAATTACGAAAGATTTTTGTTCTTTTCTTCTTTTCCCCTGTGGTAAAACCATTTGACCTTTTCTTGACTAAAATTGTTCCTCTGAAGCAGGCAAATAAGAAGCTATTTATATCACAATGGCAATGTCACGTTAGATAAGGCTTGGTTCAAGTCAGCCCCGTTCATTGCAAAGCTGAAAACCCAAAGATCCTGTACTAAAAAGTGATGAACTTCATTCCCCCAAAACGTGATGCTCTAGCCATGCCCTGGTTGTTGTCTGAGATGGCATAAACCCGCTCTGCTTCCAGCCTTGGGTTTCTGAGGCAGAAATCATTACTGGCTGATGAGCCAATGCCTGATGCTGTTCAAGTTTGTCCCCGCTCAGGTTTCAACAAGGATCTCTGAAGATTTTAGTCCTGCTTGACTGCAGAAATGTTTTCAAAAACATTATGATTTATTTAACATGGAAACAAAACACTAATTATGGGCAGAAATTCTTGCTATAAAGGAGGAAAATAATAAACTCCGGTATGAAAATGCTGCAGGGGTAGGCTGTTAATGGGCAAGCTGCATTGTATGTAGAATTCCTAATTGCCATAATCAGATCTCAGAACTTTTGTAGTTGAACTTAATGTTGCCAGTGAATATTAGTCACATACTACTGCACAAACTTAAATTAATAATGCTAGAACATTTGTTTAGACAACGTCATACGTTTTTTCTCTTTAATCTTTCTGTAGTACTGTACCGTGCAGCGTTTCCTCTCTTAGACACTACAAAAGGCTCATTTCGTATTTTTTAAAGCCTGCTCTGAGCAGGCAAATATTCCAGTATTGCTTGTGGCTGAAGTGGGATCACTTTATTATTATTATTTTTATTCTCTCCCTGCTTCAAATCAGTCTTGCCAAGCCTATTGCAGCAGGTATTTGTGGATCATCCAGGCATGAATGTTGTGTATTATACCACTAATCATTTTACTGAAAGTCTGTTTCAATAGGAAATAATCAGGTTCCAGCCATTCATGGCTTGTGATACCTGTGACGATACTGTGACATTTTCAGTTCTACCCCATGAATGCAGTCTCACTGGGGAAAGTAAGTGGCACGTAGTGCCCCTGGCAGTCTTGAATTTTGCCATCAGGACTCTGCTGGGGTTTTTTAATGCCTATAGTGTTGAACTTGGGTTTTGCTGTAACTGTAGTTGTTTTTTTTTTTTTTTTCTTTTTTCACTGAGTCTTTGCTAATCAAGTTATCCTATCCGTGTCTTGGATGTGAAGTCAAACAGGACCAGAACACGCGCTAGAGCAAGAGTGCCGCACGACATCAAGTCTTTCTGCCGGCTTCACACAAGATGTTGAAGCTGTTTGCTCCAAAGCTTCTTTGGTTCCAGCACTTGTATATCTGACCTGTGTAAGGCAGCCTGTCAGGAGCTTAATTGGTACAGATGCTTCTGTGCTGTGTGTAGCTGCTGCTGCTACCTGTGCCTCCCTGGAAGAGCTCCAGGAGCCGGGCAGAAAGCGCTGCCCTTCACCTGCGGGACCTCAGTGCAGAGCCGCAGCCATCAGCGGTCGTTGTGTGCCCCGGCAGGCTCGTCCTGCTGCTGCGGCTCTGGGAAGGAGGCTTACATAGAGAAGCAAGGTTTATGCGTCCCTTTTAAGAAATATCCTGCTTGCTTTGATGAGACCTTGATTTGCTTGCATCTCAGTCTTGCTGATTCAGACCTCTCCTTTTCCCGCAGTTAGCAGTAGCCAGAAGTTTCATTTTTTTTCCTTCACGCCTTGATTCAGTGAAGAAAGGTGTGCCTTCATAGGATCTCTCACTGAAGCAGCAAAACTTTGGAGCAAAACTTTTTTTCCTTGCAAAAACAGCATGAATTTATATCCTTGGGAGTGCCGAGGTTTGCAGGAGTAGGAGATGTGGCAAATCTCAGCTTTCTGTGGAAGCTGGCTGTCACAATGACCTGTGTTTGCAGGTTCACCACTTCAGCCTACCACGAGAGAACCTGTGGTTCAGGTCCTGTGTTTCCATGCTGTGAGTGCTATTTTCAGTACTAGTTCATCTTCAGCTCCCTTCCAGAAGCGTCTCGCTGTGGGTATCTAGAGACCTGCCCTGGGCAGCATTCCTCTTTCTGGCACAGAGTCCTGCTGGGGGCTGCAGCGAGCAGGAAGGTAAGCGGGGCCAGTGCTACAACGGAGAGAGCAACAGGAATGCATTTCACACTGCAGGTTGTAATTTGCTCAGAGGCTAACCTACAGTCTGGCAAACTGTCAAAGGAAAATGTCAAGGAATTTATTTTTTTAAAGTTTAATAAAGTACGTTTTCTGGAGTATGTTCATATCTCAGAGTTTTAGAATTATCTGCACTGCAGGAATTGGTATGGCATCTACATCCTTCTCTAAATAGCTTTGAAGTCTTCAGATTTAGAAGGCATTATGTCCATTTATATTTACCCAATAGGAAACTAATTATTTTGTGCCCGTCTTTAATCTGGTTCTAGCCAGAGCTTTTAACAGTAACTGCTTGTACCTTTTTTTTATAACATACAATGAAAACAAGCTTTCCTCTTAGCTGAATAAAGGTATAATTCTTTTTGCTGAAGTAGTAAAGAAAACTATAATTTTCTATTTACTGAGTGAAAGGTTTCATTGTACTGCTGTCATCTGGGATATACTGTTTTTTATTAACATCCTCATTTCTGTGCATTTTGTTAGTAGCTTGGAACGGTGCATTGGAAAGAAAGATTAAAAAGCGAAATACAAAACCACCAAACATTTCTGACATCTTTACCAGCAGAAGAGAAAAGCATGTTAGTTTCAGCGTCTTCACCTTGCTCAGTTGAACTGATGGCTGTTGGTTGTGATGAAATCAAAATGTGAATTGTTTTGTCTGGAGAAGAGGAGGCTCAGGGGAGACCTCATTGCTCTCTGCAACTGCCTGAAAGAAAGGTGTGGGGAGCTGGGGGTCGGCCTCTTCTCACAGGTAACTAGTGATAGGACTAGAGGGAATGGCCTCAAGTTGTACCAAGGGAGGTTCAGGTTGGAAATGAGGAGACATTTCTTCTCAGAAAGAGCAGTCAGGCATTGGGATGGGTTGCCCAGGGAGGTGGTGGAGTCACCGTCCCTGGGGGTGTTCAAGGGAAGGCTGGACGTGGTGCTTAGGGCCGTGGGTTAGTGGGTGATGGTGGTGGTAGGGGGACGGTTGGGCAAGGTGATCCTGGAGGGCTTTTCCAACCCTACTGATCCTATGATTCTCCTTGCAGTTTAGACAAATCAGTTAATGCTGAGACAGCAAGAGCAGGAAATTCTTACTGAAAAGTTTACAGAAAGTCTCATGATTTCGAAGCACGTTAAATCACATTAGGATCACGTTGTGTTTTTGAGTCTGGTGATAGATACCAACCTGCCAATGCCTGCAGATCAGAACCTACGTCCGCACGTCAGGTACGGATGCTAACCACAGAGGATCGCTGCAGGCTGGCGTCTGAGCCAGAGGGGTGCAGCGACCGACACGGATCGGAGCTCTGTGCTCTGCTCAGCCCTGGTGTGACTCTGCAAGCACTGCAGCTGGTATCTCGCAGTACGTATGGCTCTGTGCATCGCCCTGCTGCTTCCCCTGCGCAGCTGTAGCGTGACCACGGGTTGAAAGGGGACCTCTCAGTGCCGTGTCTTCCCTCTCCCAGCTGAGGACTGCGGTGACGAGCGGCTGTGTGCTGGAACCATCCGTTTCTTTCAGTGGAAGTGATTTATAGGGAGGAACTGTTAGAGGGCAGGTGATTTATTGCTTATCAATAACAGTAAACACGTTCTGCTTTACAATGACCCGAGTCTCTAGTTTATTGTATTCTGTCTGTGGAGGTGTCATCTGTCTTGTGAACAGCTTGTTGTCTACCAGTTACCTGGAACATTCAATGTCTTTGGTTTCTCTGAGCATTCATTTGGATAGCATTTATTAGCAATCTAATATCGATGCTTTATACCTTTACTGCCTTTTGTCTGTCCTTCGTCAATCGATTAAAAACTTGGGAGAATTTTCTGTACGGTTGCAGGCTTTGAAAACACCGGCAGACTAAATAATTGGTTCTTGTTTTGTTGGAACTGGTCTTTGGGTCTCTTCTAGCAATAGGCAAAAGGCATGCTGAGGACATGTGGGTACAGCAGGTGCTAGAAGGAAAGTATGGGCATTTTGTGGGTAAGCTGCTGTTGTGTAACCTTTTGTGGTTTATCTTTTTATAATTCCTGCTTCTAATGTGGTCCTCTAAGCTTTATCTCCTTTTTACTTATCTCTGTCCTTTAAGTAGCTTGGTAAAGGTGTCTCTGCACAAATCGTTATGTTCCTCTTTTCCCTCATCCAGATTACTCAAGTGAATAATCTGAGCTGGTTACTAAGTCTCTAGAAAGTCTCTCTACTTAGGAGAAAAAATATTTTAGAATGTGCACATTTGAAAAACAATTTATATATATATATATATATAAAATATTCTTTTCCAAGATTTGACCAAACACTTCCAGTGAATCCTCAGGGCATTTCTGTTCAAAAGTTTTTCCCCTTCATCTACTATGATCTCGTCTTTTTCCCAGTGGTGGCTGGAATAAAAATTACTTCTCAGGCAGTGATTTACTCACATAGTTTTACTCTGATCATAAAGTGAACTTATTTGCTAGAGTATTCATCAGTTTTAGAGATAAAGGCGGATCTGGGATGACTGATAGATATTCCTGTCTATGTTCTCCACAACTTTGGCAGATTTCTAGCTAGGAAACAAGCAAACTTAAGGTATTTGTGCTGTGCTGAATTTAAAATAAGCTTGCTTTCATTGGGAGAGCATTAAGACCATGTATTTTTTTTATTGAGAGGACTAGACTTAAAAAATATATATTTTTTTTCTGACAACAGAAGGCAATCTGGAATAAGCAATTACTAACGTCCAAAACTGAAATCATACCCCAATCGCATCTCCTACTAATTGAGTAAGATCTTGAAGTAAAGTGTGTTACCTAGATGTAATCTCTATTGTGAAGTATGGTTTATACAAAGAGACAGCTTTTTATATGTTTTATTCAACAGTTTTAAATGTCACCTGCCTTGATTTATAACATTGATGTCCCTTAAATGGATTTCCTTTTTTCCTTTCAGCCATCTGCCAGGAATTTTTAAAGCTCTGCTAATTGTTTGTGCTTCTTTCAAGTGTTACCTTTTCAGCATATTTAGTATGCTCTTCCCAGCAAATACTTTTAACTAGTGACATCTTTATTAAGGAAGGGTGGTTTATTTTGTTACCTTGTAATCAAACATACAGTCGTTTTGAAAAGAAGCTCTGGAACAGCTTGCTTATCTTCTCCTTTATTGTTTGTTAAGTGGTCTTGAATTGAACGTTTGCATGAGGGAGGCACTCTCCGACCGCACTGCAAACCTCATCAAATTCGTGACTGCTTCAAACCACTGGTGTGATTTACAGCAAGCTCCGTGGGTGCAGGTCGTACACACCTCCATAAATCCCTTTGAGACAAAAACAACAGCAACAACAAAAAATCAGAAGATACGTCTGGGTTTAGAATTCGTTGGCAGTGTTTGAAAAAGGTAGCTCACTGGCTTGAATCTTGTATCTGAAGAGATACAAGAAGAGAATAGCTTTCTTCTCCCTTCCATTTTATAACGGGGTCATTGTTCACCACCTGCTTTCACTTTGCTGCGTGCTGACATTGATTGCAAAGCACTTACTGCTACAACTTGCTGTCGAAATTTCATTTTCGCTGGTTTTTTGGTTTATAGCAGGCTTTCTGTGACATAAAGCTTTCAAATGAAACTTGCAGTGAGTGGGAAGCAAACTGAGTTGCTGTCGTTTGTGTTCAATTGTTTAGGTCGCAGCCCTTAATGGAGACAGAATTAACGTCACCTGAAATCAAATTCATACGAAAGCATTCAGACTTGTAAATACAGCATCCTGGACTATCCTTTCCTAATGTGTTTAATCAGCTGAGACTTTGACTGAAAGTTGTGTGGATGAACTAAGTGACTACCTGTGTTTCAGCCAGGGTCTTTGATCACTGGATTTGTTTCACTGCCGCTGTGTGCTTAAAAGGTCAGGCTGCAATGTGTGTTCCTGCTCTGGGAGGAAGGGAGGAGGAATTAATAATTGAAGGTGTGACGTTGGAAGCCTCTCGGAGCATACTGAATTCTTCAGAAAACCTGTTCGAGCCTTGTTATGCCCCCAGATCTGTCTTGGAGGCTGGGTGTGTTGTTGGCACAGTGTCTCCCTTACAGAAAGAACATTGCTGCTCAGATGAGATCTATTTGAAATGCTCCTAAAATCTTCTTGCAACTCATCTGTCAGCAAGAATGTTTGTAAAGGGTAATGCAGCTTAAAAAGACAAGTTCGCCCAGGTTTCTCTCATCTCTGGCAGAAAGGGCTCCTGTTGGAGAGTCTGCATCGGGAGCCTGGAGTTGCTTGGGATTGTCTCTTGGACATCTGAGTCTCAGGGCCAGAAAGGAGGAGTCTCGGGATAAAGTCTCCATCTGGCCTCCACAAGTACTTTGTAGCCAGGGCCTCATCCAGACAGGTGCCTGAAATTATGCTGTGTGGAGGAGCGATGCCAGCTCTGACTTCTGGAACTGGTGCGTTTGCCTTTGTGCACCCTTTTTGCGTATATCACTCTAAAACCTACAGAAAAGTCTACACGTTGCAAATTTCCAGTGGTGGTCGGTGCGTGTAGTTACTGGTGTCTCCCTTCTTACCTCAGCAGGGGACTGCAGTGAGATTTCCATCACATTTGAGCCATCTCTCAAACATAGAAAGTAATGGAGTTTGCAGTCAGCCGTGGCTGCCTACAGCAGCCAGTGTGTACCGGGAGGTTTGCCTTAGCTCATATACCCAGTGACAAGATGACTTCAAAACCCAAGCTTTGCCCTTCAAGAAAGGGGGAGAAGGAGTAGCTTAGCACACAGAGTCTGAAAAGAATATAACTGGAAAAAAAAAAAAAAAAAAAAGCTTGGTTCCTTCTTGTTTTGCACCTTGCCATTACGCAGGATCATTATAAATAGATGCCTAAGTAATAGCGAGCACTTGGGAAAACCTTGCATGGCAAAGCATGCAGGTTCATGTGCCATGGATTTTATGGAGGTGGTTCATTCACTAGGGGACTGCTCTAAAAGAGTATTTGTCCCTGAGATATCAAACATATGCCTCTGGTTTTAAAGCTGACAGCCTCTCCCATGGTCATGCAGCTGTTCATTTTCAAAACGCCCTTGAAACCTCTGCAGTTCCGTCTTACTGCACAAAGCATTTAATTCTCTTGCCGTCTTCCTTGCATTCAAATTGCCAGATATTGTTTCCTCTCCTGTAGCGAAGGAGAGGCAGAGCACTGTCAGCCTGGTGTTTTGTGACTTGCTTTTGGGTACACGAGGTCAGGCAGCAGTGTGGTCTCGCTGGAAACAAACCTTGTTCAGCCACTCTCCTGGAGCAGGAAGTAAATTAGGGGACTAAGACTCGAATTAAACGCATTTGTTGAATAAAGGTTAATATTTACCATGGATGATTTAGTCTTACATCTCTGAAGATGAATCCGCCTGTCTTAAGCCTTTATTGTGCCTATCAGACTTAAGCATGTGACGTCTTCAGATAAGTTAATGTTTCTAATATAGTGTCTCAATATGCTTTTTTTTTTCTTTTTACTAAGCCCATTCCAATCTTTGTGGAAAAGTGGAGAATTTCAAGTTGGCAATATGTAGAAGTATTTCACCTGTTCTTGTCTTACCTTTTTTTCCCCAGTAACCTTTTCTCAGGGGTTCTGAATTTCTTTCCAATGTCTTTGTCTTCCAGTAGCCAAATTCTCGCGCTACATTCTCAATGAAGATGGCATTCACCTTCTGATCTAGCGTTAATCCTAACGGGTTGCCATTTCAGGTCTAGCCATGTCTCTTGGTAATAGTATGCTCTGGGAATTGAGCAGTACGGTTTGAAGGAATCCCTCTTACTTCAGGTGTTCTTACTGCTGCTTCTTCAGGTGCTCTACTTCACTTGGGATAAGTGATCCCGAAGAAATAAATTAATCGTTAATACATGAATGAGTGGAGCCCATAGGAGTAAGGGAGAGAGAAGGGAAGGGTATGTCTGAGTAAGAAAGAAATGCTATTACAGACCCACCTACCCTTCCAAGCAGAACTTTCTTTGTTTCTGGAAATTTTGATTTGTTTTAAAGGAATCAGCACTTTCTGACAGATCGCTTTTCTTAAAAGAGGGGAGGAAAAAAAAAGGCAACTTGGCCAGCTGCGTACTTTACAGTTGATTTGTACTGCTAGCAGGATCTTCAAAGCCTAGTGAAATGATTTATTTTAGCATGTTCAGAGGTATTTTGGTACTCTTACTTAAGAAAATTAAAGCATGACCACTTAGAGAAGAAGGGGGGAAAAAAAAGCTTAAAAAAAAAAAAAAAGCCCTGCTGTGCTTTTCTTTAATCCAATCTCTGGCAAGCAAGTGTCTTTTATAAGCAAGTGATGCTCTTTTTTTGCTCTTATTTTTTTTTCCCTTGTCCAGACAGGCTGACCTTTTAGCTTGATTTCTAATTCAGTTACTGGGGAAAAAAAAAAAACAAGTGAGATAACTTGTCTTGGTGGTCATAGGATTAGTCAGCCACTTTGTAAGTCCCTAAAGGTTCTTAAGGTTTGGACCTCATGAAGTTTAGTGCTGCAGAACAACACCGACACAATTTGTCATTCGCCTTGTTTAGATTGTGTCTACAATATGTGGGATGTTTGTGGAAGTGAATAGTGAATAAAGCTATTCATACTTAGAATTCATACTAAAGTTAAAAAAAAAAAAAACAGGAAATTTAATCTTGAAGCTCAGAAGATTAAAATGCATTGCTCTTAAAAAAAAAAAAAAAAGTAGAACACCAAACTTTTTATGATTAGTCACATCAATGAGTAAAGCTTTGGATATATATTTTTTTTCCTTAATATAATTTCTGTACATTACTGAGGGTAATAACGCTATGCAGGAGCTATATGGTTGTGCTGGCAGTAACCCAAACTTTTTTGAGCCTTTTAGGGATTACAGAAAGGAATGACAAAGTGCAGCTCCTGGCTCAGGGCAGCGCGGGGATGCCAGCGCTGCAGGGTGCAGCGTTCTCGCAGCGGGGCCAACTGCTCTGCGTCCTCGTCGCGTGCGTACGTCCCTGCAGCCCGAGCAGCCAGGGAGATCTGTATGTCCTCTACGCTCCTCTGAAGATTGGTTTCTGCTCTGGGAATTTTCTGACACCTTGCCAACAGCAGAGTTCTCCCCGGCCCTTCAGGCTTCAAGGAAATGGGGGGAAAATACCTCCAAATGGGAGCTGGGGAGACAGCAAAGAAAAGGTGACTTAGCTGGTGAAGGAGCAGCTGTGTGTCTGCAGCGTGTCCATCTCTTTCTTCAGTAGCAGTGACAGGAATTAGCTACTGCAAACAAGCTCGAGGAAGGTCTGTGCTGAGCCAGGAGGATCAAACCTTGGTGCTGAAGGCAGCTTTTGCCTCGGCAGCTGCTGGTGAGTGAGAGCTCCCCAGCAAAGTGGCCCTGATGGCACCAGCAGCAGTGCCTTGCATGGTCAGGGTGTTCAAGGAAAGGTTGGATGTGGTGCTCAGAGACATGGCTCAGTGGGCGATGTTGGCAGTAGGGTGATGGTTGGACCAGATGAGCTTGGAGGTCTTTTCCAGCCTTAATGAGTCTATGATTCTGTGACAGCTTCCCAGACGGCCCGTCAGGCTGTGGTCCCCTGGCTACAAGAGGTAAGCTGGCATGGTGCTGAGCTGCAGAGACAGGTCTTGCAGGAGTTCCTCCTGCAGAGGCAGGAGTTTCCAGTTTAGAAACTTCAGTGCCGGCAAGAGCATGGCACGAAGGACAGTGACACACCTGGCCTTCCAGAAACTCAGTAGGAGTAATGCAGATGTGCTGGGATCGTGCACCTGTATTTTAGTCAGATAAGTGAAGCAGCATGTAAAGCAACTAGGATCCTTACAGGCATTGTACCAGTAAGATGTTTTTACTTCCAGTAGCCATAGAAATCCACGTTTGCAAAAGTAAGATAAAGCTAGCCTAAACACATCGTCTGAGAAGGGTCTTCTCTGATTTAGCTCTTTTAAAATACCTTTTTCCAGTTCAGCTAGGGATTGAATGCTGTGTTAGTGTTTGTATTTGCTCCACAGAAAGTCATACTGTGATTTTACTCATTCAGCTGTTGTAGCTGGCTGACGTGCACTGACTTAAGTAGACATGGCCTCAAACACACATGTTGATCTGCTTGAAAGTTGAGGGTTGTTTTTCTTGAGTTGTCCAGGTACGATGGCCTGAAACAACTGTCTCCAGATGTGCACTCATCGCAGCTCATGGTAGTCCCTTTCTTTTGGAGACTCTAGCCGCAGCGCTGTTCGACTTGTGTTGGATGCTTGCAGCCCATGATGTGTTTTGCTAGCACATTGCCTAAATAATTAAGATGCATTAAAAGCAGAAGCTTGTGCTGCTGAGACTTATTTTTCAAGTCCTTTGAAAGATTAATATCTGTATTTTTAATCTTGCATGAAATCCCACAGTGACTGCATTTCATCCCTTGCTTTCATAACAGTGTGAAACTTCACTGACATTCTCATGCTAAAAGGGGGGGAAATCAAGATAATTAATGTTTGTCTTGGTACTGGGGGTTATTCTGATTTACCGTAGCCTCTGTGCAGCATGGCTTCTTGACAGATTTGTGAAATTGTAGGGACCTGACAATCACGGTGAAAAGTGGGTGGTAAGTGCCTGCAGGTTCTTAGATTCTCACGTCCCTTGCATTGGATACGGTGTTACAGTGAATAAATAGTTAATGCCTGCTCATGCATTACATGAGGCCTCCTTATGCTAGAAACATAAATGAGAACAAGGCATTTAATTTTTAGATCAGTGATTGAAAGTATGCCAAATGGTACCGAGCCAGCATTTCAGGAAAAATGCGAAGAAAAAATGGCATGCTATTCCAACACCAATTTGTATCACCATTTTCAAGACCTAAACTCTGGAGCACTGCTTAGCATGAGAAATCACCCTCTTCATTTAATTTTGGCCAGAGAAATTGAATGCTTCTTTTGCTGGTTTAAAAAAAAAAAGTGCATAGTGCTATTCAGTAATCCATTTCCTCAGGGTATGTGTGGTATGAGCATTTAATTGATACCATGTTTAAACAGTCTTTCAAGTTACAGAAGGCTAACTCCAGAATAGTCTAAGTTCTTACACTTGTCAGAGCTCACATTCATGAATTCTTGAGGCCTGACACCACTCCCTAGCTCATGGGCTTCTCTGGCACTCGTGCGCTCACGCTCTGCAAGCTGAATTGCGCTCCGAGGTGGTTGCTACAAATAGTCACAGCAAAGAAGCACCCAATGTCTGTGGCCCAAAAATAAAACTCTGGTTGAGGAGGTGATAGGAGAAGAGTTCAAAAGTTGAGGTGGATGTGCATCAAACTGATCCGCAGGATCCTGAAAATGAAATGCAAGCGTTGCCCTGTGTGTTATCGGAAGGGGAGCATCCTGCTAGCATTGCTGACAGCTCTCTGGGATTCGAGGTCAAGCGAAGCAAGAGTTCAATGAGTGTCTTCCATGCAGAGCCTCCCTTCCCAAAGGACATCTGGACACTTCCTACGTTATTTGTAGGAATTTGTTTGTCTCTAGTAGCCACTCCTGGTGTTGTGTGATCAGTAACCTCACGTGAGGGGCCCACGTGCTTCCAGACACCTGTAGTCCCAGGCGGTTGGTTGGTTTTGTTTGTTTTCCCCAAACAGCCTGTTACTGAAGGTCTGAAACTTGGTATAAAATGTGACGTACGGGAAGTGTTGTCTCAGTGAGTGGATTTGCACGTCCATCCACGGCACAGCAGGCTCGCTCTGCATCACGAGAGGCGGTGTGGGAGCGAGCCTGGCTGATTGCCGCAGGCACCCGGTTGGAGCTGTGGTTTCAAGGACCGGTGTAACTCCAGGTTACGATTCAGAGCCATACGCTGGGTATTTCCCTCTCAGGTGAGCTCAGAAGTGTGTTCTGGCTTTTGTCCCCCGTACATGTTGTGTGTCTCCTGTTCCCTTGACGGCTTGATGCTGGCAGGGTGACCACTGTTCTTGTTTGAATCTAGTCTAATTTTTAAGTGTCCAGCTCATGATTATTCGAAGTCTTGGCTTCCATGTTCCTCTGAAAATCAAAGTGCGACTGGTAAGTAACTACTGTGGCACCCAAGAGCTGCCAAACAATCATTAGGCGCTCTGTGGCCTCATCAGATGAGCTCGTTCCATGTGTGTGCTTGTACATACACCATTTCTATAAATTCTGCTTTGATAGCCTGTTATTACAGCGGTAATGGTTTTCATTATCTCCAGCAGCAAATTCCTTTTTGGCATTTAATGCTTAGCATAGCTCGGATAACTTGATTTCAGTGAAAACCCTTCTCAAGCCACGTTTAAATTTTGCTTGTCTAAATACGTGCAGGCAAATGAGTCGTGCTCCCTACTAATGTGATTTGAGATGTTTTGAGTTTCCCTGGGGTCTTTGATCTCTGGGTGTACAGTCAAGAATTGTTGAATTGCAGTGTAAAACTAGGCAAAAAAGGAAAATATGTCAACAAAAGCTATGCTAAATAGACAATTTTTTTTGTGTGTGTGTGGTTTTTTTGTTTTGTGTGTTGGGTTTTTTTTAGTTCCCATCTAGCTCATATCTTTTCCACTAAGAATTTATTTCCCTGTGTAGTGTGGGAAGCTGCAGTTTTATTATTTCTGTATTTTAGTCTTCAAACTCCCACTGCCCCTTATGAAGTGATAATTGCTAAAGACGTTTTTTCTAAGGGCTATTTAAAACTTTAAAGTTTGACATCGAGTTATGTTGAGCAGTGGATGCCACCTGGAATATTTGGGTTAAAAGGCAGACTGATAGCTGCACCTGGGTGCTCCCTATTTAAAAAAAAAAAAAAAAGAAAACAGGCTCTTGGTGGTAAAGGTGGGAGGATATTCAGAAAGTACACTGTGAATGTGTTGCAAACATGTTTTTAACTTGCAGAAATTATGGTGGAGGGGTATGACTGGAGGGTTAAGGAAAGAGGGAACTTCCTGATTTCGTACGGAGGATTTCCTGTAGTAATGAGGATTGGAAGTGTCGTCGTTCTGCAAAACTGTTGACATATTTTCACCGTGAGGAAAATAAGCCCATCTCACCCATGTCATGTACATTCCCATTTCGTTCCAGAAGACAGCATCCGTCTGCAGGTTTGAAAGATGACGATAAAGGAACTGCATCCCCTCCCTGGTGATGGATGGGTTCACGTCTGGCACGAGCTTCAGGAATTTTAAGAGAGCATTTGAAAACAAAGCCCCGATAGTGTGCAGTGTGGCAAAGAAAAGGCTTGGTGTTAAATCTAGGGATCAGATTCAGTGTCAGAAGATGTTTTTAACATGCCCTGCCACAGTCTTTGTGATTCCAGGGACCCCAGTGGGGCAGGCGCCGTCAGCTTGTGCTCAGTCAAAATGCTTTGGGGGAGAAACGTGTGAAAGTTGCTGGGAGACAGCTCCTTGCTGTCTGATGCTTGGAATTCATGCAGAAAAAGGCTTTTCTTGGCAGTGTTTTATGGAAGAGGAGCGCTAGGAATGATAGCTGAAGTGGGGCTGCTGGACACCATTGTATTTATGGCACTAGTTTGGGCTGGTCCCAGCCAGTGGTGGCCTTGTGCTGCTGCTGGACCTTATGCATATGCTGGGTCCCAAACTGGCCAAGCTGCAGAGCCTGCTGTAGGAAAGTCAGGCATGGATGCTCAGCAGCGTAAGGCCTGTGGATACAGAGACAACCCTGACAAGTTGTCGGCTTCACATCCAAACAGTTTGCACTGTTAAGGTTTTTGTGGTTGGTTTTCTTGGTGTTTGGGAAGGAGCTGAGCTGATTCACCTGGCTTTGTGTTTGGCAGCAGATCTTGCAAGAGAAACAAACCTGGCACAGTCTGGTTAAAAACACTGGGGCAGTATTTTAGGTGGCCTCTTGCTCAGGACAGAAGTGCCCAGGTATGTGTTTCAAATCACGGTGGCCTTGAGCATTGAACCTGTGGCTCTGGCTAACACCTCTGCAGAAAGCCTTTGTTTATTCCCTTTTTGCTCAGGTTCATTTACATTCAGTACAATATCGGGTTGCGTTGACACTTTACCTGACTGCAACGAATGCAAGTGGCAATTTTTTTTATGATTTTTAAAGTGCTGATTCAAAAGGATGGGAACTCGGAGAAGCAGTTTGCTGATGTGAACATCGTACAGTGGAGTATTTATCAGCAAGTCTGTCTGAAATGCTTGCAAGGGGATGTCATGGATAGCCAAGGAATCTTTTACTTGGAGGAAGAAATTGTATATCAGATGATCTGTTCCGGGTTTGTCCATCATTACAGCGTATGCGTGGAAAGGCTGCAGGTTATATTCTTCTAAAGGGTGTGATTATATATGTCCTTCTAAATTACATACCAGAAATTACCAATATGGTAAAACAAGGTCTTGCTCTCAGAGGTGTCTGCAGCGTGAGGAGCAACCAGCAGAGTGCACGGCCATGGCTGAGAGACTGCCAGGGAAGTGCCTGCACCTCTGATCAGCTTGTCTTCAACTGGGCATTGTCACAGAGCTACGGTCTTTTTCAAAACCCTGAGTAAAAGGAAAACTGTTAATCAAATTGTTAAAATTAGCTTGCTGCATATGTAACCTTGCTTGAACGCTTCCACTGCTCTGCTGCCTTTCCCTCTTGCTGGATATGTTCCACCAACCTTACACCAAGTATTTTAAATCAGTCTTTACATTTGAAACGCAATTCCTTCCTTTAAAAGGTTGTCGTAGTTGTTTGATTACCGTGGATGAAAATAGATAGGTTTTACAAAGACACTTAGACTTCTTGCAAGAGAAGAATTGCTGAGAAGTGAGGAAGGGAATGGGACTGAGCCCTGTGGCTAAAACCAGCTCTAATTACAGCTGTTCCTCGCTGAGACTCTACCCCAAAGCCGTCTGTCATGAGATGCTCTGTCCTTGTCCTTCTTTTCTTATTTTGCTTCTGGCATTTCTCTAAGAGAGTAATGTCACTGTCCCAGGAGCCTAACGCTGCAGAGCTAGATACGCTAGAGTTTAAAAACTTCATTCCAGGAGAAAATCTGTCTGTGGTGTTGACTTACGATGAATTGCCACACAGCAAAGTGAAATGGAGGTCACGGTGTTTTAAGCAGCTCTGTTATTTTCTCTAAAGACACACGTGCGAGTGAGAAGATGAGGTGAGTAACAGCACAGCCCGTGTCCCAGGGCTCGTGTTGCTGCGGGCCGGGAGCACAGTGGGAGCAGAGGAGCGGACATCCCTGCTCTCCCTCTCTGCAGCTGCGTGGGCACTGGTTCTCCTTCATGAGTAATTGGGCTCGCATCAGTTTCGTCAACTCATTTGTGGTGAACAGTCACGTTCTGGGCCTTTTACTGGTGTTGCCCTCTGGCTTCTCTGCCTCTGTGAGGAATAGCATAGCAGTCACAGCCACGCTGACGTTATTCCAGGTGAAAACTCTGCAATGAGTTCATCTACATCAACACCCAGCGTTACGCATAGGACGTGTTTCTGTGCTTTAGATTTCTGCAGTGCATTCACTTTCCTCACTTCCAACATCTCTGGGTTTAATCCACAATCAGTCTCTTCGAGCAGCTACTCTGTTCTGCATCACGCGTCTGCGCAGGTAACCCACTTCCAGATTTGTTATTAATATAGATCTGTAGGCTTTTGCCCACTCCAGGCTTAGCTGTACTCAAGCATCTTCTGTACTTTTAGCCATCTGTCCTGACAAACACAGGAATTGTCAAAACCATTGCATCCATTGGCAGCAGTTGCTTACACTTAGCAGGAAGTCTTTCTGTGTGTCGGTATCACATAGTGTGTCCCAGGATGCTCTGTCATGTTTAAGAGCATCTGTAGGGCAGATTTTTCTTCTTACTGCTTCACTGTGGAAGATTGCAGCTCCGAGATGATTTCTGACCTCCGATGGTTGGCTTAAGCCAAGAGCGAGGTGCTTCAGATCGATTCCCAAACTCTCCTTTGGTATTCTAGCAGTGGTTATTCTGTGCGAGCTGACATCCATCTCAAGATCTGATCCAATATAGACGTTTAATGTATGTGCTCAATACTTTAATTCAAGCTTTCCCTCTTTTTTTCTTCTTTTTTTTTTTTTTAAACATTTTTATTTGACTGTTCAATTCCCTGGATGCTGAGGAAGGGGAATGTTGAATGCTCCACGGTAAATCAGGGTGAAAAGGCAACTGGTGCCATGCATCAGCTTAAGCTGCTGCCTGGTGAAGGTGTGTTTCTGCATATAAATAACGTGTATCTTTGTGGAGGAAGTGCTGTGTCTTTCTAATGAAGGGTTTGCTGATTGGAAAGGCAGAACGACCGCATAGCACTGCTAGGAAGGGGTTGTTTCTCTTGTGCCTAGATTGTTGGAGTGGGTTGTGATCGTACGGCTGCATTTTGTAGGTATGCTAAAGAATTTTAGAAGACCTTATGAGAAATCAATGAACAGATGACTCTGTGGTTTTGGGGCTGATCTCTCTTCCACCTCAGGAAGAAAGATCAGGCTTCGTGCAGCTTGAGAGATCAAACTATACAACTGCCCTTAAACAGGCAGTAATTCGATTGTTGCCATATAGCAGGCAGCAGGCGTTTGACTGTGGTTTGGTTTGGAAGTGGCTTGAAAAACAACTGCAATAGCTGACTAATCAACAGCTAAACCAGGACAGCAGTGTCACTTGTGTCACTTGCATTTAATTGAAGTAAAGATAAATCACTCATTTATGACATTTAGTGAAGGTTTTAAAATTGACGCTTTTTTTTCACCAAAAAAATGATTTTGCCTGTTCTTAGTTTCCACAGCAGGTGGGCCCTGAAAGCAGGTGGTACAAAGTCATCCCCGTTCTGCTGCAGTGGCTGTCACGCAGCGTCTCCTGTGCGTTTCTTGGAGTCTCTTGGTCTTGGAGGGGAGAAGGACTTGGGTGAAACACTCTGAGCGTCCGTATTTTTTAGCATTATCCTAAAACCTTCTCTGTTCCACAGGTTACAATATTATGTAAAGGGCACAGCTATGGACAGTTCAGACTGTCCTGAGCCAAATTTGGCATTTTTAATCACAGAATAAAACTTTTCTGTGCCAGTTCTCGGTGAATTGGCACTCACAAGAGAAACAATTAAACAAAGGGCAGCAGGTAGTAAATTGAGTAAGGGAAGTTTGTCCAGACTAGCCTGACATCTTCACGTGGACAGTGAAATACAAATTGTACTTGCATCTTATATTTGTATGAGGCTGACCCAAGGTGACCTGTTATGTGCGTTCTGGGATTTCTGACTTAGCAGAGGAGTCTGAATTCCTCACCGTGATTGATGTTCAGCCTGATTGTACATAAATGTGGTGTGGTTTTTTTTTTTTCAAATGCATTTTTGTCAATGATTTTTTCTTCCTTTTCCCTTCTGCCTCATTTTCTTCACTTAGCAGAAGGAAGTTTGGTTGCAAGAAAAAGGGAGGGAGAGAGAATTTTGTTTCTGCTCCATTTCAGTACAGCGTTTCTGCCCTAAGACTGCAACGTGAAGTGTTAGAAAAACAGACCACCTCAATGGGGGAAACATCGCACTGGTTGTTTTATACACTCATGCTCCCGCTAAGCAGAATCCATAGCGTATCTGTAAAATGAGCAAAAGCAGCCCAGTATCCTGAAGTTTATGACGGTCCCGCTGAGGGAGGAGCCCAGCAGGAGCAGAGCTGATCCACCTTTCCCTGCTGGAAGCTGCGCTGTGACCTTCAGCTTCCCCGACTCTAACAGGCAGCAAAACCCCTGTAGATGTGCGGATGGTTTCTGTACTGACGCTGATGCCTGCTCTCCTTTCCTCTCCCTGCTAGCTAAAGACTTGGAGTGTGGATGAACTTCAGAGGAGGCTCTCAGCACTCGACCCCATGATGGAGCAGGAGATTGAGGAAATCCGCCAGAAGTACCAGTCCAAGCGGCAGCCGATCCTCGATGCCATTGAAGCCAAGAAGCGGCGGCAGCAGAACTTTTGAGCCACCGGTAGAAAATACTTCCGTCCTCAAACAATCAGCTCCTTGCTTTTATGACTACTGAACACATTGATTTCTACTGAAATATGCTAGCAAAACAGAGGGCAATACTTCTGCTCATTTATTTTCCCATAGCACCTTTGTGAACTCAGGAATGCCCTTAAGTGGAAAATCCTGATGGTATGTTTTAGTGTTAGGCGTGTATTTAAAACGTTATCCCAAGGAGCTTTGTTACTGCTTTTAGGTGGCCTGTTTTTAAATCAGAGGAACGGGTAGAAATAGACTAAAGAAAGTTGGCTCACTCTCTTTTCAACTGAACTTTCAGTAGTCTGTTTTCTTTGTTTTAAGTTAATACGAATTGTGGTATTTAATGGCTGCAACTTTTGTGTTTTTTGTTGTTCATGTTTTTCTTTGTGAATGCACAGACTCGATTTTGAGCTGTTAACTGTATCGTTCTGCTGTTAAGGTACTGATAAGTTTTAGGTCACTGAACAGAACAAACTGTTCCAGCCTTTGAAAGAAACTTAAATCTCAGTTTTTAAAAAGCCTGTAATAAGCCCCATGCCTTACACTTTGTGCTTTAAGCAAGTGTGCTTTCTTCAAGACCTCAGTTTTGTCCTTTTTTATGTAATTTGGGAATTAATCTTAGTAGATAAAGCATGTTGTGCCTCCATCAGAAATTATATTCTGTAACATAAAATCCACGTTGACTTAAAACCAAAAGCCAATCAGTGATCTGACCTAAAACAAAGCAGATTCCACTTCATCTGTCTCTTTGGAAATGTCCTTTAAGGAAACCCTGCTGACGGTGGAGTGCTGGGGAAAGGAACCAGTATTTGAATGGGTGGAAGTGGCGTGAACCTCTCCCGAGTTAGGTACTTCTGCTGTGTCTGAGAGGACTGAGAAGTCTCCACAGTTTGTGAAATATTTTACAGGCTTCATCATTTCAAATTTACATCTTTAGGTGCTGGAATAAAAACTTAATTTCACAATCCTTCACATTTCTGCACATGAGAAAAATTAAAATGAAAATTAACATTTGTTGATGCGCAAAGATGTGCGTTATGGGGTGGAGTGGAGGCAGAGCTGATCCGGAGGAGAAGACAATGAAAAATATCCTACTGGAAGAGATTCAGTCTCTTCCCGTTCCTCTGGATGCTCCTCATGTTCTTTCTCTTTAAATTACCCTGCCGTTTCTGCCTGCCGTAGCTCAATGAAAACACCCAGCATGTACAATCGCTGTGAGGATGGTGCAATTATCTCACGCTGGTGGAGAGGAGGGTAAAACAGAGCAACGATGAAGTGAGCCTGGCTGCAGGGCAGAGAGCAGTGACGCCTCTGCCCGCTGGGCTGTAACAGCAGTTACCTAGTTTTAGATGTCTGGTGTGTGATGAAATACTCGGACAGAGCAATTTATTTTTATTGTGCTCTGATGGAGAGAAGAGTTTCCATGTCATTCTTCTGCAATAGGCCTTGGTACGCCACCCAGATAATTAAACTAAATAGCAGTGTCTCCTGAACCCAATGCTGCTGGAGAGAAGTGCTCACTTCATGCCTCGAGAGGCTCTTCTTCCCTGCTCGGAGCAGACTTTTGCCCGCTGTTAACAGGTATACTCCATTGCTGTGAAAGGAACCAAGCCATTTGTACCCCCTCTGCAGATCTGGTCGCATCGGTTTGTCCCGGTCCGATAGGCAGTGCTAACACAGCTGCTGCGGAGATCAGCGGCCCAGCTGGCCCTAAGGCGAACGGGAGGCAGTAAGAGCTGTACATCCTGGATAATCAGCTGCTTGATAGCCTCAAGTGTCAGGAAAGTTTGGAAAAGGCTTGCTTCCGCAGCACAAGCCCAGTAATTAAAGTCTTTGTTGTTAATGGATTAAAATGCCTTACCAGTGACAGTCTGGACTCTGCTGAAGTCTGGTGACATGCTGCGTGAACACCGGGGCTCGCACAGCGCGTGTCCAGGAACTGCAATACGCTTTGCCCTGAATATTTGTTACGAGCAATATTTATGAGAGCCCTTTGCATCAAAGAAACTCCCACAGCTTAGGAGGGAGTGCTCTGTTAAGTACTGCATCTTGAATTAGTCACTTGGATGGATCCGTCCCCCCGGGCTCGCCCAGGCTGGCTGTGCGCTGGGCTGCAGCTCTCACAGCACCATGAGGAGACCGGAGGCAGGAGGCCGGGCAGCTCCTGCAGGGCCCGCTGAAGCTCAGCTTTAGGTCACACCTGGTTTGTACCTCTGGTGTGACAGATGTTGGGATGTAGGATGTGGCAAACTGCACTGCGTGCACGGATCGAGCAGATTCTGCTGGGAGTAGTTTTACCTCTGCACTGTGTAGGTAACTTTCTAGTGGTTGGAGGGCATTAGAAAACCCAAGTTTTTAGGTGAAGCACCCTATTGTGGTGCGTATTTTTGGAATATGCAACCTGTGTCTGCTGTAACTGAATGTAAGCACTGTTGAAATGCTCTGCTTTGCTGATGCGATTGTCTTAAAATACAGCAAATGAACCAAAAGAAGTAAAACTGGTCCAATGGCTTAACTGTCTTTGAACCTTTCGTAAATGCTTCCAGTAGCTGAGACTTGATGTTTCTTGCACATAGAGCTCTGATGCAGAGGAATTATTTTCTCCTTCACTGATTTGCAATCTGTTAGAGAAAATAATTCCCCATTTGGTCCCTTGGTAGAGTGTCTGGGAGCAGAGTGCCTGCTCGCTTCTCAGAGTCCCTCAGACCCAGACCAAGGCTGTTGCCCTAAGGGAAAGCTGTCCAACAAAGGTGTTAAGCAAAATGCTTCCTTAAAAACGCTTCCTTAATTGTGAAGCTGCATTCACGTGCTCCTTGGGTTCATCTGCATTGCTGAAAGTGTTCTGGACAAACCATTATCTTTGCTTCTGAAACCCAGAGATACCGATGATGTCAGTCATGCGAGACGTAATAATGTGAAGTTTGTAGCTTTAACTTTTTTTTGTAACAAAGAAATTAGCAACACTGGCATAAAGTGCTGACTTGAAATGCTCTTTTGTAAGATCTGGCTGTTTGTATATAATAGCGTTGGTCATTAGTTTGTATATGTATGGAATAGTAACTTTTATTGCATTTTCCGAGTTTGATACAGGATATTTTTGTTTGATCTTTCTCAAATATTGCCTTATTTGTTCAAAGGGGCAAATAAACTGTCCATACTGAAAGCATCAGTGTCATGAGTAATATTTGTGCGTTAAAACATCTGGCATATCAGGACGAGCTTTGACACGAGGTGCCTCTAGCCGAGCATACAAGCATTAATAAACACAAGCAGTAAACATGTCAAATGCGTTTTTGAACAGGCAGTTCTTTAGCCATAAAACATTGCTAACGCTACGCCTCCAGGAGAGCTGGGGGGGTTATTTGCTTCGGTTTGGGGGCAGGCCCGCGTGCTGCTGGCTCTGCGGCAGCTCGGGACGATGCAGGTGGATGCTCAGGCCGCTTCCCCACGAGGGTGCACATCGGAGGTGCAGGAGGGAGCTCTGGCAGGTGGGTCAGCGAGCTTTGCTGCAGTGCTTGCCATCCCTGCTTCGTGCTGCAGCACCTTCCCTGAGCCTGCAGTCGGCTCTGGGGCTAGGTATGCATCCGTTCCTTCTCCTTCCTACACAAAGGTGAGGCTCGAGTCACTCTCCTAATTCTGGCTGACTTGCTGCACTTTCAGCTTTCTGGCTCGGGGAAGGAGGCAGTTGACAGTGAGTGGGTGCTGCCTTCCCATGGTGAACTGTTGGCTTTTACGTGGTTTCCCTGAGCAGTTACTAAATCTGTTCTGAAGGGATGACTAACTGAACCAGAGACAGAATTCATTCAGGAGTCAGCCTCGGTTAGCAATCCCGGAAGAAACAAAATAGATGTGAGCTTTTAAATGTTAGGAAGGAGTGTGGAATTCAAAGGGAGGGAGACTGCAGGCATTTCTAGTGACTGGGAAAGCCTGCAGCACTTGCACGTTCTCAGCAACATCACCAGGAAACTGCAGAGCACCTGCATGAAGGGAAAATGGTGCTCCCAGCACAGCAGCAGCCCCGCAGCCGTACCGCAGGAGTGCTCACATGCACTCGTTTCATGCTAGGAGCGGTGCACGTGCTGCAGAAATACCAACTGCATGTAGCTAACAAAGACAACAGCTGACAAGTAGCCCTGAGCTGGGGCTCTTGAGCCAAGTTTTTCCCTGCCATGGGGGAAAAAATCCGCTTGCCAAGAAGCTGTAGCCCCAGATTTTCTCCTCCTCCCATGGTTGTCAGTACTAAAGTGCAGGTGGCATTGTCTTTAACACCCAGCTGCTGCTTTCTTCACCCTCATTTTGTCCCTTTTCCTCCTGTCCACAGGCCAGAAGAGCTGAACAGGCACTCAGATAAATGCTCTTGGTGTTGGCTGACAGCCCTGACTCGAGAGTTGACAGTTTTTCATTGCATTAATCACTCCGGCAAAATTTAAGAGTCAAAGCAGGAAACGCCCATCAGCTATTTCCAGACTGAAAGTGACTTAATTGCCCTTTAATTTAAGAGTCCAGGAAGGCAGCCAACTTGTTTAAAAACTTTAAAACTATTCAATTCCATCCATTAAGCACAGTCTGCTCTGCTCCCCTCCAGGCTGTCGCAGCTAAGATCAATACAGCGGAGGGAGCCCGGTGCCCCTGCGTCCCGCCCAGAGTCATCGCAGCGGCAGGACGTCCCTGGTACCGACCTTCCTCCGTGTCACAGCGGGTGCTGAGCTGCACACCCTCCTCTCCTCACCCCGAGAGGCTCACAGGGTCTGGGCCATCACCCACCGACCGTGGCGAGGATGATCTTGAAGGCACGGGCCGGTTTTTCCCCTCTGCTGCTCTCCGGGGCTGGCTGTGGACGCATCCTGGGCTTTCCTGCATCGCTCGCTGGTGCTGGGCTCCCCTGCATGCCTGACCCCTGTTTTTTGTGGGCAGCAAATGGCATTTCCTGAAATTGTGTGATCTGCCCAGGTGCTGTTGGTTAGCTTAATTCCACCACTTTGAGACTATTCATTTAGCTAGCTCAAATGGTTAGGAGGAAAACTGATTTAAGTACAACCGAGTTAATTGCTGTTGTTCAGGTAAGGGCTGAAGCCTTGAGTATGTGCAGACCTCGGGGCTTTCCTAATACCAGGAGAAAGTGTTTTGCCACAATTAAAAGAAAAATAAGAACTAAACCACAATTGCTCTTTATCGGTCGCCACTCCCAGTTCAGCAAAAGGAGGAATTACAAGCAGCACCGATGTGATCTGCACTTCGAGCAGCCTGCTCTGATTTCTGACTCCCCACGCTCACCCCCCTGGGATCAGGGCTGCAGAGCCAGGCGGGACAGGTCCCAGGGGCGCTGCCAGCGAGGAGTTTGCTTCCTACGGATCACCTCCTTCCAGAGCTCCTGGATTTCCCACAACCAGTCGGGTGCACAGAGCACCCTCAGGGTGTCTGAACACTGGCGAAGGAAGAAAAGGTTTTAAAAGTGCTGAAGTTTACTTTGTCTCTGAGCAGAGTTGTCCAATTCTCAGCTGCGTGAAATAGCTTAATAAGGTCACTCCTTAATCGCCGTTCCCTGGAGGTAAAATAGTCTCTCCTTCATCCATCATTTTTTGAGTGTGGAGAGCTGCTTCTGCAGACGTAACCTGATAAAGTGTTTAATTGATTTACCCGCTGTACCAAAGGAAAACAGTCGCTCCGGGAAACTGATTAGGGATTAACAAGAGAGCACCAATTTCCTACTAGCCTTGGGAACAGTAAACCAGACCCGTCCCGGCAGCCCACCCCGTGCAGCAGTGCCTCGACAGCTCGCACGCGGCGCCGATCGCCCCTGCTGGCGCTGGGCACCTTCCTGCAACGGCTGCTCCCGGCGCTGCAGAGCTCCGGCACCGCCAGCTCTATCTGCAGAGCAGTGGGAGGACTTTCCCGGTTGCTCATCGCCATACAAATCCGAACGTCTTCGCAGCAAGCAGGAGGCTAAAAAAAGAAAAGTCCTTCGTGGTTTTTCCCCAAAGCAGCCCCTCGGGGCAGCCGTCGTACGCAGCGGCTGCAGAGGGTCCCTCGGGAGGCACGGCTTGCTTCTAACCCCCGGGTTAGGGAAACGTTTGCCTCCGAAAGATTCGCAGAATGGGGATTTTTTATTATTATTCCAAATGAAAAAACTCTCAAAGGAATAAAGATTAAACTCTGGGTTTTATCCTCCCCTCCCACCTCACTGCGGGATGCAGGTGCTGTGCTGGGGGCAGCACTGAGCCGTCCCCTCCCTTGTTTCGGAAGCCACGAGTGGCACCAGCGGCCACCTCGGCCTTTTATGCTGCCTCCAGGGAAGAGGATGAAGCCCAAGCAGCACCAGAGCCCAGACTTCACCCCCTGCGACACAGGGAGAGCTGGCTCCCAAAGAGCCAGCAGCGTGCTGGGGGATCAAGGAGCTGTGGATGGGGCAAGCCGTTTGCTTGGGCAAGCATCATTCCGAACATTAATTGCCATCCCTTCCTCCCTGCCAGCCACCCTGCTGCCCGTGCTGCCGCCCATCCGTGCTGCTCCTCCGGGAGCCCCGCAGCCCAGAGCTGCTCGCCCCAGCCCCCGGGATGCTGCTTCGGCAGCCGTGGTGGGAGATGGCAGAGGGGCACCACGGCCTGCTGCAGGAATCGCTCTGCAAACGGCCCGGCAGCTCCTGGGGGCTGTTCCCACCTTCCCTCTGCCCCTGCCCCAAACCCATGGATTAATGGGGCACGAAACAGAGCCAGCCTCCGAGGTGGGTCACTCAGATCTTTAATAAAATATACCGTATGCATCCCATGCATAGATAGAAAATTAATTTACATGCTCTTTTAATTATTTGCATAATGCTTCTTAGTTAATACATGTAATTTAGTCTTCACATTTTTTTTTTTTTTGTACATTTTGCTACTGGGGTATTTATGGAGAGAAGGGGAAACTCCTTCCTTTGTTCAAGTAACGGTGCAGCGGGAGCTGGTCCGGGGCGGGCGGTGAGCGCGGGGCAGACCACGGCACGGCCGTACTGGAAGACTCGATGGCGCCAGGAGCGTGGGCACCTCCACCCCCTGCTGCTCCCCGGGGATCCCCTGGTCCCACCTGAGTTCAGGGCGGCTGGACCCGCACGGTTTTGTCTTTTATCCCCGTGGCCAGCAGGTCGCTGTGGCAGAGCTGTCACCAACCGCGGTGTCCCCCGCGCGGTGCCCTGAACGCCAGCCAGGACGGCCAGTGACAAGCTGCGATGCGGGTGGCTGGGGCCGTCCTGTAGCCATCGGAGTAGTTTGGGGCTTGCTGGGCACTTTCCTGTGTGCACAGAACTGCTGCACGATTTCCAGACAGAGAGCTGGGGGGTCAAGGAAAAGCTCTGTAGGGAGTTAGTGCTGTGCCAGGAGCAGCCCTGAACGTGTGCAGCTGAATCAGGGTCTGGGCGGGACGGGGGTGCCCTACGTGCCCAGCTGAGAGGGGCTCAGGCAGGGGGGTGACAAGGAGAAGCACGAGGTCTCCTCTGTCCTGCCGGGGCTGCCTCCTCTGCAAAGGGGAGCCCCGGGGGGCTCAGCTCCCTGTGGGGATGGGGGAGATGCCCCCCAGCCCCTGGCACCGCTGCTGCCCCTGCCTGGCACCAGGGCAGGGGGACGAGGCGGCGGGGCGAGGCTGGGGAGCAGGGCACGTGTCAAATCCCTCGGGCTTCGTTCATCGCCCCAGTGCGGCAGCTCCTCCAGCACTGGAAACCAGGGGCACACGGCAGTGGCCAAGGCAGCTTCTCGGTGCCCAGGAGCATCCCTTGTGTCTGCTCCCCGGCAGCCCTTTGCAGGCACTCTGCCTCTTCTCTGCTGTGTGGGCCGGGTGCCAGCAGCAGCAGCAGCAGCAGCAGCAGCACTGGAACAAACGCCCCATGGTGCAGGAGCCCCACGGGTAGGGATGGAGCAAGGATGGAGCGGTGAAAGCCCACCTCCTGCAGCCGGTCCTGCCGCAGGGGCTGGGGGCAGTGAGGCTCACCCAAGCCGGGCACCGCAGCTCCTCCGAGGCTCACTTTGCTCCGTCCCCTTCCCGCAGCCTGCTGGGCTGCCTGAGGCCTTTCCCAGCTGAGGACACACGGGCAGGGAGAGGCTGGGACCAGCGCTGGCACCGACCTGCGTGGGGTACATCTCACCCCAAGCTTTTTCACCGTGCCCTAGATGACACACAACTTTAGGGCAGAGGAAAACCACGCTTCACGCACCCAGGGCAGCGCCTGTTTGGGGCCACCCACATTTCTTTTCTCCCCTCTCCCTTCCTGTCCCCTGGCTGGGGTATGTCCAGCTGAGACGCATCCAAACTGCCCCAGCTGCTGCCTCCCACCGCCCTGGGGGTGGCTGCAGCCGGTGGGCACCGTCCCCAGCCCCTCCTGTCCCCTGTGTGGGGCTGGGAGACGGGGAAGCCCGGCCCCTCCGCCACGTCCCGGGGTGCTCAGGGGGCGGGCAGGCCGCCGGGGGTCAGACCGCGGCGGTCGGGGCTGCCTCTGCCCAGGGAGGTTTCGCTCAGAGCCTCCGAGTCCCGGTCGTGGCTGGAGCAGCTCTCCGTGTCCTCGGGGTCTTTCTTCTCGCTGTTCCTCACGGCGGCCTCCAGCGCCTTCTGCTTGCGGTAGAAGTGGGAGAACTTGTTGAAGATGATGGTGATGGGCAGTGCCACCACCAGGATGCCCCCCAGGATGCAGCCCGAGGCGGCCAGCTTGCCCGCCACGGTGACGGGCACCACATCGCCGTAGCCCACCGTGGTCATGCTGACCGTGCCCCACCACCAGCACGCCGGGATGGTGTCGAAGCCGACGTCCTCCTCCTTCTCCGCGGTGTAGGCCACGCCGGAGAAGACGGAGACCCCCACGGCCAGGTAGAGCAGCAGGATGCCCACCTCCCGGTAGCTGTGCTGGAAGGCAAAGCGGGGTGGCGATGAGCGAGGACCATCGTGGCCAGGGTGCTGGGGTGCCACAGCACAAACAAAGCCCCCGTGCAGCCCCCTGCACACCTCCACAGGCGTCTCGTGGGCATCACGGGGCAGTGGCAGCACATGGAAGTCAAACGCAGTGTGGGGAACACAGGGTGGGGAGTGGGAGCTCACCCAGGTGGGCTTAGGGTTGGGGTGCGTGGGTGATCCATGCCTGGGGTGAGTGGGGTGGCTGGGAAGCCAGCCCCTGGCACCCCCATGGGGCAGCCAGGAGAGGAGCTGGGCCCTGCACTGAGGGTTCCCGCTGCAGACGCTGTGCCCTGGCTCCATCACTCGCTCCAGCCTGATCTGGGCTAGCAGCTTCCAGACACATTTTCCTTTTATCTTGGCAGGTCCCCAGGAAGCACCGGACCGGCAGGCTCTAAGCGAGGTGATTTGTATTTTCCTGAGACGCCGGTGATGTGCGAGCACGGGGAGGATGGGCGCCTCTGCTGCAGCCTCAGCTCTGCCTCCAGCTCCTGTCCCAGCCCCGGGTGGCCCCACCGCCTGCCCCTCCTGCACCCCTCACCACCTGCAGGGCTCGGCAGGCTTTTGCTCGGAAGCAGCCCCCTGCCCGATTCTGTCCCCTGAAGCCTCACCGCTGGGGACATTTCAACGCTGGGGTTCTTGGTGAATTTAACCTGTGTCCGACCTGGCTACAGGACACCAGAGATGCTACAGGAACACACAGCCGCTGGCTGTTGTGCTGGGGGAGGTGGTTTTTTTTTTGTTTGTTTGTTTTTTGTTTGTTTGTTTGTTTTTGTTTGTTTTTAAACAGGAACTGCTCTTTTGGAGATAATTCCATCTCCCTTTTGCTGCTGCTCCATGGGAGACTCGAAGCAAAACCGACTGCTCTGCCTCAGCACCGGTATGAATCGGCGCAGCCCCGCTCATCGGGTCAGCCTGGGATCCACCCAGCACCAGCCCGGGCTGGCCCCAGCACCCATCCCCATGGGCACTGCGCCCCTGGCTCACTGGGGCCACCCGGGCTGCCGGGCTGGGGACAGGGTGTGGTGGCCGTGGGACAGACAGACGACGGACAGCAGAGGTGTGCAACGGGGTAAGAGCAAACGGCAGCTCACAGGGCTGAGCCCATGCTGCAGTTCTGTCCCTGCCTGGTCACCACAAGCAAATTTCTTGGATGTTTTTGCCCACTGATCGGCCAACTTGCTCCTCATCTTCTGGGGAAAGGAAATCAGAGCTCTGATTGTATTATTTTTTCAGTCTCCCAACAGCCAAAGAATGCTTTATTGGAGACCACATAATGACTAAACGAAACATTTGAGCAAAGCAAACAGCAAAAGACATGGGAAAATAGCTTCTGCGGTCAAGGCAAGACATAAAGGAGGTGGATTCATGGCAGGGAGCACGAAGACTTTGCTTATACTGCAGGCAGAAGCTGCTCAGCTAATGCCAGTAACACCAAGGGAAATAACATCCTCCTCCTCCACCATCACCTGTGGCTGCAAATGCCCCAGAGAAACTCCAAGAGCTCCTGGGGAAGGACAAAGAGCTCCAAGCTTCACAGACGGATCAGCTGGCCACGGAAGACTTGCTCCTGGCTGGAGCTTATCAGCTCCATGTGATGGAGCTTATCAGCTGCTGGGGGGAGGCCAGCACCGAGCCCCCACCTGGGAAGCGCACCCACTGTCACAGATGTCGGTACGTGGCAGCGAGGAAGAGCACGGATGCGTGGGAAGGCTGTCACCAAATTAAATGCCCCCTGGATCATCTGCAGACCGCTGCGTTTACGCCGCACAGGGGCAGAAATCCCTCTGCTAGCACTTCTGTGGCAGGGCAGCAACTACTCGCCGTGCCAGAGCCATCGCCCCGCTTCCTGGCCGTTAGCAGGCTTCGCTCCTCTGCTGCTGCTGCTGCTTTATGCTCTTGCAGGAGGAAATAAATTATGATGAACAAGGCGTTGTAATTTATGTGCCCGGTAAATCACAGCGCCAAGCTGCTGAGGCAGCCTTGTGTCGCTCAGCCCCTGCAGCTGGCGCGGGGTCCCCGAGCAGCGGCGCTCGGTCACGTCCCCCCTCTGCTGCCCGACGATGTGCAGGGAGCCCGGCAGCCCCTGCCCTGCCGCAGCGCGTCGTTCACATTTGTGTGGAGCACGGGAAAGGTTGGGGGAGCCCTTCCCACCTGAAAGGTTTGATTTAAATTCTGCGAGCTGCTTTACATGTGCGTGCCGCTTGCTCATTGCTCTTCCGAGGTGGGTTTTCAGGAACAAGCATGCTGTGGGTAGGACCGCAGGTGCCTTCATTTCAAATAACGCTCCCGGGACCCCGTCCTCCTCCCCAGCCACGCTCAAGCATTGATTTTTTTCTACCCAGCCCTATGGAGCGGGGCCAGCCCTGGCCATCGAGCCCTGCTGATGCCAGGACATCCCGTGCCAGCACGGCGGGGTCCCCAGCCTGAGAACCAGCGTGGGTTTTTGGAAGCGGGGCCAGAGGCAGCCCCAGGAGGAGCAAAGATGTCTGTGCTAGTGGTGTCCTCCCTGTGTGCAGCTCGAGCATCTGCTGCCACACTTGGTGGGCCTGGGGACCGGCCTGGGGGTTTCTCTTGAGGTGGTCACCAAGAAGCAGAGAAAATCAAAGGCTGGGCTAGCCGGCCTCTGCATCGCCTGGATTGTGAGGTGAGGGGATGGCTTCACCCTCCCCAACACGTGTGGCTCAGCCACACGTCACCCTCGGCATGAGGAGGCCGGAGGGACTGTGGGGACAGCAGAGACCGATGTGGGGTGGCTGAGCTGCAGCGATGGAGGTCGGGGACGTGGGACCGGGCTGGCGAGGGTCTCACAACAGCTTCGTGCCTCGAAGCTTGTCACAGCTGCTCTCCCCAGTCCCTCCCCGGGTACTGGGGGGTGGCTCTGGTGAGATGCAGCCTTGGGGCGTGACGTGGAGCCTGGGGACCTCTCCCCAAACGTGTGTGGGTGCCACCTCCCAGTGTGCCAGGGACCTGGGGCGCTCTCAGCATCCCCTCACCCAGCTTGTCCTCCTGAGGGCCTAGTCCTGAAGCCAGCTTCCCTCAGCCCTGCATGCCCTGTGGTGCCATGGGGTGGCTCCCCGTGGTCCCAGACCCCGTGGCTAACCCAGCGAGGTGTACTGGTGGGACGTCACCACCCACCCCTGCATGGCTCGTTCTGCTCTGACACCAGGTATGGTGCTGGCCCACCACGGTGGGGCTGGACCCAGGAGTCACCAAGTCTCCCAGCAAAGGCGTGAATTCCTGTTTGCTCCGGGTGTGCGCACAAGGAGGACTCGTGCAGCACTCCTCACGCTGCCTTGCTTCAGCACACCCCAGCAGCCCAGCCCACCACCCCAAACAAGCTCTCACACGCCACCCAGAGCTGGAAACCCATTGGGAACGGGCACCTCCGCATCCCCCGGCCAGCCCAGAGCTGATAATAAGGGTAGGTATGGAGATAGGGAGCCCATTTACCTTCAAGGTGGCCCCCAGGGACCTCAGCCCCGTGGAGTGCCGAGCCAGCTTCAGCACCCGGAATATCCTCATGAGCCGAAAGACCTGCACTACCTTGCCCAGGTTGCCCAGCTCCGAGTCGCTGCCCATGGTCAGGTCCACCATGAGGGTGAAGTAGAAGGGAAGCACCGAGACGATGTCGATCAGGTTCAGGGGGTGCTTGAAGAACTTCTTGGGGTTGGGGGAGAGCAGGAGGCGGGAGGACACCTCGAAGGTGAACCAGGAGATGCAGAAATACTCCAGTTTGTGCAGGACGGCTTCGTCGAGCACGTTGCCGGCCTCGTCCGCGTCCTGGTACTCGGGCATGCTGTGGATGCACATGGTGGCGATGGAGACCAGCACCACGCTGATGGACACGAAGCTGAAGAGCTTGCTGGGGATGGAGTAGCCGGGGTTCTCCATGGTGAGCCAGAGGCGCTTGCGCGCGTTGCCGCAGCGCAGCGTGCTGTAGCGCAGCAACTCGTGGTTGATGTCGGAGATCTCGTCCGGGGACGTGTCCACGCTGCTCACCTCGCTCTCCTCGTCCCAGTTGTGGTGCCGGCCCTCCAGCTTGCGCTCGTGGTAGCGGTAGCTGCAGCAGGAGTCCAGGAAGAACTCGTTGATGCCCCAGTACTCGATCTCCTGGCAGAAGGAGAAGACGCAGAGCTCCTCCATGACGTGCAGCTTCCCCGTCTGGTAGAAGTGGAGCACGTAGAGGAAGAAGCCGGGGTTTCGGTCGAAGTAGAACTCCCTGGCGCTCACGTCATAGTCATCGCAGAGCTGCAGGATGGACTCCTCCGAGTCGCAGGAGAGCAGGCGCCCCAGGCGGGTGTCGGGGAACTTGGAGAGGGCGCTGGAGCTGAGCCGCCGCCTCAGCCCCCCCACGTTGATGTTGATAACGTCCTCCTCGAAGCCGGGACCCCAGTAGGTTAAGGTCTTGTTGACCATGATCAGCAGAGCGGGGGCTGGTCCACCTGCGGGCGAGACACAGCGCGGCTCGAGGGTGCTCGCGGGGGGGACAGGAGGTCCCCAGGGGGCGAGGGGGATGCTTGTGTGTGGGACAGCGAGGGACAGAGGGATGGGGGGGGGGGAGGAGCAGCTTTGGGCATTTGTTCTTTACTGGGGAAGAAGGAAAAAAAAAAAAACAACAACCAAACCTATTTTTCCAGATGAGACTTTCCTTCCTTTTTTACCTCTTAAAATATCTCCATTTGCAGATCGCCAGTGGCCTAACGAAGGCAATTTTCTGCATCTCCAGCACCTCCCCTGTGGGGCTTTCCTCCTTCAAACACGCAATTAGTCACTGGAGAGAAGATTTATCCCCCAAGGAAAAAATAGATCTTGTGCTGCCCTGCGCTCATCAAATTGTGCCAAAGAGATTTGTAGCCCGACCACCTACATCGCTAACTGGACCTGGCCAAAAAGTCCTTGGATGGCATGATCTACCCAGGAGCCGTGGTAGTTTTGCCAAGATCAAAGCGTTTTCACAGGTGTCAGTCTTGGGGAGAATTTCAGAGGAAGAAATGTCAAAACAATTCGTCTGCCTTCTTTGTTTCCTCTTGTGTGCTCCGTCACGTAAAATATTAAGATTTATTTTTATAGTGTTGAAACATAACAAAAACATGATTCAGAATCACTGATGACTGAATGAAAGGCCTGTGTATTAGCAGGGAAATAAAAAGGGAAGTTTTGCTTTCTGCCACGTTTCAGGATTTTACAAGTTTCAGGGCGCTGGGCTTTGCCACGCAGCACCAATTGCATTTGCTAACGAGCAAGAGTTACAACATCTAACACAGAGCAGCATTCGCACACCCTAAAATGCATTTGTCCACCTTGACCAGAGGTTTAAAATAAGAAGGCGAGCACTTGGTTTGTGCTCTAAGTCACCTTGCAACCAGACTTCTCCACCTACCTCCTTTGCCTCTCGCCCTTTCTGGAGGGGCGCAGTGGAGCTCGCAGGGAGCGGTGCCGGGGCCTTGGTGCCCTCAGGAGGGCACTGGGTCTGCTCTCCGAGACCCCAAAATTACATTTTTTCCCCCCACATCATCTGCTTTGGGAAAACCCCTGTGTTGGATGTGCCTTGCTCATGAGCCCTGCTTGCAGTCGCTCTCATTGCTGATGTGACTTGTGCAGCGCTGAAGTTTTTAGTGGTTGCAGAGGAATTTGTGACCCTCTGACTCTGGCTCTGGTCTCAAAGCTTTCCCTCCACAGCTTTTATCAGCCCACTGCTTGTTAGAAAAGTCCCTCACCTTCCCGTCTGGCGTCAGCCATGGCAGTTTTCAAACTTTCGGGTGATGCGAGGACAGAGGCTGGGGACGGGCAGCAGGAGCCGGGGGAAGAGGTGCCGTGGGGATGCTGGGGAGCCCCCAGCCCGGTGGGATAGCCCGGCCTGGCTGCAGCCCCCGAGGGCCAAGACGTCGGTCGAGGTGGGTTCCCTCACCCCACGCTGCTCACCGGACACCTCGAGGGGTTTATGGGGCAAGCACCAAAGCAGGGAGAGGGGGCTGTGCGTTTTCTGGTGCCTGCACGGTGACATAGAAAAGGTTAGAGGGCCCTGGGGGGATTTTGCATCTGAACCTGGAGGTCAGAGCTGGAGCCAGGGCTGGAAATAGCCCGCAGAGGTGGGTTTTTAGGCTGAGCGGGGCAGTGGGTGCAGCAAATGCCAGCTGGATGTGAAATAGCCCGGCAGAGGCATCTGCTACCTCGGCTGCGTCTCGGCACCGGGGCTGATAAAGACGCAGGCTGTGCACCACAAGGCAAGCGCTTCCCCTTGTCTGGAGGAGGCAACTCTTTTGTGCAAAGCCTCCGAGCTTAATGGACTCATCGGCTTTCCTTTCTAAGGGGGGGGGGGGTGTGAAAAAAATAAAAGGATCAATTTTTTAGATGCTACATGGAAGGGAGAAAAGGGGCGCAGGCGCTCCTGTTCGGGGACAAACTGGGATTTCTGCGACAGATCGGCTTTTCCAGGGAAGACATCACACAGCCCATCTGTGGGGTGGGGATGACTAATCCAGGTTCCTTCCAGAAGGATGCTCATGCAGTCAGGCTGCGCGCAAAGGCAGGGGCCGCGGGGGTGGGCCTGTGGGCTGCAGCCCGTCCTGTGCCCCCCCGAACCTCTTCGTGCCTTGTTCTGCAGCCGGGGGGCCAGGCCAGGCCAAACGCCATCCCGGTCAGCGGGGACGTGGCTTTGGGGCCGGGATGGGGCAAGCCTGGGGGTTGCAGATGGGGCTGGCAGCGTGGGGTGAGCCCAAAGCGATGCCCGGGCTCAGCAGGAGCAGCTCGCGCCGTGCGGCTGTGGGTGATGCCTTGCCCCTATGGCAGGAGGAAAATTGAGGGATGGGCGAGCTTTGGGCCCTTATGGCAAGAGAAAAATGAGTGTTGAGGATGGGCGAGCTTTGGATCCCGGGGAAATTCCTCCCTGCTGCACGGGGAGCGGGGCGAGGGGGGTCGCGGACCGAGATTCTCCCTTCCGACATTTGCTTCTGAACGGAGCGAATTATTTCTGCCCACACACGGCTTTCATCTGGGAATGCAGAGCAGCAATTAATAGTTCTGTAACTCTTTTGCCTGCTCGCTTCATGGCGAGCTCAGCTCAGCTTTGGAGCACCGCCGAGGCTTGAGCCAGGACCTGCCTGGCAGGATCTGTCCCATCGGCGGGGTTAGCGGCTGGGAGACAGAAGCTGGCTTTGGGAAGGTTGGGTGTGTTGGTTTTTTTTTTTCCTTTTTTTTAAAATCACAATGGGCAGAGAATACAAATGTGCCTGTCTGGAGTAACGTGAATTTGCAAAATTGCCTTTTAGTCGCACCAAAATCTCCATAAATGATTGGAAAAATAGAGCAGATCAAGCCAGGCTCTTTGTGATCGATTTTGAAATGTTCTGTGAGCTGTTGTAGGGAAACTACCACACACCCAGCGTGAACCATGCACCGGGCATTCAAATGAATATGTATCTCGTGGAGGAAAAAAAGCTCTGATATATGCATTTATGACAGCAAAAAAATATTAAAACGGATCAAGCATATCTGTAAGAAATGCTGGAAGAGTTTCCCTTGACAACGCGTGTTTTTTTTTTTCCTGAAAGCCTTTCAAAGGGAAGTTCTGTGTATTTATTCCAACTGGCGGAGGGGACCCAGGGGAGTGGGCAGGGAGATGCTAATAGATATTCGAGTGGGGATGCGGCGAGAGCAGGGAGTATTGCACACAGGGGTTTTCCAAGCAGGTACGATGGATTTAGATGAACAGCCCAAATAAAAAGCCCTGTACTTACAGCTCAGCGAGGCTTCCCGGCGGGGAGTCGTGGGGCTGGTCTCAGAGGAGCCATTAGAAATACGCAGAGGAGGAAAGCCTTCATCCCTCGCCTGCAGCCCAGCCCTAAGCACCCTGTCGCCCTGGGCTTGTGGCCCTGCACCTCCCAGGTGTGCCGGGGTGCTGGTGGCAGGCTGCTGGGGCAAGCCCCAGGTGGGATGCCCGTGGGATCGGGGCAGGGCTGGGGGAATCCGGGGGGACAGCAGGGCTGGCTGACGTCCCGGGGGGTGTCCCCATCCATGGGCTGCATGCTGGGGGCGGCTGGGGCAGGACTGGGGAGGTGACACCCTCCCTGGGATGCCCATGTGCCCCGTCCCCGCCGCTGAGCATCCCCGGGCCCGTCGAGCTGCAGGTGCTCAGGACCCTGGGGCGGGGGGAGCACGGAGGGGTGTCCCGCTGCCGGCAGCTCTCTGCAGCCAGAGCGTGAGCTGCCGCCGTGTGCTCGGAGGCCACCGAAGTGCCCTGAGCTGGGGGCAGGCGGCTGGGGGACTCCCGGCTCTTTTTCGGGGTGCAGGAGGGGGGCGGTTACCAACAGCTCCGGGGTCGGCTGGGAGCGGGAGCCCAGCGCCTGCTGCGGATGCTGCCGCGTGCGGAGCCTCTGCTCCCAGGTACTGGGGGCACAGCTTTGGGGAGGAAAAGGGGCAACCCCACACCTTGCCCTGAGGTTCCCGGGGGGGCGCAGAAGACCCGGGGGCGGAGGGGCTCCCCTACACCCGCCTCCGGAGCGCACGGCAGGGCTACCCCGTGCGCCGAGCTCCCCGCAGCATCCCGGGCTGCCGGCTCCTCTCCTCCCCGGTCCCTGCTCAGCCCGGTGTGCCGGTGTCCCTGCCCCTACCCCCCGCCCCTCGCAGCATGCAGCCCCCCGACTTGCCCAGCTCCGGCTCCCCCCCGCTCACCTGCAGCCGCGCCGCCCCCGCCGCAGCGTGCGCGGAGCCGCGGAGCCCTGCGGGGCCGGCGGCAGCTCCGCGGGGCCGGGCGGGGAGGGGAAGGGGATGGGAAGGAAGGGGAAGGGTTGGGGGGGGGGGTCCCCGCCCCGTCACCCCCCCTCCATCCTCCCCTGGGTGCCGCCCTCCAGCTCCGCCCGGCGGCTTTGTGCTGGGGGGGGGGGAAGGATGGGGGGGGGGGCTGGGGAATCCCCCCGCAGCTCCCCTGGGAGAGCTGGGGATGGGTGCGAGGTGTCGCTGCCAGCCGTGGGGGGGACACAAACCCAATTTTTGGCAAAACCATCTCATGATCGGCTTTGTGGTTTCCCCCATGAAGGTTAAAGGCAGCTCCGCGATGGCTGCACGGGGCTGGGAGCGGGGTGGGCAGGGGAACCCGTGTCCCCCCCACCCCAAATCGCCTTACCTGCTCGAAGCGCCCCGAAGCAGGAGGGCTGGGGGTGAACGGCGGGGCCCTGAGCTCAGCGTGCCACCCCACGGCGTGCCGGCGACGCGCCTCGGCCCTCGCAGGTGCCCGTCACGCCATCCTGCTCCATCTTCCTCCTGGGGCTGGGGGTGCTGAGGGGTCCTGGGCAGCCCTGCCCGGCTCGCCGAGCTCCCCGCTGTCCCCGTGCAGGAGGTGGGCGAAGGCAGCGGGTCGGGCGCATGGTCGGGGTCAGCTCAGCGGGACGCCGCCACCCGCCGCCATCCCCGCGTGGCCTGGCGAGAGCTCCAACTGCCCCAAAAGTCGGCTGCCAGAGCAGAGGGACGGCAAAGAGAGGCTCTGAGACCTTCCCTGGGTGATGGCCGCGTGCCCGTGCGGCGATGGCTCATTGCTCCGGCACCGAGCAGCTCAATCGGACCGGCAGTTTACGCGGTGCGAGGCTTCGCGCCACCCTCCAGGGCAAACCCATCTGCTTTAGGGCTCGGGCACGGAGCCTGCAGGCCCTCACCCTTCTCCAGGCACGCAGGCAGCCGGCTGGGAGCTCGTGTCGGCGGAGAGCATCCTTCCCCCTGCTGCGTGCCCGCCTCTCGTGGCTGCGTGCCGTGCCAGCCCCGTCCCTGCGCCAGGCGCTGCGCTGCCGCGGGGCCGTCGCCGTGTCCCCATGTGCGTGGTGTGCCAGCGTGTGCCCCGCGCCTGCTGACACGGCAAGGAGGCAGCGGAGGGAGGGGGGAGGGAAGACTTGGAGGGAGGCCTCGGGGAAAAAAAAAAAAAATGGAAAAAAAAAAAAAAAGGAAAACCAACGGAGGGAAATTCCTCTGTTGTGCGATACGAGGCAAAAGCGTTTATTTTTATGGCGATTGGGGTGGCTGTGCAGCCCTGGAGGCTGTGAGATAAGCGCGGCCAGCTTTGGCTGCTGGCAGCACGGCTCTCGGCCTGGCTGGGGGGGCGAGGAGGGTGTGCTGCCCCCTGGGGCTTGCTCTGCCTGTCACTGATGTGCTGCCAAGGGGAGAATTTCCTCTTCCCTTCTGAAATCAATTCTCTGCTGGTTTTCTGGGAGGGAGCCTTGCCTTGGGGGAACCCCTGGGCTCTCCGAGGGCATCCGCTGCAACTCACACCCGGTCTCTGCACCGGTCAGCTCTTTGTAAATCCCCCCTGCCCCATTTATGTGCTGCTGCAGGGCAGACCCAAGCCTGCCCCCCCTGTCCAGCATTGCCAGCTCCAGCGGTGTGAGGCAGAGAGCTGCTGGGGCTCCCTGGGTGCAGGATTGCACCCCATGCCCCTGCCCGTCGGCACAGCAGGCTGCAGGGGATCACCCCGGGATCGGGGCAGGGTGTCCCTGCGTGTCCCCACACCTCTGTGCTTCCAGCAGCAGCCCCAAAGCCCTGGGGGAGCCTGCAGAGCCCAGGTCACCTTCTGGCCTCGCCCAGGCTCGTGCTGGTGTCACCGCGTCCTTCCAGGGGTGGCTCTGCTGCAGCATAAATGGTACCCGAGTGAATTCTCCCCTTGCTGCACGAAGGACTGAAAAAGGGCTGGTTCTCTCCTTAGCCAGCTTTGGCACTTGAAATGCAGGGCAGGAAAAGGGGGTCCGGCCCTGAGGCTCTCCCCCAGCGCAGGGGGTGCGCTCGGGGCACCCAGCAGCGCGCCCGCGGCCCCGGGCGAACCGCCGCCACTCCTGAGCTAACTCGCAGCGATGTGGCGAGGGAAGCAGGCAGAAAAATCAGGTCAGCTGGAAACGCCTCGCCGTCTCCTCCTCCCAACGTCTTCCCCCTGCTGCCCCTCTGGGAGGGAGCCCTTCTCCCACCAAGGCCCGCGGGGGATGTCGCCGATAACCGCGTGGCGAAGCCTCCGTCCACGCGGCGACGAGGGACGAAGCCTCTCGCCTCGCTCCCTCCCGCGGGCTGGAGGCAGAGGCAGGGTGAATCCGAAGCCAGCAGCCATCTCGGTGCTGCAGTGAGTCATCCCGAAAGGCGCCCGGCTTGTGTCAGCTCTGCGCCTTTCTGCTTCCTTTTTTTTTTTTTTTTTTTTTTTTGTGGGGGGGTTGTTAATAGCTGATGTAGCAATAAATTAAAATATAAAGGGAAATATAAATGAGTGGAGCTTGCCTGCAGAGCTCCTTTAATTAAAAGGGAAATCTTCGGGCCCTTGTAAGGCCCCTGGATGTGTGCTGAGAGGGACGGAGCTGCTGGTACCTGCACTGTGGGAAGGCAGGAGGGTGGCTGCGAGTGCAGGGACATCGCTGCGAGTGGCACCTGATGGGTGCTGGGGACACCAGCACAGAGGGAATTTAAAAAATCTTCATTGCCAGAGAGGAAGAGCTAAATTAGGGTAGAAGAAAAAGCCTGCTCTTTATGCCTGTTGGTGGTAAAGGCGTTTGGGTTTCTCTTCATGCTCCTGGTTCCTGGAGCTTTCCGCGCTGCTGCTGCCTTGGTCTCGCCGGGGTGAGAGGGGCTGGGCCAGGGGCTTCCCCTTGCCCTTGCCCTTGCCGTTGCCCTTCCCTTTCCCCTTTCTCTTGCCCTTGCCCTTGCCCTGCCACCTCCTGTCTCCCAGCATCTTTTCCTCTCCCCGGAGCATCCCCAAGCACTGCACGGGGAGCCCCAAGCACACCTTTGTTCCAGAGTCCCACTCCACATCCCTCTTTTTCCCCCAAAAAAAGCCACAGGGTGCCTGTGGCAGGGGCATTTCAGCCCGCTCAGTGCAGGGAAATTATTCAGCCAGCCCCTCCGGACCCGAACCTGCCCCAGAACCCGTGGATGTGCCACCAGCATCCACCCGTCCTCCCGCAGCGCGAGCACCGTGGCAGGCTCCGACAGCCTAAAATGCTTTGGGCTTGGAGTTTCATGAAGCCCACTGGGTTCCTAAGCCAGGCAAGATTAATGAAAATTCACTGAACTCACCGGAGACCTTGGCTTGTGGATCAACTTAAAAGCTATAATCAGAAGCATGAGAAAATTTGGAGAGCCCTAGCGCAGCGGTGGCTATTTTTTACATAGACAGGGAACCTCCGGAGGGGGAGCGGGGAGGTGCTGCAGTGCTGAGGGATGGAAGTAGCAATGATTTACTGTCTGGAGATCTTCCACATGCCCGGAGGATATACATCACCTCCAGCCACGTCTTACAGCACAACTCCAATGTGCTGAATCCCTCCCGCTGCGCTGTCTCTGGCCCTGGTTGATCCGGCCAGGACACATATCCTAAAACACAGCGCAGAGAGAGGTGAACAGCAAGGGCTGATCCTGCTGTGGTGTTGGTGCCAGAGTCAAACAAGGCACAATAAATTCAGGAGTATGGCCACAGGCACAATAAATTCACGAGTACAGCCACAGCCACCTTACAGGGATCACACGCAGTGGCCCCAAGTTCCACCTGTACAGAAAATCCTGGCAACCCAGCGACCTCCAGAAATAGCACAGCCTTACACATCAGCGTTTAGCCCTGATATAAGGAGACAAGCTGCAAACCAGCTTCTCCATGCAAAAATAAGGGGTTAGCATAAAGCAAGATGTCATTTCCCTGAGCCAGTCAGTCCTGCTCAGCCAGCACGCCGGGCTGCCGTAGGGCAGCACACCGGCCCTGGGGACAGCGAGCTGCCCCCGGCTTTGGGACCCATCGGCCACTGCCAGGCTGGGATGGCACGACAGAACATTTCAGCCAAACCTATATATTTTGATAAATGGTCGCTGATCTTGGTGTTTCAGAAGTGGAAGTGCCCCAGTGGTGGGATGAGCACCCGTCCGCCGACGGCGAGGCTGGTGTCCTGCGTGGGGGCTGCCTTGGGGCTCCCCAGGGGAGGTTCCCATGGGGTGGGCTTGGTGACAGGGGCTCCCCATGGCACGGAGGCTTCTACCACCCCAGAGTGGTGGCTCACGGGGTCGTGCTTGGGGGTCCCGCTTGCCCAAGCTGTCCCAGCCCAGCCGGGCTGCGGGGCTCCGTGGTGCTGCCTGCCTCCTCCATGATGCGGGGGTCACTGCTGCTTTCATCTCAGGGCCTAGGTTTTACAGTGCCAGCTATGGATCTCCCCCTTCTGTACAGCTGGCCTGGCTGCTTGTCACTGCATTTTTGTGGGTTTATTTATTTATTTATTTATTTTTAACCAGGAGTGGTTGCACGAGTGGCAAAAGAACAGTCTGGGATGCAGGGACAGAACTCAAAGGGCTGAGCCTGGTGCGGACACTCGCTCCTGCAAAATGCACGCAGCATCCTGCTGCACCACACCGTCCTCCGTCGCCATTGGCACACCGAGGACAACCCTCACTGGTTGTTTGACTGTCGGGGCCCAGGGCTTGTATTTTAGGCAGATCCAGGTACAGAGATGACACATCTCCCTGGTTTCCAGAGCCCTGGAGCAATGGAAGGAGCATTTGTGTCCCAAGAAGATCCCGATTTCTGGAGCGCAGCGTGGCATCGGTGCAGAAACCCAGCTTGCCCAGGAACCTCCCAGTGACATTTCAGAAAAAAAAAACACATTTTTCTATTTTTAGTGGTTATACTGTGCAGAGCCAGGACATCATTGTGTGAGTCCCACTCACTGGCCCAGCGCAGTGCCCAGACCAGGGTTAATGCAGAAAGCAGCCGAGCATCCCCGAGGCTGCTCAGAGCCACGGTGCCGGCTGCCCTGGTCTCATTAATGTGATCGAGTCGCAGCAGCTCCTGAAGCAGAAAGGTACTTGGGCATCAGCCCATTGCCTGCATTTGGTCTCTGCTCATACAGGCTCTGATTGTTTTGGGACTGTGGCTGTTTCTCTGATTTGCACCATCCCTCTGATTTTAGCCCCAGAGGTCCAAATCTCATCTTCCCGTTCGCCTGCCTGTGCACAGCGGTCTGCAACGCTGCTCCGCTTTCGCCCATCTCCCTGATTAATGTGAAGCCCAGCTTCATGAATCATGCATGGAGCTGTATTTAGGATAATGATTTCTGACATCCAGCGCCTGGGCACAGCATTTCGGGACGGACCGTTTGTGGCCAGAGAACTCCAGAAATAATGAGCCGACGTTTCCCCCGTCCGAACCAGGAGCACACACAGAGGGGGAGGGAGGTGGGCGACGCAGCCCTGCCTCCTTCGGAGGCAATCACAGGTTGCTCCCTAATTAGCCAAATGTGTAAACGCTAAATATTGACATAGCTTTGCGGTTGCCTGTGCCTTGCAATCGCGTCGCATGCTATTAACCTACATAACCATCGGGGAAGGAGCATCTGCGTGCGCCTTGGCACAGGCAGGGCTGCAGAGGCAGGAATTCCCCCGTGCTGGTGCTGCTGCCGGTGCCCTGCTCTACAGGATGCGACTGAAGGAGCTTGGAAACAGCTTCCCCTCTGCAGCTGGAGCCTGTCCGTGCTGCCCGACTGCGTGAACAGCCCCCTGCCCGCTGGGGGTGGCTTTGGGGACGGCTGGGGGGGTCCTGGTGAGCTGTGCGCCCGGGAGGGGATGCGGGGCCCCTGGTGCTCAGTGGGCGGCTGGGGGATGCTTTCCTGGCCGTGCACTGTTCCATGTGGGAGCCTTCAGGGGCTCCGAAGCTGTTAGCTGCGGAATGGCGGGGGTGCCTGTCCGAGGGGCTGCGGGTCTGGCTTGGGAGCTGCAGGAGGCTGGGCGAGCTCCTGCCCTCGCCGCTGCCCAGCCTCCACGTGCTGAGCTCTGGCTGCAGGGGAAAGAGGTTTCTGTCCCCGCTGCATGGGGACAAGGGGCTGCTGGCATGCAGGGGTTCCCCCAGCTGCAGGGTGCTGCCACTGCTTTATTCCTTTGCTTTTTAATTAATGTATTTTTTTCTGAGGGTGGGTTTGTAGCCTGAAACAATGGCATTGTGCGTGTTGGAGAGACTCTACGTACTCCCAAAAATATTCTGAACCCCCTGGCTGAGCAGCTCTGGCCATGTGCAGCAGGCTAAGCTGGCAGGTCCCCATGTCCCTGGTGTTAGGTCCCCAGGCCCCTGGCATTAGGGACGAAGAGAAATGCTACCTGTACGCCTGCTTCTGCATCAGGCTCATCCCTTACCGACCTCAGGGGGTCCGTGCCGATGCTCAGACCGATGGCAGAGGCGCAGGGAACCAAGTGCCTCTGGTTCATCTGATGGCTTCCTGGGCATGCAGCCCCAGCTGGTGGCAGCCTGGCGAGGATTTCCAGGGGGATTCGGTGGGGACACGGGGCCAAACGGCTCAGCTGGGCCCTTACAGCTCTGCTGCCCCTCGGCACGTGTGTGGCCACCCCAGAGCTGCTTCTGCACCAGGATGAAGCTGCTCCTGGCAGCACTTAAGGGAAGAGAGGACGAGGGAGGGTCCCAAAGGCTTCCCACTGCTTTGCACCCCCGGTGCCAGTGAGGGTGGTCGTGGCCAGGGGAGCAGGCTGGAGCAGGACGAAGGCCACCAGACAGACCACGCTGGAGGGCCCCAGCTGCAAGAGAGCTCTGGTCTGGCCATGAGCACCTCGACTGCAGCCTGCAGGGACTGGCCACGGGGGAGCCGAGCTCAAAGAAACAAAGAAAACACCCCACGTGTTGAGGCACAGGGTGAATTCATAACTACGCTGACCTTCAGCGGAGGATGGCCTGCTAGTCTGCAGAGGTGTATTTGTTCCTCGTATGCGGGGACCAGAAGGGTGTTGACTCATTTTCCCTCCCGAAACGCTGCTGCCTCTGCGCAGAGCAGGCGGGGGCTGCGCTCAGCACCCGGCCAGGGGCACAGCGTGGATCTGCTCACCCAGGGGTTTTCCTCTGACGGGTTTGATGCAATTGCTGCATCCTACTGGGACTACAGCATCCCACTCCTGGCCCGGGCTAGTTAAATAACCCTCCCTTTGCAAAGGTTTTCAAAGCTGTAGTAATTCTTATTAGGCCGGTCTGAATCATCTCCTGAAAAGGTCTCGCATCGCTCCGGAGCGCCAAACTGCTCTGTATTCAGACCCTGATCACCCACACTACTGAGCCAGAGCATGAAATACGCAGGGAGAAGGCTGCAAGAAAATATTAAAAAGATGTTCAAGTGTGCAAGGGGCATACTGGGGGTGAGACCTTCCTTCTCCGTCCTCTGCTTTGTCTCCATTTTGGGGTGGACCAGGGCGTCCTGTGCGGAGCCAGGCTCCTGGTGTGGTGCTGGCGGGTCCCTGGGGAGCCCCCCTGGGTCCTGTCCCTGCGGATTGCAGCGAGTGTTGGGTGCTCCCTTTGGGATCCCACCTGGTATCACCCAACAGTGACCGGCCCACCACCTCATATCCTGAGGGCAGGTGGAGTAAGGCAGGTCTCCGGCATGCAAAAGGAGCCTAAAGGCTCCGCGCCCTTCACGGGGACATGATGGGTGTGCTGGGTCCTTGGGTGAAGCCTTCACCCCTTGTGGCCTCCTCCCAGGAGAGGGTCCCACAGCTGCGAGCCCCAGGCTGCGGTCAGGCCTCAGGCAGAGGACCAAGGGCTCTGTCCCCGTGCTGCTCTAGCCCCGGGGGAGCAGATGATGGGGGCAGAGCCAGCAGGGAAGCGTCTCCTGGCTGGCACAGGGCGCGCTGCTCCCCTGCTGTCTCCTGGCACGAACACCTATGATGCACGGCGGAATTCCCTCCTTCCCCTGAGACCCAGATCCAAAGGATTTCCAGGCAAAACCCGCTGCCAGCAGCTTCCCGCAGTCAGGGTCATGCCTTCCCCGTGTGCATTTGGGTGCGTCGCCCTGCTCCTGCCGGGCGGTGCTGGCTGTCCGCGGGGTGCAGGCGAGCCTCAGCCCCGGTGGGGGGGCTTCCGGGGGGGCAGGAAGGCTTGTGCCACAGCTCCAGCTGGGTATTTGAGGCTGCTGCATTATCTGAGTGATTCCCAACCTGCAGCACCCCAGAACCGAAAGAACCTGGACTGAGGGACCCTCAGGCATCCTCCTCTGGCCGCCTTCGCCATCTCTTCCTGCCCAGCTGGGTGGCAGTGGTGACAAGGGCAGGTCAGACCTCTGCAGCATTCACGTGGAGGACTGCAGGTCCCATACAGCAGCCTACAGGGTAACAAACCCTCCTGAGCTGCCTCCTGTCCCCTGCCCCCAGGAAGGATCTGCTGCCCTGGGCACAGGGGGCTGGGCTGGCTGGGGCCATGAGCACTGCTGGAGGCACCCCGTGCCTGGAGCTCGGTGCTTAATCAAACCAATTAGCAATTTAATCTTGTTAACAAACCGGGATAATTGCAGCATTATCAAATTAGCCAGATGTATGGAAATGCCTGCTTAATAGCTGATAATGGCTGGCGCTGCCGGAGGAGGGGTGCTGATGTCTGTGACTGATGGGACGTGTCACCACGCGAGCCATCGCGCCCGCACGGCCACGGGGACAGCCTGGGGACAGCGCTGGGGCTCTGCTCCCCCACTTTGGCATAAGGGTGGTCAGGGACGTCCCCACGGGAGGACACTGTGCTGGTCCTAAGTGCTGTCCAATTTCCCACCTGGGTTTGGCTGCTCGCAGCCCCTGGCCTCCTTCTGCCTGCCCCTGCTGGCTCACCCAGTGTTTGTAATCCCCCACGGGCACCGTGCAAGCTGTTGGCATGTCCCTGTCATTTGTGGGGTGCCACTCTGTCCCTGCAGCTGACACCAGCAGGCTGCACGCTGCCGACTTGCCTCAGCATCCCCTGAATGCCTGGCCCCGATCTGCTGCAGAAATTACAGAACATGGGCTGTCCTTTTGTGCCCTGCCTGGAGGCTCTCCCAGGCACTCCCCTTCAGCTAAATTTCCCCTACCAGCTCAGGTCCGGTGAGGGGCTCAGCCCCCCTGGGTTACGGGGCTGTGTAACCCCTCCCCAGGTGCTGGGTACCCGCAGAGGGTCCCGTTCCCTGTCCCACCGCCCTGCCCAGCTCGGGTGCCCCCGGGGACCCTCTGCCCACCCAGTTCCCTTCAGCCTGCTGGGAGGTCCCTGAAGTGTCCCATCGGGTCTCACCGCAGCCCCTCCAACCCTCCTCTCGGAGTCTGTGTGCCTTGGGACGGGTTTGCTGCCCCTAAGCATGTGCTGGGTCCAGAGGGTTTCCTCCTCTTCCCCTGGCACAAATGCCGGGGAGGAAGCAGCAGTGGGAACGTGCACCAGGGTGGGCCTGAAGAGGGGCAGGAGGGGGAGACGCACACCACGAGCTCTCCTGGGACAAGCTCCTTTATTTGTAACAGCAGTGGGGAAGGGAAGGGAGAGGGTGAGCAGACTGCAGGTAGCATCATGCGGCAGCCAGTCCTGCAGCCAGGGAGGTCTCAGAGCGTGGGCAAGGAGCTGTCCCCGTCCCCAGCAGGACAGTCCTTCCCGGGGTGCGAGCAGGTGGCTGTCACCAGGGGTGGCATGGGGGTGCGGAGAAGCCCCTCGGTCTGTGCCGGGACCTCACGCTGGAGAAAGGGAGAGAGACAGAGCGAGGGGCTGGGGCTGGCGCTCAGAGCACCTGGGCCACCCCCAGCCCTGAAAGCCACGGCCACCTCCCTGCCCAGAGCCACGGCCACCGCGGCCCCTGGTGCCCCGCAGGTGGCTCCGAGGGGACGGTACCGTGGGACGCGGGGACGTCGGGCGGGCGCGAGAGGCATCTCCTCCCGCAGGCGCCCTGGCAGCACTTCTGGTGGCGGGGGCACTGCCGGCTGCTGTCACACGCGTTCGGCGGGTTGGGCCTGGCGCAGGTGATGCGGACGTGCGGGCAGGACCAGGCGGTGCCTGCAAGATGAGGGGGCTGCAGCCCAGGAGGGTCCCCAGAGGGCTTTGTCCCCTCCTGATGCGCAGGCCGGGTGCCACCCCGTCCCCTTGGACACCTTTCCTCCCTCCTAAGGTGTTTATTACCTGCTGGCAGCTCCATCCAGGCGATGAGCATCCCCACGAGGAGGAGGGCGGCCACGGACCTCATGCTACCGCGTTCCCCCGGGAGATGTGTGCGGTCCCTGGGGGATGCTTAAATTCCTGGGGGGAGGATGGGGGTGGGAAGCAGGCTGGGGGGTGCCGACGTTTGTGCCTTTTTCCCCTGTGTTTTCCGGAAGCCTTTTGCACAAGACACGAATGGGATGGCGCCGTTGCTCAAAAAGCTGGTACTGCCTTGCACAACTGCCCTGTGTGGCTGCACCTGGGGCCGGGGGGCAAAACGAGGGGAATTGGTCCTGGGGGTGTCTGCCTGCTCCTGCACAGGCACACTGCTCCAGGAGAAGCCTTCATGGGGACCCTGCCCTGCTCTCTTCTGGGGGTTTGCTGGGGAGAGGCAAAAATCCCCCTGCACAAGGAGTTCGCACCCCTGCCCCAGGCAAAGCTGCTTTCTGCGGGTGCTCTTGGGCAACGGGCAGTTGCTCCACTTCCCACCAGCGGGCTAACGTCCCGCTCACCTTGTGCAACGCTTCCCGAAGCCCTTCCTCGGGATCCTTGCTGCAGGCAGAGCCCAGAGCTGTGCTGGAAGCAGGCGCAGGGGATGTCCTGGGGGAAAGGCACCCCCCCAGCCACACACACAGCCCCTGGTCATCCTGTGATCCTGCAAACACAGCCTGGGGCAGCCCCTGGTTTTGCAACTGGGCAGGGCAAGGACACGGAAAAGCAGGAGCATCACCCCTCTGTGCCCTGGGTGGTCCCCGCCATCGCCCTGTCCCCCGGAGCCCCGGGGCTCTGCGGGCATCTCGCCGTGCCCTTCCCCGCTCTGACGTCCCTTATCGTGTCTCCACGTGCCCTGGTAACTGGCCTTTAACTCACGGATAGCTGTTAATTATTGCCCAGCTGCCCTAATGATTCTGTGGCTACATTTAGCTCTTTGTAGAGTAATTTGTTAAACACCCGGGGAAGGATTCAGCCAACCCAAACAGGCTTTCTGGGCTGTGCACCAATAGTTGAACACGATCGATGGGAAATAGAAGCGCTGGAGCAATTTTGGAGCAATCTTTAGGAGTTCAGCTGCTACCGGGGGAGGGAGGGGACAGTGTGGGGCCGGACAGGGTGGCGCTTGGAGCTGCACCTCTGCGAGGAGAAAACACCAAGGAGCAGAGGGGGATCCGGCAGCTGAAAAGCTGGGTGGAAAAAAAAAAAATCCCTCTGAGGGAGCTGATAGCACCTTGTCCATAGGGGAAATGTCTAAAACCTGCTTCTGTTGCAGCCCCTACGGAAGGACCCAGAGCGTGGCAGCGTGAACATGGGACAGAGGCAGTGTGGCACCCCTTGTCCCACCACCCTGCGCTGCAGGGACAGGTCCCCAGGGGCAGGGTGCCCTAACCCAGAGCACCCTGCTTAGCGCTGGTGTCTGGTGCCACCTAGTGAGAAGCCACCACGGCTGCTCCGCAGGACAGGGCCCTAACGGGGTTTTGCTCTGTCCTGGGATGCGCTCCCAAAAAATCCCAGCTGGGTAAGAGCCGGCTGGTGCCCAGCTCCTGCTGCTCTCCCCCCCCCCCCCACGCTCCCCTCGTCCCCTTGTGCCCCTCGCCGTCCCCACAGCCTCCTTGTGCTGGCCACTTCCCATCCCTTAGCACCGGGGCAGGACCCCCAGCACTCACCGAGCCCCGAGGTCTCGCCGTGAGCCCTTCTGCAGCCTGCCTCACACACTGCCAACGTGCCAGCGGTCCAACCGAGGCTTTATACAAACTCTCAGTGTGCGCCATTATCTGCTCTAATCAAGCCTGTCATTAAATCCTAGACTAAGTGTTGTGTTTTCTCTTTTCCCTTTTAATTTTCACTGTGTGTTTTTCAGGGAGCTGCACGCCGAGCAGGGAGGTCCCATCACCAGCAGCAGGGCTGCAGCGCCCTGGTGGGATCAGGCTCACGTCTCTGCCTCGATTTGTGAGCCCCGTCCTTGTCCCCACCAGGGACCCACTTGGGGTGCTCAAGAAGCAAGGATTTCCCCAAAGGATTTTCAGAGCCTGAGGGCATGGGGCCTTTGCAAAAGCCAGAGGGCCCCTGCTCGGACACAGACACTTCCACGGCCCTGCAGCCCAGCAAAAAGGAGAGAGCAACGTCCTACAAATGTCCAGGGTGTTTATTGTCGAGATAGAAATTTCCATATATAAAATAAGTGTTTAAAAATAGCACTACCCTGCTCTCAACATGAAATATATATGTACACACACATAGATATTTATAGAAAGAATTATTACCATTTTGCTATGTGATTAAAAAACAAACAAACAAACAAAACCACAAGATAATGACCAATTCCCAAACAACCCTGCCAAAACAGGGACGAGGGGATCCTGATGCCCGCTCTCCCATGGGCGCACGCTGGGGCTGTGTCCCCATGGCCAAGGGGCTTACACCCTGTCCAGCCCTGCGCTGCCGGCAGCTCGGGCTCGCCCTGCCGGCAGCAGCTCTCCGGGTGCCCTCACCGCCGGGTTTTTCTCTCACAAAGCACCTTGGTGAGCACTGGGGCTGGGGCCAGGTGCTATAGGAGCTGCGCCACGTCTCCTCTTCCAGCGCCCAGCCTACCCAGCTCACCCCAGCTTGGAGGAACGAGGCAACTGCAAAGGCTGAACCCATTCTCTTCATGGCAGGGCTTGTGCTCAAGTTCTTTTTTTTTTTTCCCTTTTTTTTTTTTTTTTTTAAACACACTCCATGTCCCCTTGGGATTTTGTGATACAAGAACAAACAACGCTGCTTTACACATAATCTAGCAATAACAGCTCCACGTAGCTACCGGGGGTCCCCGTGCCCCACCTGAGCACCGCGGCTCTCCACGAGGATCACTTCTTGCGGGCGATCTGCTTCTCCAAGGCTTCCAGTCTGGCTGTCATCTGAGCAAGTGAGCATGCTAAGGAAACCGTGAGCTGGGCAAAGAGCGAGAAATGTGCCCCAAACAAGCATGGATTGTGCCTTACCTGTGCCTGCTGGCACCCACGGACCCTCCCTTTGGAGACCTTGGATGGGACTGAGCTCCCATGCCATGAGATGTCACAGTGCTGCCTTTTTCTCTTGACAGATCCGACAGTTTTCACTGGCCAGCACAGACTGCCCTGGCCGTCCCCACCTCCCATCCCTGCTGCCAGCCCCTGTGCCTCCCCCGGCAGGAGTTTGGATGCAGCCCCCTAGAGCTGCGGGCTGCTCTGCGCCCCGGCGCGCCCATGCAGCACCCGAAGGATATTCCTCTCGGTCAGGCTCTGCAGGATGGCCACGGTGTTCGTCTGGAACTGCACCAGCGCCTCGCACTCGCACGGGCTCCGGATCTCCGTCTCCCCTCTGCCCTCCTCTGCGTCAGTGGGATTTGGGAGTGCTCAGAGCACAGTGCCACAGCCGGCTCTGCTCATATCCCCCCCAGTGCAGCACCAGCCCCTCGTCTTTCCAGCCCTTTTGCATTAAACCCATCGCCCCCAGCTTCTCCTCTTCCAAATAATCCCTCCCTGAGACCCACCCCTCTATCGTCAACAGCAAGAGGAGATCAGGAGAGGGGCACCCTAGGGTTACAGCAGTCCTGGGGCTCAGTTTAGGGGCTCTGCCTGCCCCTGCCAGGCTGCCACAAGCATCACGGGTGATGGTGGTGATGATGGGTGAGCCGCGGGGCGGCAGGGGCACGACTCACCCTGTGGGCTCCTCGGGGAGAGGAGGGCTCGTGGCTGGGCACCCACCTGGGCAGATGTTCAGCTTGAAGTTCTCCACTAGGTGGGTCATGGTGGTGAAGTCCGCCGAGTAGGAGAAGTGCTGCTCCACCGGCTCGGAGGCGATGGCCCGCAGCTCCTCTTCCACCGCCTTGCCGACACCCACGGCGAACATGACGATGCCTGCAGGGTGAGGCCGGACCCTGAGCGCCCCACGGCAGGCGATTCCCAAACCCAGAGAGAGTAAAGCTGAGTACTTCCCCACCCTGGGGCTTCCCCCATGCGTGGCATGGATTTGGGAAGGACAGGCAGGAACGGGCAGGGGCACGGCAGCGTCAGCACAGTGCATGCTGCGGCATTAATGGTGCTGTTCAGAGCATCCTGACACTGCAGCGAAAGCATGGCTGGGATATGGGAGATGAAGCACAAGGCTGGGTGCTGTGGGCAGGCTAAACCCCACTCATGAGAGCCAGCCATCCCAAGGAACCACCCTGGGATGGTTCCCAGCCCCTTGCCCCTCTCACCTGACTCTTTTGCTCTCCTGGCCCACTCAGAGATGTCGTCCTGGGAGCGCCCGTCCGTGAAGACGAGCCCAATTCTGGGTACGTTGTGGGAGAGGGGCCTGGCCCCTTCCAGCTCGGAGAAGCTGTGCTCTACCATGTGCTTGAGGGCAAGGCCGGTCATGGTGCCTTTCTCCATGTACTCCACCTTCATCACGGCCGCCTTGATCTCGTCCGCACTGTGGTACTTGTTGAGGGGGAACTCGGTGCGGACGCGGCTCGAATACTGCACCAGCCCCACCCGCGTGCCCTGCGGGGACACCTCCAGCAGGTCCACGATGCGGTTCACAAACTGCTTCACCAGCTCGAAGTTCTGGGGCCGGACGCTCTTGGAGCCATCGATCACCATCACCAGGTCAACGTGCCCGGTCCCGCACCCTGCAGGCACACGGCGGGGTGAGAAGGGACCGGCGGGACGCTGCTTGGGCCCCTGGGCCGGGGTGAGGCTGGGAGGTGGGGCAAGAATTCCTGGGGACCTCCATCCAAACTGCTCCACTGCCACCCCAGGGTCCCCTGGACGTCCCTCCTAGGTCTCCCTCTTCCTGAAACTTTCCCCAAATTCTTGTTGCGCCCTCTGGGCTCTGTCTCTGCGGATGCAATCCCTCATCCATCCATGCAGAGCCCCTCGCAGCTGCCCATGTGAGTGAAGCCCTCGCTGGGAGCTGGATGCACTGCAGCCCTGCACTGCATCCCAGAGGGTGAGCTGCACCCCGGTACTCAGTGCTGCACCCCGGTACTCACGGCTGCACCCCTTCCCGTCAGCCTGGAGCTGCTGCCCCTCGGGGCACACGCAGCGGTACGAGCCCTCGCTGGTCACACACTTGAACTCGCAGCCGTGATCCACTCCGTTGCAGAGGTCGGTGGCTGGGGGACAAGGCAAGGGCACGGGGTTATCCCCGTGCATGCAGGGGACCCCAACACCCCTGCTGCATCCCGCGGGACTCACCCCTGCAGGAGCTGCCGTCGGGCTGCAGCGTGAAGCCGCGGTGGCAGCGGCAGCGGTGCCCGCTGGGGATGCTCACGCACTCGTGCTGGCAGCTGTGGTTCCCAAAGCTGCAATAATCGATCACTGGGGAGAGAAGAAAGCAGGGGGAGGTTGGCAGGGGGCTCTGCAGGTGCCACTGCGGCGTGGGGCAGGACCAGGACCCTGCTTGTGGCAGCAGAGTAAAGCTGGGGAGACGCCGAGCCCTTGTTTCCAGCACAAGCAAGGGCAGGGGATGTTAGCAAGGGAAGGGATGACATACTGAAGGACAAGGGGAGGATGAGCAAGAAGCAAACAAAGAAGGAAGAGAAGAAGCAGCAATGGGGGGAGATGGACACGTACTGGTGCAGGTCCTCTTGTCCTGGTTGAGGTAGTAACCCGGGCGGCAGCGGCACGAGTAAGACCCACGAGCGCTGACACACTGGTGCTCGCAGCCGTGCCTCCCGTCGGCACACGCGTCGATGGCTGCAGGGGAAGCAGACACCCGTCACCCTCCTGCCTCGGTGTCCCTGGGGCAGTTCCCCAGGCGCAGCACCACGAGGCAAGAAGGAAAGGTGGTGGCCAGAAGCAGCCAATACTGCTCTGCCCTCTGGGAGGGCAAATACTGGGAGCACCCGGCTGCTGCTGGCCTTGCTGGGCCCTCTGCTGCATTTCGGCTCCCCTCCAAAAGACCTGCACCTGCCAGTCCTTTGTGAGAGTTAGGATAAAGAAATAGAATAAAGAAATAAAGAAAGGTTTTTACGGGAGCAGGTCTTTCCGTCTGCGTTGAGCCGGTAGCCAGGGTTGCATTCGCAGTAGAAGGAGCCGGGGGTGCTCACGCAGCTGTGCTGGCAGCCGTGGTCACGCTCCACACACATGTCCACCCCTGGAAGACAGAGAGGGGTCAGAGCGGCCCACGGGCTCCTGTACAGCTCTCCTGCACGCTCCCTGTCCCCGCGGGGTGACCCATTGGGCTGATTTCCAGTGCACAGGCACAGGAACCCCTTGTGCTGTGCAGGTTTCTGAACGGCTTTGGCGTTTGGGTCTGCCCAAGCACTAAATAGATGCTCAGGATTAATTGATACTGTTGACAGCCAGAGAGCAGCTGTTCTTCATGAAGGAGCCCAGGCAGCTATGTCTGCACATCCACGTGAGCAGAGATGGCTGGTAAACGGGCGCTGGGGCAGGGAGGCAGCAGGCAAAGGCATTGCTAGAAGGGCAGCGTGCCCCAGGGCACATCTCAGCCCCTGCGCGAGGCACAGCTCCTGCTGGCCGAGGCTGCGCGCTGCCACCCCAAACACCCCCCGAGGACCACCTTCTACCCTGCTCTTGGTACAGGGCGAGGAGCAGGCACTGGGACCCCCGTCACCACCCCGCCGCCGCGGCTCTCACCCACCGCACAGCTTGTCCTGGAACTGCTTCCCGAACTGCCGGATGAGCTCGAAGGACTCCACGAGGAAGACGTGCTCCTCCAGCGGCGGCGAGGCCATGGCCCGCAGCGAGGTCATGTCTGCCCGCTGGATGCCCACCGCGTATATCTCGATGCCGGCGTCCCGGGCCTGCGTGGCCACCTCGGTGACCCGGTCCTGGGGCCGCCCGTCGGTCACCACGATGGCAATGCGGGGGATCTTCTTGTGCGGCGGGCGCGCGCCCTCCTGCACCGTGAAGGCCACGTTCATGGTGTACTGGATGGCCAGCCCCGTCATGGTGCCCTGGGCCAGCGGCACGATGCCGTTGATGGCCTTCTCCATGTCCTCCCGCGTGAAGAAGGTCTTGAGGGAGAAGATGTTCTGCACCTGGCTGGAGTACTGGATCACCCCCACGCGCGTGGCATTGGGGCCCACGTCCAGGTTGCCGATGATGTCGATCATGAAGCGCCGCATGGTCTCGAACTCGAAGGGGCGCACGCTGCGGGAGCTGTCGATCACAAAGACGATGTCCAGGGGGCCCGTCCTGCACTTGAGGGCTGCAAGAGGGCAAGGAGGTGGTTTAGTCTGCAAGGAGCGGAGGTGTCCCCTTTGGGTGGCTGTAGGGGTGCTCATGGGGGAAGGAGAGGGCAGGTCGGGGCTCACCGGCACCTTCCCCCTGCCAAATGAGCCTACGGAGGGTGCCTGGTAGGGAGTGGGAACAAGAGGCAGGGGACACATGCCCTGGCCATGGGGCTATAGGGAACGGCAGTGTTCTCTCATTCCCAAATCCTCCTGCTGCCCTGCTCCTGCACAAACACCTCTGTCTGTCCGGATCTGCCCTGGCAAGGCTCAGGCACAGTTTTAGGCAGTGGTGTGTTCATCTCTGCCGCAATTCCTCTGTCCCTCCTGCAGCTCCAGCCTCCTGTTTTTCACTGCATTTTTCCAGTTCCTGCCTAAAACCAGAGCTTTCTATTTTATTCTTTTTTTTTTTAAAGGGTAAAAAAAAAAAAAGAGACAAAAGAGACAATGAAAAGCCTTGCTACAGACATGCACATCGAGAGGGTCGAGCCAAACAGCCTCTCTTGGATACACGGGTGCAACTTCCAGTGCAAACTGGGCGGGTGTTTAGCAAGTGAAAAGCCAACGAACATATTTTGCTTGGCTTGTGCGCCCCTGAGCCTGGGAGAATTTGGCTGTAATGGTAAGCAAACACTCTGAGCCCCCTTGGGACGATGCCCGGACTGGGGCTGTCATCCCAGCTGCTCCCAAGTGCCCAGAGGTTTCTGAGACATACTCAGCTCCTTTCTCCATATGGTGCTTTCATGGTTTTTGAAACTGGAACTGATTTGGCCACCTCTGCCCGGGGAGGACAGAGGCTGGTGCCCCTGTATTTGCTTCGTCCCCCCCACCAGGAGACCCACATGCATGGAGGGGTGCAGGTGGGGACCCTGCATCCTCCTGGGATGCCCCAAAGCATCAGGTCCCCACCAAGCCTTCCTCCGAGAGCTTTGCTGCCCTCACACGCTCACTTCTCTCCCCTCTAGGCAATTCGCAGCAGCCGGGGCTCACCTGCAGGTTTTGGTCTGGCTTCCAGCGTCGTTAGGACAAGCAGGAGGAGAGGAGCGACCCGCAGGAGCTTCATCGTTGCCGCGGGCACTGCGGGGAGGAGATGTGCTGTCAGTGCTGACCCCCACGGCTCGCAGCTCCTGCTGGCAAACCCCATGGGCAGGAGGTGCCCCTGGCACTGCCAAATCCCCCAGACAGCAGCAGCAGCAGTTGTGCCAGATCTGTCCCCACACCTCCCTGAAACCCAGGCGGGGTCTGTTCCAAGCGAGGACGGGCAGCCTCAGCGCCGCTACATTTCATTACAATAGCAACGATTTGCCAAGTGAAAAACACGGTCTGATTTTCTGCTCTGGGTGGAGCTGGCCACCGGACAAGCCTTATTTTCACTTGCAAACCATGCGGCTGGGATGTTCAGCCAAGTGCTCCCTGCCTGGCGCTACGGCCGCTCGCTGCAGCCAGAGGATGAGGGGAGCTCCGCGCCCGGGGATGTGTGGCCACGGCCCCACCGCTCCCGGCATTGCAGGGCCACCAGCTCCGTGCTGGGAAGAGACACCCCGAAATTAAATGCCAGCCCAGGCAAAACCTGCTCAGAAGCCTCTCAGAGTCACTGGCAAAGACTGCTTTTCCAAGAAGCTCTGGGAATTTATTCTCCGTCTTTTTCCAGGCTGCCCTGGGAGAGCAGAGAGCAAAGACGTCCGCATGCACAGGAGGTGATGGTGCCTGTGCAGATGGGTTTGTGAGACCTGAGTGAAGGATTTGGGCATTTGAGGTGGGATAGCCGAGGGAACAGATATTTAGATCAGCTATCCAAAACCTCAGCTTGTTGCTTGTCTCCCTCCCTGCCCATCTCTGTGTTTTCTTGCCTTGGCTTTGGCTGCCCTCGTCTGGCTCCTGTATTTCCGTGGATTTATCTGGGGGGGCTATAAGGCAGGGACTGAGCAGGTGCCAGCCCTCCTGCCACGTCTGGGCCTAGTGAAAGAAATGGCAAACCTGGGGGCTGCAACAGCACAGCCTTGGTGCAATGAGAGCAAAGTCAGGAGGTGCCCAGGCACCGCTGGATAACGGGGATCACCAGGAGGGAGCCCAAAGCCCAGGCATCCAGAGCAGCCCCAGCACAGGTTGGAAACCCAAGGGGCAGCAGGGAAATGCCGCAGGCAGCACGGCTTCCCCAGGGAGATGGGGAGCAGGCGCTGGAACAGCACTCGTTGAAAAAGTACACTGGAAATTCGCTTTATCAGTAGTTATCGGCCGATATTTGCTTAGCACCGTGAGGTCTCGGTTGTAATTCATCACCGGGGTTTCCACTTAATTGCTGAGAGATTGTGCGCAGCCCTGAACCCAATGTATTTGATGCTGATAACAGGTTGCACAGCTGCGTCTTAAAATTGCCTCCAGTGTTCACACCTGAAAAACAACACCAGAGAACTCAGAAGGACAGAAAAGGTCTGCAAGAGGAAAGCGGGGTCCCAAATACCAGCCTCACAGCAAGAGACTTGCTGTTCACCTTTAACTTGGCCAAACTTCGATTTGTGCCCACTCACAGAGCCAGCTCCACGAGGAAGGTTTCTGGGAGCAGAAATCCAGCAGGAGAGCCCTGGCAGCACCCAGCGGCTGGGAGCTGAAGGCAGAGAGGTGCAGAGGACAGACGAGACGCAGCCCCTCACCGGGGAGCACCATCAGCCCCAGCTGCTGCCCTGGGGCTGGCAGGGGGCTGCAGCCTCACCGAGCCCCTCCTGCAAAACTTTTTATTTTTTATTATTATTTATTTTTATAGGAGAAAGCGCTCACTAACCACCAAATTTTCTGGGGGCAGCCGTGCCACCTATTTCACTTCTGCAGGTCTCTGCTCTCCAAGCCTCCCTGCAGCGGCAGGCTGGCACGGAGCCTGCGTCTCGCAGCATCCAGAGAGCGTCAGAGCCAGCCCAGAGGGAGGAATGAGCTCGCAGGCCAGGAACCAAGGAGGAGAAAACCAGTTCACGACTGATCTATTTTTAACAGCATCCGAGTGTTGGATGAAGCCTTCACGCTCCCCGTGGCTGGAGGGGCTGGACCGGGCATGGCACGGCGGCTCAGCCGCGCATCCAGCTCCAAGAGGGTTGTTTTGGCTGTCCCCACTTTAATCAAGCACCCAGCAGCAAGGCTGATGGGGATGGGGAAGCTGAGAAAACCCCCTGAATATCCCTCCCACTACCCCATGCTGGGCAATTCCCACAGCTACCTGCTTTTCTTGCACCCCGGGGGGGGTTCCTCCACCCTGAGGGGTGCCGCACGCCCGAGCCCCCCACCACCAGGAGCAGGAGGGAGATGGGTGGGAAGCGGGCGGCTGGCAGGCAGGTGCTGCGAGGCAAGGCAAACAGCGCCGGGGACCTTGAGATAACACCGAGCTATAAAGGAGAAAAGGGCCGGGGGGGTGAGCGCTGCGCAGGGCTGGCTCTGCCCCGCGGGACGCCTCGCACCAGTTCCCCACTTTTCAAGGCAACGCAAAGGGGGAAGCCAGCCCGTTGATTTTCCTCACTGAAGAAGATGGCCAACACGTGGGGCAGCAAAGGTGTGAGCCACACGTACGGGCAGAAGGGTTGGCAATGAGCCCAGGCTCCTCTCGTGCCCTGGGACAAGGAGGACGCCAGGATGAACCCCCAGAGGCAGCCAGGTAAGGCACCCCCCCAGGGCGCTCGCCTCCCTCCCGTCCTGCTCCCTGCCAAGTGCTGAGCCTCAGGGAAAAAAACGGGCCGCTTCGGGTTTCAGCCTGGCCTCCTTGGCAGCGCTCTGCTGGCTGCAGGTTGACAGAAATGCTCTGAATATTCCCCTTCTGATTCAGCTGCAGGTTGGACCTGGGCACATCCTCCCCTGGGCAAGCTGAAACAATAGGGCTGGGGTGATGCAGCCAGCACGTCTCCTTGTGTAAAAACAGGGACTGGGATCTATCTGCTGGTGTGTAGGAGGAATGGAGAATATGGAGAAATAGGGCGTGAGAGGCTCAGAGCGCCATGCGTTCACAGACAGGACAAGCACTGGCCGTGGTGTCACGGGGAGAAAAGCAGACCCCTGTGTTTATGTGGTCAGAGCCAGGTCTTAGACACAAACATGTTTAACATGGGTGATGTGGAAGGGGTGCACGGCCCTGACGCCACGTGTGCTGTCACCTCATAGCACCTCTTTCTGTGCTGGAGATCTTGGACAACATTAGAGCAGCTCCAGACACGGTGTCCCCACAGCCCCCATGCCTCTCTGCACACTCGGCTTTGCTCTGCACCCGACCACAGGGCTTTTCTTTGCAGAGACCCCAGCAGGCAGTTTGCAGGCCATAATTCACCTCCTGCCTGAGTATTATTGAATAAAGTGTCAAAGACCACCCAAAATGCACTCAGGAGCCTGGACACAGAGTCCTTGTGCTCAGGACAGCACCACAGAGCTGGCCTCAGGCTGGAAGATGGGGACACCAACGTGTGCCTGTGCTTGGCAGGACAGCGAGCCATCCTTTGGGCCCTGCCCAAAAGAAATTCTGCCCCAAAAGTGCAGGTGGGACCAGGGGAGGACAACAGAAATGTGTGCTGCCCCAGGCATGAACGACAAGGAAGCCATGACTGCTGCCTGGAAAGACGCAGGCAACCTGCATCAACCTGGAGGCCCCTCCCGATGTCGGGTCTTGCTGTGCAACCCCCAGGGACTTTGTCTGGATGTTTGCAAGACTCAAGCAGTGTGAAATGCTGAGGCTCCTGGAGCTGGAGCCACGCTCCCCTGGAGGGCTGCCCAAAGGGCGGTTTCTCTCTGTCGCTGGACTGAAGCCCAATTTCAAAGTGGAACTGTTTCCCAGCTCCCCTTTTTGTGACACCTGTGCTTTTCTAGAGCTTGTAACCTGCACGAGAGCAGGCACTCCAGAGCAGCAGAGCAGGGCCCAGCCCATTTCAGTGGATGGATGGGGCTGATGTGAGAGAGTTGAAGCCCGGCCCTGCCAGCACTTTGCAAAGGGGTGCTCAGAAACACCTAACCTCGGTGCTCATCCCCCTGTGCAGAAGGCTTGGGCATCCCTTTCCAGAAGCAGGGCTCCTTCAGGTGGCAAAGAAACGCTGCCTAAACCCCAGCAAGCATAAACTCCCTGAGCTGAAATGGAGGAGGGAAAAAGCAAACCAAAACCAAACTAAAACACAACCAGAGCCTGCTCCAGGTCTCATGCACTCAGCTGCTCATTAGCACAGCAGAGGGGTGCCGATGCATCCCCTGGCACAGCAGCTCCCTTCCCAGCTTTCTGCACCCCAAGCACGAAGCTCCGGTCTCCTCAGACACCCTGGGTGCCTGCTTGTCCCCAGCCATGTGTCCTTGGGAAGGTCGGGGCTCAGTCCCTAGCACAGAGCTCGTCCTGAGCAGCATGAGAGCGTGCAACCCAGGCTAACTGTCCTGGGGTGCCCCTGCTGCCCTGAGCCCCACATCCACCCTGCGGGCCATTTTGCAGAGCAGGGGAGCATCAGCAAGCACCATTGCGTCAGGACCAGAGAAACAGAATGGATTTCCAGTCCAAAAGCAACAGAGAATAAAAATTTTCCCCCCTTTATAAGACTGGCACGCCCTCGGTCCCTCCCCGACGCACGTGTGGGATAACGAGAGCAGCCTCTTCCCAGGACATCGCAGTGCTCTCCGGTTACAGCGCTCGGCAGCTCGTCTGGGCCAAGTGCCACCTGGAAGGACACGGTGTTTAAGAGACAAGGCTGTGCTTCTCAAACAGCACATCGTGCCTTCAGACCCGACGGGAGGGCTGTAACAGGAAAACCTTGCTGGATGCTGAGGGGACTCCTCTGAGAAAGCCAGTTCCCCATTTTTGAGGCCCATTCCCACGCCCACTGGGGTTAGCACCTTCCCCAAAACACAGAGCAGAGAGATGTTTCTTGCCTGGGTCCATTTTCAGGGTGAGTGGCAGATGTCTGTCTCACATCTTATCCTCATGGATTTAACATCCCACAAGTCCCAACAAGCTTGTGCTATGAGGTGGCATTTGCCACAGCCAGCATTTCCCTTCTGAGGGGAACCCGATGGGCAGAGCATCCCTTTTTGGATGTTCCCCATGACAGCAGGTGTGGTCTTTCTCTGATCTAGTTCTAAAATACGTGCTGTGCTCAGCAGCCGAGCTAGGAGGAACTCCTCTTGTCCAGCCTGCTCTGCTCTGAAACATGTGGTACCTGGGCTGCTGCAGCAGCTGGCAAGAAAATAAAATGCCATCTTCACTTGCACATTAAACGTGGCCTTTGAAAGCACGTGTTAAAGGTGTAGCCAAGAGGGAAACATCAGCTGTTCAGGCAGTTCCGACTGTTCAATCAATCATGTCAAGAGATGGCTCCTGTTGCAGGTTCTCTGTTCTTCATTATCCTTACCCTGCACATGTCCCCTGAGCTGCACACAGCCCTGCTCCTGCCGGGCATCTTCAGCAAAACTGGATGGGCCTTGGAATAATTCTAGATTTTGACGAAGAATAATCACCAGGGGAAATGCTCACCTTCCAGACTCTCTTTCAAAAGCAAATGCTCATCTGCAAACGAGCCCCTGGAGGACAGCTGACCTGAGCCAGGACACTTCAATCCTTGGAGGAAGAGAGGCGTGGGCCATCCAGAAGCTGAGGCAGCAATCCACAGCCCAAGTCCTTGTTCTGAGAGGAAGGTGTTGGAGTGCATTTTTTCCCCAGAAATATGCATGTTCAACCACAAAGGAAAGAAATGGCCCGAAGCAGTTCCTGGGCTGGTGCAGAGTTCATCAGCTGAGCTTCTGATGCAGCAGAGCCGGTGTCTCTAAACACTGAGACTGACAGCTCCTAGCAGGACCTCTGCCTCCCAGATCTGCTGGGACCAGTATCCCCAGCTGACCTCCAGCAAGCTCACAGGGCACAGACAACCGCAGCGAGCGCCTGCTATTTCAGCCCCACAATCACAGATCTGCTGCCTGACCTCCTTCTCTAAATCTTTATATCATATTTCTCGCCCTGGAGACGTGACTCAATGTGTTGGCACACGGAAAGACGCCAGGAGAATATTCTCGTGCCTCCCCGCTTTATTCTGCCCGTCCTGCCACGCGTTTAATTGAAATAGCAGAAAGCGAGGAGCCTTTGGCTGCCACAGGAAAGCATGCAGAGACTTCTCAGCCCTCCTCAAGAGGGAAAAGGTTGAAATATTTGTCTAGATACTTTTCATGTTGAGAATCCCGAAGGCAGCATGGGAAACCTCAGAGCAGCATCGGACACCCCAGCTGATTTCAGCCTTACCCCAGCGTGAGGTTTGCCCTTTTTGGTCAACCCATGAGCAAGTAGCTGAAGTTATCTAATTCTGTTGTGCTTACTGAGTCCTTGCTGAAGGCACCTACGGGCTCATTGATCCCTGGAGACACCAGGAACAGCCCAAAGCCACTTTGCTGAGGTCTGGAGGCCTCAAGAGGCTCTCCAAGGCAAGCCCTACAGTGCAGCGTGAGGAACCAGAGGCCAGGAGACTCCAAGCCGCTCGCTCAAGAGCGGAGCAGGTCTGGGACCTGGGTTGGCTCTCCTACTGGGACAGTGACACAAGGACACATCAGAGAGCAAGGGGAACACACGGCCACGTGCTGGGGGAGCTGGTGGGGCTGCAGCGCTACCAGCCCACTGTCAGCCTCAGCAGCTTAACACCAAAGGTTCAGCAGACAACACGGAAAACGAAATCGAGGAGCAGTTGTGAGATTTCTGCCTGGCATTTGAGTGCAGACAGCAATGTTTTGTGTCACTCTCCTCCTGGCTGGTGCTGTTAAAACCAAAGATGCTGTGAGAAGAGAAGAGCGAGGGGGGTGTTTAATGTGACACTTGGAGGAAGCCGTCCAAGTCCAGCTGCAAGCGTGGGAGCTGTGAGTTTCCAAAGGCAGGGTTTTCCCGTCTTTTCCAGCTCATGGACCCCTGGTAATTTTCCAGCCGCGACAGACTCTTGCACAGTGGGCTAACTGAGCTGACAACAGATCTGCTCCTACCGATTCCTGCTGCGGACCACCTGCAGACCGCAGATCAGGATCCTGCCTTTGTGCAACCAGTGGAGCAGCACGACGCAGCCCAGGGACGGGAAGGCTCAGCCTTTGGAGAGGAACCAAGTCACTGCCACCTCTCTGCAAGGGACCCCAGCTGACCCCCATGGGATGCCCTGATGTGCACCAGAGGGACCAGGGTAGGGATGGATTCACCCGTGCACTCAAGGGCTTGCAAAGGGAGAAATCAGAAGTTTTGGGAAAAAAAGACACAAGCAAAGGCAGAAACATGCTGGGGAAGGAGGATCCCACGTCCAGTGGAAAATGCTGGGTGGGAGAAGCAGCCAGAGAGCCAGAAAAGCTTCAGATGCAGGATCAGGCCAGGGGCACCCTGCAGGGAAGCACTGCCACGGCTGGGCACTGACACCTCCTCTCCTGAGCACGTGCACTCAGCAGGGCTGGCCTTAAACCCTGCACATTTATCCCAGACGGGAGAGCAAACGGAACCCTCCTAACCACCAAATACCCATCGAGGGGCGATTCTGCCAGCTTGCAGCAGGTAACAGAGCACCAAGGCCAGGTCCCTTCACCTGGATGCTCATCGAAACCCTTGTGCAAGCTGGACCCAGGGCTGCGCGAGCTCCCCTACAGCCAGCAGAGCCCCCCTCATCAATTTGCTACTGTTTGGCCCCAAAGCGGAGAAAACAATTTCACGAGGCAATGACGAGGTACAGGAGCTGCTCAGCCTCGTGGCACAGCTGGAAGAAACGTGCAGGACATCTGGCACAAAAGGGACCCTTTCTGGGGGAGCAGAAGTCTCTTTATAAGTCTCTTTATGAGCATCACTCAGTCTTCATTGTTGTGTTTTTCCTGGGTCCCTTTTGTTCAGTTAGGGAGGGTTTGTCCGTAATTTGCATGTGCACGTAGGTACAAACGCTGCTTATCTCTGCCTCTCTCCGTGTTCCAGCCTTATTTATCCAGCATTTGGAAGTGGCATTTTACGAGCACTGAGTTTTTAACAAGGCAGGCACACTGCTCAGAAAGCGAACAAAGGGGCCCCTATTGGAAACTTTAAAAATGTTTAAACAAAGGCTTCTCTTGAAAACCTTTAACCCCTAGTGCCAACCTCATGGGAAATACTAAGTTATGAGCAAGCGGAGCACAAACATCTTCTGTGACCACCGATTGCCTACAACAGGCTGCCTTGTTGGCCACATCTTTTCTGTTCACTACCATCACCAACAGGATTAACTCCCCAGCCCATCTTGTACTAATCCCATAAAATTTATTTAATTCTTCAAGGGAAAAAAAAAAACAAGTCAGAACTTCCACAAAAATGAACAGCAGCTTTTTCCAGTTGGATGCAGCAGTCCCCTGCCTGCTTTGATGGAAAGTGCCATTTTACTACAAACACGAAGATCTCTTGCATGCCCTCCAGATGGGAATTTGTATTTCAGACAAGGCCAGATTTAGCCCAGGAGTTAACTCTGCTCTTCGTATTGCCAAGTCCTGGTGGCAAATATCAGGGCTGAGATGCGAGAGCAGATTACACACATGCGCACACAATTTTTGCCTGTACCAGATGCCAATCTAATGATATTCCCCAAGCAGATTGCAAGAACCTGCTTGTGAAATACTTCTTCTACTTGCTGCCGAGAGCCTACAGGCTGACTGCCTGTGACTGATCACCCCTGTTCTCAGAAAAATAAAAGATAAGGAAAAGCTTTGTTATTGCCACCAAGAGATGCTACAAACGGTCCCACTGGGAGGACTTTGCAGTAACTGTATGCAGTCTGGCCTTGGTGGAGGCAGAAATCCCGTGGGCTTAAGTAGAAGAGGTAAAACTGTGTGAACAGGGTCCTCTCTTGGAGCCCTCTTCCCCCAGCCCCAGTCCCACAAGCAGCAGAGCCCCATCTCCTTGCTCCCCACCGACACCAGGTGGGTGCTCCCAGGACCAGGATGAACTGGGCAGCTCCCTGCTCTGCAGCAACAGCTATCCTCACACCTTCTGGCCAAACGGGGGGAGAAAAATCCCAAGGAGGATACAGACCACCGCACCATGTTACCTGCATGGCCTGGCTCGGCTGCGTGTTGGCACAGATCCGATGAGCACAGAGTAGTCTGATTTTCCAGACAAGTTTTCCCACGTAATTGCTTGCAGCAAATATGCCCAAAGCTATTTTTTTTTCCTGTGCAATGCTCAGGGTTATAAGCCAAAGGTGGGTGATTGCTCATACAAACATGTTTATGGGTATGCACAAACAGAGCTATGAGCATGCACGGCCCCAATTTTCCAGTCATGCAGAAGGGGTGCAGAACAAACTTCGGGCACACTTCTCAGCGTATCTTTTGGCAAGGTCTAGCTCTCCTATTGCTCGGTGCGCTTCGCCCAGGTGTACAAGACCTTATTATTCTCTGCTAAAAGAGATCCTCACTTGTATAAGCAAGAACCAGCCCCAGAGCTAGGCAAAAGGTGAGCAGAGCGCACAGACTGCAAACTGCGCCATCCCTGTGGCAGGGAATGCCCCCATCCTCCCCGCAGGTACCGAGAGCAGAGTGGGGGCTGCTTTCCACAGCGGGGTGCTGTGACCCCAGCACCCACACCCCGCACCCCCAAAAACCAGCTGGGACAGCAAGTGCTGGCACCACAGAAAGGGAAAAGCATACAGGTGGCGGAGCTCAACAAGCGCACTTTTGGGGGGAAACCCCCAAAACCAGTGATAATCAGGGGATCAGCGCCACCCTCCCGAGGGGGCACAGCGCTCCCTAACCCCCCCAGCCCAGGAGGAACCCCCCAACCTCCACCGCCCGCGGGGTCGGGGCTCACCCCATCCCCATCCCCTTTTCCCCTCCCCGCAGGTGCCGTGGAGCCCCTCACTCACCCGTACCGGCCTCAGAGCCGCTCCCCGCCGCGGTACTGGCTCAGGTACGGCGGGGGCTGCGCGGGGGCTGCGCGGGGGCTGCGCGGGGGCTGCGGGGCTGCGCGGCGGCGCCGGGAGCGGCATTTAACGGGGCGGGGGGAGGCGGGGCGGGCCCGGCCCGGCCCGGGATAGCGCGGGTGGGGCCCCAGCCCCGGGGCTGGCGGCCGGGGGCGAGCGGGAGCCGCGCAGGTGGGAGCGGTGGCGCCGGGGAAAACGGCGGGGTTTGGGCGCAGCCCCTGCCTGCACGGCACCGGAACGGCCAGCGAGAGGCTTCCTCCGTTTGGGTTTTGGGGGGGTTGTTTATTTTTTGTTTTATTTTGGTGTGGTCTTTTTTTTTTTTTTTTTTCCTGTATTTTGGGTTGGGTTATTATTATTTGTTTGCTCCTCTGCTGGCGGAGTGCATGAACCATAAAGTCCAAAGGTCCCGGAAAACAGCCCGAAAGCTCCTCGTGTCCTTCCCTACAAACCCCCAGAGACCCGGGAGCTCGGGGAGCTGGGCTGGAAGCAGGGAGCTGAACCTGGTCCAGCTCCCCGAGGACAAGTGATGTGCGGGGCTGTAGCCCTGGGGAGCATCGTCATTAAACGCCCTGGAACAGAGCTTCCCAGTCCTCCACCACCTCTCAGCACTCGCATCATCTCCTTGGTGGCAGGAACCACCGTTAGTGCTTCACAGCACCGAGCTTTAATGCTTTAGCAGCACTTTCCGCCTTCCCCACGCTAACACAAACAACAGCAGGCGGATCAGAGTAAGGAGACCCCAGCAAACCACCCCCGTTATCTGAGCTTTCTCGCAGTCGAGGCGATGCTGCGGTACCAAACATGGGCCTTTGGGCACTGCCGGGGCGGTGGCGGGGCAGGAGCACGCCGTGGGTGACCACCCTGCCTGGCCCCCGCTCCCCCACAGCTGTCCTGCCTCCCGTCCCCGGCTGGTGTTTGCCGTTGGTGTGGTCGAGAAATCCCCCAAGCCCAGAAAAGGCTGAATTTCGCTTGTGTGTGCAGCAACGAAAATATAGGATTTATAAATACCCGTGCATATACAAGGGCTTGTGGGTTGGGTTGGTCTGGATTAAAGGAGGTATTGAAAAATGAGGGAAGCCAGAAACTGCAGGCTTCTCATTTCTGTGATTTCTAATGGCTTTTCCTTTTGCATAAACATCACGCTGACTCCATACCCAGGAGCACTGCAGGCTTTTTCTCCCCTGCTCTCTACGAAATATAACCCAGACCTCTAAAATGGATATTCTTTATTAGGACATTCGGTTTTCCCCAGCCACAGGAAAGAACAATTGCACTCTGTGGCACCAAGTCGCCAGCAAGCTGCAGGGCAGCTGTGCTCTGAGCAAGGCAAACGACAGCTCCTTTTGGGGTTGAAAGGCAGAAAATTAATGCTGTGCACCTGGATCAGTGTGCACTCCAGGATAGCATTAATGTGAGTTAAGGTTCTCATCTACACAGTGACTTGAAGACCTCAAACAAGAGCTGATGGTTGGTATTTAGGTCTCCCGAGTCAGGCACTTCCATTCTCAGCAGGACCCCGAAAACTGGCACCCATCCTCTGCAGGCTGAGCCGGTGAGTGTTGGGGAAGAGCACGCACCGCATCGCAGCCAGGGCTGGGGAGCAGTGGCAAGGGGGGGTCTGGTTCTCCCAGTGCCCTCACGTGGGTGTTCTGCTCTTGGGGTCACCCAAGGGTGCGAACACGGGGCGGTGCTGGGCTTCTCTGCCCTACCTGCCCTCGCAGAGCAGGAGGCAGTGAGGAGACCAGGGGGTGTCCACACCAGAGCTGGTCCAGCCTTGTGTCTCCCACGGAAAGCACGCGGGGCTCTGCTTCTCCTTTCCTGCGTCCTGGCCCATGCACAGCAACGCTGTCAAGGCTTGCAAGCACACACGGAGTCTGGGTGCTGTCACACCCCTCACTTCGGGCAGAGCCACCCCAGAGCCACCCCTACAACATCTCCAGGTGTAAGGGACCTGCAGGGATCATCCCATCCAAGCACACCTCAAAGCACACCCGCTCCTGCAGCACATCCAAACCCACCAGGCTTAAAGCAAGAGAAGAGCCCCAGCACTGCACAGCGCCAGGCTGAGCACGGAGAGGGAAAGGCTTACAAAAATCAGCCAAGGAAAGGGGTCGTGGCCCGCAGAGCCGAGGAGGCAGGGCCTCGCTCTGCCTCTGCATAATGCCCAACTTTGTGCAAGAGCGTTTGATTCCCAGCTGGGAATTGCGGCTCTGAAAAGGAGGCTGTTAGCGCGGGCTGTGAGAGCCCGGCCCGCGTGGTGCTGCTAACATGACACTGAACTAACACTGCACTACAATCAAAGCATTTTAATAATTTAATATAATAAATGTCAGAGGGAGTGAATAATTCCCTGTAACCCTGCAGAGGCTGGAGGTGCCAGAAGGAGCCAAGTGGGTACCGAGCAGCATACCGAGCCGCTTTAGCAATAGCTCTTTGACTTGCTGAAGGCAAATCTAAACCAGATGATGGATGCTGGGTGGTCGGCTCCTGGTCAGAATGGTGAGCACTGTTCAGAGGGGTGTCACTCAAACAATTTAACCCCCAGATTTGGGCAGCAATGGCTGCAGAGAAAGGAGAAATTAAACTCCCCAAGTTTCTGGGTAGCCCTTCCACAGCTAGACATCAAATCTGGAGAACCACAGTCTGCTTACCTGCCGTTGGTGTGCACGTTCCTGCACTAAGCAGCAAGTAGCACGTGGATAATTATTCCAGAAGTCTCCAACAAGACCTGTGCAGCAGCCCCCGTGCCTCTGGCATTACGCAGGGATGTGACGGTATGGAGCGATGATACGTGCACAAGCCCAGCCCTGCCCCGAGCTGTTGCTGCAGGAAGCTCTGCAAAGCAGGTGTTGCTGCCGGCCACGCTGTCAGCACACGTCTTAATCCACATTTTTTGGCAATTTGCTGCCAAACACTCCCTGCCGATGGGTGAAGCCGAGGGGCTGCCTCCAGCACCAGCCCAGCTGCTCCCAGGCAGCCCTGAGCTCTGCCATGGGCACCCAGCGGGGTGGGGGGCACCCAGTGGGGGACATGGAGCTGACACCCGGCCGGACCCAAAGCTGCGCTCCTCATTTGGCACTGAACACTGAGCGATGGGACCCGCAGGGAAAAAAAAAATAGAAAAAAATAAATCAGGCACGGAGCCTGGTTCATTCTTATGTTTGCCTGAGCAAGGATACAAACCACTCAGTAGAAAGAAGGGTTGGAGAGAAGGTTTCAGCAAACCAGGGGGTAAAGCTCGACTTGGGGCACTGGGGCACAGGGCAGCAAATTCAGCCTGGATGGCTGAATTCAGCAAATTCAGGGTGGCAGCTGGTGCTGTGGATGGCACCAGTGCCAGCCGTAAATCTGCTTTTGGCACAGCCCCGTTGATTTATGCTTGCTGATGATGTATTAACGCATGGAGAATCGAGGTTATATTGCCCATCTCATAACCAAACAGGGCAGCGATGGGAAACTCTGCGGACAGCAAAGCGCCGGGTCCCTGCGGGACTATCTGCCAACAGAGGAGGCACTGGGGAAATACTTGTTTGTATGGGAGGCGTGCTCATCTTCACGTACAGACAGGAAAGCATCGGCTTCATTCACAGCGTGGGAAAGCTGGAAGTGAAGGGTTGGAGGTGTCAGGCTAATTGTAACGTGGTCCCTCAGGTCCCACGGCAGAGGAGGACACCTCGGGCTCGGACCCAGCCAGCCTGTCCCTGCCCGACCGCCTGAGCCAGCAGAGTTAAAGGGCAGGTGCCTGGGAACTGCTCCCAGTTACCAGGGCAGAAAGCCTTGATGTGGCCCTAAAAACCCTCCCGGTGCCTCTCGGTGCCCAGCTGCGTGGTGCAGGGAGCTGAGGGCTGGGTTCGGGGCTGGTACCATTTGCTAGCGAGGTGAGGAGCCCAGTCCGGGTGTTGCAGTGCTGTGGGACCTCTGTCTCATAGATCCAACCCCTACCAAGCCAACTTGCTCCGAGACGGCGTGCGGAGGTACCTGCAGCTGCCGGCAGACCAGACAGTACTCATACTGCACGCAAAGGTCGCCCAGAAGTCGTATGGCAATGAAAAAAGGTAAGAGTCTTCATGGGCTGAGCAGCACGAGAGGGCACCTTCACCCCGACTCGCACCAGTGGGCAATCCTCCCGCCGGGTTCCTCCCAGGGACAGGAGGTCAGAGGGATGGGGAAAAAAAAAGAAAGAAGCTATTCAGGTCTCACCCTCTCAGCATGAAATTGCAAAGAATAAGAAGAGAGGTCAGTGTTTTAAGTGCTCTGGATATCGTCTTAACATCTGAACGGCCACACTGGGACGTCTCCATCAATGCCCACCGTCTCCCCAAAGCTGCTATTTTGGACAATCCTCCCCACATCGCAAGAACACCTTGAGGTTCTGGCTCGGATCTCCAAAATTGCTACTCCCGGGCAGCGACGTCAGCATGTGGCACCGGAGTGTAATTAATCCTCCATTAACCCTTGTGATATAAATAATCCTCCCTTATTACCGAGCAGCTTTGAGGTGACAGGCTCTGCCTCGAAGGCTGAGCTGCACCCAGATGAATGGGGCTGGGGCTGTTTTTTCCTTCGTGTTGGGATTCAGGGTCCAGAGCCTGGGGGATTTGTATAAATAAATCCGTAGCCCAGCACTTTAGGGCCCCAAAATATCACCCGCTCCTGCACTGCTCGTGTTTTACCCAGTATGAATAGAGGATGAATTTGTGCCATTCACCCAAGTGCAAAGACAGTGGAAACCCAAATAAAACACAGGAAAATAGGTTTCCAAAACCCCGCACATAGATTTATTTGCGTTGGGCTCTGAATCTGGCTGTGAATGCAAACTCTGTTCCTGAGCTGCCGAAACTCTGCATTCCAGGCGGGCAGAGAGCGGGGGCCTGACCCCGGGGGCTCAGCTGGGGGGGCTGCAGCACCCAGCACCCACCAGCAGCACCCAGAGGTGCGGCAGCGGCACCATGCTGGCTCCGCAGGGGTGCCCGAAGCCACACCTTGAGCCAAGCACCGTCTCTGGGTGTTTGAGTGCTGTCAGGAGGGGCCTTCTTGTCTCCACAGGTTTTTCTGCCCCCCGCCTTGCGTTTACCTGAGTGGGCCGGGATGGAAGTTAAAGCAGGAGCAGCTAACAGGTACGTGTGGGGTGGCAGCCCCAGACCTCTCCCGGCGAGCCATCCTCCACCTCTGCAAAGGGAAACGCATCCTGATTATTATTTCTGTGCCCCCCAAGCTCCTCATTCCCTGAGCTGGCCCCTCTGCAGTACAGACCTGAGCAGGCAGCAGCCTGGGCCACCCCAGGAGGAGCCCCAGCAGGTGCCAGCGTGGGGCTGGAAGGTTTTTATCCCCGTCTCTTCCAGCCAGGGACCTGGGAGAGGCGGGTTTCCGCGTGTGGGGGTACATGGGGCTGGACAGCATGGGCAGCAGCCTGATGGAGACGCAGAAGCTGAGCTTCGAGGAGCAGCCGGACTCAAAGGTAAATTGAGGGCTTGCAGCCTGCTCCGCTGGGGATGTTCTGTGCGGGGTTAGCCCTGCAGTGCCCGCTCCCCATGGGCAGGATCCGTCCTTCTCACCGCCTTTCCAGGTCTGTGCAGCCCTGGGGCAGGCTGATTGCCAAAAATCGCACAGCTTCCCCAGCCCGTTATGCGCTCCCGCTGAGCAGCAGCGCGGCTTATCGCGAACTGAAAGCCTGCCCTTTCATTTGTGGGTAAACAGCAAAGGAAAACACCGCTCAGTCCCAAAGTTCAAGAGCTTGAGAGGAGACCCAGCATCTTTTGATAGGGGAAAAAACTGTTATCTGGGGTCCCTGAAGAGTGCGGGGTCTGTGTTGGGCCAAAAACATCACAAAAAGAGCTTTGTTTGCAGCACTCGAGGTGCTGCTAGAGCACGGCGTATCAGCCCTGCCAGAGCCAGCACGGTGGGGAAACCGAAAACCCAGGGCGATCCCTCATGTTACGCGGGATAAATCACACGCGAACATTAATTTCCATGAGGAATTCTCTGCCCCCTGTGTAAATAAAGCCTCTGCCGATTCCTGGCTCTTCACCGCACCTGTAATAACATCTCCGGCCGTTTCCCCCTGTAAATGAACCCGGGGCTCTTTGAAAGGGCGCTATTGTCCTGCGGGGACGCCTTGCCCGGGCTGGTGGTGAGGAAGGTGAGGAGGGCGAGGAAGGCTGGAGGGGCTCGGGCCATGCCCACTGCCCCCAGCCCACGCTTGGCTGCTCCTCATGCCCCCCGCAGGGCTTCGGCTGCGCCAAGGCGCTGTACATCTCGGACGCGGACAAGCGCAAACATTTCCGCCTGGTCCTGAAGCTCTTCTTCAGCAACGGGCAGGAGATCGGCACCTTCCACAGCAAGCTGATCAAGGTCATCTCCAAGCCCTCGCAGAAGAAGCAGTCGCTGAAGAACACGGACTGTGCGTACGGGAACGGGTCTGCTGGGGGGTGGGATGGGATGGGATGGGATGGGATGGGATGGGATGGGATGGGATGGGATGGGATGGGATGGGATGGGATGGGATGGGTGCTCACATCTTGCCTCCAAAGCAGTCAGGGCTGATCCAAAGCCCATGGGCACCCTCAAAAAAGAATGCATGTGGGCATATTGATGTCCATTTTCCAAAGGGTTGACCCACTGCAATTTGTAGGGCTTTGGTGCTAATGTGCTCCCCACCCCGTGGGCTTCACCTGCACCTCTGGGAGGTGCGGCTGGGCTGCTGCTCACACAAAGAGAATGGCAGATGGAAGTGCTGCTTGCTGCAGTGCTGCTCACCCCAGTAACCAGGACTCGTCCTCCCCGGTGCCACCAGAAGCAGCAGGGCTGTAGCCTGAGCCCCGAGCAAGCTGGCCAACGCTAACCCAGCCACCTCCCCCTGCAGTGTGCATCTCCTCGGGCTCCAAGGTGTCCCTCTTCAACCGCCTGCGCTCCCAGACCGTCAGCACCCGCTACCTCTCCGTGGAGGGGGGAGCCTTCATCGCCAGTGCCAGGCAGTGGGCGGCCTTCACCCTACACCTCGGTAAGGAGCCTCATGGGGCTCACACCAACCATGTCCCTGCGCGGTACCACATCCCAGCCCTGCTGGGTGCTGGCCTCCCAGCCAGGTCTCTCCAAGCAGTGAGCACCTGTGGTGCAGATAAAGCCATAAAAAAAGCACTGTGGCTGTGGCCAGACCTGCTCCCTGCTGCTCGTGGCACTGACTCTGCCTCTCTCCTTCCCCCGAAGCCGATGAGCGCTACAACCGGAGTGAGTTCCCCCTGCGGGAAGGGTACATCCGCTACGGCTCCGTGGTGCAGCTCATCTGTACGGCCACTGGTGTCACCCTGCCTCCCCTGGTAAGCCTCAGTCCCCACGGGGCTTGGGTGGCAGGGACCTGAGCAATGGGTACAATCCCCAGGCCCATGCTGCTCTCCTGCTCCTCTGAGCCCAGGGTCTCGCAAAGGGCAATGTGTGCTTCATCCCTTCGCTTCCTCCTCACGGGGGCACAGCCTCCCTCGGGGCAGGGGACTCACCAGCCCCATGCTGAGCAGGTGCCCCTGCCCTGCAGATCATCCGGAAGGTGAGCAAGCAGTACGCCATGCTGGACGTGGACGAGCCCATCTCCCAGCTCCACAAATGTGCCTTCCAGTTCCAGGGCAGCGACCGCATGTACCTGTGTCTGTCCACAGAGAAAGTCATCCAGTTCCAGGTACGAGGGGCTGAGGACCCCCAGGTGCTCCATATCCAGACTGCTCCACTTGGTTGCTCTTTGGGAGCGGGTCACGGGGAGGGGGAGGTCTGCCACCAACCGGGGTTGCCTCCGAATTAAGCTAAGAATCACTGCAGAACCACCTCCCTCCAGCCTTCGTGGGAAACTCATCACCGAGGTGTTTGCAAAGCATCTCAATCCCCATTTATAGCAGAGGCACCGGCACTCGCTGGCACCAGGCAGAAGCCAGGCGTCCTTGGCCCTGGTCCCTTACTGTCCCCACCATGACATTTACAGAGCTGTGACCCTCTCCACAGGCGTCTCCGTGCCCGAAAGAAGCCAACCGGGAGCTGCTGAACGACGGCTCCTGCTGGACCATCATCGGCACCGAGATGGTGGAGTACACCTTCAGCGAGAGCCTGGCCTGCGCCCGCGAGCCCGTCAGCCCCGTGCCGCTCATCGCTGCCCTGCAGGTAGGCAGGGCTCCGGCTGTGGGACGCCTTTTGGGGCACCTCCATCCCCAGAGGGCTCCTCTGCTCAGTTTCTCTTGGCGTGGGGATGTGGCGAGGCCGCTGCCCTGTTCCTCGGGGCTCTGCGCGGGGCCGGGGCGCGGGGCAAAGCAGCCGGTGCCGTAACGCACTGCCGCCGCAGCTCACCGGCGGCGGGGACGTGGCCATGCTGGAGGTGCAGGGCGAGCATTTCCACGCACACCTCAAGGTCTGGTTCGGAGATGTGGAGGCGGAGACGATGTACAGGTAAGGGTGGAAAAAGGTGGGGGTAGAGCTGGTGGGGGAGCCTCTGGGTCAGGCACAGCGGTGCCTGCGGGATGTGCTATGCAGGCCATGTGGGATGTGGCTGCCAGCCTGGGCGAAGGGGGCACTTGCACCGCCCGTGCTGCAGGACCAAGCTAGAGCATTGCACTGAACAGTGGGGAGGGCTGTGGGGGGGTTTGGGGTCGCTGCCCACCTCGCTGCTGCTTGGCTGGGTGCACGGGTGCTGCTCCTGGTGTGGGAGGGCTGTGCTGTAGGGGTGGCTGGAGGCCATGGGGACCCCAGGGGCTGAAGACAAGCAAGGAGCCCTGGCAGAGGAACAAAACAGGTGGGAGGAGAGAGGAGAGCGGCTGGAGACTTCCCGCTGAGCCCCAGGTTGGAAGTGATGTGTCTTCCAGGTTATTAAAGCACATTTTCTTCATGCACTGCTCCCAGGAGCCCCAAATCCCTGGTGTGCGTCGTCCCCGATGTCTCCGCCTTCGGCAGTGACTGGAGGTGGCTGCGATACCCCATCACAGTCCCGCTCCTGCTGATCAGGGATGATGGCCTCATCTACTCCAGCTCGTTCACCTTCACCTACACCCCGGAGCAGAGCCTCCTGCCGGGACAGCCGGTCCCCTCAGACGTCCCGCAGGACTCGGACAAACTGCTCGACAGCATCCACCAGGAGTTCACCAGGACCAACTTCCACCTCTTCATGCAGAGCTAGCGAGCGGGGCCGGCAGCGCTCCGCCTGCCACCGGCCCTGGGGACAGGAGCTTCCCTGAGCCACATCTGCAGGCTGGGGTGGCCCTGCCCGAGGGTCCTCCCCATACATCCACTGCCCACCCGTTACCTGACCCACCGCCTTCTCTCTTCTCATGGCAAGGTCTCGCCCTGGTGAGATCTCACCTGAGAGCACCAATAAATCATGCTTCGAGGACTCTTTACTGATTCTATTGCTTCTTTGCTGGCCTTCAGGATTTACCTCCCGTGCTGGCACAGAACATTGCGGCTCCCCTGATGTCCCCGGTCCATATATTCAAAGGCCAGGAGCGACAGGGATGAATGCAAGTGACCTTAAATGTCATTGATTGATACCAGGAGACCCTGCACCACTTCTGTGCTTTTCAGTAACGAGGAGCTGGTTTCCAGCAGCTGAATACCCAGCACCAGATTTTTTTATTTTTTTATTTTCCATTAGAGGCCCAAATGGGGGAATTTCAAAAGGAAAAGGGAAAGAAAGAGAGAAACAGTTCAGTGTGAAACCCAGCCCTTTCCTAGCTGTCATGGCTCTCTGAGCTCCGTTGTTTCACGCGCACATGCGGTGCAAGGCTGGAGCCAGCAGGAAGCTGCTGATCTAAAGAGGCCATAAAAAGGAACCGGGTTTCTTGGAGCTGGACCCGAGTGCTACGCAGAGTGGGGCTTACAGCGTTATTTAGCCTTCAGATCTCCGTGGCATCAAAGGAGCTACGGTGTACCTAGAAATCGTGCTGCCCTGGCAGTTCTGAGCTGGGGTTAGAAACAAGCTGGGTGCCAAAACCGCAGAGGTTTTGAACCTGTGCTGAACTCAGCAGCACTGAGGGGAACAGGGGCAGCCCTGAACAGCGCGGGGCACACACTGCCTCTGGCTCAGTGCCCAGGCACCCCCTGCCTTTTTTGGGTGGCAGCACCTCCCCAAGGCCCCCAGCAGTCTGGAGATGGGGCTCCTTCTCCCCCCAAACCCACGCAGGGTTAGAAGCTGCTGCAGACACCACTGTGTCTGTGCGATTGCATCACCGGGGCTGCAGCTGGTGGAGGAAAGAGGCAGGAGAATGTTACAGCCACCCACACAGAGCTACAGCCACCCCACCAGCCCCTGCTCCCCTGCAAATCTCCCTCGGCTAATGGAACTGAGGATGCATGCCAAGAAAAACCCTTTAATCAACCCCATTGAAGACAAAATGCCTGAGCTGAGGATTCCTCCCAGCTCCCCAAAAGCATTTCCTCTCCTATGTCCACAGAGAGCTCGGGGGAAGGATGGGGCCAAGCGTTTCAGCCCATGCCTGCATCCCAGCCCCTCCTCCCCGTGTATAATTCCCGTTTTATGAATGGAAAGTGCCCTCCGCTATATTTAGCAGCAGCCCAGCCCTGGAGGCAGGAGGACTTGTTGACTTCAAGGGCTCTGAACAAGCCTGTGTTGTTGTGTTTACGGCACGAGGCTTCGCTGGAGAGGCCAAGAAGGCACCGAGCGGCTCATTCCTGAAGCCTGCTGGATTCAGCAAACATCTGCAGTAATTTAAGGCACATGGGGAAAGGGAAGATGGGAGGGCTGGGGGAGCCTTGGGGGAACCGTGGTGGGACTCTCCTCCATCCCCCCAGAAGCCAGCCATGGGTTGCATCTATCCGGGGCTCTGCATTTCCCAGCAGGTCCCACAAGCGGAAAGGGGCAGCTTTGCAGCTCTGGGAGGAGTCGCTTCCCCGAGCATATGCTCCATGCCTGGGCTGGTAGCATTGTCAGAGCTGTTTATTTCCATAATCCCCAATTAACACAAACTGTCTCAGACAGGCGCCAGCCACCCGGTTGTGAAGTCTCGCTCACCAGCAAGTCAGCAGCACCCGCCTCTGCTGGATCACTCAGGGACCCCGCACACATGGGGACGCACACGGATTGTCCCCACGGGCCCTAGTGGAGCTGCTCTGGCATCTCTTGTGCTCCCGAGCCACGTTATGGACTATCTGAGTTACACATACAGGCTTTTCCCCATCCCCAAGGTGGCCAGAAATGTGGGTTTAAAAGGAAGAATGAAAGAACTTTCATATCACCCCAGGAGGTGCAAAATTACAAAAAGCATCACATGTTTTTAGGGACACTCAGAATAACTTACACCGTGGGTGGCCATGGTGTAGGGTGAGCATCCTCGGGTGATGGCAATGCCCAAAGGCAACGGGAAATCACAGCAGCAGCGCCCTGCTCCTGCTTCAGTATGGTGATGGGCGCTTTATATATATACATTTAAATATATATACATTTAAATATATATGTATATATATATATAAACAGGTCCTGAAGGTGTTAGCACCTTCAAAACCATCAAGAGGAAAACAAAATCTTGGCTTTCTCCCCCCGAAACACCTTTCTGAAGAACATCAAGAGTGGCTGCTGCCACCTAGCGAGCCAGCACACGGCTGCAGCCCGGCTCCGACGGATTGCTGTTTTTTTTTTTAAACATGGACCCGTTGCATTTTGCCCCAAACCACGCAGCAGGTTCGGGGAGTGTTTTGTTTTGTTTTGTTTTGTTTTGTTTTTCCCAAATAATGCCCCGAGGGGGAGGAAGGGAGCACAGCACAGAGCCCGGCTAATGGCAAGCAAGGGCTGGTTGCGGCACTGAGCACCCCACGCCCTGCAGCCCCGCGTTGCTGCAGGATCCGTCCCCGCACCCCACAAGGACAGTCCTGCCCTGCCCCACATCGCACCCACTGCTCGGGGAGCGAGAGGCAGCTGTGGTCCCCCAGGAGCATTCATCTCCTGCTCACCCAGCTCGCATCCAGCCCACCGACACCGCTCCCTGAGCCCAGGTGGCCGGAGGGCTGGCTTGATCAGAGGGCAGTCGGAGGTTTTCCAGCCTATAGAAAGGCTGGAAAAAATGGATTTAAAGAGGATTTTGCATCTCTCTGAGCGTGAGGGGTGGGCAGAGAGGGGAGGCTGGCCAGGGGAGGCTGCAGGAGGGCGGCTGGCCGGTGCCAGCAGGGCTCAGTGCAGGTGGGCTTGCTGCCAGCCCTGGTTGTGACCCAGCGAGGTGTTTGCATTGGCAGGGGCAGCCCAGGGCAGGTCCCACTGCTGTCACAGCTCTGTCACCTCCAGCCTTGAGGTCACAGGGGGTGGCAGCCCCCCCCCCCCAGAGGACAGCAGGACCACGGCGAGCATCCCCTGGGACCCCACATTGGGAAGGGCTGCAGCAGCCAGCGCTGGAGACACGGGGAACGCGGGGCCACCACCACCAGAGCAGCTGCCCCTGCACCCCCAGCCACGCTGTTTGGTGTAAATCTCACCCCAGGAGGGTGAGGATGTGGGGATGCAGCTCTGCCCATCAGCAGGGGGAAAGGTGCAGATAAAAGTGCCTTTCTTGGAAGTTTTGTGCTCCTGACACCCAGGGCTGGCGTGGTGAATGAGCAGACCTCAGCCAAAGCTGAACCAAGGGGCTGGTTCCTGCACCACAAGCCCAAACCCTGCCTCCATGCCAAGCCCCCACGCTGGTCCCAGCCCCACCCTGCGGACCCCAGCAAGTTCCCCTCATCCCAGCAGCCCCCCAGGGCACCCCCGGCCCCAGGCAGTGGAGCTGCATGTATGGGGCTGTAGGTTTGTGCAGTGCCCAGAAAACCCGTGCTGACTTTATCCTTTTTCTGGCAGAACGATAAATAAGCCAGCTGGGCAGCAGGATGCAGAACGATGCCAAGGCCAAAATAAGCTGGGCCAGGCTGCTGAGGAATTGCAATTACCTGCTCGAGAGACTCTGAGCGCATCGGGAACGGCCCAGGTGTGTGGCACCACTGGCCAGGCTCAGAAAACCCTGAAGCTGTATTAAGGACAGAGAGGGCTGGGGACATCCATGTGTGCCTGTGTCCCCCTCGGTGCCAGGTGGGGGTGTTGTTAACCCCATCCCTAAATGGGCCGTTTGGAGACCACCACGCCTCTGTGCCCACGCTCCAGGCACTCAGCCTTGTCCATGCAGCCAAAAGCCTTGTGGAAAATCAGGGTTCGGGTTGTTTCTTTTTCCCTAAAATGAGAAAAAACAGGTTTTAAACAGGCTGCCTCCTGGCAAGCTCCATACTCCCTGCAGTGCGGGGAAGGACTGAGCCCCGGAGCTGGCAGCATCCCGATGGGATGCAGAAGAGGACAGGACAGGGCCTGGTGGCTGCACAGGGGCTTGGGGCAAGCAGAGCCGCGCTGTGGGGCTGGACATGGCTCCCAAAACCAGCCCCATGCCGCAGCACAGCGGGGGGAGCCAGGCTAGCAGGGCAGGATGGAGGGAGCTGGCAATCTGCTTTGATCCCTGTCTCAGAAGAATCACCCTGATGGTTTTCTCAGGGTTCACTGGGAAGGGAAAGTGGGTTTTTAAACAGTTTATATAAACAACCGGGCTTGAAAAACGCAGGCCTAATTTCCATGCACTGTTGCTGTAGTTATGCATGCAAACCAGCAGACAATTACAGAGCGGGTAGGCTCAGCGCTGAGAAAGAAATCACGGGGTGCAGCTCCTGCCTGGGAGCCCGTGAGGACTCGGGGAGGGAGCTGCGGGGTGCCTCGCTGGGACCCCACCAGGCTGCAGGCACGTGCCCCACACAGACCTGCAGCAGCACAAACAGGGTGCAGGACTGGGGACCGAAATCTGAAACTGGACTTGTCTCTGGCCCTGCTTTGTGCTGGGGAGCTGCAGGGGGCACAGCCCCAGGCAGACATCGGTGCCCCTCACCTCCGTGTCAGGGCCTGTCTTGAGAGCCCAACCCAGCTGGTTCCTGCAAAAGGGCCGGGGATCTGGATGGGTGCTGGGCTCTGCAGGATGGTGCTGGAGAAGCAGCAGCAGCAACTGGAGGGCTTCGACCCAAAGGGATGTGTCCCTGCTCCCTGCAACCAGGACAGGTGCTGGCCCGGCAAGGACGGCTGGGCAGTGCCAGGATTTTGGGGTGTGGGCTGAGTGGGAGACATGGACCAAAAAAAAAATAAAAATACAGAGAATTAATGAGAATTAAACAGAGAATTAAAGACTGGGCCATCCACCCGGTCACCATCCCCTTGCACCCCACGTGTGTGCATGCGTGCACGCAGCCCCCCAGGGCTGTGCCGGAGGGACCAGGCAGGGCTGAAGGGCTCTTTGTTCCCCGCTGTAATTATACCTGAGCGGGTAAGCAAAATGTGCTGAAAACTCCTCACCGGGCGTTTCTGCAGGGAGCCGCGGCTCTCAGCCCAACACTGGCCCCATTGTTCCCTTGGTGTGCTCCGGGCCCACCTCCACTCCCCGCTTCCCTGCCTTTCCTCGAAGTAATCAGTCCGTGATTAAAAACCGGGTCTTTTCCCTCGGCAATGTCAACATTGGGCAAAACGCCCTGAAACTCCCTCCTGCTGCGGCTCCCTGTGCTGGGAGGGTGGCAGTGTAGGGACAAGGGCACACCCCTGGGTGAGATTTTTGGCACTGGGAGCACCCCGGCTCCCCTGGGGCAGTTTGAGCTCACCAAAGTGGGAACACCCCCAGCACCCCCACCCCTCGTGCCAGCCTGGCTCTGGGGACAGCTGGACTCGTGTCCATCCCTGTCCATGCCAAACCCCACTGAGCTCTGGGGCTGCCCGTGCCCTGCCCTCGGGATGCAGGGCAGGATGGAGCTGTGGCTGCGATGCGCTGCTTTCCAGCACCAAACTGGTATTTGGTGGTGCAGCTCTACCCTGTCCCTTTTGAGATACCTCCTCCCAAAGGCAGATGGCAAAGCTCTTGAGTGTTTGTGCACTGCTTGTTCCCAAAGCAATGCCCGAGCGCAGAGCTCACCAGCAGCTTACCCCTGGGAGCAGAGGCTGTGGCTGATGGCTGCCTCTGGCTCCTCCATGGGGCAGGGGACAACGCAGCACCCTGCCCCTCGCACTGGTCCCTGCAGGTTGTTTCAAAATTAGGCAGCCCCAGGCTCTGCATTTAGGCTGTGCTTCTGCCTTCTTACAGCTAATCCCTTCCTGGGACCAACAAGGCTTTAAAGCTTTCCCCACCCACACTTTTCCCCAGCCATCAATATTTCAGCAGAGCAGAAATCCCTGCCCCTTCTGCTTTCCATTTCCCTCGCACGAGGCAGCCTGCCCCAAATCCCACCCTACTGCTTGGGACCCGCGGTCGGGCAGGGCCATGGAAGCCCCCGCTGCTCTTCTCATGTCTTCTGCAAGTGGATTGATCCTGTGGGTCCTGGGCAGCTTTCGGAGCCCAGGCCCCATCTCTAACTGCGACCAGGAGCTTTGGCGTGTGACAGGTAAAGCCTCGCTGCTGCTTATCCCTCGTCTCCGACTCCTGCCCACGACGCACGCTCACCCGGGCAGCCCAGCTGGGGTCACCCCGATGATGCTCATCCCACCTGGGTGCTCGGGAGCTCATCGCACCCCCAGCTCAGCACCTCTTCCTGCTGAGGGCTCAGAGGCTTCATCTAGGGTCGAGATTCTTGCAAAGCACTGAAGAAAAAGAACAAATAAAATAATAATAGTAATAATCATAATAATAAGAGTAAAAACCTTCTTGCCAGCTGCCTGGATTGCGGAACAGCATCAGCACGACCACAGTTGGCTGCCCTGCGCTGAGGGATGCTGTCGCCGAGGAATTCCCCAGGCCCTGCCAGGGCTGCAATGAGCAGAGACACCCCAAAAGTGCCCGTGCCCGGCTTTGGGGTGCCGGGCGCCGGCCGTGCCAGGACGTGGCAGCAGGCACACGGCGAGCGGCGGGGGGGGGGGGGGGGGGGGCTTGGGGCTGCGGGTGTTCGGGGACACCGACGGCGACAGATTGCTGGTACGTGCAGGGGAAATGCTGGGGGGCTGGTGTCGGGAGAGCAGCTGGGACAGCTGGGCAGCAGTGAGACACAGCTAGGGCTTTGTGTTCCTAACGTGTCCGCTGCAGATATTTAAGATGCTGTTTTTACTTTGTATAGGGTGGGTTTGTTGTGTGTTTGTTCGTCTGAAGGGGCTTTGGCAGAATCAGGATGCGCTTTTGAATACACAGAAATTACAGAACACTTCCTCGTTTAACGGCGGGGTATAACAGGTCAGTTTCTATGCTCTGAAATCAGAGAAAAGACTAATTTTTTAAAGAGTAGGAGAAGAGCCTCACCGATATTTTAGCAAAATTACAAGTGCAAAGTTTGGAGGTTTCTTACAACTGCTAGGGCTCTGAAAATCTTCCCTAGGTTACACACAAGCCCCAATAAGAAAGATCCCATGGCTAGAATTAAGTTAGCATTTCTGTATATGAGGCCTAGGCTAGGAAACAGCTCTGTTTTCCCCTAGCTGAATTGTACCCATGTTTCAATGGCCACTTGCGGTTGTGTTTGATGAGGGAATATACGCACATAACTTCAAGCACAGGCAGCAGTTCCAGCACAGAACAATATATGCTGCCCAGTCAGGGCCTGTGAGTGCCAAAAAGTCAGAAGAGCATGTGGCTTTGTAAAAAAAGTGCATGTCCCTGGGAAGCCAGTTTGAAGCCAAGCTTACAACCCAGTATAAGAAGCATCCAACTGAAGAGCTGAAGTTAATTTGAGTTTTTTTTTCCCTATAAAGTTTTTCCATAAACCTTTAAGTTTTTACATTCCTTTATAGATACTTGACCTAGATACTTGACTGTAGATACACATTTTACAGTTTAATATTTACAATGTTCCATTCATGTTAATAAAAAATGAATTTTGCATAAATCTCTCTCTCATGCATCCTCTAAGCAGCCATCTCTCATCCATTGCCATGGTACAGAATCCTGTCCTGGCAGACAGTAAAGCTCAGGTTGACTTTACATGGAGTTCCACATCTGCATGGCTGGGCTTCCTTTGTGGTGCATTCTTCTATCTCACAGCTTGTTTGTAACATTGGGCTTGTTTTTGCAGAGTGCTTGTGCCATGATTCCCTAGACATACGATGACTTTTTACCCCAGCCATCTGAATTGATTTTGACTTTAGTGTAAGATTAGTGTTTGCAGGAAGGAGCTGAATGCTACCCCAAGTACAATTATGTGCTCAACATATATGTATCTATCACTTGGGCAGTGTGGTCATTTGCAGTCTGTTTTTGTCTTACCTTTACTAAGGTAAAGGTTGCTAAAGCCAATGTCGATTAATAACATTCGGTATCACATGTCAAGCACACCATATAAGTTGTCCTCTGTGTTATCATTTTGTTTTCCTCCTTTTGTAGCTGACATTTGGGAAAAATGTTATTGTTCAACCTCAGCAACCCCAATCTTTTTATTTTTTCTGCTTCAGATGCCTTAATTCAAGATCCAATAGTGGTAGGTGCTCTGTAAAATTCATGAGAAGAATGTATTCCAGGTGCCCAGACTACTGATTAGTTTATGTTTGCCAGTTCAAGATGAATGTAGTGCAATTTTCACATTCAAACTCTGAAAGAGAGTATTTTCCCTGTTAAAAATCATGGTCTATCAGTGAATGGAAACACCAAATAATAAACTAACATCAAACCAACATGGTAAGCACAGATAATGTAACTGAGTGGCAGAAGTGGTTTGTATACAAAATTTTACCTTTCTTTTGGTCCTTGTGATTTCTGCTGCTTTGTTTACTTATTTGGGAAAAAGAGGAGACTACTGATTAGCTCATTTTTTCCTACACTTCCTATAAGATACTCGGGCAGGATGGAATTCTCTTGCAATTCTTTTGTCATAACTTCTGCTTGACCAGTAATAACTGCAACAGATTAGGAAGGTTTGCAACATCTGTGCAGAATGAACTTGTACAAAGGGTTTTAGGAAAACCGTGTTTACAGTATAGCTTTTCAGATTTCCTGTGTTTGAAATGGTCAAGCAGTGCTTCTGGGAGTTAACTTCTGAGAGATAATATTTGATAATATCGGTAATACTTTTTCACATTCTTTCTCAGTCTAAGCCAGATTTCAAAGTCACCAAGGCAGAGGTTTTTTTTTTGTGTGACAAAGTATGTATAGTATTTATTTACAGTCAGGCTTCTAGATGCTATTCTTAGTAATATTATTCAAATCACTAACGCAATCTTAGCTGAATTCTTTCAGTCAGAAGTAGCACATTGAGTTAGTGCCATTGATGCTCGGAGTTGACTGGGAAGCCACTGAAGTTAAGGGTCTGTGTGGCAGAGTTGTGTAAATCACTTCCATGTTTGAATCTTTCATGTTGTGTTAATAATAATAATAAAAAAAAATCATAGAATCATAGAATGGTTTATGTTGGAAGGGACCTTAAAGATCAGTTAATTCCACCCCTCCCTGCCAAAATCCTACAATATCATTAAAATACTGCAATTCCACTAGGCTTTTGAACAGGAGCCTATAAATGGATATTGCTCTGTGAAGCCTCAAAGCCCTAGGCTCCCTCAGCTTCGGGGCTGGGACTGGCCCACATAACAGAAGCAATGGACACCCAGGTTGTTTTGTTATCTGAGAGTATGAGAGCCCCTTTCCTGAAACAGACCCTGCATTCATTCATTCCCATGCTCCATTCTTAACCAGCAGGTCCCCGTTGGCCTCACAGATGACAAACTTACTTTTTTTCCAAGATTACCTAACTTACTGAAGGTGGCACAGCAAGTCACTGTCAGAGATAGAAACTGAACTGGGTTTCTCAGTTCCTTGACAAGTGTTTAATGATTTAGAATTTGTGATTTTCTGGATTTTTGTATGAAAATGCTAGCCAAGCATACAAAAATCCAGACAATCACATAAATATAAAGGATTTAGGTGGGCCTCTAGGTCTATCTCCTGCTCAAACCAGGACTAACTAAGGTTGCACAGAGGGCCTTGTCTAGTTGAGTTAAAATCATTTTCAAGGTTGGGGATCCCACAGCCTCTTCACACCCCTGGTTGAGCATTTGACACCCTGCATAGTGATTTTTTTTTCTTATATGTAACCGGAATTTCACTTACTGGAACTCTTGCCTCTTGCCCTTCATACTGTCCCTGTGTACCTCCGCAAAAGAGTATGGCTCCATCTAGTTCACTCATTCTCTTCTAGCTCTTTGCTTCAGTTCATGCCTGCACTGGCTGTACAGGCAGGATGTTCTCAAGTAATTAATTTCTATCACTCTTGAAACAAAAACATAGCCTCCTTTTAACCCTTGGACTACCAATACTCCTCCCAAATGGAACGAGCTTGGTCACGCAAATCTCTAGTGTAAGTGTTGGTAGTGCTTATCCACAGGGAAGTCGAACTGAAGGCTCCTTCTGCCCTCTGTTGGGCAGTTAATGATGGAAAGTGGTAGCATAAACACAGTCAAAACCTGGTAAAGTGCAGCAAGTCTTTACTAAGGAGAGGGGAGGAGAAAGTTAACTGTGGTGACTGTGGAATGTGTTGAATTTAACATTGCTGGGACAAACGTTATTGTTGTTAGAATGCTAATGCTAGTTATAGTAATATAAATGTAGCTGTGGATTGAGATAGTACAACTCAAAGCTGGACTGGATCCCCAGTGCTGTTATTCAGTGCTGCTGCACAAGGTGGTGGTGTGAAACCTCACGGTAAAGGGCTTTGTGTGAATACACGAGGCAATACGTGAGTTTATGCTTAAGGCAGGTAGGCAGAGTTCACTTACAGCATGAGCTGTAACACACTTGCAAGTACTATAAATGTATATCTATGATACCCACATAACAACACCATATTAAAAGCCAACTTTAGGCATGAACAACAAGAGCTCTAGACCACATGCACCCCCCACTAAGGTGAATTACCAGTGTGAGTCACGGCATGCATATAAAAGAGCTGCTGCAACCTTCAGCTGCCGGCTGGGTCCTTCACAGCCCTCCTGTGGGCTCTGGCTGAGAACATTAAGTCTACAGAGCAAAGGCTTTTACTGAGAAGATGGCAGCGATAGCAGCACTGTTATAACCTTCTTTAGGCACCTTGTGATATTTACCACGATACAACCTAAATGGATGATCAAACACTCTCCCTGCCTCACTGAACAGAATGCCTTGTGCTAGCTGAAATAGTGGTTATCCAGCCCCTCCTTCATCTGCAGTGTTCTGGGTAGGGATTCTTCTTCTGTCCTTCTTACCCCCATGCAGGGTAAAACGTTAGTTTCCTAACTCAAGGAGCTCCTGAATGCTGCCACCACAATATCGTGGCACTTCACAGACAGAAATTAATTTATTTTTGTAGTGTTTGTGTGAGTTTGTGGGAAAGTAAAATCCTTGTCTGCAGTTCGTGGGTAAGGGTGAACTGACTGCCTGTGGGTACCACTTTCAGACATGCAGTGTTTGATTTGTCAGAGTATTTGGCATTTTGACACATTTCCTAAGGTCCATGAGGTACTCTGGACTTCAGTCCACCTTGCCTGGCAAAACATTGATCAGGGGACACAAAAGCCTGTTGTCATGGGCTCCAGGACAGCTGCAGCTTGGGTGCAGTGCACCCCCCAGCCTGAAGGACAGCCTGACATTCAGCATCCCATATATCCCCTCTGCTTTTGTGGCTTGCAGCAGTGAGGGACTGTGTGACTTGCTAGCAGACACTGACATCCTGCAGAGGAGTGATGGGCTACCTGGCAGCTGCTCTGGGTTAGATGTGTGGGCTGACCTGTAGGTACCACTAAGTGGGAGCCAAGCTTTCCTCCCTTGCTGTCCTCCCAGGCTTACATAAAGCCTGTGAAGATTGGAATTAGTAACAGCTTAGGCCTGTATGCAAAATAAAATGTGGTGTCAGATATTTTGTTTGTTTGTTTGTTTTGATGCTGGTGCCTAGAAAATGAGGACTATGCACTTAACAATCACTCATGCAAAGCCTGTCCTAGCAGACTGAGGCAGCACAAGGCTGTGCTTGTGGTAGGGTAGAACCCAGATCCCCATGCTCCCACTGCTCTAGATTAATTGTCAAACCATTCATGCTGCTGATACCCATCTCCTACCTTCTGTGAGAAATGAGGTAAGGCCCCACAGGTAACAACCTCATTTTCTGTACACTTCTAATTCACACTCAGTACAGATCCTCTCAGTGCGCTGTTAAGAGAGAATCCTGTTGAACAAATTATGGGCATTCTTTTTATGAAAGAGCCTGTCAGATTACATAAAACATTTCTTATAATGCATATAATACATGCATCACCCTAGTCAAGCAACTAACTGGCTTAGTATGGAGTATCTGTGTGAAGAATCTCCTGTATTATGCAGAAGTTTAGACTGATGTTTTCTCCTAGTCTTGAACTCTACAGTATTTTATAACCAAGCCAGTAAGCACCCCCCCCTTTTTTTTTTGACATTGTTCTTCAAAATTCATACTCTAATTTTTTTAAAAAAAAAGTGCTTTTTTTTTGCCTTTTTTTTTTTCCCTGAGTTTTACAACTTGTCAGTGACTCCGAGACCCAGAACTTCCCTACTTGAAAATACTACAGTAAATGATACAGTAGCAGGATGTATAACATGAATAACTTCCTGTTACTATTATTGTACTCTACTACTGGAGTGGTTTTTTTTTGAACTCTTCTGTTCTTTTCCCTGTTCTCTGCTTCATTCCACCCTATTCCCTATGATTTAGCACCTATCCTGTGCCATCTGGCATCCCAAACCCCCCAGTGACAGCAACACTGAAAGGACCAGAGTGTACACAAGTAGTCAAGGCACTGACTACTAAATTGATATAGTATAACACAGTGCTATGAGGTCTCAGTCTCCGAAATCAGAGGGTTGGGGCAAACTAGGACATTTGCTTGACTTGTCTTTAAGTGCTCTTTATGCAGTTACAAACAGTCGATACCATTTTCCCAAGCACTGGAGCACCTTCACACTAGGTGGAGCTGACCTGTCCATATTCAACACCATTAGCTCCTGCCACCCACTGTAGGCTTAGGTGTAATCAGGTGCTGGGCCCAGCATTCACAGGGAGGTATGTTTTGAGCTGAAAATTGTGGGAATTATATGAAATGATGTCTGTATTTTGGCCTTGCTGATTAATTATGGAAGGACATTTTGTGCATAGGGGTTGCTGTGTGTTAGTGCAGGTTACAGTGTTCATTACAACTTACAGACAATCAGGTTTGCTGAGGAGCAGGCACCAAACACTAAGCTTACATGAGGTGTTTTGTTGCCCTTAGGCCACATAATATAATGTAGGGCTGTTGGCAAGACCCTCGGCTGTACTTCAGCAGAGGCAGGCATGCAGGAACACACAGAAACTGGTCAGCCAGCAATGCAATGCTTGGATGCAGTGTCAGGGGAGCAGATGGAAACTGCTAGAGTGTGAACTGCTGTCCTGCTGATGTGAGCTGGTGTGTTTGAACTGTGGTGAAAAGGTTGCAGTGATGTAAACCCACAAAAGCATGACCAAGTTAGATGAACCTGTCCTAGAGCTATGGATACGTCAGTCTTTTGGGCACCTTTCGACTTACAAAACTGCTTGGAGTGCTGTCAGATGTGCTGGTGCAACCTGCAGCACTCCAAATATCAAACACAGATATTACCACTTGCATGTGTAGTGGCTGTAGGACTACAGATTTTCTACTAGGACTGCTCTATTTCTATGTGGACTTTTCACTGTAGGACTGAAGATCAACTGCTGCTCAGATAACAAACACTGAACCTCATTTACAGGGAGTACTCTGAGTGGAGTGGAGGTGAACTCTGCAATGATCTACTTGGACAGTACTTCCAAACTTTGCAAAATAATTCAACAAGAATTTGTGGGTAAGTGTGAGGAAATCCTCACCTTTAAATATTTCATAGATAAAAGATGTATAACAAACTGGTTGCATAATTTGCCCCAGTTCATGACTGAGGCTTATGAAAAACCTTTCACGTTACAACAGGAGTCAGAACAAAGTGTATCCTTGACCTGCAGGCAAGGCTGAGGCAGGGCTCTGCCTCCTGTCCGTGCAGCAGGCATTGGCTGTGGCCAGGGGCAGGAGCTGGCAGGCCTGCCTGCGCTGAGCGCCCCCCCCCCCAGCACTTGGCAAACTATTTGGAAGCTGGAAAAAAGATCAGGCCACAGCCAAGTCCAAGGGTCAGGCAGATAGCGCGGCTCACGGGCTGTGCTGCGCGCCACTTGATCAGCACAGCGCCCTGCAGGATAACAAAAAATGTTTTTATAAATATATTAATGGCAAGAGGAGGGCCAAAGAGAATCTCTGTGATTTACTGGACACAGTGGGGAACATCACCACTAAGGATAAGCAAAAGGCTGAGGTTCTTAATGCCTTCTTTGCATCTGTCTTTACCAGCCAGACCACTTATCCTCGGGGTACTCAGCCTCCCGACCTGCAAGTCTGGGACAGGGAGCAGAAGAACCTCCCCACAGTTCAGGTGGAAACAGTTGAGACCTGCTGCTCCACCTGGACTGTCACAAGTCCACGAGGCCAGATAGGATCCATCCAAGGGTGCTGAGGGAGTTTGCTGAGGGACGTGATTGCTGGGCTGCTCTCCATCATCTATTAGCGGTCATGGTGGAGGCTTGCTAACGTGACGCCTGTCTATAAGAAGGGTCATAAGGAGGACCCAGGGAACTACAGGCCTGTCAGCCTGACCTCGGTGCCAGAAAGGGTGATGGAACAGGTCATCTTCAATGCAGTCATGCAATGTATGTAGAACCACCAGGGAATCAGGCCCAGTCAGCATGGGTTCATGAAAGGCAAATCCTGCCTGACCAACCTCATCTCTTTCCATGACCAGGTGACCCGCCTGGTGGATGAGGGAAAGGCTGTTGACGTAGTCTGCCTAGACTTCAGCAAGGCCTTTGACACACTCTTCCATAGTATTCTCCTGGAGAAGCTGGCAGCCCATGGCTTGGACAGGTACACTCTGTGCTGGGTTAAAAACTCGCTTGATGGCCAGGCCCAGAGTGTGGTGGTGAACAGAGTGACATCCAGCTGGTCACCAGTGGTGTTCCCCAGGGGTTGGTGTTGGGTGAGGCCCATCCTCTTTAATATCTTTATTGATGACTTGGATGAGGGAATTGAGTGCACCCTCACTACGATTGCAGATGACACCAAGTTGGGGGAAGTGTTGATCTGCCAGAAGGTAGGAAGGCCCTGCAGAGGGACCCGGACAGGATGGGCAGAGGCCAATGGGATGAGGTTCAACATGGCTCAGTGTCAGGTCCTGCACTTGGGGCACAACAACCCCATGTAGTGCTACAGGTTGGGGCAGAGTGGCTCAAAAGCTGTGCAGAGGTAAAGTATGTGGGGGTGCTGATTGATGCTCGCCTCAACATGAGCCAGCAGTGTGCCCAGGTGGCCAGGAGGGCCAGCAACATCCTGGCTTGTATCAGGAATAGTGCAGCCAGCAGGGCCAGGGAGGTGACTGTGTGGGGAACGCCCCAGGCCAGCAGGCCGGGGAGCACAGCCCGCTCTGCGCCCACAGCGGCTCCGCGGCCAGCTCTGCTTTGGGGCCTGGGGCCTGCTCCGGGCCGGCGGCGCTCCAAGGCCGGTCCTGGCGATGGCTGGTGGCCGGGCCGGGCCGCTCCAGTTACCGGCGGGCATCTGATCTGGGGGGTCGCCACTGCCCCGGGGGCACGCAGAGCCCCCCCAGGGCCGCTTCCCCGGCTCACGCGAGCCGGTGCGGCCCCGCCCCGCGCACACACACGGAGGCGCCGCCTCTGCTTAAAGCGGGCCCGCGGCCGGCGCTGCCTCCTCTTCCGGCGGCCGCGGTGCCCGGCAGCATGTCGGACAAGCTGCCCTACAAAGTGGGTGAGTGCGCCCCGCGGGCTCGGCGCCGCCACGCTCCGGGAGGCGGCCGCGCCGGGGCTCCGCCGGCCGGGGGCTGCGGCTGGATGCGGCCGCCGGGGGAAGATGGCGGCTGCCGGGGGGCGCGGGCGGGGAGCGCCCGGCGGAATCGGAGCCTGGGAAGCCCCTGGGAGCTGCGGGAAGGGGCTGCGCGGCCAAACGGCAGCGAGGAGGAGCTGGGGAGCCCTCGGGCGGGCTGAGCGGGCTTCCCGAACCGCCGGGGCTCGGTGCGGGGAAGCACGAGTGCGGTTTCCGCCTGTGCTCGTGCTGCCCGCCTGCCCCGGGGCCCCCGCAGCCCTGCGCCAGCTTTGCCTCCCCTCCGGGAGCCCTGCGCCGGGCACTGCGAAGGGGAAAGTGCCCTTAAATCTGGGGCCTATCTTACTCACCCCTCAATGATTTTAGTGGGTAGGTTTGTAATCTTGAACCTTCGTGTAAATGGCAACAACGATAACCAACGCAAACAAACAAAAAAAGCCACTCATTTTTCTAAAGAGTTTTGTGGTCTTTGAAGATTAAATTAAGACCAGAAACACTAGCCCATAAGGTTCTAGTTCATAAAAACAACTTGCCTTGGAGGAAAGAATGTGAGAGCTACAAACCTGAAATACTCCAGGAGATTCTTTTAGCAGCCCCTGGTAAGACTGCTGAGCTTTTAAGATGGGTGAGATTAAAGAAAGTCCCTGCCCACCCCTGTCATCATCATTTCAATGCCCATCCATTTCCTAGGCTTTTTCAGACCTGGTTGCTGTAATGGCCAGGCCCTGGAGCTTCAGTGGGCCCTGGGCTTCATTCTGGGATAAAATGCAATTAGCTTGTCAGTATGAACCTGGGCACTCTGGCTTGGTGTTTCTGAGTGCTCTCCAGGGCCCATTTTCACTAGGTAGCTGAATGAAATATAGCTGACCATGTTTGTAATGAAACAGTAAGCTCCTGAAATCTCTGGAAGAGATTTAAAAAAAAAAAAAGTGTCAGGGCCTTTTGGCACTGAATGATGCTGAGGGGTAGAGCACCTGGGTGTTAGCCATTTGGCCCTTGATCTTGTAGGTGAGGCTGGAGTCTGTATACTGTGTATACTGTCTGTATACTATATACCTGTATGCAGGTGCAGTATTTTCAACTCCGAGCTAGACTGTTGGAAACCTTTTGTACAGACCTGTGACTAATGATGCTTCAATAATTATCTCTGTGGAGCCAAGGTGGGAGCCCTGCAGCTTCGTCCTTAATGGGGGGAGCTGGGTGGGGCTCAGCCCCTCGAGCCTTTGGCAGGGAGCACAGTACTCTGTGTCTGTTCTTACGTGCAGAAGCTGTTACTGTACAGGCAGCCCTTACACATGTGCACGTCTTAATACTGTGAAAGTAAATCTCTGGAAAGTGACAGACCCTTAGACAGTATCTGCAGGAATGGGTGCTTGAAGACGGAGTGTAATGAATGAATGGGCCGCAGGACTCCTGAGCAATAGGTCACAGTTGGTTAACGTGCCTGTACAGGAGCTTTGCTATTTTAGGACTGTTTGATCTAAACTTGTTTGAAAGCCTGTGTACCATAGTGCAAAAGCAGGGAGTAACTGGGATAGGGCCTGTTTTTCCCTCAGCTCTATCTCCACGCTGTTGCTTGGTGTTCAGTTCAGCTGTTGCAGCTGTTTCCTACCCATAAGTGTGTGAAGGGATACCAAGGCCTCAGCTATTTCAGCTCTGACACCTGTTCTTCTCTTGCAGCTGACATCAGCCTTGCAGACTGGGGTCGCAAGGCCATTGAAATTGCAGAGAATGAGATGCCAGGGCTGATGAAGATGCGGGAGATGTATGCTGCATCAAAGCCGCTGAAAGGTGCACGTATCGCCGGTTGCCTTCATATGACCGTGCAGACGGCAGTTCTCATAGAGACCCTTCTGAAGCTGGGAGCTGAGGTAAAGTGTCTGAATTTCTCCATCAGTATGCTCTTAGGTAACACTCTGCCTGGGGCACTGCTTCAATTTATATATTTACTGTAGGGGTCCTTGCAAATTTCTGTCCTTTTTGGGAAGAGACTGTGCTGCAGTCTAAAGAAGGGTGGATTATCTCTTCTTTCCTTAAGCAAAAACCCCTGGGTTGTGATGTGTATCTTCCCTCTGGACAGGCGGCATCTTCACAAGTGTCTGTTTTGGGCTGGGTCACTGGCTTCAGCCGCTCCCTCAGCGGTGTGCACAGCACCCTGAGGAGTGGTGCCAAAAGCTGCTCCCATGTGGTTGTCTTGTGTTGAGGCATGCAGTGCTGTTGCTGGTATGCTGGTAATGCTGAATCTCCAGTGACTGCCTCCAGCGCAGATTAGCCTGCGTTACGAACTACCCTGTGCCCTCAAAGTCAGCAAAAACTAATGAAGCTGTCTGAGCGCTCCTGATAGCCCTTGAGCTGTGCAGAAAACACCAGAGAGGCAGCATGGTTCAGTGATGGAGGGTGGAGACTCTACTGACTTGAAATTCACTGGGTGACTGTGAACCAGTTACCCTGGTCTATATTAAAGACTCAGATACCTATAAGCCCTTTGCCGCATCATGCCCTGTGCCTGTCTTGCAGAATGGAGTCCAAGATTGGCACAATCCAGATAGCTTGTGAGCTGATCGGGGAACTGGCTGGAGCTTGATGATGAATTATGTAAAGCACAGGATGTGATCTGAAATTCCTTCTTCCTGAATTTTAGCTGCCTGCACCCTGGCTGCCCAGAGATGCCCTGTATGGGATCCCTTCCTGGGAGTACATGCCTGGAAATGGTTACAGGAAACAAGCGTTGTCATGCTGACCAAAAAGCACTGGTAGAAGGGGAAGTTCTCTCTAACAGCTAAGGCATTTCCTCAAAGTCAGTGGGATAGATCTAGATGGAGTGCCAGGACTGCATGTGCTGTTGTGTGTGGAGGTTGTCTTCTGTCTGGTCAGAGTTGTTGCAAATAGTGCAGCCCTGAAGGAGAGCTTTGAGTTACAGTCCTGGTTACAGTTTATTTCAACTCCTATGAAACTATGAAACTTTCATCCCTTTTCAGGATTTAAAAGCAAGTGGTAGCAGCTGAACTTTATGAAGCTCCTTGCTGCTCCTGTTTGTTGCTGTATCCCAGTATGGCTGGCCTAGGCAGCAGCAGTGTGCTTGCTTAAAATTGCTAAACCGCTTTAGTCTGAGTGCAGCTCAAAATCAGTGTCATATGGCATTCATCCAAGTCATTCAGAGAGGTACCTACAAAGATTTGATTCCTCTAAGCGTAAATTAGGGTTGTGCCTCTAAGATGTGTGCTGTTATATTAGCTTGGTGCTTGATTGTGTTGATTGTGAGCTCCTTTCTTGTCTTGATGCCTGCACGTAAGTTTAGGCTTCACCTTGAATTTGGTTTCAGCCCTGGTTTATCTGTTCTACTGGAGTTTCAGTGCTTGGGAGGGAAGAGAGAAACTACAATGAAACTATATGCTTCACAGTGAAGATGTAGCTGCAATGTAGTGATCTTGGTGTCAGTTCTTGTGGTTAGGCTCACAAAGAGTAAATAACTTTGTGCCTTCAGTGTACATAAGTTTTAATATTATGTAATAGCAATACATGCTCTTCATAACCAGTGCGATGTAAATATTAGGCTCTGAGCCCATCAAGTACTCCAGTAATTCTTGGGTCTATGCCATTACCACAAACTGGCATTACCGATCTGAGGATGCAGAGTTTGAAAAGTGGCTTGTATCAAGTGCTTCAAGTGTAAATGGTATATAGGTATTCAGTATGCTTTGAATTTCACGACACCTTCTGATGTCATCTATGCTGATATGGAGGGAGATCAGAAAAACACAGGTGAGGAGGTATAGTGCTTAACTTTGAATTCAGCTTTTCTGTGCTTTTCCTGGATCAGTTTTCCCTAGATTGATAGTGTTGTTGCCAACACTTAAGTGTTGGTTTTATAGGCTCAGATGGAAGAAAACAGGGTATGCTACTGCAACCCTTAGTTTGAAGTGTCGATTCTTGATGCAATGGGATGAATACCTGAAATCAGGTTGAAGGATCGTACCTGATTTTTCCTCTCTCCTTAAAGTCTGCTGTAAATAAGCATGCAGATACCTACCTGCTGGTCAGCCCAGTAGGGAGCAGAGCAAGAGCTCCAATGCATGTCTGTCAGGTCACACTGGGGACCTGGGAGCCACCACTGGGGAGCTGCAGTAGGTGTGCAGGTTCTTTTCAGTGTAACTCAGCAACATGCTGTTGCTCTTCTAGGTGCCTGAGCATAAGAAATCTGTGGAAAATGCTTAGCTCACTGGGAAAGCTTCCATGACTGTGGCACAGAGTGGGAGTTGGGTGAGCATAATCTCAGAGAATGCCTGCTGACGGACTGTAGTGTTTCTGACTTTCCTGAGTGCCAGCAGGTGTGCTGCTGTGTGGCTATCCCTTGCTGGACACTTGCTATGAGGCTGTTCTGAAAATTTGAACTTAATTGACCCAGACTTTCTAAACCCACCATACTGTGCACTTCCTGAAGATCTATAGCTAAATGTGTGCTTTGGCTGTCTGGCACAAGTGCTTGTAAGTAAGTAGATGTCTGAATATGCGGCACAGCTAAAGCTCCATTATGTTATCCACCCAAATATCATTATTCTCCCTGTCCTAGTCAAATACTTAGTTTTCATCTTAACTTTTGCAGAGCTACTTAGGCAGGAATTTGTACTAATATGCTTTTCTGCTTTTGTTCTCTTCTGTGTCTGGATATAGAGTTCGTGATATCGCAGAACTTTGTTCAGCAAATAAAACTTGAGTTGTTTTCCAGGTACAATGGTCAAGCTGCAACATTTTCTCTACTCAGGACCATGCTGCAGCTGCTATTGCAAAAGCTGGTATCCCTGGTAAGTTTTCTATGTCCTAATTTGGCTCTGATGAATTGGGGTATACAGTCTGTTCTAGCTAAATCAAACTGTGTACAAATCAAGCTCCTCTGAATAAGCTTCAGGATAGAAACAGCCTATCAAAGCCAGTGATTGTTACAGAATGGGACGTTTGATTCTAGCTGAATTGCATCAGACAGTCTAGCACTGCTGACAATGGCTGATGTGGTGGCAGACTGCAAAAGAGCTGGGCTGTCTGTTAACCAGCTTTAAGCCTGGTCAGTAAGATGATTAAATGGGCTGGACAATAGACACTGGTGTGTAGGTGTGACAGACAGGTGTTTGGTGGTTTCCAGCAAGCTTGGTTCTAACAGGGGTTGGGGAAGGGATATTTACTGCCATGTGCCCTATTACAGTAGCAAGGTCAATATTCAAGATATTTTAAGGCTAAAGCCAGGCCAGTTGTACTGCAGCCTAATATCCCTGCAGCGTTCTACCAAAATGCTGTTTTATTACTGTCATCTTCCAGTTGTTAGCAATTCCTTGCAGATCAGTATAAATACATTAAGCTGTTTGCCATGTAGTTAACACGCTGAAGGACATCCAGTCCTCATAGCTGCTGGGAGTACATGGTCTGAGCCTGGGTGTTGGCAGAGGCTAAATCTGTTTTCTGGCAGCCTGGTTCTCTGCTTTGGGAGGTGTCCTTCATTACTGTTATAATTAGCTGTTGCCACAAGTCTTTCCTCAGCTGTGGTCCATTTTCATGCAACAGAAGAAAGCAATTCTTTCATCAGCTTCTGTGGCATTACTAGCTGCAGGCATCAGCTCCTGCTTGTTGCTGGTGTGTGATGTCAAAGGATGAGTGACGACTTTCCAGATATGATGTTAAGATATTGCCTCCCTCACTGCTTTCAACACTCAAAACTTCAGCTGAAGAGCAGTTTTATAGGTGGAGTGTTTGTTTAAGCTTTTGACCTATGCCCTTGGTATTCTTGCTTGGTGGAACTTGCTCTTTTTTGTTGATATTACACTTCACATACTGAATTTATGAGACCTTGGAGGAATGCCGAACCTTTGTATACAATGAGAGATACTAATGCACATTTCTGCAGAAGGGTCAGTTGTAGGATTGGCTCCTTGTGGCTCAGAGCTGAAGTTTTCAGTATAAACAGTGGAAAACATGGCAATTTAGCAGCTGTCCAATGTTGGGGTATATAAATCATATGCCTAACAAGTTTGAGTAACTTGTTATCACTGAGGCTTGAGTATAACATGAAGCAGGTACAAATGCCTGAAAGGCAAAGGTACTGCTAGTTATAATGTGTTAGTTGTTGAAACATGGTGGTAGATGTACTGATCTAGAAATACACCTTTATAAGAACGACGGAATCACAGCAGCTTGGATTTTAGCACTGTGCTAGAGACTAGAATTTAAACTCAGATTTGCTGGAGAGTTTGTGGTCTTCGTTCTGGTGCTTTGTTCATGCTAAAGTCTGGTGCCTCTTTTCTGCTGTGCTATAGGATGCTGTAACTGTGTTTTTATTTGTATCATAGAATTATTAAGGTTGGAAAAGACCTTCAAGGTCATCTGATCCAACCATCGCCCTGCTACCAATGTCACCCACTAAGCCATGTCCCTAAGCACCACGTCCAACCTTCCCTTGAACACCCCCAGGGACGGTGACTCCACCACCTCCCTGGGCAACCCGTCCCAATGCCTGACTGCTCTTTCTGAGAAGAAATGTCTCCTCATCCAACCTGAACCTCCCCTGACACAGCTTGAGGCCATTCCCTCTAGTCCTATCACTAGTTACCTGTGAGAAGAGGCTGACCCCCAGCTCCCCACACCTCCCTTTCAGGTAGTTGCAGGGAGCAATAAGGTCTCCCCTGACCAAACACCCCCAGCTCCCTCAGCCGCTCCTCACAGGACTTGTGTCCCAGGCCCCTCACCAGCTTCGTAGCCCTTCTCTGGACACGCTCCAGGGCCTCGATGTCCTTCTTGTACTGAGGGGCCCAAAACTGAACACAGCACTCGAGGTGCTGCCTCACCAGAGCAGAGCACAGGGGGACGATCACCTCCCTACTCCTGTTGCTGCACTATGCCTGACACAAGCCAGGGTGCTGTTGGCCTTCTTGGCCACCTGGGCACACTGCTGGCTCATGTGAGCATCAATCAGCACCCCCAAATCCTTTTCCTCTGAACGGCTTTTGAGCCACTCTGCCCCAAGCCTGTAGCGCTGCATGGGGTTGTTGTGGCCAAAGTGCAGGAGCTGGCATCAATATATCCACTGGCTATTTTGAATTCCTGGTAACATAGTGAATTAAGGGAGAAAGTGGGGGCATTGTGGGTATGAGTCTGCTTTAGTTTGCTTTGTTTTTTCCCTCTTAATGCAGAAGAATGAGGAGAACAGTGCAGTCTCAGTTTTGATAAAGTTTGTGGCCTGGAACAGAAGGCAAAGCGATTTTACTTCTCCATTCTGAGTTTTTTTTTCCCAATGCAAATGTCTCTTCTGGCCTGCAGGCACGGATAATAATGTCTGTTGGCTCTGCTACTGAGTGCTGCTGATGAAATCTTTATTTACCTGCTTTATTACACACTGAGTAAGAAACTGTCTAATTGTGTGTTGTTCCTTTGTAGTTTTTGCTTGGAAAGGGGAGACCGATGAGGAGTATTTGTGGTGCATTGAACAGACTCTTTATTTCAAGGATGGGCAGCCCCTCAACATGATTTTGGATGACGGTGGAGATCTTACCAACCTCGTTCATGCTAAATACCCACAGCTCTTGAAAGGTAACTTGCAGTTTTTGTCAGGCACTGTTCTATTTGGGAGGCCATTTAGGTGTTTTTTCTGTGGGAATTCCCTGCCTGTGTAAAAGGGGTGAAGGGATGATGCAAATGCATGTGCCAGGAGGCTATGGATGTGTCCATGAAAATTGCGTACAGTCAAAAACCAGAATCTCTTACCTGCAGGAACTGTTGTTTCCATCTCTGCTTTGTAGTATTTATACTACATTAACCTATCCTTCTGGCCATCATTCACTGTATCCATTACCTGAGTGACCAGTGCTGCTGCTGACTGGTCAAAAGCTTCCTGGAAATGGGCTGTGTTTTTAGAATTGCTTAATGTCAGCTAGCAATTAATACATATTTTTTGTCATTAATGTTCTTCTGTTCCCTATCCTCTTAGTGCATCTCTAGATGAACTTGTGACAACATGTAGTTTTTTCCTGGAAAGGGAGCAGTTTTCTACAGTGTATAAACTACAAGGCATTAACTCATCCAATTTATGTCAGCAAAGATGATGGCAGAGTCAGGCTTGGGACTCTTGTTGATTTGTTACCTTTGGTATAAGATAGTAAAACTGAAAACATCAGTGTAGTGTGGCTAGCATGTGTTATTGTAAAATGACTTATCTGAAGGGAATTTGACATGACTTTTAGTAGCAGGCTCATCTGTGCTGGGCAAGTATGACAGCTTCTTTGCTCTGCCAGTGTCCATCATATGTGCCGCTGCAAACCACAGAGGCCTATTATTGCCAAAGGATGTGTTTGACCTAGGATGTGTGGAGATAATTGGACGGGCATATGAAGCAGAAACTAAACTGACACCTTTGGGTTTGCTGCTGTTCATTCTTGGTCCTTGGAGGTGGGGTTGCTGTAAAGTTTGCTGGATCAACTTTATTGAGCCTTGTGCTGCCTGAACAGGGAAAAATCAGAAGTCATGACACAGGGCTGTGTGAAGGAAGGAGGCTGGGTCTACTTGCCATCTGTGCCCATGTGTAGGTAGGGGTACAAGGAAGAGAGGAAACTGCATCTGTGAGACAGGCCTAGTTTTCTCCTTGACCCTGAACCTCATGTTAGTAATTCTTCAGCAGTGAACATCTTGGTGTTTTTTGAACTAATGCAAGATTTTCACTGGTGTTTGCTCAGCCATCCTGGGATCCCTTCTGTTCCATCAAAGGTCTCTTTTGCTTTTTAGGTTGCCTCTGCCTAAAATTCATGACAATTTGCTTTTCTGCTGTTTAATGCCAAAGAATACTACAACTAGTCACGTCTCTCTGGCATTGTGACAGGCCCAAAATGCATTTTCATACTCTGATTCTGTTTAGCAGGGTTGTTCCCCTGCCACATACCTGCAACAAACGCCTCAATTTGTCTCTCTCTTCCTAAGGGTGTTTACACTGAGCTCCTTTCACAGCACCAGCCTTTCTGATATCTGCCCCTTTGTGCCTTCACTTGTCTTGTGTTCCTGTTGTGCAAGGGACCAGTGTGATATGTTGCAGCAGGGCAGCAGCTGTCTCCTCTCTCGGCAACCATCTGTGGTCTGCCATTCATAAAACATCCCTACTGTCTGGGGTTGCTTCCCATCTCCAGAGTGGCTCTTCAGCTGGGTTTTTAAAGGGTCTAGACAGAATGTCATACCTGTCAGTGTTTCCCTCGCTAAAATGCGTATACTATCTGCACTGATTGTAGCTGAGAAGCCTCCTTGCAGCAGTTCAGTAAGTTAAGACTCATCTCTGTGGAAGGCAACAGAACATGGTGTGTTTTACCACCCAGTCCAATGCTCCTCAGAAGCAGCAAAACTTTGAGAATGGGACCCACTGAGTAGAGAGCCTTGGTTGCATTTAAGATCTGTGCTTAGCCCTTTGTTGCAAAAATTGCTTAAAAAAAGCTGTGCAGCATCTATTTTTTTTCATGCCTTGAGGGTAACAGAGGCTAATAAATGCTAAAGGCTTGTGGTGATTTTTGAAGGTCATTGAAAATGGATTGATGTCACATTTCAACGGCCTCATTGGGGATGGAGGTAGGATGACAGTCACATTAGAGCATGCACAGTAGTTGGCAGGGCTGGATTGTGAGCGCAGATATGTTGCAGCCCATGTTCTCCCCTGGAGACATGGGGAAAGCTGAGAATTGAGCAGAACAGCTTGTGGAGCTGAGCTGTGTGCACAGCAATGATGAGCCGAGTGCATCATTTGCTATTTGAAGGCTGGACAAGTTTCCTGACTTAATTTTAGAGGGAGCTGTCTGTCTTCCATGCTTCAGCCATGTCTAATTTATACAGGAGTTAGTTCAGTCCTGGCGTGCAATGAGCAGTTGAAAATAGGGCTATGTGATTCATTCAAGTCTACTTCAGCTAGCAGCTGTGTTGAGCAGCTGCGTGGGAAAGCTTGCAGAGCATTTCCTTGCCCCTATTCACAGCTGCAATTAGAGGGCAGAATGGCTGTTGTACTACTTTCTTGTTCCACTAAGATAAATGCTCTTAAAACCAAGATAGGTAAAGGTAGGAGGGGGGAAAACTTCAGAACCAAAGAAGAAGGTCATCTGAACTTGAGCAGAGGTCATCTTTGGCATCTCTGCAAAAGGCTGCTGTTCAGAAAAGACTGAGAAGATGGGATGACTTGTGATCTGTTAGAGCTCATAGATCAGGTAGGAAATACGGGAGAACAAAGCAGGCCTGAATGTTCAGCAAGGCTTCTTTATTTTACTTCAACTTTTTCCTCGCTGTAGACCCATCTCTGTTCTGAAGTCACTCAGGCATTAAAACTAAGCGTTTCATTTGGCACAGTTTGAGGGCAGCTTAGACCAGCTGTATGTGTCTCCTGGGGACAGCAGGCAGGTGGCCTTCAGGGAAGGGAAGCTGCTGAGATGCTTAACATGAGGTTCACTTTGCACAGTTTTAAAGGCAGTCTGCTAAGCTTGTCTTTAGGAGATAGGCCAGAAGAAAGGGCAGATTTGAACTCGAGGTTTCTGCCATCGACTCCCAAAGATTTCCTTCAGAAGGGAGAGATTATCCTTGATCTAGTCAGTTGCACTGGGAAATTGTTACTTCGGGGAAAATGCTGCTTTAGAGAGACTTGCTATAGATGCTGTATGTCACTGTGCACCAGACAACATTCTTCAGACTGTCCTGTCCCCTCCCTGCCCTCATTGCGCTAAAACCTGAACTTATTCTCTCTGCAGATAACAGAGTGAAATGTGGTAATCGATGGCTGTCTGAGGTCTGTGATGGTAGACCAGTGGGGACAACTGACCTAATGGAGCTATAGTTCCTTCTAGAGGTGCTGGTTTCCCATTTCTCTTTGTGACAGCACCATTATTAATAACTGGTGGCTGGGAAGTGACAGGGAGGCCTGGAGGCTGTCTTTTGGACTCTATCAAGACGTGTTGCTCTGTAAAAATCCCAGTTTGAAAACAGCTTTGTGAATCACACACAGATCTGAACCAAAGTTGCTGGGGTTCTTGGTGTGCATGGCTCATCTGGGCTTAGGTCATGTCGCAGCAGGTTTTGAGGATGATTTTGAACAGAAATCAGCATCTATGTGCTCCGTCTAAGGGAGTAAAGATGTTGGAAGATAAATCAATAAACATTTTCCACTAACGATTTGCCACAGGAGTGACAATGGGGGACAGCATCCCCAGGGCCTGGCTCGGCGGGGGGGCGCTAGGGGGCGGCGTTGGTCTGCGGAGGGTGGTCAGGGCCGGCGGGGCCCAGCTTCCCTGGGTGCTGCGTGAGGTGGCAATGGCCTGGGCTGGGGCACACAGCGAGCCACGCTTCCCGAGGGCGAGGCTGTGAAACTTTGGAGATGACTTCAAGGGATTTTGTGTTTCTCACTTAACTCAGCTCTGGTACTAATTTGGCGTTCTCCCTTCTTCCCTTGCAGCCCCATTGGCACAGGTGGCCTTGGGCTGATGACCAGAGGGGAGACCAGCCTCTCCAGGGGCTCTCGTTTCACCTAGGCAGATGAAACCAGAGGGTTGTTGCCGAGCACCTACATCCTGTTCCACAGGAGCACATTCACATAGCCTGTGGGGGGGCTGTGCCTTGAGCATGCAGGGCCCTGAAACATGTGCTTAAGCTGGAGCCAAAGGCAGCGGTTCCTGCCCTCCGCACTGGGTGCGTGCCCTTGCAGAGCACATAAGGCCGTGGTCATTCTTGCAGCCACGAGAAACCTCCCTGGAGCCTGCAGGCCCCTCGTGTGTGCTGCCGTGCTTGGCCAGGCCTGGATGCTTTGATCCCCAAAATTAACAGGCTGCATAAACACTTCTGGATTTTGCTTGGGATTGTTGGTGGTTCGCACTCACCCTTCCAGGTGTCCACCTGGATCTCTTTCAAGGGATATGGCTCATGTTGGTGGTTTCAGACTGATTTAACAGTTCCTCTATTTTCACCTAATACCTAATTTTCCCCTAATTTCATACAGTTACAGAATAATTAACTTATAGTATGCTTCCAGACCTTAAAGAACATAGCCACCATATTCTCTACTACTGATATTCTGCAAGGCTGCATAGGTTTGTTTCAGATTTGTTCTGATTGTCACAAATTGAGTAGCTTTTTGTGTGGATAGACTTTGTAAGTAATCGGGGGCTTGCCCAATGTAGCATACAGAGAATTTACATGCAATGAGATATTACTGATACAGCAGGGAGGAGAAATATCTGGAATTAGTACCATATGCGGTAATGCCAGTTCAGGACAAAACTCAAGGCTGACAAAAGGTCTGAAGAGTCAGGGCCCTTAAAGCAGGGAGCACACTTACAGCTTTGGCATTTGGATAATTTGGTAATTTGGAGCAAACTGACTGAATGACAGCTCCTGTCATATCAAGATCTTGTTCTATGATGTTTGTGTTTCTAGACAGTCCTTTGTCTCTGGCCTCCACCTCCTGGACTATTTTCAAACAAGGATATATTTGAAACAGTGCTTTTTTGACTGTGGTAGTAATACCTATGAAACTGAATTTTCATGTAGCTAGTGTCTAGATCTGGGGTGTTTAATCAGAGCTGGGGTTGATTACCAACAGGAGGACTGGGAATGGTGAACTGAGAAATTGAATTTCTCTTGTTCCAAGTGCTTTAGATTTAAATGCGGTTATCTACGTATCACCTCCTTTCAAGCCATCTTGCAAGACTGGGCTAGGCTTTAGAAACATCACTGAAGCGAACATCTTGCTCTTTGCAGAAGAATTCTTTGCTCAGATTGTGGGGAAAATAGAACTGTGTCTTTCCTGACTCTCTGATCTAGAATCGATCTCTTCTATTTTTCAAAAAAATATTTTGTCTTGCTGTTTTAACAGTCCTGTGGGGAAGAAACTTGTTTGAAGCTTCATACTGCTATTGGAGGATCCAAATGAGGGTTCTGATCTCTTCCCTGCTTCCTGCAAAGGATTTTATAACCTAGGCCTGTGAAAATTGCTTCTGTCACTTGAATGTATTGGTTTGCAGTGGTATTAACTCCAACTAAGATGAATCATTTTACTCTTCCCATAGGAATTAGAGGTATTTCAGAAGAGACAACCACTGGAGTTCACAACTTGTACAAGATGAAGGCCAATGGGACCCTGAAGGTTCCAGCTATCAACGTTAACGACTCTGTCACCAAGGTAGTGCAGTTAGAACACTTCTGCTATGTTGTAATGGCCGGTTTGGTGCTGGGAATTCCCCTACAAGTATTCTTTCTCTTGCTGACTTAACATCTGCTTGATGTGGTACTGAGCAGATTTTCAGCATATATCCTTTTCTAGCATATAGAGCCTGTGTTGCCTCTAATCACAGAATCCATTCGATTGGAAGGAACCGTAAAGACCATCTAATTCCAACCCCCCTGTCATAGGCAGGGACACTTTCTGCCAGACCAGGTTGCTCAAAGTCCCAACCAGCCTGGCCTTGAACACCTCCAGGGATGGGGCATCCACAGCTTCTCTGGGCAACCTGTACCTGTGCCTCACCACACTCAAATGTGATATTACATTGTAAATATCCCATTTTTAGAACATCCAGGGCTTGTTTGTTTGCGAGGACATGCATTCTTTTTTTTGTATTTCAATAATATGAAAACAACCCTGGAATTTATGCCTCTGTTGGGCTACAGTTAGATTCTGTCAAGGAACTTGTCAACACCGACTTAAAGTCCACAGGTAGACGGCAGGTAACAGCTGGAAAAGAAAGTGAATGACCTGGATGAGCTTGTGACTGGTAAAGGTTGGTTTGTCTGACATATTTCTGCAAGCAACAGTTCCTAAGGATGGAGCAGGAGGTATATATCCCTTGCTTAGCTGTATTTCTGCTTTCTAAGATAAATGCTGGTCCATTGAGGGTTATGTGGGAATGGTATTTAGAGGGTGCTGATGCTTTCGGATGCACATGAATTATAGTGGGATTTTCAGGTGTGCATGAGGTTTGTGTCCAGATGTCTTTAAATCTAGTCAATAAATCTCTTTTGAGTTAGCATGCTCTATTCAGTTCCAGACAGTTCTTCTGTTCTGAAACTGCTCCCATTTCTTCCTCAGAGCAAGTTTGATAACCTTTATGGTTGCCGTGAGTCCCTCATTGACGGTATCAAACGTGCTACAGATGTTATGATTGCTGGAAAAGTAGCAGTGGTGGCAGGTTATGGTGATGTGGGCAAAGGCTGCGCTCAGGCCTTGCGGAGCTTCGGAGCAAGAGTCATCATCACTGAGATTGATCCCATCAATGCGCTGCAGGCAGCCATGGAAGGTGAGAACTGAAGATGTAGAAATTACTACTGGTTCTGTCTGTGTTAATGTAGAGCAATAAATGATACCTGGTCAAAGAAGTTTCAGTAGATTTCAGCCCTGTCTATATTGTAGATGTAGATGTGACTCCCTCTTTAATTTAAGGACACGAGGAACTTTTCCTTTGTAACTTACGAAGGAGTTCCTTAGTATAGGCCTTGAAGATGTATTTGTAGTCCAAGATAAAATGACCATTGTGGGGTAAGCCCTTAATTTCATAATGCTCTGTCTGGTTTTGAATAACTTGATTATCTTCAACTTGGGCAACTACCTCCACTGTGGGTTAAGACTTTGCTAGAATATTTCCACACTAAAACACCAGATCTTACCCTCATTAGATGTTTTTGTAGACCAGTGCTATGCTTTCTGCCTTTCCAACATGAGGCTGTGCTCTAGCTATTCTGTGGGTGCTTAATGTAGCTGTTCTTAGTACCAGTTTATCCCATTTCCATTCATAACAGGTTAGAACCAGCAGGTACGTGGGTGCATTTCCTTGGCAAACATGAGCCCCTGAATCCAGTCTGAGAGCTGTGGCAGACACTACACCGATGGACACAGGATGCTGAATGTATAGATCTACATACTGGAAATACTGAGAGAGAGAGATTTTTGTGCTACCTTGGTATTTAGTAAGAGAAGTACACCCACTATCATGCACCCTCTGTAGGCCAGGCACAGACTTCTTTTATTCGTAGTTCTTTATACTTTTCTGCTCATAATATTGTAGCCCATTTTTGAACAACATCTGGTGGTTGGGCAGGGGGATAATCTTTCTTCTTTTTTCAGGTTATGAAGTTACTACTATGGAGGAGGCCTGTAAAGAAGGAAATATCTTTGTTACCACCACTGGATGCACTGACATTGTTCAGGGCAGGTATGATCTAGCCACTTGCTTTAGTGAAAACATCCTGGTGCAGTTAGACAGTCATAACTTGCCAGCAATATGGTGTTAATATTAATTTAATGAGAGGTTGGGACTTCAGTCTTTCAGTTCTGTTGGATGTTGACAAGTTGCACTTGTTGTCTTACAGCACCTAATGCTGGAGAAACAAAAGGCATAGATGGAAAGACAGACTTTGGAAAATGAAAGGGCAGGTCTGAGTTTTCTGTTAGATAAATGTGAACAAAAGGGGAGGTAGGTAAAGATTGAAAGTGATTCCATCTGTTAGTGTGCACAACAGACTTGAAACTAATCTGTTCTCAGTAAAATACCCTGCTGGTTTTTATCACTTCTCAGATCTCAATTTACAGTCCCTCCAGTCTTCACAAACCCATTCCTGTCTTTGCAATTAGGTATCTATGTGTTGTAGTGCAAGGTCAGATTAAATGGGAGGAGATAAAGCCATTAGTCTCCAGAGATGTGAAACTGCTGGTAACTTTAAAGTCATGGAGAAAGATTTATTCTGTGTAGGAAAGAACAGAATAACTACAGGTATTTTAGTACTGACCAATTAAAAAAAAACTTTTACTTTCTTTCCAATAACCTCTTACATTCTAGGGAAGGGTCCTTTTTTAGGGGCTTGAAGTTTTTTTTCCAGCAGATTTCACGTCTAAAAGATTATGAGACCCATGTATCTCATGCTTGTGAGAATCAACTACAGTGATCCAGGGACTCTTTGCTTCTTGAGTAAAGCTATGGACCAGAGCATCTTCTGATTTTGGAGAAACATTTTTTTTAACTTAATGGAACACCTTTTTTTTTTTTTGCAGACACTTCGAGCAGATGAAGGATGATGCCATAGTGTGTAATATTGGTCATTTTGATGTGGAAGTTGATGCAAAGTGGCTGAATGAAAATGCAGTAGAGGTGGTGAATGTTAAACCTCAGGTGAGACAGACCTTGCAGAAGATACCCTATTGCAAGTCAGCGTCTGCTTCCAGAAAGGGGGACACTTCCTTTCAGTTGCTTCTCTTTGCATTTCTAGCTTTTATTTTTGGAAGCAGTGTTGTTCTGGGCTGATCAGAATGTGAATTCTAATCTGCTCTTGCCTGTATAACTTGGGACAAGTTGCACGTAATATTTTTGCATTGGTGTTAAAGCAACCGGTTCCAGCCATTGCCTTGGAGTAAAGCACGGTCTCTGACAAGAGGCGCCTGGTATGGATGCATCTTTGTTCACATGTTCCTACTACCTGGACAAACAGGAGCCTATGCCTTAATGTTGGTCATGTAGGCAATTGCATCAAGTTTGTTCCTTACTGGAGGTCAGCCTTGATGTGTGGGATATTGAGGGAGGTATAGAAATGTGCTTTTTTGATAGCCACCAGCTGAAAACAAAGCCATAACTCAGTTTTAAAAAACAAGCTAGGTGATGAATAGAGAACAGACCATTAAGAGAATGTATAGAATTTATTAGGAACAGAGCTTATGAATTGCCTAGTGGCTGATCTGAATTTCCTCAAAGGAAGCTGTTTATTGATGTAGCTGCCCTGCACCAGAACAGTCTAAGCCCTGATGCCAGGGTGCTGATATTAGAATAAATCTCAAGGGAATGTCTTTTGGGGATTCTGTCAAGGTTTGAAAAAATCACACCTCTTGCTTTTCAAAGCATTTTTTTGTTTGGAAATTGAAGCCTCAGGAAAGCCTATGTGGAGCTCTGCCAAATTCAGACTTCTCTTCCAGACTCAGTGGCTTTGTTTTAGAAACCTGTGGAGACCATAAGTCTGAGCGTGGGTGGAAAAGGCAGGATATTTTATCCTTGCTCAGCTTTCATTCTCAGTATGTATTTACTTCAAATCGTGGTAGTAGACACACAGGGAAGTAGGCATCTAAAAAAAAATTCAGCTTTTCAGTTGTGTCCTGGAATAGAGAAACAAAACTAAATTATATCAAAATTATTTTGTAGCAACAATGTTGAGGGAGAACATCGCAAGGCAAACCAGGTTCTGTCCAACTTGGCATACCTTTTGAAGAAGAAATTCCTGCTGATAGCAGGATTCTGGGACAGGTTTTTAACTTTTTTAACCACATCCAAGCGTATGTCTTAGATCTCAATCTGCTTTTCCAATTTTCATAACTTCCCTGTGGCTTATTGGGCACCCACATCAAACTCTTAATAAGCAGCTGCAAGTCTTTCAGTATCATATTTGCTGTTGGGATACTAAACATGGGCTGAACTAGATATAAAGTTATACTCTCAAGTTCTCACTATATTCAGGTCTGTTCTTGCCCATGGCCTTGATGTAGAGCTGACTTCACTCTAGGTTTTGTCCTAAAGGAGCTTGTAGCAGGCTGCTTGCTTTCAGGTAGCTCAGGTTTTAAAAGGTTTTAAAACTGGAGCTATTCGTAAGCATTGTGAAAGGCTGAAATGGATGTTAATGTGATAATGTACAAACTACCCGCACAGGCCCATTCAGTGTGGCTCTTAGAATCCACGCAAAAATCTGAGTGTCAGTGTTGGAGGAAGCAGTAGTTCATTTCCTTTATGTATTCCATGTAGAAGGAGCTAGTCCTGTTACAAATGTATTGGGTGCAGTGTAGTTCAAGGAATGAAAAACATTAAAGGCATCTGGTTAAAGACATGTTTTATTTTTAAAAGGCTGGAGTTATGGTCAAGGTAGTCCATATGGTTTAATGCTGAAGATTTACCTCCTACCCTGAATCTCTGTTCTGTAAACCATCGCTGTTGCAAGCAGGAGTTTCGGAATGACCCAAAGGAGGCACCTGCTCACACAGAAGCCACTGCCTGGGATGCTGTAGGGACATGAACATCTACATTTAAATGCAGCTAAAGTTATTATCTGAAGTTAGTTGTGTTCTTCCTTACCCATCTACTGCTTACTGCTGGAGACAGGCTGTACTTACGGGTTTAGAAACAAACTCTCAGGAAGGTGGCAACTTCATTCTCTCACCACCTATGTGGGAATTCATCTGCATGCGTTAGGACCTTTTTCAGAGCAACAGTGCTGAGTCACTGTAAGAAATCGATAGAATTGCTTCTACGCTGGAGACTGGGAAGGAAATTATTGGTCTGCCAGTTAGGCCGTTGCTGGCTTCTCAGTTTTGTCCAAATTCATCAAAGGGGCACTTTGGTCATCTTGTCCCTAGTCGTCTTCAGAGCTTCAAGCCGAGGTCAGTCCTGTGTTAAAGGTGTGCTTATCCCTAGAATTGCATTTTTTTTCCACATTAGGTGAGGGGACCTGTATGTGTTTATAATACCAACCCTCTGCATACGTGAATTTTTAATAAGACCTAGCAACTTTTTTCTATATCCTGTAGCAACGAGGGGAATATAGTACAAGACCAAAAATCTCCATCCATGATCAAAACCCTCCTATGAAGACATCTGTCTCTTGGTCTTGAGAATTAATACTAGAGCTGAGTACATGGTTGCTAGACATCAGCTGGAGGTAAAGGGTGATTATGGAAGCATCCAACCTTGTAGTTTTCAGTAACGTGTGGTCCCCATTTACAAGTTGTGAGCTGGCATAAGAAACCTTTAACACTTGGGATAGGAAAATGTCTTAATATGCCATTCTAAGACTCATCTGTTGCCTTCAAAGTACAACTGAGGAGGAAATAGACTTATTCCTAAAAAGCTGGCAGGTTGTTCTGAATGTGCTTGCACTGGGTGCAGTACCCCTCACCTGTGTTCTGGTATTACGCTGATATGTAGCACAAACGTTGCTCTTGAGGGGAAGGAAAGCTCAAGGAATGATGAGCTTTTGCTTTGAAAATAAGTCATTTATGTATATATTATGGTCTGGAGGGAAGTGCAAAGCAGCCGGAAAGTCCAGTGTAAGCTAAATGCAGATAGGGGAAAGGAGGATGCGTTTAACTATGGAGGTGAACTTAGCACTTGGATAACCTGAGTTGTACTTCTCTAGCAGCTTCTTGACCTTATAAGTGAGCTGGTGTATCTGCCCATGGGTGAGACTTGTCTTCACAGTACTGACTTCTGTACAAAAACTTTAATTTGCATTTTTCTGCATTACCCTGTGCATTGAATCAGTCACGTCAGCAGATTGCCGAAGGTATGTGATACCACATACAAGCCAGCAGCTGTACAGGTGTATGTTGGGTCAATATCTGGGTGCAACATCTTGACACGCAAACCATCAGATTCAAACCTCAAAACTTAATTGTAGCCATTTAATCTGTAAACAGCATTTACTGTCAGTAATGCTGTAGTTCTCGTGTTTTTTTAGCATGCTGCTTTTGCTGCTTTGTTTCATTATTCCTTCCCACGGTCTTCTGGTGGTACATGTTGTATTTTTTATGGGTGAACTGAATGCTGCCTCTTGCGGTCCACACTGGAGAATCAACATCCATAAAAAATACAACTGCTCAGTCAAAAAAAGAAAAACTTACTAACTCTACCTTGCTGTATTGCTTTTGGGCAGGAGAAATTAAGAATTTTGTTTAGGGCTTCTGTTTGCGATAGTCACTGTCTATGTACATGCTAAAACCAGTAATCTGGTTTTAGGTTGTCCCCAGCACAGCCTGGAAATCTGCCTGAACAAAGGTCTGTGTTTTTCTCTGAGAGCAAAGTGGGGAGGTTGTACTAGAAATCTAGGATAGCCATTTATTACACGAGCTCTTCACAGCTACAGGTTCAATGTGACTTGCTCTCTTGATAAGTGGGAAGATCCTCTTGCATCATGTCTTTGGACCTGTCTTGCTCTCAGATGGGCCTGGCCTCATCACAGGAGATGAGCTGTCAAGCCACAAGAGACTTCAAGGAGCAGTCTCTCCTAGAATCTGGTGCCAAAGAGTTTGTAGATACCTACAGCAGCCTGTACCTAGGAGGCAAACTGTGCATGTCTCAATTGTCAATCGATTGCCTTACTGAAGTGGGAAGATTTACTGGGGAGTAATTTCAGCAGGTTGAGCAAACTGGCTTTTACCCTGGTGTTAGATGCAAATCCTCCGAACTGTTGGATGCAGAGGTGTACACTCTCCGGGCTCTCCATACTGTTGCATAATTGTGTACATGAATTACATGTTACTGCTGGCAGCGTGTTCCCTACCACAGATACCTGAGATGATATGCGTGTGAAAGAATCAGAAGAAATGGGATAACTGGTTAGGCATGAAACGGATGCCAAGATTCATGTTGTGTGAAGCCCAGGGTAGTTACAGGCTTTGTTGAATGCTGGCTGGGAATTGTGAGGGGTGTCTCAATTTTAATAAAAGTCCACATTCCAAGCCTGTTGCTAAATTGTTGATGTGGGAAGGTAGCCCACCAAGTTTTGCATGGGTTAAAATGCTGTCTGTGCCTTTGCCTCTAACAACTGCTTTTGCTTTTTCCCACCCAGGTAGATCGCTATACATTGAGGAATGGCCGTCACATTATACTGCTAGCAGAAGGCAGACTGGTCAACTTGGGCTGTGCCATGGGTCACCCTAGCTTTGTTATGAGCAACTCCTTCACCAACCAAGTGCTGGCACAGATTGAGCTGTGGACGAATAGTGACAAATACTCTGTTGGAGTCCATTTTCTGCCAAAGAAGGTGAGGTAGAATAGCAGAAAGATGCAAGCTCATAAGGAAGCCAACTTCAGATGTGATAATAGAGATTTTTGTTTGTGCTTGAGTTCGTTTTCCTACTGAATGTTGTTACAAAGAGCTTCTGTCTCTTATTAAGTGCTTGACTTTAGTCACACTGAGCTTGTTGAGTCTGAAGTGGGCTGCTTTTTGTGCCTAGGAGGTTGTGAAGAACAGACAAAGCCTTGTGCTGCTTCAGGATAGTCAGGAAGCTCTTTCCAGCTAACATGTTCCTTCTGCTGAGTGTCAGCATTCACAGCAAGCTGTCACAGTCCTATCCAACAGCAAAGTCTAGTGGGGCAGGGTTAAAGCTGGAGTGAAATTAGAAGTCTCTTTTACTGTGGTTGAGAGCAAGCCTGGGTCCTATTTGCACCTGAGCAGAGCTTATCACAATCTGATCATAATAGTTTCACAAAATATTCATGACACAAATTCCCCTGCGTTTCCCTCTAAACTTATCTGTGGGTTCTTTGTTCTTGGAGAAATCTGGGTCATGTCATAACTTGCAAATTCCTTTGTAAGACTAATCTGGTTTTAATTTTCCAAAACAAGCCTGAGAATTTGAGATGGTCATTGAAAAGATACTACAGATAAATCCCACTGCGTTTGAAATGCAGCTAGGTGTGAGACTAAATGTGAAAACACTTTTCATCTGGGAAGTATAAAGTGTGTCTTCGGGCTTATTTATGAAGTGTTTGCTTAGGTTCTTAAGCTTCCAAAAATGTCTTTTAATGATCAAAGTATACCAGAAATATGAGTTGGTCAGCAAGCTCTCACACACATAATCATCTTCAGAGGAAAAGTTTTGTTGACAATTCCCTCAAAAAGAGTGCAATGTTGCTAATAAAATGTGCCTTCGTATTCTTCGTGAATAACAGTTTTTAGTAATCGTACTTGAACTGAAAAGAAGTAACACCCAGATCAGTTGCTTACAAATAGAGTTGCGTGTTTGTGCAGCATATGGCAATGATGTGTTCAGGTTCATGTACTATGACAAAATGATCATCTTTTCCAACTGTGCTCCACAGATAACTTGAATGAGTAAGGCTGTCTTCTTGTCAGAACCAATAAAAGATGGGTAGAAGAGTTTTCTTCGATAATTTTTTTGGCTAGTATCTTTCCTTTTTCTGTGCAGTAACTTTGAGATCAAAATGTAAATCTAAGAACTGCCAAATAATGTTGTGTTTTCTTTGACTGCAGACTATTGCTTTGATGATTAGCTATTAGGAACATGCATGTATTTCTGCAATGTATTTTCCTGGAAATCTAGGCTAGCTGTTGCATCCATATTCTTGGTGCCAAACCTGCCCTCTTTTATGCTCAGCTTCCTGATTTTAAGTGTGCAGTAGGTAAGAATATCAATCTATCTTTCTCTAAATCTTGAAGTCCACAAGCTGAAGCAGCTGTGAAACAGCTTCTCTCTGCTGCAGTCTGAGAACCTGATCTGGGAAATGTCAGCAACTCAGTAACAGCTCCTTTTTCAAGCAGGTGTAATCTGTCATAACAGTGCTGGCAGTGCACCTGTCAGATCTCATTATGTCATTCCAGTTCAACCAGATATGTATCTGATTTTTAACCCTCCTGTTTTTTTAACTGGCAGGGTCTACAAAGCTTAAATACTTGTTTCCCATTCTAAATACAGTCCTTCCAGTTAGGAATATCAAGAAAGAAAGAAAACCTGACTCTTACGTAGCGTTCTGTAACTTTCATGGTTAACTTCCACATTCTTTAAAAATTTCATTTATTGTTTTTGTTTGTCCTGTACATCTTTGGCTACGCTGGTTCTCAGTAGGTTTTAACAGCTCCATGTTACTAGGAACAAGTTGAGCTGCACTGAATTACTCTGTTCGAATGTAGCTTTTTGTCATATTACCTGATTATTGCAGTGGGATTACTTTACAGTAGTGGTTTGTTAGCACACTCTTGTTTAGGATGTGCTTGTTCACACAAGCTAAAGATCTGTCCCTTGATAGTTGATTTTATTGACAAAATGTATTTTGACCTTTCACATCCATTTGATTAGCATGGAGGTAATATTATCAGTCTTTTCTCTGCTGCTGGAATTTAGATTTATCTTGTGTTTGTGTTTCTTTAGCAATGATTACTTGTACATTGCAGGAGTTAAGAATGATGTTAAGACTTGTCCTTCTATCATATGTAACTTAGCAGCACTGATTCATCCCTCCTTAATGCTGTTCTGTCTCTTTGAATATCTTTTATGGATCTGCCTTCCCATTTAACATAGTAGCAAGCTTTCTATGTTACTGTTTGTATTCTGACTCTTCCCTTGTGGTACTTAACTATCTTCCAACTTTCTGCTCATGTATTTCAATTGCATGTTTGTCTGACACCTCTGGCATAAAGAAAAGCTCAAAGTTGGGTATAAAATATGATATACTTGCCCAATTTGGCTTTATCGTTCATGAAGACCATGACAATAGATAATAGTATTATTGCTGAATTAATGATTCTTGAATGAATATTCTTAACACACATACCCCAAAGATGGTATATCTAGAAAGGAAATGCATTCTCTTTTGCCAGTATTAGAATATTTCTAAAATATTAAGATGATAGTCTAGAATGTACAGATGTATTTATAGTGGAAACATGACTGGGGCTTTTCCATTCTACCGAACTGGACATTCTTATCTTTGAATAGTTTTACCTCAGTTCTTTACCTGGTGGTGGATACGAATGTGTAAGAGGGATTGAAATGGGCTTTAATACATAGTTGTCTGTCTCACTTATGCTTTTGAGGGAGTCAAATAAAGCTTGGAGCTTTTACATCTGAAATTGGTTCTGTGCTCAAGATTAGATGCCTCTGCACTCAAGCAGTTGAATGTTGTCAGGGAAAGAGCTCAGTGACTGTTCATCTATGTCAGTCTGTTAAATCTTCCTTGGGACTGCTATTGGTTTCAGGCATTCATTCCTCATTGTTGGCCATGACTTCCTGAATTGAAGCTAATGTTGTTTTCTTGATGATTTTTTTTCCAGCTGGATGAAGCTGTGGCTGCTGCTCATCTGGATAAACTGTGCGTGAAGCTGACAAAGTTGAGTGAGAAGCAGGCCAAATACCTAGGCTTGTCAAAGGATGGGCCATTCAAGCCAGACCACTACAGATACTGAGCAGGTGGCAGTACCCAAAGACCAAAGTGCAGGGATACAACCTTCCAAAGCTCTGGTGTGTGCTGGGATTCTAAGAACAAGCCCTTCACCATCCTCCTCTCAGTGCTGCAGAACTCATCCCCCTACCCAGGGAGCTTCAGGGCTTGTTTTCTTAGTGAAAGAGGATCATTATGACTCTTGGAATTAGAATTGGTTACTTTGCTAATGTCACAGTGAAAAGGATCCTATGCTCCTTTTATTGGCTTCTAATGCCCCAATAAGAGGAGCAGGACAAAAGAGAATGCTAGATGAAAATGCCTACTCCTTTCAAACATGGGGCCAGCTGCCTATTTGAATAGACTAATCAATAAGATGGGGAACAGTTTCTACAGAGATGCTTTCTGCCACGCCCTGTTCAAACTAGATAAAGCCTGTTATGAGGCTAGCTGTGTCAGGCTTCTCTCCACAAAGGTGCCATAGCTGAAATGGACATTTGTGAAACTGGGGGAGGTAGGGAGGACTATTTCTGTAGGTTGCTTGGTCTCCCTCCTATAGTATCAACATAATCATCTACTCAAATTAGAACAGGAGTTATTTTCTGACTTAATCTATTCTGTTGATTTTGGTCAGATCTAAGACCCTTCTATCCTGCTTCCATAGCAACTTTGGAAGGGGTGAAGCAAGGGTGACTTACTTTAGCAGCCTTCTAGTGTGTCGTGAATGGCTGAGAAACCACTGAGGGGATGGTTAGGTTTAGGGATCTTGTTTGATTGTACGAAAACACCAGGAGCACACTTCTACCCAAAACTTGATTTTCTGATTTATGTCTGCTGTATCTTTTGTCACTGAATCAAAGTGCTTTTATTAAAAATGTGACTGTGGCCTGACTTGTTTTGTCAAGATGCTTTGGGTTTTGCCATGGATTTATTTAGTTCTGTGTGTTTTAAGCCAATGAAAACATTTTATTTATCCATTTGTGGTTTCACAGGCCAATAGCCAATATTGTGGCTAACCTGCATCATATACTTGAGATAAGAGACATTCCTGAATTTAAGTGTATTTGAAGAGCTGAATGAAGGGGGGGAATGGGTTGGAATGAGGGGGTATGGAATCACACGACACCTCTACTCACACAGTTTCCTCTCCGTATGTCATGAAAGTTCTCTCTTGCCACTGTCTGCTTCAGTTAATGTTATACAGCAGACCACCTGTTTCTGGATATAAAACTGTGAAATATTTGGTAGGATATTTCATGGTTTTATATCCAGAAACAGGTTTGAAGATTTAAAAATCTTTTTAAGAGATCTGGTAGGATATTAAATAAATAAATAGCTGAAGTGCTCTGGGATTCATGTTCAAGCGTCAGGTATGATGTCAGTGATTAAAACAAATGGTAGGTATGAACTGTTGCAAGAGGTAAACAAAGGGGATGAATAACCGAGGTGTTGCTTGGTATGCATCTGTTTTACTGCTTTCCATTTTGCAAAGAATCTGTCAACCTCTAAAGAGCACCGTTTTTAGCTGAATGTGGATCTCACAAAGACATGATAAATGAAACCATAATCAGTATCAGTAATCCTTTAAATCCACGTATATAGAGTTCCACCCCAACACGCACACACACAGCTGCAGTGTACATCCAAGTGTAGATGACAGGAGATGGTCACCTTCTGTCATACATATCTGTATGTGACGGAATAAAGATTATATATTTATAGTCAAATGAAATAGGAAAACAAGGACTGGATATTGTCTCTTTTGTTTCCCTTCAAATTCCTCGTTACTCTTCTCTAGCTGGGCTTTGTCTTCTTGAAAGCCATCTCTCAGCTGAAAATCTGCTTTCCTGAAGTCCAGGGGTGTAATTCTGCTGTTGGACTTGATTGCTTCTATCTGGATTATGAATTCATTGAATAATTTAAGGGCCATCTGGTCCTTCTCAAACCAGGACTGATGATAACAAGTTGCGGATCAGCTTGCACAGGTGACTTTGTCTCTAGGGATAGAGATCACAACCTCCTTAGGCTTATCAACCAATATTTGACTATCTTCTAGATGAACAATTTTTTTCTGTACATCTAACTAGAATTTCCTGTGTTACATCTTATATTCATTGCTTCTTTTATCCCTGTACACCTCTGAGAATGGTCTGTCTCCATCTTCGCTACATGTTCCCATTAGGCAGTCATAGCAATAAATTCCCCTTCATCTTTTCCACGTTGAACAAACTCAGGTCTTTGTCTCCTCATGCATCCTATTCGTCAGCTTTCTGATCATCTCAATTGCTCTCAGGTATGTCAATGTCGTCTTCACAATGGGGAGCAAAGCTGAGTGCAGATGCCTTTAAAGTGTCAAAACAGGAGAGAAGATTCCTGTGTCTTGACCTGCTGGCTCTACTTTTGCTGATATAGCTTAGGATAAAGGCTTCCATGGTCTCTACAGGCAAGACTACTTTCACATATTTGACCAGTTTTTCTTTGAGTAACACGTCCAGCAGAACACTTAATCTAGGTGGCTTGCTGACTGCCTGTGTCCATAATTGTCCTTGCTGTGCTAAACTTCCTGAATTGCTTGTGCCCAACCCTACTGCCTTTCCAGCAGATACCGGGGTGGCTGGAATGAAGTCTCTGTGGAGTGGGGTTTGCTATCAAGAGGCTTCTTCCAGCTGCCTAAAGAAGCTTTCAGCTGCTTCCTATTCTCATTGGGTGGTCTTTATCAGATACATACCACCATGTAACCTGTGTTAGTCTGTCCTCTTACACTTGGTCCATAAACTTCTGACTCAATTCTCAGAGAATTAGAGCCTCACAGAAGTTAAACAGGGCTAGCTGATACCCTAAGTTTGTGAAGTATATACTACACTAGGTGATCAACGCACAGCACTCTTGGTAGTGTGTTCTTTTTTTTGGTCGGAAATCATCTTTCAGGAAGATTCGTCAGATGGTTGAGTGGGGATTAACGACCAGTTCTGTGCTAATGATGCTTCGTTGTCATTTAATGACAGGTAGGAGGTCAGGGCTTATTTCACATTGCTGTTTGTTAGTGACAGATTGTCTGCAGAAATCACGTTTAATATATAGAGGAATTTGTGTGTGTGTGCATATACACGTGTGTTTGGTTTTCTACAGAAAGACCTTGAGGTCTTGTGTTTCCTGGTGGTTAGAGCTCTAGGGAAGCCTAGTAAACATTATTAGGGGCTGCAGCTCCTGAGTTTCAGAAAGCATCTCTAGGAAGAGTTTCTGTGTGCAGAACCATTTCTGGAGAGCCTAATGCAAACTCCTGTTGTTCAGCTTCTGTTTAGACTCCTTTTCAGCATGTGAAATTGTGATTTTCTAAGTGAGTCAGGGAGATGTCTAGGCACCAGCAGCTTGACCAGCTCTGAAACATCTTGTCAGCTTTGCAGGGCCAGGTGCCAGTGTGCTGAAGGGGAAGAGAACAGGCTGGTGGCTTCCCAGTGCAGCATTTTCATTGATAGATCCCAACCATTTTTTCTTTACTGCTGAAAATACAATAATTCGAGCAAGTTAACAATGTGTGAATTTGACTTGAAATGTGTTTTGAGTTGATAAAATATAAAAATTATATTTGGAATATGTTCTGTTAGATCTTCTGTTTTATTGATCCAAGAAGACTAGATCAAACGCATCTAATAAAACCACTGGTGGAATTTCTCTACCTCCCTCCCATTCCCCACAGTGCAATTGTGTTTTAGTGCTGCCTGTAGAAGAAAAGCTACGCCCGGTACCTGTCAACAGTATGTGTGAATCAGCAGCATTAATGTAAGGTGCAACTTCATATTTTTGTTCAGCTGTCATTGTGCACTGTATAGCTGTTTGTCAGGTACAGCTTTGCAGCTTATCTTCCTGAGGGCTGGTACAAGTATGATTAGTACTTTGGCCAAACTTAGGTGTTGCTCTGGTCTGAACTCTTCTTCAGGGACAGTTTTGAATAACCTTTGCAGTAAGATTTCAGTTCTGCTTCAGAAGCTTTCCAGAATGGATGGAAGACTTTGAAACGTGATCTGTAGTGTAGTAGCTGATTTTTTTTATAAAGAAAAAAAAAAGCATATTATCTTGCCTTGATTCCCTACTGCTTTCTCAGTTGGTGTCTCAATTGGTGTCTGATCCATAGTGAAGGAAAGTACACAGCTTTATTGCTTGCTTGCTTTTTATTGGCACATCTGCTATAACTAAATCTTTTATCAGCTCTTTTTTTTTTTATCAGTTTTCTCATTTTTGCCTAAATACAGATCGTCAATCCTACTGCAGTTCCCTTACAGTGGTTTTAGCTGGAGACGTAATGAATGATGAACAATAGCACTGAAGAGAGCACAGCATCTGTAGGTACTGTGGTTTGCAAGTCTCCTCCCTCCCCAGTGCTGAACCCCCACGCATCGGTTTGCATGGCATCCCACATCTGGCCTGCTGCATCATTTGACAGTAACACAACTACAACTTTTCCCATGTTGGTAACGCAGCGCAGCAAATGTTACATAAGCAGGGTGAAATGCAAGCCACAGGCTCTCTGGGTTTGACGCACAGAATCCCAAAAGAAGTAGGGACAGATCATTGCACTGTTGAAATTAGAGAGACCTTCACATGTGCAGGGGTGGAAGTACAAAGTGAGGAACAAAGGCAAGTTTCCTACTCAGTGTATGGAACTCAACAGATTTGGTGGATGGGGAAGCAGGGTGATGCATTTAACTGCATGTCTGCACATGTTCTTCCTGAAAGGTGCAGCGATGAGGCCGTTAGACCGCAGCCGAGCTCCTCACTGCTCCCTGCATTGGGCTCGTGTCCTCAGCCAGGGTGGCCAGGCATAGGAAGGCTTGAGGCAGCCCTGCCTTCCAGTGCATCAGCTGCTTTCCTCAGTCTTGTTTGCAGGCTCGTTTTGAAAGGCAAAAATAAAAGGAGACATGAGATATCAAACAGTGCATAAGGGAAGTCCGGTTTGGAAAAGTGGGAAAGCGTGTATGATACGTCAGAGGAATGTGGAGAGCACAAGGAATACGTGTCTGAAGAAAAGAAGCCTCTGGGGTGACCTTATTGCAGCTTTTCAGTGCTTAAAGGGGGCTTATAAAAAAAAGACAAGAGAGGAGGGACTAACTTTGTGCTCAGTCAAGTAATGACAGAAAAAGATAATGATCAAAACCAAAACATGCAACAACAGCAAAAAAAGTAATAAAGTACTGTTAAAATAAACCCAGTTACTACACTTGGAAAAGTTCTGGATTATATCCTGTACACTTCAGTTTGCTTTTTAGTGCCTTAAGCAGTTTCCACTGCCAATACTTTTTGTGTGGTTGGGCTGTCCCAGGACAGCAAGGAGCTGTGTGGGCAGCCTGCCCCTGCAGAATGACTGAACGTGGTGGTAAAATGAAATGAAACTAATGATGACAGATTGTACTGCTAGCTTTTAGACAGGTCTGTGACTTGGCCAGGAAGAACAAGAGCATGTTTCCTTAAATGCCTGTCAGATTCATTTTCTGTTAACACTTTTCCTATTGCTACCAGTGAAAATACTATTCTCTTTTAAATATTACAGTGCTTGCCTCTATTTCTCCCTCCAACATTGAGTCAGAAGCAATGTGAGAGAACAGGCAGAACGTTTTTCATCACTTGTCTCAACCTGATACGCTAGTTTCTATGATTAGGAAAAAAAAAAAAAGGCAGCTGACTTTCAGTACAGTCTAGCAGGGTCCTGCTCTTTGTTTTTTTGTGTGGCTTAGATGTTCTGTGACATGGAGATCGATGGAGCTGTATAGAGATAGCAGCGATCCTTATTTCCTAAGGCTAATGCTAAGGATCACTGAGAACAAAGAATGGGCAAATGAAAGTTACACTGACTGCATGATTCGTGTATGGGCCTGTTTTCATAACAGTGGTTTGTCTTGAAGATGATCTGAAGTTTATCAGATGTGTTTTTTACCCTTTAGGCCTTTTTTGTTAGGATAAATCAAATGTAGTAAATGTACATTGTAAAGCCCCAGTAGTTTTTCAGTAGCACTGTTTGCTACTGAACAACTTTGCACAACTGTAAGAAGTGTCAATTACAGTTAAGTATTTTTCCCTTTCTTTAAGTCACTAACCATTTGTGACTGCTTGTGGTTTGCAGGCCAAGTAAGGAAAAAAAAGTCCTGCCTATATTAATAGAAGGAAAAATACTTCCAGAAGGAAGAATACTTCCAAGGTAAAACCATAAAGCATTTACAATCCTGCAGCATCCTTTTGAACTGAATGGGGGCTGGCATCCCTTCTGCTTGTCTGATTCCCTGAAATTCTGTAGAAAGTCAATTCAACTCTTGCTGATATTTAGGAAGTCTGTAGCAAAGTTTCCAAAATTTTGTCACATTCTGCAGGGTCTAGAGACACTTCTCAGCAAACCTGTTAGTTTTCTGCAGTGCTCTGGTTTTGATTTCGTCAATTGGGAAATCTTTTCTGTAACAGAATACTAAATGGGCTTTATGTTCAAAGCCGTGTGGTCTCTTTCCCTGATTAAAAAAAACAACAGTATTTTTGAAGTAAATGGAACAGCATTTTAGTTGCACTATTTATGTACACATTTTGGAAGCACCTTGAAATCCTTAGTAATGAGGCTGGCACACAGAATTTTGTCTTGAGTGTGTGCTTATTGTAGGTATCTGCTTTGCATTGTTAATATAATTTCTACTCAGAACAGAGAGGTGCTGGTCCTGGTTTTTCTCCCCTCCAAAATTGCTTCCTATATGTGTTTGTTTTTTAACAGGTAAATTCAAATTTTTTGATCCTTTTTAGCAATTATGTCCTTTGCCTGAGATGCTGTCTAATCTGTTATTGTGATGTCATTTTGTAGATGAAGTGACATCTGGCCAAACGCTTGCACTGGGAAGAAAGCAGTAATAATGGAGGGACATTGAACAAGTTGAAAAGAATAAAGGGAAGTAAACATCTGATACGCTCATTTAGTGCTGCAAATACTTATTTCCTAAATGAAGTTGCTATGAAACATCAGTGTGCGAAAGATCTACTAAAGTCTTTTCATGAATTTAATTTTTTTTAATGTCACACTTGTTATGGAACACAAGGAAGAGAGGTTGTGTATTTTCATGTTTGATTTCTGACTATTACTGTTTTAATTTGTGTAATGCTGTTTTTTACCTGTTTGAGGCAGCTGCACAGAGTGAAGATCTCCACTGATGCAAAGGGGCCCGAACCAGGCCACTGGGGTGGCTATATGTAGCCAGTGGGAGGTATCCATGGTGTGGGGATTGATTGGAACTAGGTCTTTAAGGTCCTTTCCAACCCAAACCATGCTATGATATTTTTGTCTTTTCCTGCCTTTATCTGTATTAAATGAATGCCATGTGTGAATTGTGTTACGACACTATTACAGCCACTTTAGGACTTCTCTATTTCAGGCCAGGATTTCATCATCTCAGAGGATTTCCTGGATAGAAATACATGTGTATGTCATGCAGCAATTGTATATACATTTTTCATTTTATTGAGAAATCTTGCAGAAATGTTGAAAACCTACCTTTTCTTCTGGGAGATGTGAGAGAGGGACTTACTCAGATGGCCAACATATGGCTATCATCTGAGACGTCTGCCAATAAAATCTTTGTATTACCTCAGACAGTGATCTGCAGGCACAACAAATTTAAGAAGGGTACTTTGAGAGTGATTGATTGCTCTTTTGGACAGCTTAGTGTTTCCCTCTGGCCTTGTGCTGCTCTTCCAGCTGGGGACAGTCTCCTATGGGTCCCATGTCACATCTGCCAGCCTTAAGTGGCTGTCTCTGGTACCCTAATGTGTCTAAGATGGCACTGGGCACTTACGCTGCTGAACAGCTCCTTTTGGGGGAAGTCTGTTACTGGGGGGTGGGAGGAGAAGGTGGAGGGGGCAAATGTTCACATTCCTCCTCTTAGCTCCTTCAAATTGCAAGGACCTGTAATGGTGGCGGCAGTTGCTGCAGGTGAGAAGCTGGTGAGGGGGGGGTCAGGAGTCCCTGGCACTCTGGGAAAGGCCATTGGCATGAGAAGGGTGGGCATGCCATCACCATCAGCAGGGGCTGCAGCCCCCACGGCCTCCCCAACCCATCCCAGCTCAAACACAGATGGCGTCCTCCAGGCAACTGCAAGAAGTAGGGAAAGAAACAGGCAAGCCCAGGTCATCAATGGTTGCCTCCAAGACTGGTGCCTCCCCCGGAACTTTTATAATCGTGGAAGAATCTTCAAGAGGAGGTCTTCTGGGGCCTGGTGGGATTCACCCCAGAGTATTGAAGGAATTAGTGGAAGTTATAGCTGGACCCTTCCCAACAATTTACTAAAGCTTGTGGGAGTCTGGGGAGGCCCCTGCTCACTGGAACTGAAACTGTGCTTCAGTTTGTGCCTGTTGCCTCTCCTGTCACAGGGCACAACTGAAAAGAGACCATATCCATCCTCTCGACACCCTCCCCTCAGTTATTTATACACACTGATGAGGTCTTCCCTCAGTCTTCTCTTTTCCAGGCTAAACAGGCCCACTTGACTCAGCCTGTCCTCGTATGACAGGTGCTCCAGTCCTCTGATCATCTTCGTAGCCCTCCTCTGAACTCGCTCCAGTACCTCCATGTCCCTCCTGTACTGGGGAGCCCAGAACTGGACACAATGCTCCAGGTGTGCCCTCAGCTGGGCTGATCAGAGGGGCAGGATTACCTCCCTTGACCTGCTGGCAGCACTCTTCTGAATGCACCCCAGGAAACACTGGCCTTTTTGGCCACAAGGGCACATAGGGCTAGCTCTTGCTCAACCTGCTGTCCATCAGGACTCCCGGGTCCCTCTCTGCAGAGCTGCTCTCCATCAGGTTGGTCCCCAGCCTGTACTGGTGCTTGGGGTTATTCCTCCCTAGGTGCAGGACTCTGCACTTGCCCTCGTTGAACTTCATGAGGTTCCTCTTGGCCCAACCCTGCAGCCTGTCCAGTCCCTCTGAATGGCAGCACAGCCCCCTGGGCTATCAGCCACTCCTCCCAGCTTTGTGTTGCCGGTGGTCATAAAGTCACCCTCTTGGTGGATGAAGGGAAGGCAGTGAATGTAAGCTTTATGGTTTTAGTAAGGCCCTCACAGATCCAAGGGTCCTAGTAAACGGGGCTGCATCTGGCTGGTGGCTGATGGCTAGTGGTGTTCCCCAGGGCTCATTTATAGGGCTAGGCCTGTTCAACATCTTTATCAGTGATCTGCAGGCAGGAGTGGGACGCATCCTCAGCAAGTCTGCTGATGGCACTGAACTGGGAGGTGCTGCTGACTCCCTGCAGAGGGGTCTGGATAGATGACAGCATTGGGCAGTCAACAAAGGGAAAGGCCCGGTGCCGCCCCTGGGACGGAGCAGTGCCGGACATGGGCACAGCCCGGGAGATGTGTGGCCGGAGAGCAGCTCAGCAGGATGGGGCATGGGGGTGCTGGGGACAGCAGATAAGCACGAGCCAGCAGCGAGCCCTGGCAGCCAAGGGGGAAAAAACGCATTTTGGGGTGCATTAAACACAGCATAGACAGCTGGTGAAATGAGGTGATTCTCCCACTGTGTTTGGTGTTGGTGGGGCCTCACCTTGAATACTGTGTGGTTCTGGGCTCCACAACTTCTGCTTCTGTGAGAAGATCCTAAAGCCTGCCATGGGGAGTTGTTTGTTTTCCTCCTGTGGTCTCCCACGCACTTTCATAGTTTCCCAAGTGAATTACTGAGGAGTTTGGAGCTGATGTAGTCATTAAGATGTTAATTCTACCATTTTTTTATCCACCAGGGTAAAGTTGGATTTTCTCATCTTTGAGTGTGACTATAAGCAATCAAGTTGGGACTTTGGATGGGAAAATAGAGTATTTGTTTTAAATTTCCACAAGACAGGCAATATTTGGAAAAGCCAGTAGTGATTTATTTGTACTTAATGCTACTGAGCTCTAATCGAGGAAAAATTTATATTAGTCTTTAGGAGAGAGATGTCTCCGTCTTGCAGCATTACTGGGTATGTCTCTAACCTTGAAGTCTGGTAAGTTTTCAGACTTATTTTGGCATGTGACAACTAAAAATTAAACAATTCATCTTTCTCATGCATATGTTTTATCATATGTATGCTGATGACATTTCCCTTAGGGCACTCTTGCACTTACAAACAACTCCTTAGTATAAGTATCTGTTCAAACTAAATACAGGAAGCATATAGCAGTTGTACACATTTTACTGATTTCTGTACCCTATCAATACCTCATGCAATGTGATCTTTAGCTAGATAAGTAAAGTCACTAAGACTAACAATAATTTCAGAATGCTTGATTATATATATTATTTGGTGTGATAGATGAATAGCAGAGAAAGCACAATCTCTTTCTAATCAATTCTGGTTACAAAAAAGAAAGAAAGGTTTATTACTAAATGGAATTGGTCAAAATGCACTATGTATAAATGCTATATTAAAAATATATGCTTATGTGTTTAAAAACAAATGACCTTATTCTCATACGAAAAAATCATTTCTTTCATTGCAGATACGCACTGCCTTGTTCAGCTTCAATGTCTCTAGCTCCTCACTGTGGGCCTCAGCACTTTCTGTTTCCTTAGCTGACAACCAAGCATGAGTGGAAGCTGCTGTCAAGATGACAGCACAAGCTGTTTGATTTCTGGCTCACCTTCCTTCCATTTTTCTCCACTGCTCCCCTCTTCCCTGCTAAAGTACAATTGTTATGACCAGCTGGATGTTCTGATAAGACAAGGATATTTTTCCCATGGTTGAAGTTGTGTGATTACTGATATCATTTTAGTATCAACTTAGGATGCTTTCTTGTGAAAAATTTGAAACAGCTTGTCAGGATTTACAGCTTCCCTAGTAAAAGGTGGGGCCAAATTCTGTTTCTTAAGCCCATCATAATGTATTCCTTCTTATCCTCTTCTTAACCACAGCTTATGGATTCCTGAGCCAAAATATCTGATTAAAAGAAATAGTTATGTACATTTAAAAGAATTCAAGCTTGCACCATATATGACAGCTGATATATTTTATAAAAGATGAGGAACACAAGAACATCCTGTCATCATTTAGGCTCTTTCTTAGATTAATCTCTCTGTCAACTGTATCTCTCTCTAAGAAGGTGAACAGATGTTTCTGTCAACACCTGGCCTATGTTTAAAGCTCTGGGCTTTGGACTGATGTTAGAAGGAAAAAGTATGTATGGCTTGAGCCACTTTAGAGAGTATTTGTCACCTATATTTTCTTTTCCTTCCTGGAAGATTTTGTACCCCCTAGCTACACTTAGAACTAAATTAGTAGAGAATTTTCCTCCAAATTAGACCTGCACAAAGCATTAGAAAATTCAGGTTTAGGGGTTAGGAATTCATCATCAGAAAATATCTGCCTGTGAAAGCAAAAAGGTGTTGGCAGGAACATTGCTGCAGTCCTCTTGCAGGCAAGCAGCGAACACAAAAGATTTGAGTTTAGCCCTGGGGGTGTACATGGCTCCTCAGGTGACTGGCCATTAAGTGGGAGGAAGGGGAAAGACTAAAATCAAGTAAGGCTCCCAGGATGAAAAAGGATTGTATAGGAGTGGGGGAGAAAGAGCAACAGAGAATTTTAAAAGTAGGAGAGGTGAAGTCTGGCAGATGTGAGAAGCAGCAGGATCTCAGATACACCTTCAAGAGATGGGGCATGCTGACACTAGTTGGGACGCACCTGACTAAGTGGGGCAGCAAGCTGGCTGGCCTTATTAACAGAGCTTTAAACTGGATTCAGCAGGGGAAGGGGATGCACTTCTGAGTGACAGAGAAGAACCAGAGAACACTGACATTTTAGGAATCAGCAGGGAAATACCTGTGAATTGTGCCAAAGGAATTAGGGTGGGCTCCTCTAAAAAGGTGATGTGGCTGATAGCCTAGCTGAAGTGCCTTTACACCAATGCACGCAGCATGGGAAATGAGCAGGAAGAGCTGGAAACCACAGTACAATTAGAAAACTGACCTAATTGCTGTCATGGAAATGGTGGGACAAATCATACAACTGGACACATTGCAGTAGAGGGCTACAAGCTTTTCAGGAGAGGCAGAGAAGGAGGGGTAGGGGTGTTGCCCTCTATGTTAAGAAATGGATATATTGCAAAGGGCTGCCTCTGAGAAACTGATTGAAAGCATGTAGGTGAAAATTAAGGAGTGGATCAATAAAGGACACCTCGTGGCTGGGGTCTGCTACAGGATACCTGATCAAGGGGAACCTGTTGATGAGGCCTTCTTGCTTCAACTACATGAAGCAACATGCTTGTACATTCATCCTGATGGCGGGTTTCAACAATCTGGATGTCTGCTGGAAAAGGTACACAACAGGCTGTAAGCAATCCAGGAGACTCCTGGAGTGCATCAAGGATGACTTCCTGGTCTAGGTGTTAGACAAACCAAGCAGAGGAGAAGCGTTACTAGGCCTGGTGCTCACCCGTGCAGATGAACTCATTAAAGAGGTTAAGATCAGAGGCAGCCTGGGCTGCAGCAACTGCACCCTGGTTGAGTTCATGATCTCGAGGAATGTGGACATGGCAAAGAGCAAAGTCAGGACCCTGAATTTCTGAAGAGTGAACTTCCAGCTTTTTAAAGAATTAGTGGATGAAACCTCCTGGGACACTGTCCTTAGATCCTTAGATCAGATCTGCCAACTCTTTAAGGACTCTTCTTAGAGTGTAAGAGCTCTCTCCATCCCCATGTGTAAGAAATCAAGCAGGGAAGGCAGGAAACTGGCATGGTTGAGCAAAGACCTGCTGGTCAAACTGAGGTGTATAAGGAAATTCACAGGCAGTGGAATTGGAGAGATACAGATTTGAAGGGTGGACCATCCAGTGGATAAAGAATTGACTGGATGGCCACAGCCAGAGAGTGCTGGTCAGTGGCTCTATGTCCAGGTGGAAGCTGGTGACAAGTGGTGTCCCTCAGAGGTCTCTTGGGACAGACTGTTGGGACCTCCTCAACAGAGGAGTGGCCAGCAGGTTGAGGGAGGTGATTGTCCCCCTCTGCTCTGCCCTCCTGAGGCCCCACCTGGAGCCCTGCATCCAGGTCTGGGACCCCCAGCACAAGAAGGATGTGGAGCTGTTGGAGCAGGTCCAAAGGAGGGCCACAAAGATGATCAAGGGGCTCTCCTACAAAGACAGGCTGAGGGAAGTGGGGTTGTTCAGCCTGGAGAAGAGAAGGCTTCAGGGAGACCTCACAGCAGCCTTACAGGATCTAAAGGGGGCCTACAAGAAAGCTGGTGAGGGACTCTTTGTCAGGGAGTGTAGTGACAGGACAAGGGGGTAATAGCTTTAAACTAAAAGAAGGCAGGTTTAGATTAGAAGTAAAGAAGAAATTCTTCATTCTGGGAGTGGTGAGGTACTGAAACAGGTTGCCCAGAGAAGCTGTGGATGCCCCATCCCTGGAAGTGTTCGAGGCCAGGCTGGATGGGGCTTTGGGCAGCCTGGTCTGGTGGAAGGTATCTCTTCAATCAAGATTAAGCAAAGAGCTTCAAGAACAAGAGGAAGATGTCTTGTTTCTAGCCACCTGTTTGCTGCTGCTGCTGCCTTGAGCTTCATCCATACCTTCAAGGCTGTTTCTGAACCTTCAAAGGTTGACGTAATATTAGATAATTTTTCTCCTGTGGTCACTGGTTGCATGCCGCATGTAGAGATTACCACGTAAATTCATGCCTGGGGTAGCTGCTGGGAGTTGAACATAACAGGGAATGAATGTGTGGACTCAAAAGATAAATTGATTGCTTTTAAATGGTTTTCTTCAAGATATACACGTGGGCAACACATTCATTTTTTTCATTTCCTTTCTTCCTCAAAGTCCTGGTTATTTGTCCCTGCTTTTGTACTCTAAGTGAAGTGATAAGAACGTTTCTATGGAAGCAGGAGACTGGCCTAAGACTTCTTTCCTATAGCTATGAGTGGGGAAAAATTCTGATTTTTAATTCATGAGTCATGGGTACATTCAGGGTTTGAATATGTGTAGGTTATACACCTTGGACATACTGATTACTGGTAGAAGGACTAAAAACTCTGGAGGTGGATGTACTGATACTGATGCTCAGCTGGGGATGATTAAAAATGCCTTATTATTTTGTGCACATCTTTTTATGTAGAGTAACCTGTGTAGATTTGAGTCCTGATTTTTGCTCAATGTGTGAGGAAGGACTTCACCCTGAAACCTGCATTTTCAGCATTATGTTTTGGCTCTGTTGGAAGCTAGTGTTGTGCTGTCATTGTGGGCAAACCCAAGCTCTGGTCCCTCACTGGATTAACTAGTCCTATTTCAGTGTGACTGTTTGTGTGCTGTTGGTGCAGGTTTTGCAGTGCTGGTTAGACTGTACTGAATTCTTTGGTTAACAGAACCCTTCAAAAACAAACAAAAAATCCCACTGATCAATCAAAAAACCCTAAAACAAAACAAAACCAAGAACCCAGAATTCTTCTTAAATGCAGGTTAGTTTTGCTAAAAATGCTTGTTTAAGGTCTATCTCCCTGGTTGTCTGCTCACTAAAAACCCATCTTGTTTATGACAGAATTATCCATGTGAAGAAAACTACCATTGTCCATTGAAGAGGAGCAAATCCAACCTACCAGCTTCAAAGCTCTCTACTTAAATTGCTATGCACATTAGACAGTTTGACATGTATACTTGAGAAGCTAATGAAAGACAGAAGCCGTAATGTGTTCCTGGTTTGGTTTAGCACTTTGGGTTTAACGTTAGACATTGGCAGATGGTCTGAAATATTCGGCATTTGCACAAGGCACAGTAGTTACAACATGAATTCAAGTGTGGTTTGCAGGTTTTGAAGTTTGGCACGCAGTCAGCTGCAGGTGTGGGCCTTGGTTTTGGAGGTTTCTTCAGTTCAGCTTTTTTCTACAACAACAAAAAAAAAGAAAATTCATATAAATGTAAGATAAGTATGGGTCAGAATAAAGGGTAGATGCAAATAAAATGAGTTATGGGAACTTGTGGCTTGAGATTAGTAGGTGGTTGCTAGCAGTGGGACTTATATTAGGTAGCAATATAGAATTGATGTGGTGGGACTGGATCACGGGAAATACTGTCTTGCTGCAGCCTATCAAGCAACAACTGCATGAGCCTGTATTGGGTCTGGCTGGGATGGAGTTAACTTTCCCTGCAGCAGCCCATACAGTGCTGTGCTCTGCACTTGTAGCTGGAACAGCCCTGGTATCACCCCGGTGTTGTGTCTGCTGCTGAGCAGGGCTGGCACCGCATCAGGACTCCCTCTAACACCCCGAGAGCCAGCAGGCTGGGGGTGGGCAAGAGGTGAGGAAGGAACATCACCAGGGCAGCTGACCTAAACCATCCAAAGGGATATTCCACACCATATGGTGTCACACTCAGCAATAAAAGGTGGGGAAGGGGAAGGGGGCGGGGAGCCTCTCATTGGTAAGACGACTGTCCTCCCAAACAACTTCTATGTGTATTGAGGCCCTGCTTCCCAGGATGTGGCCAAACATTGCTTCTTGGTGGGAAGTAGAGAATATATATTTTTTTTACTCTCTCTGTGTCCATGCAGCCTTTTTTTTTTTTTTTTCCCCTCTTCCTTTTCTCTTTAATTAAGTTATCTCAACCTGTAAGCCTTTTTTCTTTCCAGCATAATTTCTTCTTCCCCTCTTCTGATAATGGGGAGTGAGAGAGCAGTTGTGGTGGAGTTTGGCAGCCCAGCTGGGTAAAACCACAGGAGTCCCATATTATAAGTAATTATAAATGTGACTGGATAGAGCTTTGGATTATACACTGAAGGGAAGAATGTAGCATCAGCAAAGAAAGGGACACATGAATCTTCTAAGATGGTGACATTTTTATAGGTAACAAGTTACTCTTGGATCCCCAAAATTTTCAAATGGAAGAGTGGAACCTCCCTGTCATCTGTGGGGATGGGATCCACTTTGTTTTATGGACTGTGCAGCTGAGAGAAAGAGGGGAGGTTATTTGGCAACACTCTACCTTGCAAGGTTTGTTTGCCAGTCTGCTTTTGAAGCTCGGTAATCAATTGTGCATCAGATTTGTGCATGGGAATCCTTAAATGCAGACACAGCTGAGTGAGCTGAAAAAGATCTAGCCTGTCTGAAGAATGTTAGTACAATATGATTTGGAAAGGGAGAAAACTTTGGCTTGGTCAGCGTGTGCCTGGGACCTGGGCAGGATCGCTGGAGCCTTCCAGCTAGAGCTGCTATAGGCAATTTTCTAACTCGGTAAGTTTGCCAGAAGTTTCAGTTGTGAGGTAAAACATTATGTGGTCTCTAAAAGCTTTAGGAACTTTTAAGACCAAGTACTTGAACACAGTTTGATTACCAGAATGTCCTGCTCTGAGCAGAAAGTGGAAAAGCGTGACCTCCTGAGGCCTCTTTCAATCTGAGCCATCCTTTGGATTTAGGAAGTGTTCCAGGGAAGGTTGACCACACAAGACACCAATTAGAAAGGAAAAGAAGGAGCTCTAAATGTTTCTGGTTGCAGCTATTACTGGTTTGGCTGTAAATGGCTATCGTGACTGTAGATGTCTATCGTGACAAACTAAAAATGAAGTAAGAATGCTGTTCTCTACTCTTCCTAGAGAGTCTTTAAAAACATAGGAGTCTGGTCCAGGTAATGTTTCACATTTAAGATCTAATGGCTACAGGTTAAAGAAATCTATGAATCTGTATCTACAGATTTAATAAATTACTTAGTAATATTTTCCAAGCAAATAGCAAATTCTTTGGCTGCCTCTACTTCTATTTTTTAGCACCCGTAGTTAAAAATGAGCAGACAGTGAGTTTATGCCCCTGGGCTGCAGAGCCTGGACAGTTAACCTACATGGCAAGACTGGGAATGGTATCTTTTTTAGCAGATATCTAAACAGTGTTTCAAATACTTAAAGCAACTTAAGGCTAAGTTACCTTTCTATAAGAGGACTGTAAAATAAAACAAACCAAAACCAATTAAAAAACAACAAAACACAAAACCCAGGAACCTGTAACAAATCTAAGACCATACTTTTCTTTCCATCATTCATGTTCTTCATCTGTTTCTCCTGTATTAAGCTTCAAACTGTATGCAAATTATTTAAATCAGGGAATGACTGTAAAAGCTTTTCAAATGAATGCGCTGAGGAAAATTATAGAAGTAGCAAACCATTCCAATTTGATGATATTTTCTGAACAGCCACCTACCTTGGAAGATTTCTTGTTCTCTGCCTCTTTCCTGCTGACTCTCTGGGATCTTTTAGTTAAATCTTCAAAGAGAATATCAAAACATATTATTAAATCAGTCTTACAGCAAATATAGTTTAATAGAGATGCTTGATACTATTTTTGTGCAACAGAAGGCGGATAACCTGCATTGCTACCACACCACTGCAGTCTTCCACAGCTGAATGTTTTGCAGTAATAAAGTTCTAGGAACTGTCCTCACTTAAAAGTAGCATCTGAACTTGTGCTGTCACTGTTGCTCGTGTAAAACAGAAGAGCACTGACATTTGTATTTTAGGAGTGTTTTTTTTTTTTTCCGCGTTTGCCCAATGTGTTATGTGTTTTTTAGATATTTGGACCAATGTGAACAATAGTTTCAGATAAATAAAATTCAAGGTCTCTCTGTAAAAAAATTAGGGTGCTAATGCACATCAGTCACATGAACAAAAATGGGAAAAACCTTCAGAATTCCAAAATTTGTTCTGTAAGAGGAGGTGTTACCTACATAAATTTGTCAGGAATTAAAAAATATGTTCTGGGTTCTCAACTCTGGTAGCTGATTTTTTGATTTGGTACTTTTTTTGGGGGGGGAGGGGGCGTGGGGGGGAAAGAGAGAATTTCAGACTGCCTGATGTAAAATTTTTGGGTTTATTTTTAGATGAAAACACCAGTATTATGAAATTTCCCATACTATCCTTTGAGGAATATTAGCATTATTATTATATCAGCTCTAAAATTATTTGTTAGTGTATATTAACTTCATGACTAAGACTTTTCTTGGGATCTAACACAGCAAGACTTTTCTGCTAAAGTGTGAGACACTTCCTGTCTCACTAACCTATCACGGTATTTTCAAAATCTTGGTTATCTGTGTGTGAGGTTTGTAATAAGCACAAGCTCCATGTAATGAATGACTGGCATAAAAAGATTTACATACGCCCACTGTTGAATAGTGGCTTCTTGTCTTTTCCAGAATTTGCTATAGAGATTTATGTGAACACTTAATATTTGCCAGAATTTGCAGAATTACACAGTTAAGAATGCACTGCTTAGCAGTTTAATTTACTATCCTTGCATTATTACAGAGTTACACATCTGTCTCTAAGAGACAGTGGGAGGAACAACTGTATTTCAGGCATAAAGTATTTCAGGCCACTCAGTAAGAGCATGGCTTAAGCAGGCATCGCACCAAGTGGTATTAGGGGTTTAGATCCAGTTCCAGCTGGCACATTGTGTTGGTTTTGTTATACTGTCCTTTGAAACTGAGTTACCTTTTGGTAACTGAGTTGCTTCTAAGTCATTTAATTCTACATTCATTTAATTTTCTACATTACAACTGCAATTGTATTGGAATGTTTTAATTACAGAATTGTTTTCATTTTGTTCATTTAAATGTTGTATGATGTCATTAAACTGAGATTTATACATTTCTGTGACAAAAATGTGTGTTAGTTGTTCCAGGCAATTTGGCAAAGAAAATGATGCCCAGTTGGCAGCTGAGAGGGAAACAAGGAAATGTTTTTTTTGAAGGATTTGTACTGTAGTCATCTCTTCCTTAGTTCCTCTGCATTAGGTAAAACACCTGCCAGTAATTTCATATTCCTCATGTTCTACTTACCATATTTTCAACTACTGCCTAATTAACCAGCTCCTTACAAATCTCATCTATGAAGATACAGGGAAATGTAATACAGGCTTGTGCAAATATCAATAATACATACCTCTAACTTCTGCTGATACAACTGCAATTTGAAGTGTTATAAAAACCCTGCATTAATTAGATGATTGCATCATGTTCTAGTTGATGCTAGGAATTCCTCTGCTTATGTTTTAAGACATGATTCAATTCCAGTCTCAGGTTTTATTGAATTAGAGCCACTCATAACATCCTTTGATACCATGACCACTGTGATTTATTGGCAGGTGTGTAAACTTGATTGCAAGTGAGGTTTATTACTTGAGTATTGCTATAGCAACATTTAAAAAATAAGCTGTAAATATGAGTGCCTCATCCTTGTTCTATGTGGCCGATCAGAAGGAGCAGGACTTGTAAGAAAATGTGATTCGGATAGGAAGTGGTATTGTAAATATTAAAACAAAGATGATGAGAAATGTCTCTGTTTGCATGTAGTAGATTATGTGGATCACCATGATAAATTCTAACCGATAAATCATAAAGAAATCAACTCCTTAGATGTATTAGGATTGGAGAGTAGGCTTTGGTTATTTGAACACTCTTACTATCAATTCTGAATTAATTGTTTCTGTGGTGGTGATGGGAAAGACCATACCATCTGCCTTTTACCACGGCACTGTTGTTATAATAAATACCACCACATGCGGCATCATTCTCATCCCTGAGCAGTGGAAGCAGCAGCAGCTTGCTGTAGGACTGCACTGCTGGTTGCACCCATCTCTGTGCCCACTTCTATATCCGGCTGCTTTTCCCAGATGCTTTCCCCATTTGCATTTGTTTCTCCCCTTGTTCTAGGCAGGACTGGCTCCAAATCATTGCTCTTTCCCTCTAGCAATGCTTTCCTCTCATGCTCTTGTGTACACTTATTTCAGCACAGCTCCATTTCTTCATCTAGCTGCTGTGTAATGCACAGAGCCCAGCAAAAATAAGGGGAAAAGGATAGGCTTCTAGTTACATCTCACAATATGCTGGAGTGAGGCAGGTGATGGACTGTTATATTTAGCTTTGCAAGTTATAACTCAATTTATTTATTTATTTATTAGCTAGTAAATGATAAAAGTATCGTGGCTTCCAATTGTCTAAAATAAAACCTGGAAAGGTTTTGAGCATGTGCCATTTCAGCTCCAAAGTAAACTGTTTTGAAAGGTATGTCGATTCTACCGAGTGAGAAAAATTGTAATGATTTGTCTCAGTTTTCTTACTCACTTTGTATCATTCCAAGTGTAGATATGAGGCAGCGGAGGATCAGGCTGACCTCTCACCTTTGAACAACTGGGCTGTAGAAAGGCCTTGAGATACCTCTGTAGATGCCTCTTGGCACAGGATAGTGAGCACAGCCATGGTCAAGAGTTTTGTACAGGGAGTACAAGAGTTTCAGTACAGGGAGTTTTGCATCTGTATTTTCCTTTTTGGAATAATCAACCAAGATAGCAGTCTACAGAAAAGGTGAGCATTATGCCAAGATATGCTCAGTTTTAGCTGATCATATTGTATTATATCATTTAGAATATTATAACTCTTTGGAGTTATTCTTGTATTTTGGATGTCAAAAGTTCATTCTGTTTATATGCATATAGGACAAGGACAATGCAAAAGGCAGATTTTTTTATTCTTCTTACATTTTTTCTTCTTCTTACACTTAACTGTGGTTTGCCACATTGCCATTCTTGGATACTGCCCCTGCACTGCTATTGCACTTCTGTATAGTACTAAGGCATTGTACAAAATTGCAATGTTGTACTAAGCTATCAAAATAGTACATATTAATCAACAGCTGTACTGTCTGGAAGTGCTGCTAATTTGGCATTGAATGGCAGATTTTACTAACCTACTATGGAGATGGGTGGGAGATCTGATAGGTTCATTTTGTTGTTCCTTGACAGGTTACGCTCTATCTTCTCCTCGATTACCATGTGAGACTTGGTGGCTCTGAGCAAACTGTAGCAGAGCAATAGGCTTAGGAAGAGGTTCTTTCTTTCCATCCTGGGGAGAAAAAATCCCATTGTCAAAAAAACAAGATCAGTCAAAACTTGTATGTAGAAAAGAAGCAAGAAATGAGTCTCAGCAATGGTTTGCTATTGTGTTGAGCAATTTTATCAACATACCTTTGACAAGTTTTGGAGACCCTCCCTCTGTTGCCACAACCTTTTAAAGATGATAGCGAACAGAGGCAGAGGCACTGACTCGTACCTTCAGGATGCACCCTGCCTGGTCTCATGGACTTTCCTACATCCCCTTGATTTAAGTGCCCTCTGACTGCATCTTTGCCTGCAGTATGTAGTGCTGTGTTCCTGCAGGCTCTGCCTCTCAGCTCAGGCACCTGGGAGGCCAAAAGCAGACCTGACCTTTGAAAGCTGAGGAAGACATTGAGTACCTCAGATTTTTATATATCCCTGCTCCACTGAGAACCTGAGTTCCTCTCAGTGGGCCCAAGGCCTCCCTTGGCAGTGTCATTGCTGGCTGCGTGGATGGGCACCATCACCATCAATAATCATCATAGCAAAAGTACTTTTACGGACTTGCTATCCACACAATCTGCATATGGCAAAGACAGAATGGAGTACAGTGGGTCTCCTTGTGCACACATCTATCCCCTCCCTCTGGCCATAAGTGCAAGATTGGTGTGAAAGGCTTTTTTTTCTGTGGAAAACATCCTGTATATTGCCTATCTGCTACTGACCATAATCAAAAATCCCTTTTTTATTTTTACTTATTTATTTTTTTTCTGTTTAGGGTATTTTCAAGACATACCCTGAGACTATTTTTATAATTCTTCTCTAATGCCTCTACTTGCTGGTATCAGCTCTGTTTCTTCTCCAGCCTACTTATTTTCCCTTTGGCTTTCCAGAAGTTACTCTGGAGGCAGAACTGCAGGTGAAGCTCAGTGGTTACATATCTGCAGCTTGGGGATTTCATTCATCTGCCCAACGTGCTGCCAGATGAGTGTGTCTTCCTGATGCCCCTGCGATGCAGGACACCAATCCACTCCCTGCTGTGGCCAGCTGGCAGCAAGAACACAGTTTTCCCCTTTTATAAAATGGGTTTAAGTAAATCCTTAATCACCTGCAGAAAACAGTGCAATTCTTAACTTGTTTTTAGCCAAAAAAATAACGTGAATTTCTAGGATTAAAATTTTCATAGGTTGCCAGTGTGATACATCTAAATTTCTGCTTCCTCTTTAAATTGAAGAAAGGCTATGAAATACTATTGAGTCAAGTCTGGCAAAGGGCATAGGAGGGCTTCTTTCAGTTCATTCTCATTACTTTTGTTCTTCCTTTCAGACTCTTTTCCCCTAGTTTTTTGTTTGTTTGTTTTCATTCCCAGGTACAGAGGCCCAGCACCAGGCACTGTCTGTTCTCTAGTTTTTCAGTACCATAACCACAATGAGTTTACTAAAACAAATTCTGCATGTTGTACAGAGAAAAGTGTGCAGAGACAAGTGTACAGAGACAAGCATTTGAAGCTGTTTGTTAAATTTCATTGTGATTTTAACTTAAGCATCTTGCTGAAGTTATTGAACTCATTCTACCTTTCTTGCTCCCCTACTCCTTTTATTTCTATTTTCTGATTTCTGTTTCTACCTTTTGTTTCTTTTCATTTTCAGCTATCCCCTATGTCCTGTTGCTTTTGACATGGGGATTCCTTAGACAAAAGCATTTCATGCATTTATTTTTTTTTCCTTTTTGTACTCTTTCATTGTTTCCCTACCCAGTTCTCATCATCCCCAACTGGATATTCCTGAGGAATGGAGTGGAAATTGAATATGTCACAGTACACAGGCCAAGTTCGAACACTTAAGTTTGAGTGAAAAAAAAATCCAAACTTAACAACTTTTGGATTTCAAATAATAGAAGGGAAAGAACTGGATGTATTGATCACATCACGACAGTGACAGTGTGATGCAGCATGAGGAAAATGGGAGAGAAGCAGCCCTGCAGCCCCCAAGGTGAGTGCAGCAGGAGGGCAGGAGGTGCTCCAGGCTCACAGCAGCAGTTCCCCTGCGGCCTGGGGAGAGGCCCCTGGTGGAGCAGGCTGTCCCCCTGCAGCCCATGGGTCCCACACGGAGCAGATCTCCACGCTGCAGCCCGCGTAGGAGCCCCCGGTGGAGCAGGTGGATGTGGGGGGAGCTGCCACCTGTGGGTGACCCATGTTGGAGCAGTTGTTCTTTAAGGACCCTTCCAACCCAAACCATTCTGTGATTCTATGAACTGGGAGTGAAGCTAAGCCTGGGAAGAAGGGGGTAGGGGAAATTATTGTTTGTTTTTGTTGTTGTTGTTGTTTGTTTCTCACTATAGCATTGTATTTTTAATCGACAATAAATTAAATCTTCCCTAAGTCAAGTCTGTTTTTCCTGTGATTGTAATTGGTGAGCGGTCTCCCTGTCCTTATCAACCCATGAGTTTTTTCTCTGTGTTTTCTTCTGCTGTGCTGCTGAGGAGAGGGAGTGACAGAGCAGCTTGCTGGGCACTTATCAGTCAGCCAGGGTTAACCCACAGCACTAATACACTGTTACTACATTCTCACGGTTAAAACTTCACAGTTTTAAAGGCATCTTACTAAAATATACCTTTCCCTCATTTCCTTGATTGTATCAAATGGTTTTCTTATATTTTCGAAAAAGTAAAATGTGCTACAATGAAAATTGTTTCAGAGTTCCCTCTTACTTTGGAAAAGGAAAGCAATTCGTTGGGTAGCTAGATATGTTCTATCTCTGCAGCAAATTTGGCTGTACTAACTTTGAGCAATACTCTTCTTGTGTCTGTATTACCTGTTCCTTGATTAAATAAAGAATCATAGAATCAGAGCATAACCCGAGTTGGAAGGGACCCACAAAGATCATCAAGTCCAACTCCTGACTCCACACAGGTCTACCCAAAAATCAGAATTCAGACCATATGACTAAGTGCACAGTCCAAATGCTTCTTAAACTCTGACAGGCTTGGTGCCGTGACTACATCCCTCGGGAGCCTGTTCCAGTGCGTGACAACCCTCTCAGTGAAGAACCTCTTCCTGACATCCAGCCCAAACCTCCCCTGTCGCAGCTTGACACCATTCCCTCGGGTCCTATCTCTGGTCACTAAAGAGAATAGATTGGCGCCTGCCCCTCCACTCCCCCTTGTGAGGAAGCTGTAGACCGTGATGAGGTCTCCCCTCAGCCTCCTCTTTTCCCGGCTGAACAGGCCCAGTGACCTCAGCCGCTCCTCATACGTCTTCCCCGCTAGGCCCTTCACCATCTTTGTAGCCCTTCTCTGGATGCTCTCCAACAGTTTCATGTCCTTTTTGTACTGTGGTGCACAGAACTGCACACAGCGCTTGAGGTGAGGCTGCACCAGCACGGAGTAGAGCGGGACAATCACTTCCCTTGACCGACTAGCAATGCCGTGCTTGATGCACCCCAGGGTATGGTTGGTTCTCCTGGCTTCTGATACACTGCTGGCTCATGTTCAGCTTGCTGCCAACCACAACACCCAGATCCCTCTCTGCAGGGCTGCTCTCCAGCCTCTCGTTGCCCAGTCTGTACATATAGCCAGGGTTGCCCCGTCCCAGGTGCAGGACCCAGCACTTGCTCCTGTTAAACTTCATGCGGTTGGTGATTGCCCAGCTCTCCAATCTGTCCAGATCTCTCTGCAAGGCCTTTCCACCGTCAACAGAGTCAACAGCTCCTCCCAGTTTAGTATTGTCAGCAAACTTGCCCAAAAACACCTTCTAGTCCTACATCCAAATTATTTGTGAAAACATTGAAAAGACCTGGCCCTAAAATGGAGCTTTGGGGGACCTTACTGGTGACTGGCTGCCAGCCTGATGTAGCCCCAGTTACCATAACCCTTTGAGCCCTACCCGTCAGCCAGTTGTTCACCCATTGCATGATGTGAAAAAAATCCCTTTCCCCCTCTGAGAGAGGTGCATCCCATCTGGTGCCAGCAGGCCTGGTGTCGCATAGACCTTCCCATGATCAACAAACCCAAAGTTCTGGTGGTTGCAGCAGACCCATGGAGCCATGGAGTCTTGGAGCCATGCACTGATGAGCTGAGTCTGCCTTTCGATGTTGATCCCTGCTACTGGAAGGATGGAGGCAAACACAACCTGCGCCCCTGATCTGTTAACCAGTTGCCCCAAAGCCCTGAAGTCCCTTTTGATTGCCCTTGGACTTCTTGCTACCTCGCCACTACTAGCTTGAAAAACCAGTAGTGGGTAGTAGTCAGAGGGCTGTACCAGGTGAGTGACTTTTCTAGCTATGTCTCTTACCCGAGCCCCAGGGAGGCAGCAGACTTCCCTGTGGTCTGGGTCCGGACAGCAAATTGGACCCTCTGTCCCTTTCAGAAGGGAGTCCTCTATGATGACAACCCTTCTTTCTTTCTTGGTAGGAGAGGTGATGTGGGGGGTAGGTTTCCTTGCCTTAGGCACCCCTTCCAACTGGGATGGGCTTTCGTCTACATCATCGTTTGCTTGACTGCCAATTTCCAGAGCCTCATACCTCTTGCGTAAGGGTACCCAGGAAGGCGAGGTAGGCAGGGAGAGGGCATGCCTACCACCCCAAACAGAAATCTGCTTCCATTCGCCCCCATGACCTAGATTCCCTCCTACTGCCTAGTGGGATAGGGGAACCTTTGTGTCTTGTGTGGTGGCTGTCTCCTGAGTCTGTCTCAGGGTGGGCAGAGTATGCTTCCACCAGTCAATTTCCCTCTCTGACTCCCTGATGCTCCTCAGTCTGTTCACCTCCTCCTGGAGCTCTGCCACCAGGCTGAGCAATTCTTCAACCTGGGCACACCTCCCACAGACATACCCACCGCTGCTGCTGTCGGACACCGACAGAAGACTCGGGCACACCCTGCAGCCCAAGGCCTAGATGGCCACGTGTTTCCCTGAGATCTTTGTATGGTAGCCACATCGCTAGATGTGGCTGGAGAGGTCACAAGGGATGCAGAGGCCAAGGCTTTCTGCTGGGTGGATACCATGGCTGGGCTCTTTGCGAGCAGGTTACAACCACTGTTGGAAAACAGCAGTGACAGTGCACTCCCTGCTTGCCTGGCCTGCATGAACTGCCGGGCCCTGCCCGCTCTATTCACCGTGCTCCTGGTCCAAATATCTCATATCACGCATGTACGTTACAAAAGCATCAATATATAACATTGATGGCATCCTCTTCAGTCTATTCTTGTTAAAAGTAGTCATCATTTGATCACCAGAAGAAAACAGACCCTTCCTTTTTTCTGTGTCTGATCTCTATACACACAGCTGCAGTTGCAGAAGTTGTACAGACTGCATCAACCCTGCTTACAGGCTGCCTGAGGCTTCCTGAGCACAGTTCAGAGCGGTAAGTGAGGTGCCCAGCTAATCTACACAGATTTGTCATGCAGGAATACACGATGTCTACCATGACTTGGCTTATATATATTTAAAATCCCTGATTTACAGATGTTGTATTTATTACCGTTATATATAAATGAAGTCATTTTAAACTCTCTATGTGTTTATATAAGTGGGGGATAACTCAGCACACAGAGACTCCTTCAAACTACACTGAGTTTATTTTCATTTTCTGCAGCTACACTGGTCTGTCAAAACCCTTGTAGTTATATAAACCAGATGCCACACAGTTTAGAACAAAATCACTTGAGCTTAGATGGGCTGAAAAGGAAGAAAGTAAATTTCCATTTTGAGGATTTTCAGCAGAGCCCCCTGTGCCATAAATTCATCGTAGCTCAAGTCTTAGTATGGTAATAAAGTGTGAGAATCAGTCTTTACAGTAGCTAGAATCTATGACTCACTGGGGTTCAGAGATCAATTGCGTTGGGATTAGAGTCCTATTAGGAGAGAAACTTGTCCATTACACTTGCTATAACTCATTAAAATGTTCACTGCTTGCTCTCCTCCCTGCTATTGCTCATTCAGAGCCTACTAGAGCCATCTCTGTCCACTGTTTTCATTGTTCAGGATGGAAAGGGCAACGAACAGAGATTTAAATTATGGGAGAAAATATTTAAATGAGGTATAAGGAAAACCTTTCAAATATTTGTGATAGGGAAATATTGGAATAGCTTGCCTGGAGGTAATTATGCATTCTCCAGAGTCAGAGATATTGAGGAATGAATTAGATATATCTGTCAGTCTGGTCTGCTGTATCACTTATATTTAAAACTAACACATATAAAATCAATGAAGCAGGCAAAATTACACCCTCTTCAAAACTAGCCAGTGTGATGGTGTGTGTAAAGCAAAGGGATGGATCCTCATTTCACATTTCATACAGACGTTAGATACTATAAGTGAGGGTGGAGTGAATTTTAAAACTGAGAATAGTCTGTTAATAATGGAAACAATTAGACACAACTAATATTGAAGGAAACAACTTTGAATGATGGGAGCTGTTGTTCCAGTAAAGTGGAGAAGGCACAGGGAATCAATAATTTTAAATTTGTAGTGATCAGTATGAAGGATGGGGTTCTTGTAAATTGTTTTATGGATACTGCCTGTAACATGGCTGTTAGGCTTGTTACTGTAAGTTTATATTAGATTTAGAAGTGACTATTGAACTGATGATTTAGAAGAGCTCTTGAGAAAATAGTCAGAAGCTGCTACAATAAGACTGGATAAACAATATGCTGCTAAATATTTAGGGGAGAGCAGAGTTGTAGTGAAGCTACAGGCTTACAAAACCAAACAGGACCACTGAGATCATATGGTCTGATTTATTCTGTGGCAGGCCATAGACCCTGCCTGGATTACACTGCTTAATTCTTAATTAATAGACCCTGCCTGGATTACACTGCTTAATTCTTAATTAAACCAAGTGATAAAGATTCTGGTAATTTGTTAATCTGATTGCTTCAATTTCATTTTCCAGGACCTGAATCCTTCTAAACCTTTCTCTTCACTGTAGTTTTTTTTTTTAATTCCTGAGAGACGGCTAGCTGAGCAGGTAACTTCCTAATATTCTTCTGGTTCAGCTGAACAGGTTGAGCCCAAAGAATTACAAAATTATAAAAGAAGTATAAATTACTTTTCTCTCAGTACTTCTGTTATCCACGTGGATATATCCACTATTCAGTTGTCTATTTTTGCATTAGAAGCAGAGGTAGTGTTCCTTTAGTGACTTTGCTGATGACAAGTGATCTCCTTACTCTACTCTAGGTTTTTTGTAAATCAAGCTCTCTAAGTCCTTTTCCAGTTTTTCTAAGATCTATGTCAAACCAACACACATGTGATGGCCTTATTATCCATGTAATTGTTTAACTATAAGAAATTATTTAGCTGTTCCATGACTTACTGAAAATGTTTCCCACCCAGCTTCCCCAGTTAACAGATAGCACCTGCTTTAAATTGGTTACCCAGTCTTCCTTCAAAGAGGAAACGATTCCACCAGTATAGGGTGAAACCATGGGGGTATGGCAAGATGGGTGAACGGGTGAGCAGATCGATCGATCAAAGCACTGACTACAGAAGGAGCTCCAGATTCCTGCCCTAAGGATTTCAGGGGGAAGGAGTGCTCCTCTTTGATGCTGAATTCTCCTCTCAGTTATGAGATAGTCCCAGCTCGTAAGGTGACCTGTTAAAGGCTTTGTGGTAAGTGATTTAGACTGGTTGTTTTAAAAAAGCTTCAATACTCGTCTTCTGAACAACTGGTGGAATGTAAAGTGTGTTTGAGTGGTTTTTCTTTTACCCCAATAGTAAAGGTGTTTTTTTTATTTTTGTTTGTTCTGTGTTGTTTTTTATTTTATTTTTTTTTCTTTTTAGCTTAAGTCATATTCTCTCGTGTAATAGATACAGATCAGGGGGGCTTTTCTCCCGTGTTATCTATGAGCCCTATTTAGAATCTAATCTGCCCGCATAGGTTATCATTTTGATTCCTGTTTGTAAGCAATTCTAATCTTCTCCTTTATTTTTACTAATATCAATTTATTATAAAATCTTTATTTTTTTATTTAATTTTAATTTTATTTTTAAAATTTATTTATTTTAAAGCAACATTCTGGTTCTCAAGTTATTTTGAAGTTCAGGGGCAGGACTCTTTGTTTGAAAGCATGCTCCTGCCTCAGTACCGGGATTCTGGTCATTGTATGAAATGTTCCTTAAAGTGTTCTGAGCTCAATTTCTGTTTTGCCTAGCTTATTTGGGAGAAATATATATTTTTTTCAGCTCTGTGGAATTGTATGTCTTCAGAAGATGGGAAATGGGGAAAGTACATGTCTTTGAAGAACGTAGGAAAGCAGAAGCTGTAAAACTATGGTTGCTCTATGCTCACTTTCTAGAGAGACTACTACATTAAATTCTCATTCACTTGTTATTTTCTAAAAGTTCACGTACTGCTTTGATTAACAGACATTATCTTTTTGACAAGTCCCTCTGTTCCTTCCTTACGTGTGACTATGTCAGAGGCTCTATGGGTTTGAGTATGGGAATTTTCCTATTTCTATTCTATATAAAACCTGTGTTGTCTTAGATTTGTGTGCTGGGTTTACTCTCTTTGTATATTCTGGAACAGATAGATGTCTTAGTTGTGACATAAAAGTCAAAGTGGTGATTTATTTTTAAGGATCTGAGTTATGAGATACTTAACTTGTGACTGGTAGAGGCTGACATTAGATAACTTTCAGAAATCATTTGGGCAATTATAATCTTCTTGGTGATGACAGCAAAGTGGTAAATCAGAGCAATGATCAAATTATATCTAATAGTAAAAATGAAATAAAATAACACTCTGGCTTTTTCTGTTGATTAATTTTAAGAGATTTGCTTGAAAATCAGAGGATAGAGAGGTTCTATTGGGAAGGTAATGGAAGAAGTGTTCAGAGTGTAATATGATGTCCATTTGCAGTGGATGGAAAGCAAAATGAGTAATAACAGATCTACTGCTAGTAGTAGTTTCTATTGTGTGGTACATGCACAGAAGACTGAGGTTTCTAGACATTGCTCCCACATCTAAGCAAGTTTATATTATCACAGCTATGCTCTGGACAAATAATGGCAGTTGGAGCCATTGGAGTTTGCTGCTACTTAAGGTAAATCATTTGTTACAGTTATGTACCCTTTTAGAAGTGAGAAAATAACATTATAACTAACATTAACAAAAAAAATTAAAAAAAATAACATTATGACTAACTTTGTCTGTGTGTGGAGAAACCTAGCATCAGTGAGTCAGACTTGGTGTACCATATGGAAGAAAGACGTTGGAACAATCTCTGGTATCTACACAAGATCAACAAGGGATCTGAACTGCCTCTACAAAGTGCTTCAAGGCACAGCTTTTTTTGTAGAAGAAGGGAAATCCATGTGTGCCCCATAAGCAGTAAATAAGGATGAGGACAAATGGCTGAAATATGTATTAATTGATAAACTACCCATAGGAAAACAATATTTTAAAAATGGAAAAAAATACAGTCATCAATCTAAGAAAAACTCTAAGAAAAAATAAGCATCATGCTTTAAGGATGGGGAGATTCTCTTCTGGAAAGCAGTGAATCAAAAGGTTTTGGGAGTTGTGGTGGAAATCAGCTCCCAGTGTAACACTGCGGTCAAAAGCGCTCAAAAGCACTTAGCACTTGAATGAGAAAAGAGGACTGACTTCAATAGCAGAGAATATTTATTTGACATTTGGTATGGCTATTACTGGAAGACACTCCGAGAAGAACACTTGTTGAGTGGAAAGAGTTTGGATAAAACAAAAATGATCAAAGGAATGGAAAAGTGTGTCTGAAAAGAGCTCTTGAAGCTCAATCTGTTTGATATCAAAGAGAAACCGTAGAATGTCTCAATCACTGAACATACTTGATATGGATGGGGGGAGGGAGTGGCAGAAGACTTTTCGAGCAAAATGGCAAAGATATAGTGAGATGAAGTCACTAGAAATAAAATTCAGGCCTTGAGTATTTCCAAGCTCTTGACTATTCTGGTTCGTTAATAATTATGTTTTAGAACAACTGCCCAAAGGCTGAAATGAGTTTTCTATTACAAAGACTTAAAACAATAGATTTTTTTTTTTTTCTTTGAACTAGGAAATGAAAATTCTGAGCCAAGCTGCTGGTATTTGCATCATTGTCTCTGTTATGCAATAACTACTAGTGAGACCTTCACTTTTATTTATCATTTTACAAGTGTCTGAACCTGTGCCAGGAGTAGGAATGTTCATTTCAGCTTGGGCATGCAAGGGGTACACTTCTTCTCGCTGGTAATCTTGGAGACAAAATGCGGTGTTTGCTGTTATTGCACTGCCATGTTTGGTTTTCCTACTTGCTCAACATATATCCCCTGTTATTTATTTCAAAGTGTGGTGTTTCAATTTTTTTCTTTTTTTTTTTTTTCAAACCCTGAGATCTCTGAAACCCCTCTAACTCCAGGAAAATTGATTGTTTTTATCTTGAGCATCAGGCTTTGAGTCAGGCATACTGAAGCAGCATGCCTCTGAATCCTAGAGAACATACATTGGGAAAACAAGCTAAACAAGCTTTGAAATTCAACATTCAAAAGATTAAAAAGTTTAGGGCAAATCCCTAAATAATATATATGTGTGTATACGTTAATTTTGTACTTTGTTTGTACACTGTATTCCCTCAAATGCAAAGTGTATTGTTTGCAGATGATCTGCCTGGAGCTGCTTCTATGCCACTTTTTATGAAAAGAAGATAGACAGTAAGTCTCTGCTGATCCAGCATGGTTTGGGATCTGAAAGGCGACTATGGATTCTTTCTAACTTTTTAAAACTGATTACAGGCATGAGCTGGATCTGGTCAGCTCAGAGCTTTATTTGATTTTATCAGATGTCACAACTGATGATTCAGTGTGGGTTACTGTGCGTGCTTCCTCTCGGTAGGATTTGTCACCTTTAAAACATTTGTTTTTAAGGCAAGTATATTACTGCCACCTATAAATGTGTCTCATTGGTGGCAGCAGCCTTTGTAAGGGCTCTGTGCTGAAAGAACCTACCTGCTGCCATCAGCCGCTGGCTCCTGCAGCCTGCTCTGAGCTCAGCTCCGTGTGGCAGGGTTGCTTTACAGTGGTGCAGGGAATACATCAGTGGTGGACACGTGGCAAAATCCACTAAAAAGTGTGCTTTACAGGCAAAAAAAAAAAACCACTACAGGTTTATATGAGTACGTATCTTCACATATCTTAAACCGAATACTTCTATTGATGGGATGAAACCTTGCTTAATATTTTGGAAAATAGTGAAAATGATCACGTTAAATAGATTTGAAATGCTTAATTAAATGCTGTTATTAATATAATGGTTTCCTTAGTATTTGCAGATGAGTGACTTTTTTTTTTTCTGAGATGTTTTTTGTCACGAGTTATTAAAAATGCAGAGAGAAGTGAGTGAAAAGGTGTAGTGAGCCCTGTTGGAGCAGGGCACTGCTCCATACTGCCTTCTGCTTCCTTAGGTCTCTTTTATTTAATATGAATTAAGTATATTTAAAATTTTAACCCACAGTCAAAAAAATATCAGAAAGAAAGTGTGATTTGAAAAATAAATTGCAACTGCTATTCAAGAAGTCAGTGGCTTTTTCCATTAACACATTTCTTAAAAACAGCAAATGAAAAACATCTTAAAAAAAAACAACAACAATGCAATAAGTTTCTTATGCAGTATGTATACAACACAAGCACATATATATGCTTAATTAACAAGATGTTAATTATCTCAACAAAAATTTTAGTAGATTTTTACCCTGAAAAGTACAGAGAACTAATGCATGTAGGTCTGCATAACGGATCAAAGGAAATACTAACGAGAAAAACCTATACTGAAGTTGGCATTTTTTTCCAGTTTTCAAAGTGAATAGTTTTTCTTGCATATATGAGAACTGTATCTTTTTTTTTCTGGTTATCTTCCCTAGCCGTGATTGCTTTTCTATTTTTATGTTTGAGCTGGGACACTCACTAAAGATTTCTGAGCCCGTTTCAGTATAGAAGAACAATTCCCATAGAGTGGGAGATGCATAGGGAAGGGCAGCCTTAATATTTGGAAACCCAACAAAGATGCATGTTTTTTGTAAAACAAACAAAAACACTAACAACAGAACAACCAATAAAACATGTAGCCTCCAAAGAGCTTTTGAGAGAAACAGTGAAAACAACTGCCCAAGATGTTATGAGGAGACTTCAAACTATCCAAATAAAATGCATGCAACTATTTAAAAAAAAAAAAGTCAGATTCTACAGTCATACTGTCTTTATAGAAATCCTCCTGTCTCAGTCAGAAGTCTTTCTGATATTAAGATGGTCCATAAACTACGAAAATATCAGAGAAGCAACAAATTCACTTTTGAAGCTATGTGATAAGCTATTACTTTCATCATATAGCTAAAAATCAAAAGAAAAAAGAGCAGTTTAATATACAAGGAGAAAGGAAGAGGGGGAAGCAAAACAAACAAAAAATATCAGGACAGCAGTAATGAACGCATCTCTTTAGGGAAATAACAAATGTCATGAAACGTACAGATAAACTGAAGTCACTATAAAAACCAACAGAATTAAATTGTGAAGAAAAATGCTGGTATTGAAAATGGCAATCATAAATCATGTCTACATAGAAGCAAGCAACAGCTGCTTTAATTCTCATAAAATTATATCATAATATTATGAACAAAATATATTTTAATATCTTTTATATAAGATATTTTTATATATGAATACTATTAATACTAATTGTGGAACACTAATTATAAATACTACGTGCTATAGGGAGAACTTACAGAGCAAATTAGAAAAAGAATTACAATCCAAAGTTTGAAGAAAAAAACATTACTGTCCCCAAAATAAAATCTAAAGCCTTAAAATCATTCAGGAATTATAAAAGCTTCAGGAAAATAAAGATTTCAGTGTCATGCAGTAAGTTTATTTGTTTCACTTGGAGGACAAAAATTAAAACTCTAGTGAACTTCTTCAAGCAGTGGAGAAATACAGCCTCGGAAATGTACTTAACATTAAAATCATAATACAGTAGTGCATAGAGATAATATAGCATTTAAAATAAATATTTTCAGAAGAAACTTAGATATATGTCAACTAAACTAAAGCACAATTTGCAACAAAACTCAAGATACAGATAGATCAAACAGAAACAAGGCACTCTAAACCGTGGACGATGCTGAAAAAGAAGAGTTTGAAGCCAAACACAGAACGGGAGCAAATAAATGCAAAAAAGTAAAATATCAAAGTAAAGACAGTTTCAGAACTTCGCTGCTTCCCACACCATGAAGATAGATTTGCACGACTGGTAAGAATGTAAAGGAAGACAAATATCTCTGGTGCAATGTAGCAGTAAAATGCAACTTTTTACATCCAAGCAATACAGTGGAAGTTAAATGCCCTGCAGAAGAGGCTAAACATTTTGGTCCTACCAAATTAACAAGCCGCTATTCTATTTATCAGGCTCAAATGACACTTAAAGCAGCTGTTCTCCCTTGTTCTGCTGATCTGCAGAGAATATAGGCAAAGCTTTTGGAGTTGTTTTTAGTCCCTTTTCACTGCTGAGCAGCCTGTTTTAAATATCACCTCCTCCCAAAGCAGTGCAGAAGTGTTTTCTATGTATTAGCCTGTCCATTGTGGTTATAATTTTGTCAGCTATTCTCTTCTACTTGGATTTCTGCTTCTTCTCAGTGCTTTTTTTTTCTTTTTTTGAACACCCTTCTCTGTCTAACTGTTGCTCTGAAAAAATCTGTTGGAAAGTTGACCCTCAGCTCCGCCTCTTTCTTCCCACTTGAAAACCAGGGGGACAGTCCTGTTGCAGCAGTCTTCAGGCAGAGGCATTTTCAGCTGATGGTAGCAGAGAAAAGGCAGCTAGGGGTTGTTTTCTGTCACTATTGTAGAAACAGTTATGTAATGGGAACAACTGAAAAGACCTGCTGGTAGAAATCATGCTCGTCAGACCTTATTAAGGGCCCGTTCCTGCAAGGGACGGTATCGGGCAGCCACACTCCCTGGAGGGATCATTGCAGATGCTGGGTATGTGTGTGAGCAGATCTGCAGCAGTTGCCTGAATGCGATAACAGTGGTGTTTTAAACTCTACTGCAATGAGATAATTATAGCTGGAGCAACGTAGAGGAGGAAAGGTGGTTTTTGTTGTCTGTATGTTCGTGTGTGTTTTAAAGTTTAATAATTGCATGTGCAAAAACCAGATGAGTTTACCGGAAATGGGACACAAGTATTTGAAATGTATCAAATGTCCCTCTATGATTTCAAGGCTATAATTGTGCTTTCCATACACTACAATTGTACCCTGTAATGGTATATTAATCCTTCATGCTGGCTATTTTACAGCCATGTGTGCCTCACGTGTGCCACAAGCTGTTTTTGTTTTTTATACCTACTTGGTTGAGTTCAGTGCAATGGGATAGATGGAAATAATTAATCAGGAAGATGTTTAGCCACTGACAAAGCTGCAGCCTAGGGCACCAAGACTCGCTTTAGAATAAGCAACAAAGTGTCAATTGGTTTTTGTATGTTGAATGGGGTGGTGGTGGGGGGGGGGGGGGGCTAATATGAAATAAAGTCGTGTCTCCTTTTGTCTCTGTGTGATTAACAAGCCGTTTGTGAAGGCAGTTGTTCACTGTTCCCTCTGGATCTCATAACACAGCAAGGATTATTTCTGAATAGGAAAAATACCTCCTTTGGCTGTTCTGTTCTTTTGTTTTTCTTGGTATGTCTCCTAAAGCATGGTAGTTTAGGTGAGAAAGAACACACTGAGATAACATGAGCTGAGGATACGGGTTTATAAACATTTGTAAAAAGCATGGGGAGATGGGAATTGCTGGAACAACTCCACGCACGCCATGTGTTGGAAAAACTTGCAAAAATCATGAGATTAAAAGAACACTTTGCTGACTGCAGCCATGTATTTGCTTGGTTTAAAATACTGCACTTGTATTATTCTCCTAGATATCTGTCATGGCTGATTTTGTAAGAAACTCCTGTTACTAGCAGTATTGGATGCCTATTCCATTATAGGCTAGCTTATTTAAAAAAAATAAATCCTCAATTTCTGGAGATTTCATGTTTCCCCAGTGTTACAGTTCCAGTTTTCCTGCCCCAGAGTGAAACAGAACAACAAAGAGGTCAGGGTTGTGCCATTTAAAAATAATAATAAAAATAAATATATGACACAAATATGGAAGGTGAAATGCTAAAGGTACAAAAAGCCCATAAATGTGCTTTAATAGATTGCCGACACAATTTAAAATGAGTTAGAATATTTAAATGCTTAAAAGTAACTATGGTTTAGTATACTTTCCTGATTCAAGGTCACCTTATTTTGCAAATAAAGACATCAAAAGCAGTTGTAAAGTCACAGAGCAACAATTCCAGATTTACATGAGGATAATTAGAACCGGAGAATAAAATTTGACCCAAACTCAGCTTTTCACAGAAGACTTGCATAAACATACAATATCAATGAGAATAGATACGGGGTATCATTAATTGAAGCAAATTTATGGTGCTGATGTAGACTTCCAGCGTTTAAATTAAATCCCACAGGGGTGGGGCAAGGGGGCTTTTCACATCTTTTTTTTTTTTTCCAAATGGAAAGACTGTATAAGTCAATGAAAACCTTCTGCATCCAGGATGTCTCTTTTGGAAGAGCAGTTGACAAAATGTGTTTTCCTATGTTTTGCTCCGATATTGTCAAACTAAGATCTCTAAGTGCAATCAGAGTAGTAACTAAGAAGTTAGTACTTACATCATAAAGGAATAAGAGGCAGCTATACCTCACATTTATAACATGACTTTAAATTAAAGCTAATTAATAGCTTTTTACTAAGATGTGTTGCTTTAGTATGGCAGTAATAGCTCCTCATCATATTTTTTTTCCCTAAGTTTTTTTTTTTTTTCATAGGAAACCAGCTAATTCTGGCCAAGCTGCAGTGCTTTGGAAGCCAGTAGAAGCCTTTTAAGAACTTGGCCAGCTGGCAGATAACCAGTTATTTGTTCAAGCTTGCGTATGATGCCATGATTTGTACTATGGAAATAGGGACGTGTGGGGCAGTCTCACATGTGTAGACTGTTTTGCTTGCAATCCTTTGATTATCTAATTCAAAGTTAGTTTCTCCATTTTGGATTTGAAATGTGTGTAGATAACTTTACACAGATTTTGTGACATCAGTTTAGGCAACTTAGTTAAGATTGGACGTTGCTTATCTGTTTTTACAGACAAAACGTAGCAAAAGGTCTTCAGAAGCCATCACGTTTGATGTTACTCTGTCAGTAAAATGATATCACGGAACATTTGGGGATTGTTTTGTTCCTACTGAAGGAAACAGCACACAGCCTTCCTTTTTCCAAAAAGCATCCAGAATGTTAGCTCATCCTGGAGCACTTAGGGACTACCCTCCAACAGTACCTGCACAAAGGAAAAACGTGTTCAACGACCAGAAACATGGGCAAAAGATGTTTTCTGTGTTACTGAACATGTTTGAGATGCTCGAGGAGCAATGTTTGAGGCAAAGAGAATGAGCAAATGTGTGGTGTGGTGAAGGTGAGAAGTAACCTAGGACAGTGGGAGGAAGATAGGCTGACATGAACACAGTGTATTGATGTTTTCATTCATCCTTCTCTACTTATCTTCAGTTTTGTTGGGTGATGAGTATAAAATGACATAGCAGTAGAACCAGTTGAATTGTATGAGTTGGAACATTCTCGTTTTTTAAAATTGACAACTATCAGTTATCACATGAAAAATTTTAAAAGCAATTAAATATTTCAAAACGAAAAAATGTCTATTAAAACATTGTGCTGATATCCGCAGGGGAAACCTATGGTATCAACAATTTCCTTTCTTTTGAAAACACTGTTCTTATTTTTCCATTTTAGAACTTCAAAACATTTTTTTTCCTTTCGAAATGAAAAATAGCATAGTCAAAATTTCCCTTAAAGGAAAACCTATTTTTCAGACAGTGCTTATTAAGGCATGATTCTTCTTAGTTTCTATTCCAGCACCAAGTCACAAAATCTGTATCTCCTTTGTAAACATTTATGGGATTTAATTACAAGATAATTACAAACTTTCTCCTTTAAAAAAAAAATCAAAAAAAAGAAATCCCAGGGATTTGTTCTGTGCTTCTTTGAAATAAAGCTCAGCTGTCACTCTGGAGAGTCTTAGATTGTCAGGAACATTGGTTTGCATTCACAGTACCAGCCATTGTAACCTTGTGGAAAACCTGTGTGTGCATCTGCATTTGTGTGCCTCCTCCTCTTCTCTGTTTGATGTCAGTCTGTTTTTTATTCTCTCCCTGTCTAGCTTATGTTTTCTATTGTCTTTTTTTGTTTGTTTTTTAAAGAAAAACAAAAAACTTTCTTTCTTTACTTCTTCCTTCTTTCCATAGTTGTTTTTACTTCCTCTCCTGTACTATCAAACGAACATAAATTATTTTTTCACACTTCTTTTTCTACCCAACTGTTTTCAATTTTCCTCAACTCTCCAGAGTCCTTTCTTCTTGACTTTCTCCAGACTCTTATTTCCCCTTTGTTCACTTTTATTTTTTTCATTAGGCTTCATTATTTTTATTTTATTAACCATACTGTTTGCTCTCATCTGTTCCCCCTGTTTTACCATCCTCTTAATATTCTCAATTTCTCCTGGCTCCCTCACCATACCCTTCATCACATCCCTAACACAACACGGCACAGCATGTTGATTCTTTCCTAACTGCCTCAAACCTGCACCTGGTACCCCTTCTCACATGCACATCTTTCTGCAGTTGTTTTTGGTTGCATTAGGACGGGGATGAGACAAGGAGTTTTTCCCTGTTCCCATGAGGATCTGGAAACACGCGGTCTGTAGGACATTCAGATGTGGATCTCTGCAAGGTCCATTGAGCAGTTTGTGGATAGTTACAGATCATATTTTAACTGACCCATACTACCCTAGAATAAAGACTTGATGTCTTTCATGGGTGTATGAGATCAGACTCCTCTCCGCAACATCTCTTTGATTTTGAGATTGTGCTTATGTGAGAGAAAACAGCCTGGTCTGCCCTCATCTCTTCACATTCATACAATGTAAGAATTTGCAACTGAGGGAAAACGTTATATGCTTTTATCAGGGAACTATTGCTATTCTGGAAAACTTCGAATGAGAAAGAAGCCTGGCATAAAGCCAAATTGATGTCATTTACAAGACTCTCACTGATTTTAGTAGAAAGAAGGGTGTCTGCTTCTGTGATGGTAACATTGGCAGGTGATCTAAGCACGTTTGCTAGAAGGACAATCTGGAGGGAGAATTGCTGCTCTTCTCCAAGAGAAGTAACACTTGTCTTTGGGCAACCTCTTTTTCTGATCTAATTCTTACTTTGTTGTTGTGAGTAGATGCAACAAAGATATGAAAAATAAGAAATGAAAAAAATAAGATATGAAAATAAGACTTAATGCACACCTAGCTTTGCAAAAAATCAGTGGGAGGCAGTTTTACTGCTACTTCTGTGGAGTCGCACAGCTAGAAAATTAGTTTCTCTTGTAATAAACAAGGAAGAAGACAGGTCTATTTGGAGAATGATCAGAGAAGCCTTAGCATTTGGAGAAGTGATACGTGATATGGTGCTTACAAATGAAATAGATCTGCTTTTGAGTAAAATATTATGAATAGTTGCAGAACACTTTAGTAAAATAATACTACATCCATTCAGAAAAAAATGCCTTATCTTTAAGCTTGAGAGGTTTGGTATTTCATAGTTTATCCTTAAAGCTGAGAAATCAAAGGATACAATTTCAGTGGAAGCAGTCAAAACTAGTAACATCAACACGCAGCTACAGTTATTTATGTAATAACAAGAAACATCAGAAGCTTGCAATGTTGTCCAACTGATGCCATGGTCATTCCCTCATTCTTTTTCATTTCTATGAAATTCATAATGTAGGTTGTCTTTCACTCCCTTGATCTATAGTATTCCAGACAGATTTAACCATATTTCTTTATTTGTTGCCCTAACTTTCCGAATTTCCTCCCTGATGATGTGCCTGATCTGAGATATGAATTTTGCTTTGCAATTTAAATGCCTTATTCCTCAGAGGAAAGAAATATAGAGAGTATGTTGATAACAGAATTGTTGAAAATATTAAAACATTGAGATTGGAAAAATATTAGGCAGTGTTGATTAAAGAGCTTAAAAATAAATCCATGCCATCTCTCATTATGCTCCTTTAATAAAGTTATCTACCCATCAAGAGTTAATCCCAACTTTTTTGTCGTATTTAATCAGAAAGGGGTTTAACTGAAGGCTAAATGTTTAAAATTTACTTTATAAACTTATTTGTCTTGCTTCTGCTTATACTGAAATCAGTGGTAAAACATTAGAACATGTGTCCTAAAAATTTATTTCACTTCTCTGATGAATAGAGAGTATGTACAGTATTCATAACAGAGCTTCAAGAACAGAACAGGTAGAGTGGAGCATTTGGGATAATGCAGGGAAGAAGGAGGCAATTGCAAAATAAACTTAAATCTGGCAGGTATACATTAATTACTGACAGTATTATTTTGTGGATATGTAATTTGTTGCATCTGTTTCAACTCTGATTGCCTCCATGATAGGTTTTTAGGATTGAATCCTTGAATTGTAAAGATTTGGGGGAAAAATATTTTCATTACTTACTGAAGTACCTGCTATATTGCTGGTCATTGCATAACTAATTTGTGGTGCATCTTTATGCCTCAAAATGTCAAATATATACACAGTATACATCTGATATATAAAATGAGGTTTAGGAAGTGTTTCAATTCTTACATTCATTACATTAATTCTTTGAATTTTAAATTGCAAACTCTAGTGACAGTCATGACCGTGAAAGGAAAAATAACATTTTAATGACATAGCTGATTTATATCTTGCGTTCATAGCTTTGTTTATCTGGATTATAGTCATAACACTTGCCACATCTTAGATATGTCATGCACTTTGAGAGGTGTATTTAACATTGCAGCCTGGTTTAATGCTTAGTGTTTTGGAACCTCCAAAACAGATTCTAACTGTTCTACTACATCTAATTTGTAACTAAACATAGAAAAGGATTTTAAGTACCTCATAGGATTAAATTAACACTCCCTCATTTCTCTGTTGCAACATTTTGTATTGTAATGTTCTCAGTAGTTCTACTCCTTTTTTCACAATAAATCCAGTATATTTTTTGTTGCAAAGGAATTAGAAGGGAAGGGGGGAAAAATAATAACCCAAAACCAACTTTACCACAAACTTTGTTTCCCGCCCCCCCCCCCCCCCCCCCCCATTTAAAGCTACTTGAAGTGAATTGTTGATTTAATTGTACCACAAAAAATTACCTGAACTTGCCATCCTCCCTCAACAAATGGAATTAATGTTATTGGAACCTTGGTAGGATTAATCTTAAGTCATAAAAGTCTATAGCTGCTGAGCACCTATTCATTAAATTCTTCAAATAGTCAAAACTCCTACCTTTGATTTTTCTATATGAGAAAGGCAACTGACATCTGGTCCTTGTTAATGCCATCAGTGTGTTTACAGGGTTTAGAATTCTATGTATACCAGGAAAACATCAAAACATCTTGCATAAATCTGAACATATACACTATGTAACATTTACAAATAAGAGTTTCTGGTTCTGAAAGAGGGCAACTCAAAAAAATAAATAAATGAAAAAAAAAACAGCAAAACCAAACAAACCCACCAACACCACTCTAACATTCAATTAGATCAGACAAAAATTTTAACTCTTCACTATGAAGAAACTTTCTTTTTGTCCAATAATATAGAGTTTGAGGCCAGTACAAGACAAAATTCTGAACACATTAAAAATACATTTCTAAATATCTTTTGACATACAGTCTAAAGTGTCCAACTTCTGAAGGCAAAATGGTCATTTGAAAAATGGAAAAAAACCACTATCTTGCCCATAAATGACAGTTGCAGAAATTAATGTTTTAATTTAACTAAAACTTATTTTCTTCATTTCAATATAACCAGTTTTTATTTCACAAAACTGGTGAATAATTATTACCCTTCATGTTCCAACTGACCAGTGCTATTACTCCCAGAGTAGATGATATATTTCTATATATAAGCAGAGTGTTTAAACCATAGATTTCTCTGGTCCCTGCATTTTCATTTTATCTTGCTAAACAACTCCATATTGCACGTAAAATTCTTGCTGGAACTATATATCTTCTTAAAATATTTCATTGTAATTTAGAAAAAGAATATGAAAGTACAAACTTATGAAAAAATTATGAATAAAAATATAACATCCATTTAAATAACAAAACATTTACTCACCTCAGGCATGTAGCTGAGGAGAATGTACTTCCAGCCATATTTGAAAGTCATAGCAGAAGTGCTGTACATTGACCGGCAGTTCTGGCTTTTCTCATTGCAGGAGACTTCACTACAAGTCAGGTGAAACTAATCCTGCTAAATCCTTTGATAAATCCTTTGATTTATCTAGAGCTTTACAGGTAGCTAAGGTTTTAAGGCCTTTCTTTCTCTTAAAAAATAAGTGACTGACAAAAAAGAGGTAACTGTAAAAGAACTGCAGTAGCACTAACGCATCCTGGCATTGTAGTAGCCGCCTATGGGCAGAAAGGACAGCAGGATGTGCTCAATAGATTTTGTTTAGCTGTATTAGAAATGAACTTCCAAAAGTGTTTACTACATACCTTTCTTACCGGTCTTCAGCTGTCTGTATTGTTAATGTTCTGGTTCTGCTTCCTTTTCATATAAATCAGAACTTACAATCCATGAACTGAAGATGTGAGAGGACTTGCTTATACTGAATATTGAAGTCATGTTGGCAGGGGTGGTACTTTTAAAGGGTTATAATTTTTTTCCCTCCCTCTCCAACGCAAATGTCAAATGGGACTAATGCTGTCAATTCATGTGGTCCTTTGTATGTACACAATAGAAGTTTGTACATCAGGTATGCAAGATGTAAAAGACCTGGTATATAGTTCTAGAGGAGCAAGCAGCTGATACTGTCGAAGCGTAACGTGGTTTTTGCTCAGACCTGTTGGTTACTTGTCTCGTGCCTTTGGTATTGGCACCTATTAAAAGCTGAAAGTGAAGGCCTGAAGGCTTTATTTGGTGTCCCTTTCATAGCAGGTTCTAATCACAGAAGGAGATCTGTGGGTTTAGTACCTTTCTTTTCGGAGGGGCAGGGCATTTGATTATCTTGACACTAAAATCAAGCCACTGAACACTTGGTTTCTGTCCTGTGTGTGGTGGGGGAGAAAGGTTGATGAGCTCTGGGGGAGTGCAGAGAGGGCAAACACCTCTTGCTGATTCCTTTGAGTTCCCTTGCCAGGAAGTCCTGGTTTAGCTCCAGGGCTCTTCTGCCAAGGATGTTGGTGGCTTATAGATCTATGTGCAGCTGTGGGCCTGGGGCCGCTTTTCCTTTGCCCCCTTCAACAGCTTGGAAACCTCTTCCTTCCCCAACAGAAAAGCATTTTTCCTCCCCGCGCCCCTTCTCCCCCCCCACCACCCAGCCCAGGACCATCACTGATCCCAGAAGTGCTGCAGCTCTGCTCCAGCAGTGTTTCAGGAATCACAGGACTGCCAACAGCTAGCAGCAGAGGAGGGGGAGCGCAGTCTGGCTCTGGCTCCTCTTCTTTCCCCGCTCCTATCACACTGGTAACACTACCACAGCCTGGAGACAGAGAAGAGATGGGGCAGGGATGCCGCAGGGTTAAGGATAAAAAAAAAAAAAAAAAGACGGTCTGAGTGGGCTGTGTAGGGTGGCAGAGTGAAGCAGAAAGCTACCATCATGGATAATGTGACTATATGGGTAGCTGGTATGTGCTTGTAATGTGCCATCAGCATCGCTACTGCTGTGGTGTCGGTACCTCATCCTTCCCCATGCTGACGGCGCTGTGTGCTGTGCGGGGCCTGTCCTGAGCCACGGCCCTGCCTGGTACCTGCTGGCCGTGGACTTCAGGGACATGACCAAAAGCCTCTCATACTTGTGAGCCTGGGAAGAGCCCACAGCATTTTGTACAGTTTGATTCACAAGGTATTCACCTTGTCCAAGCCATGCTCATAGAAAATGTAGATATGGATAATGCTATAAGATAATGCTTTTAGATGGATAATGCTTTCTCCTTCCTCCTTCTCACCCTATGTTGTGTGAGGGCTGGGAGGGAAGGCTGTTCTTTACAGCTACCAAATGGATGTGGTATTGACGAGAAACAAAGGGGTGATACCAGGACAAAGGTGTGGATAAGGTCTGGAGTTGTAGCATCCAAACCAATTCCCTCTTCCCTACTGGCTAGGGATATGATATTTTGGTGAGGTGAGTCCTGTTCTGCAAGACCTGCTTGGTTGCTGTTCCTTCTGCTAATGGGGCACCAGGCTAATGGGGCCTGGTGTAGGTTCCATTCTGTTTCCCTTTCTGCAGCTCTGCCTCTCTGATGTGTGGGGTATTTATTTGAGTGGAAAATTTTGTTAAGCAATTACTAAACATGAATAAACATCACGCAGGCTTAAAAAAAAAAAATCCTTCTCTTTGGTTGCTTTTTATTTTTGCTAGAGGCATAGCAGTGGTGCTGGGCATTGCACATGGGAAGCTGTGCTTTTTCACAGTTCAGAATGTACCACACACAGGCTGTGAAAGCACGTCACTCATTGCTCCATGCAGGGAATGAGCTACGCATATAGGCAATCTTTCCTCAAGTTTTCACAAAGGGGAAATTAAAAAGCAGAACAACTTCTTGAAGCAGATAAATGCTTGAAGATTGGAACCTTAAAAACTGTTGGTGAACAGTGGTTGAAAAGAGTGATATAATCCAAAACATGCATTCTTGGATGTTCTTTCAGTGAAAAGAACTTTCTAGGATGTTTTGGTTGAGTTTTGGAACTGCACAGTGCTGGATTTACACTTTTATTCTTTTTCTTTTTAAAGGCAAAAACAGGCAATTTGCCTTTTTTGTATTTTCCTGACATTTTTGCCCTTGTTTTGGTTTATCTGGTTCGCATCAGGCTGAACCTGGCCTAATATATGACTTGCATATAACTCTGCCAGAACCAGCTGGAGGCTACTCACATTTGCCTGAAACCTCTGATTATTTCAGATGCCTCTGACAGTGATTACACAGGGAATATTCCCTAGGGAATTTGGTTTTGTATTCACCCAACATGCCTCTTCGGTTGTATAATAAAGAAAATTAAACTGAAAAAGGCACAGACATGTTTTTGTAACTGAAGCTTTTCAAGTAAAACCTCAATTTTACTTTTTCATTCTGACTGTGTAAGATGCAATCTCTCTTCTCTCCACAGGCTATATAGTTTCCTACTGCTCCTTTCTATAAAGCATAAAGATACAGTTTTATTTTTCAAAAATAATAATAAAATAAAAATATTTAATATTTAGGTCCAGATCTTTAGGTGATTGAAGTTCATAGGTCCAAATGGAGTTGTGCCATTTTGAACTAGCTGTAACTTTTGACCTGAAAGTACTTTGTAGCTGGTGTAGAAACTCCTAATAATTTTGAAAGGTCTCATTACAAATAGGCACAGAAGACTGACTTTGAAATATGAAAATGTGCTGTCATTTTTTTCCCTGTAAGATAGCCTAGTTAACTTCACAGCCCCTTCAGAATCTGGCTAGTGCATTTGTTCTTACTGAAGCTAGAGGGCAAGGTCTTTATGGATTAAATACCCTCTATTGCTTCCCAATTTCAAATGTGCCTTCTGTTAGTATTTGCCATCTTTGCAGGGTTTTCTTTTTAATTTGAATGGGTTCAATTAAATAAAAAGCACATCCTAATAAAACATGTATCAAAACTCTTACTAAGAATTATGCATTTTGTGAAAGCAAGATATTGCAAAGGAAACATCAGCATTATTAAACATACAGCAATCCATTTCAGGACCCAGCATAGCTCCTGTTGGGCATTGTGTGTATATGTTTCTTCCCAAAGCTGTAGAATAACACTTTTTTTTCCCCTCGCCTGAATATATTCTGCTTTCACAGACCTGTGAAAACAAGGTCTTCATAACAGCTCGGTTGCCTGATTCTGGAACTGGATACTAGACATTCAAAATGTGTGCTGCAAGGTGGAAGAACACTATCTGGTGATGACACAAATGCACTACTTAAAACCAAGATGTTTGATGGGTATTTGTGTGTGTTTGCCAAACACATATATGTGCTCTAGAATTCTTACTCAGCAACTAATGCAGGGTGTTATCATGGTATTGCACATGAATTCAGACTGGAACTCTGTCCAGAGGGCCAGGTATCTTTTCCTGTTCTCCCTGAAGCTGCAGTGCCCCAGCACTGGTCAGGGTTTCTTGCAGGTGCTTCCAGATGATTATTTGTCCAGATGAAACGCTTCCCAGAAGTGTACCTGTCCTTGGTGGAGTCTACGCTAAGAGGTCTTTGGGAGTCTTCGAATTTCTCTTATGAAGTCCTGGCACTCCACCATCAGGAGAGCTGACACAGGTGTATAAAGCACAGACTTGGTTTGGAAACATATGGCTGTTCAAGTCTTTGTATATTTGAAAAAACAAACAAACAAAAACAGCTGCAGTACCATAAGAACTTGAGAGTAAATTAAATAACTTTGGAAATAAAATCTGAGTTAAAAACATGAATTCTCCTTGCCCTCAACAGCTTAAAGATGATGTAGTTGTTAGAAGAGCAAATGGGCACAGAATCAGGTGACTTAGAGATTTGAGTTTTTTTCTGTAGGTAGATGACATCAAGAACTTGGCAGACACGGTTGATATTCAGGCTTAGGCAATTCAGACTGTTCAGACTTCAGGCAATTCAGACTGCCAGGAGAACAAAATGATGGCATCCTGGAAAGGAGCAATGCATGGAGCAGTGTAAAATGGTTGTGTAATTGTGTAAGTACTATGGGCAGAATGGGCTATACAGCCCGTGAACCTCTCCTACATCTTGTATCACACAATGCTTCAAGTGTGTTAGTAATAGAAGAAGAAATAATACAATATTGTTTAGTATGTTACATTTGCGATGTACTGTTCCGAGGCTGCGCTTGGAAGATACAAAATATATGTGCAAGGGTAACATGAGAATGCACCAATTCATGATGAGGAGTAAGGAGGATTAAAAGAATGCTCAATTTGCAAGACATCTAGATAACTGGGGCTTCTTGGACTCTGGGAACTGGGTCAAACCAACCTTGCGGTTTGGACTGAGACCAAGGGTTCAGAGAGCATGCGTGAGAAGGAAAGGTTAAAAAGTTCAACTCTGATGAAGACATCTTACTTCATCCCGACGACCACCCGGACGACCACCAGAGAGTGATACGCAAGCGCAGAAGGACTGATAAGATAATTAGCATACGAAGCGAGGCTAGGTGGAGCTAGGAAATGAATATGCATAGATGAGTTGTGAAACCTAATGCATATGTAGTATCTTAGGAGATAAAAGAGAACTAAGAAAACAAATCAGACGAAGTTAGATTTGGGCAGGCATGCCCCTAACTTCCGGCGCCTAATAAAGCACCTTCATATAATCACTTTGTGGATTATGTGTTTTCATGAACGCCAACATTTTGGCGACCCAGATGGGACCTCGTGGGCACTGCTGAGGCGGCTCGCGAACTGATCACGCTCCAGCCGGCACCGAGGAGTTTCTCGGGGAGCCATCGGCCGCGACCGACCCCCGCTGCTCACAACGTACCTCTGAAAGGGTAAGAAAAAGGTGCTTTCTGGTAATCGGTACCGATCTGGTCTGGGAGCCTGCCGGTCAGACGCGGCGAAAGCCACGCACGGTTGGGCTAGGGAATTCCCGTGGTAAGCCTAGGCGCCGTCCGTCAGACAGTCGCGAAAGCGCTGCAGGTTCGGCATCAGTGGTCTGGTTTTGCTGCAGGCTCAGCATCTGGTTCGGTTCGGTAAAAGCTATAGCTGATAATGGAAAAACTTAAAAGTATTCTGGGCGGTAATGCTTCGGGACCGCGATCCTCCCCTTTGGGCTGTTTACTAGCACACTGGAAGGAGGGGTGTTTCGGGCAGGAGTTACGAAAGGGTAAACTGGTTGATTACTGTAATGTTTGGTGGCCACAGTATGAACTAGAAGATCAAGAAAGTTGGCCAGAAAACGGAACCTTACAGTACAATACTATCTTACAATTAATGTTATTTTGTGAGCGAGAGTGCAAGGGGCCCCTCTGTGTGATTGCGTGATTGTGTTGTGAGTGAGACGCAGCATCGCTGCGAAGCGAGTGCGGAGTTCCGATCCGCGGTTCCGTATTCTCCGCGAGGGGAGCGGCCGGAGATGAACGAAGCGCATGACAGACCGAAAAGAAGTGCTGCTTTATCCAAATGTTGATTGGTGGTGCCCAATACACGGGCCCGGCCGTGCATCTTGTAATCCTATTTCGTTCTTAAATGTTTTGAGTGTGACAAGGAGGAAGGTGGGAGCATTATCTAAGTAACAGTTTAAAAGTTTCGGTATATTCGCGGTGGTGTTCGGTCAGTTTCCCAAGTATCGGGGGAAGGGGGCTGACTGATTATCAAAGCGGTAGAATGGAGAGCCACTTCTTTGGTGGTTCGGGCCTGAGCCCTGGGAATTTGGTAAGAAGGGGGAGAGCGAATTTATTTAGGCCTCAATACCTTTTAAACCCCCGTCTTGATGGATACACAGGAGTGATTCCTTGTTTTGTGTAGGCTTACTAACAAAGTGCATGAGAAAAATTAGCATTTGGCTTGAAATTCGGTCTTATTGAAATGTAAATTTTGTGGAAAAGGTGGTATTGTTTGTCTAGAAGATGGAAGGCTGAGTGCTTCAGGTGTTTTTCCGAAGTCCTGTGGATTTACGATTGGAACGGGGGTCATTAATAATCTGAAATAGTGAAGTTTGTATGTGGAGTTTAATCCCAGAGAATTGGGACATTTGAGAAGACTAGGAAAACATAGTAAAAACCTGCAATAAAAAGGTTTGCGTGGAAATTGAAACAAGGGACAGTAATTAATATAAATAAATAAAAGGGAATGGGAAATCAAGGAAATGGGTAATATCCAAAACAAAGACGTTTTAAAGAAAGCCTCCTTGGGTGTATATTGGCACATTGCAAGGATATTGTCGGAAGGGGGAGTGGGGGGGGCGCGGAAAGCGAGAGGATTTCCACTAAGTATTGCAATCAATTGTGGCCACTATATAAACTAAATGGCCGCTTTATGGATCAATCGACTATAACAGTGTCTTGCAATTAATGTTGTTTGTGAGGAGAAGGAAAATAGGATGAAATGTTGTATACTGATATGTTGTTTCAGCATCTTGGAGGGAAAAGGTATGGAATTAAGTTGGTCCCTGACTGAGCCTTTGGTGTTGGCATTAGAAAAGTACAGGCTGGAAGAAGATAAAGGAAGTGTTAAAAGGGTTGTTGAAGGTGTTAAAGGCTGTGTGGCATGTAGTATTTAACAGAGCTGTTTGAAGTTGAATGAGCAGGGGAAGAGGATGTAGGAATGTTAATAGTTCCGTCTCAACCCGAGGCTGAGATCTCTAAATCGTGGTGTGAGCCCTCTGGGGCAGGGGGACCGTGATGGGTCCGGGAGAGAGTTGTCATGGAAACAGAAAAGCAGCTAACTCTTAAAACAACCTGAGTTCCTGTGTGAGCTCAGATTGCCAATGGGACCGCTCAGGGAACTTTCAACCACTGCATTCCCCTGACCGACCCCCCCCCCCCCCCCGAGACCCTTACCACCCCGGAAATTATGTAAATACCAAAATCTGGTTAAATTGGGAATTGAGAATCTGTTCCAACAAGGTCCAAAAGAAAACCCTATGGAATTTTTGAATTTTTGGACCAACTTTGAAATGCAATGGAAAAAAAAAAAAAAAAAAAAAAAAAAGACGAAAATTTGGACCTGGCTTCAGAAAACAAACAGAGGCAATTGGCTAGCCTCTTTCTAGGGCAATCAGCCCCTGATATCAGAAAGAATTTGTCTTAGGCTGCAGGATAAACTTACAACAGTCAGAAATGACGGGGACCTGGGGCATCTACCCTAGCAGGTCCACTAGTTGAAATAAAGCTAGGAAACGAAGAGAGAGGCTTGAATTTTTTGTTGTTGTTGGTTACAGGAGCTTCTTTCTCTGTGTTAATTAGTCTGTAAATGTAATAGAAGCAACATATTCAGTGTTAAATAGTTTAAAAGGACGATTGGGAACTAAGACAACTACAATAATTGGAGCCACAGGGAAGGAGGAGGAACGGCCATTCTTACAACCCCTTGATTTGCGTTTTGGGGGTAAGGAACTAACCCATGAATTCTTGTATGTACCAGAATGCCCGATTCCACTCTTGGGACGGGATCTATTAGCTAAATTAGATGCAACAATAACCTTTGAGGATGGAGAATTAATAATGAAGGTACCTGAGTCCAAAGTAGGACAAATCCTAATGATCAAAGATAAACCCTTTGTTAATATTCCAAGAGAAGTAGAAAATGCAGTTATACCAACAGTATGGGAAACAGATGTACCAGGGAAGTCGAAACTGGCACAACCGGTAAAGGTGGAATTAAAGGAAGGAGCCAAACCTGTTCGAATCAAACAATATCCACTTAAGATAGAAGCTAGGCAGGGGACAGTGAAAATTATTGACAAATTTCTCAAACATCAGATTCTGGAAGAATGTAAATCGGAATACAATACTCCAATTTTTCCAGTAAGGAAGCCGAATGGTGAGTATAGATTGGTACAAGATCTTAGAGCAATAAATGAAATAACAAAGGACATTCACCCAGTAGTGGCTAATCCTTATACATTGTTAACATCTGTGAGAGAGACATATAAATGGTTTACTGTGATAGATTTAAAGGATGCCTTCTTTTGCATACCTCTTGATAAAGATAGTAGAAAATTATTTGCCTTCAAATGGGAAAACATATTGAAGTTTTTGTACCACATATGGTAACAACTGTTTTAGAACAAAAGGGGGGCCACTGGCTATCACCCAGCCGAATGATGAAATATCAGGCAATACTAACTGAACAAGATGACGTAACCTTGAAAACAACTAACCTGTTAAATTCAGCAGTATTTCTAGGAACTGTTCCAGAAGAAGGACCGTTGGAACACAATTGTGTGGAAATAATCGAACATAACCATGCGAGCCGCGAGGATTTGAAGGATGTACCCCTTGAAAGGTATGACTGGAAACTTTTTACTGATGGTAGTAGTTTTGCGGAGAATGGAACACGATATGCAGGGTATGCAGTAACAACCCTGAAGACAGTAATCGAAGCAAAACCTTTACCACCTGAAACATCAGCACAGCGAGCGGAACTGATAGCCCTACCTCGAGCACTGGAACTGAGTAAAGGGAAGATGGTAAATATTTGGACAGATTCAAAGTATGCTTTTGGAGTAGTCCATGTTCATGGAACATTATGGAAAGAAAGAGGGCTGTTGTCCTCACAAGGAGCCAATATAAGATATCAAGAGGAGGTGTTAAATTTGATAAATGCGGTACAAAAACCAAAACAAGTGGCTATTATGCACTGTAAAGCTCATCAAGGAGGAACCTTGAAAATATCAGAAGGGAATCGGCTGGCAGATCGAGCAGCTCGACAAATTGCTCGGGAGGTGTGGAATGTAATGGCTTTGGTACCACTCAAGGTAGGCCCCACTTGTCTTAATCTTCCCAAGGAACCAAGATATTCACCAGAGGATGAGAAATTAGCAAATCTCCTAAAGGCCCGAAAGAACTCTGATGGACGGTATGTAACTGCTATGGGCCAGGTAGTAATACCCCCCTTGGTGATGCGAGAAATACTTCAGACAAGACATAATGAGTGTCACTGGGGTGCAGAGGCAATGGTAACATTTTAAAACGTAGCATTATCTCTACACATATGTTAACAATGGCAAAATCAGTAATGTCAAAGTGTGAGATTTGTCTGAAAAATAATCCAGTAGCAAGAAAACATGCTGAAATGGGAAGAGTTAGAGTAGGAATAGAACCAGGAGATTACTGGCAAGTTGATTTTGTAGAGTTACCTAGGACTAGGGGATATAGGTATTTGTTAGTAGGGGTTGACACCTTTTTCAGATGGCCAGAAGCCCTTCCCTGTCGCACCAATCAAGCTAAAGAGACAGTAAAATGGTTATATAGTGGAAAACCATTCCGAGGTTTGGGGTACCATTAGGAATATCCTCGGATAGGGGACCCCACTTTGTTGCATCTGTGGTTAAAGACGTAAGTCGGCTATTAGGAATTTCTTGGAATTTACATACTGCATGGAGACCCCAATCTAGTGGACAGGTAGAAAGGATGAACCAAACTCTAAAGGGACAGATCAGTAAAATCTGCCAGGAAGCCAAAATACAATGGCCACAAGCTTTCCCTATAGCTTTACTGAGAATAAGGATAAAGCCAAGGAGTGGAATGTCAGTAAGCCCATATGAGATTACATATGGAAAGCCTTATGAATCCCCAGAACCAAATCCTAATATGCATATAACAGGGAACCAGGATGTTTATAATTATGTATTGTCTCTTGGTAAAACTTTAGCTCAACTTCGAAGTGTTCTGGTGTGGAACCGACCGTTGGCACTGGAAAATCCTGTCCACGACATTCAGCCAGGTGACCAAGTGTACATTAAAAACTGGAATGAAGAACCCCTGAGAGAACAGTGGGCCGGACCTTATCAAGTATTATTGACTACTTTTACAGCTGTAAAGGTAGAAGGGGTGGATGCTTGGATTCATTATACTCGGGTGAAAAAGGTTCCTGAATTTTGGTCAGTGCGAGCAATCGGAGATATAAAACTACAGATGAAGCGCGTATAACCATACAATGTTGGGGTTCTTGACAACAGTAACGATAACAGTAATTGTTTTGTGTAAATACCTTGTAATTGGGTTCCTAGAAATACCAGAAAAATATAAGAAAGAGGAAATATTCAGAGGAGAAAATGTTACTTTGGAATGTGGAATGCACAACGATAAACCAATAACAATTAGCTCTCTACAGGTGGTCTGGGAAAAAAATAAATGACTCCGGACAGAGCCAGGAAATATACGTAGACACAACCAGGGACAATACAGGATTGAAGGCTGGATGGGAGGGGAAGGCGTACGTAAGTATAACCATAGAATTGGGCCAACAACTGAGAGGAGCTACCACCTTAACCCTGTTTAGTGTTACTAAAGTCAACAAAGGAAATTACCGGTGCGTGGTAACACATGAAAATAGCACAGATTACGGGATAAGAGAAATATTGGTATATCCGAAATTGGATAAAGGAATATTGGTAGCCCACCAAAAAGGATCTAGAAGAAAAAGAGAGGGCCAGGTACCATGGACACAAGTGGTACAGATCCCACACAGGCAACCATCAGAGAATTTACTGGTAGGATTGATTAAAGATTTTGCCATAATGAAAGGAACTGATAGAATTACTGCTTGTTTGCCCATTCCAAAAGCAACAGGGGACCCGCTTGAGTGGGGTATAACCACCTGCCACTGCCCCAAGTAAAAGGAAATGAAACAATTCAATGTAAAGAAGTGAAAGTTCTAGAGAGGATAAATGTTACACAATACTATAGGAAACTGAGCCCCCCAACATCAAGGTCTGAATGTGAAAAGAAGAACTACCATTTCATAATGATAGGCAGATTTAAGAATGTGGGACAGTGTTATTACGACGAACTACGTGTAGTAGAAGGAGTTAGAGAAAAGATTGTTTGGGAATGTCAAGAGAAAAATGAGCCAAAAGGAATGAAAGGGTGGGATAGTGATTGGACAGTAAGTTTATTGCAGAAATTCCAGTATGGAGGGAATACATCATGGTGTATTAAATGGCAGGGAAAGCAGAATGGAACTGATCAGTTTTATACAGTAAGCCGGGTTGACAGTAGTGGTAGACAAGAGTCAACAAAGGTAGCTTGGTGGACTTGTGAGAAGAAATATACTTGCGACAGTAATAATGAAGATATCGAGCACTTACTTCCGGTATTGATAGCTCTTAGGGCAGGATATGCTTGCCGAGGAATTAAGTACAATTCGGAAAGAAATAGCCAGGCTAGTCAAGTCGCAGTGGATTGTAGCTATAGTACCATACAAAGTCTAGGACAATTTGTATGGGCAGCCAGTAATGGAACTTGGACTACACACCCACTGATAGATGGGGAAGTAAAAGAAATAACTCTAGGACTCCCACCCCACACTGCGTCCAATATGGAAAAAGTCTCCTTTTAAGGGAAAGTTGGAAACCCTACAAATTAGTAGGGCAAAAAGAAGTTTAGAAGAAGGGGAAGATGAAGATACATGGCATGAACCCTCGGATGGAGTAAAATTCAGTTGGGCATTAGAATCTCTATTTGCACAGGTAGCTACTTATCGAAATAGGGAAATGATTTATAAACTTACAGGACAAGTGAGTAGGCTTGCGAGAGCCACAAAAGAAGGCTTTAGAGACCTTAATATCCAACTACAATCTACAACTAAAATGGTGCTACAAAATCGATTGGCATTAGATACACTGTTATTAAAGGAACATGGAGTATGTGGATTTCTAAAAGATCGTATTGATCATTGCTGCATCCACATTCCAAATGTGACTATTGATGTAGAACATGACATAGAACAACTGGCTCGAGTGGAACAAGATGCAGAACAGGAAGAGAAAGATATGACAACAAGCTGGTTGGATAAAATTTTTAGTGGATGGAATATTAGTAATTGGGTTAAGTCCTTACTGGAGACAATAATTATATTGGTGATTGTAGGGGTACTAATTTGGTTAACATTTATAATGCTGAAAAGTCTGATTCTAAGGAAGACAACCTGGAACCGGACAGTGATGCAAACTATTGCTCGGCAAATGGAACCACATCCTCAATATCCTCCACCGGCATCTAACAACTTTGGATTTCAGAGAAAGAATCTGAGGAACCCAGGAGGTGAAATGGAATGAAAACCGAATAGACAAGATCAGTTTCAGATCAAGTGAACCCAACCAGAAGAGCGAATGTAACATAAAGCAGAAGTGGTGGACTTATGAAATGTTGTGACAATCCTAATCTTTGTAATTTCCTTGATTCTTAATGATGTAATTTTCCGTGGTTATATTATTGGTGAGCACTGAGTGTAAAATATTTTAGTTAGTTAGTGAAAGCATTTGCCCTCCTCGAAAGGAGTGAAATGCTTTCAAAGGGGGGAAATGTTAGTAATAGAAGAAGAAATAATACAATATTGTTTAGTATGTTACATTTGCGATGTACTGTTCCGAGGCTGCGCTTGGAAGATACAAAATATATGTGCAAGGGTAACATGAGAATGCACCAATTCATGATGAGGAGTAAGGAGGATTAAAAGAATGCTCAATTTGCAAGACATCTAGATAACTGGGGCTTCTTGGACTCTGGGAACTGGGTCAAACCAACCTTGCGGTTTGGACTGAGACCAAGGGTTCAGAGAGCATGCGTGAGAAGGAAAGGTTAAAAAGTTCAACTCTGATGAAGACATCTTACTTCATCCCGACGACCACCCGGACGACCACCAGAGAGTGATACGCAAGCGCAGAAGGACTGATAAGATAATTAGCATACGAAGCGAGGCTAGGTGGAGCTAGGAAATGAATATGCATAGATGAGTTGTGAAACCTAATGCATATGTAGTATCTTAGGAGATAAAAGAGAACTAAGAAAACAAATCAGACGAAGTTAGATTTGGGCAGGCATGCCCCTAACTTCCGGCGCCTAATAAAGCACCTTCATATAATCACTTTGTGGATTATGTGTTTTCATGAACGCCAACATGTGTGGCAAAAAAGGTTCAGTGCCTACAGCTCCTCCTCTCTCTTGATTTACCATATTCCTCTTTATTTTATCCAGATGGTTAAGAGTTATTTTAACTTCTGAATCATGTAGTAATTCATATTGCATCAATTTTTTTATGAACAGAATAGGAATTCCTCTAGTCTCTGAGCTTTCTCTCCCAGCTAAAAGGTAACTGGATGCATTACTCTAAGAGCTCTTTGAATGGGATGTGCTTCTCTGCTCTCCAGGCTGATTCTTCAGGTTGTAAGTCTTAGTTACAACTAGTGCCAGCTGTAAAATCAAATTTAATTTAATGAAAATGAGAAATACATATTAGAAATGTATGCTTGGTTTCTTTTATGTGTATGGAAAAAATGTTAGCCACTGCCAAGTAATTAGGATGCTTGTGTGGCTGCTAGCAGATCCTCCCTTGGTGCTTTGTCGGAAAATGGGAAAAACAAAAGTCTCACTCAAGCTTTGTACTGGCAGCTTGAATGCTCAAGCCACTGAGCTGTGAAGCACATTGTTTTCCTTTCTGTAAATGAATAGAAACCATAAAATTTATATGATAGATTTCATTTAATGGAGCTTTCTCAGTTTTGCTGAACAGATAAAGATAATATTCTTCTCTTTCTGCTTGGGACAGGATGCCTGCATTCCAGCCCAGAAAGTCCTAGACAGAAATCTGGGAGTAATACACAAGGACAGGTTAACTTCAAATGAGAAGAGATGGGTTTTCATGGGCACAGCTGTCTCCCTGGTGTGGGGCAGTTCTGAGCAGTAAACAACATCTTGATTTCACTGTCCATGAATGTTACATGCGCAGCCATTTGCCTGGACTGCAGGCAGGACAATTAGAAACACTCCTACTGTGCTGCATGGATTGCTACCTCTAAGAAATCTGTGGCGATGACCTAATTTCTCCAATATCTTTCCTTTCTTCCACCCAAACTCAAATTACAGGGTAAAAACAGGGCATGCAGCCCCACAGATCTGAAGAAAAAAAAAGTTTCTTAGCGGAAATATTGCTGAAAGTAGTATTTTCACAAAGAAGCTCTAATTTTATCTAGGTGGAGTTTAACAGTCAAAACTTTAGTAAAGTGTTCTCAGCTGAATCTCTTTGTAAATGTGATGCCTGTTACATGCCTATAAAACTGCACACAGCATTTCATACTGCACCATGACTTACCCGTGTAAGGTTTGATAAACTGAAGTAATTTTGATCCCTCTCAAAGAATAGATATTTTATGTGCTATTCCAATTATGGCAATTATTTTTTTTTAGCTTCACACTGTATTCAAACTGTTTGCTTTTATTTTTAAATTAATATGAAATCACTGATGGTAGTTTTATGCTAGAATGATTCTTATACCAGCTCCTGTCAAGGAGGAGATGAGTTTCAAGAACCATGTTTCTTTAATGTCTATCAGTTTGCTCTGGTAGGAATTCTATTTCTTAAAATACCTATGTTTATTGTATTATACAATGACTAGGCTTGCTAGACTGACTAATATCAGGGAAAGAGATGAAAGGTTTCACATCCCGGTTTCTGCACTTGTACTTGTTATTAAATCAGCATGATACTGATACTTTTGATATTCAATAATATCTGCATCTTTTTATTAGTCAAAAAATATACAACTTCTTAAGAATATAATTTATATGACAGTTATTGTTCCCCCTTTTTAAGCTTGTGACAAACTTCCCACTTCCCATTTCTAGTGAAAGTTATCCGTAATCGCAAAGGTACCTGATTACAGCGCTAAAAGATTTTTTTGGCCAAAGCATGTTTCATCTCAGTGGTGCCAATGTTTATATGGGAGAATGTGAAAGTACAAAACAAATTTTGAAGATATTGATTTCACTTATTAAGCAGTTACATACAATTTTATACAACCAAAGTGTACAAAAAAGAACATTCTTAAAATGGGAGAATTTGTTGATAATTTCAGTCTATTTTCTCTCTGATTTTTCTGTTAGTTCACAAATATAGGCTCTCATGGGTCTTAATGCATCTTTATTAATGTTTGGTTAAATAAGGAGCCCATAAACACAGAAGACTGTGTCTAGGCCAGGTAATATTCCCCACAGACAAGGAATCTGTTGAATAGCTGAGTTCTTGTTCTGCTTTATCTACACATTTCACTTGGAGCTGATTCTTGAGTGTCTCTCACAAGTTTGGTGAGAATAAGATGTTTTATCTCCCGCCTCAACAGCATGTCTTGATGCTCTGTGTTGTGCTCACCCTTGCTAAAGTCACCATTTAAACTCATCAGTAAGAAGTTTATTGTTCTGGAGATGAGAAGTCAATTTCTGAATTTGAGTGAAGTTTCCTTGCTTTGAATATAGTGTCTACAAAGAGTTGCTGACCCTATGCTCTTTATCAGGGAGCTTTTAAGAGTCGGTAGAAATATTTGGTGTTCAGAAACTGCTGTCCTTATGGGTAAAATTAATGTAGCTAAATGAAGATGTCAACATCTGAGATGATCATACCACATTTTTTTACGGTCAAAAGATGGAAAATTGTGCCTTCAGAGCATCTCTTGCTAAAAGGAACATCTGACTCAGGTTGCGTGATTCTCACCCTGGAAAGATCTGTTTCTCTCCAGTGGATAAAAAGATGATATTTGCAGGTGTCTAGACTGATCTACAAGTAAAAATAATATTGTAGAGTTTATTTGCTGCAGTGAACATTTCAAGCATTGCAGATAATGCAAAAAGCTTTGGTTCAATAGAAAACATTTCTGAAAACCAAAGTAATTGTGTGTTGATTAAAGGAGCAGCAAAGAATAACACTAACAGGAACTTTATAAATGTTGAGTGGCAAGTACTAAAACATTTAGTTCTTTAAGGCAAGATCTGGCACATGATTCATGGTGTATGTGGGGTATTGATGCTTATCTTTCAATGAAAATTGAGAATTATAAGGAATGCAGAATTAGGCTGTCTGGTAACATAGGTACTGGGTGAAGTGTAGAAGAATTTAGAAGACTGAGTCTCCAGATGCAGAAATAGGTTTGGAGCACAGGTAGTAAACACACAGAAAGAGAAAATATCATGTTAACTTCTTGATTTTTGTCATGGTCTTTAGCTATCTCTGTTTTCCTAAGATCCAGAACAGTGTTTGCCCCATTTTTAAATTTATTCTTAAAATAAAAGCAATATTCAAGTCTTTGGACTCTGTTTTATAGGGCTTAATTTATCAAGGTTTAATAAAGACCAGAAATGATAGAGGAGTGCTATGGAAGTAAAACTTTATTACCACTTTTGGTTAACTACCTATAACAGCATCTGGCCTTGATATCCTCTTAGATATAGGAAGAATAAATTCTGGTGTTTGAAGCCCTGCTGTGGGAAGGTCACACTCCCCTCCAGATGTTGCATAAAGTTCCTCTTTCAGTTGACTTATAGATGGGAAGTGGCATCTCCTTGTAACTCCTCAGTTTGAAATGGTACTCTTTGAGTCTGAGGGGAGGGTTTCATGGTAAAAGTCTGGTGAATCTCTGAGAAATAATTCTTAGACTAAGAATGCTCTTTGTTTCCCTATTTTAGTTCTTTGCAAAGTAGTCAATGCTTTATTGTTGCTCTCTTAATAAGTGACACATTTTTTTCTCATTTCTCTTTCCTTAAGGAGTTGATTTTGTTAAACACTGCAGTGTTTTGTCTGAGTTGCCTCTATCTCCATAGCAGTGTAGGTTTCCATAAGAATGGACAAATACTCGCTTACCATGAAAGGTCTGTAAAGCCCAGCACCATTTCCGTGCTTTGAACAAAGGTTATTTATTTATTTATTAGGAGGAGGAGATGGGGGGGAGGTGAAGCGCATGGGGGTTGTTTTCCCTGTTATAACAATTCTCTTGGTTGCACTGCAATTTTGAACTGCACATAGAAGTTTGGCTAGGAATTATTTCTTGGTATTTAAGGAATCCTTGGCTTTTGTGTAGGTAAATTCTTGCTTACTGGGAACTAAGGATAATCAGAAATGCAGTCTGAACAAGTAAACTAACATATTCGTCATCTGATGGATAGACTTCTATGACCAGATTGTGTAACACTAGGTACAGAAGGCAAATCAGTCAGATTGGGTTCACTAGACGTGGAGCAGAGAGAGAACCAAGATTTCCAAAGAACCTTGTATATCTTAGGAAATTGAGATATGCAAAAAATACACTAATAAATATTAGCAAGACAAAGAAGGTGATCTTTTCCTTCTACTCAGCACTGGAGAAGCAACAACTGGCACATGGTGTCCAGTGCCAGGCTTCCCAGTACAAGAGAGACATGGACATACTGGATAGAGCCAAGTGAAGGACCACAAAGATGACAAAGGGACTGGAGCACATCTGCTATGAGGAGAGGCTGAGAGAGCTGGGACTGTTTGGCCTGGAGAAGAGGAGGATCGGGAGGGATCTCATGATTGTCTATAAATACTTGCAGAGAAGATGGAGCCAGTCTATTTTCAGTGGCGCCCTGTGCCAAGACAAGAGGCACAAAATGAGAGGTTTCCTCCGAACATCAGGAACCACTTTTTGACTGCAAGGGTAAATATTCCTGAAGATATTCAAAAGCAGTCTGGATGTGGGCCTGGGCCACTGCCTCTGTGTGGCCATGTTTGAGCAGAGGGGTTGGACCAGACAACCTCCAGAGATCCCTTCCAACCTCAACCATCCTGTGATTTTGTTGAAGTAGGAGGTAGTGTGCAAAATCTGGACAGAAGCAACCATACTTGCTTGCAGCTGGGCAAGAAAGAAGAGGTGAGTCCAGGATAAGAGTAGTTTTAAATGTTTGAAAGTATTATCTGTTACTGATCTGGTCCCAAATCTATGAGGAAAAAGGAGAAGAAACAGGGATTGAACTCTTCATCTGCAGTCAAGAAAGCCTTGTCTACTTAGAAGTTGGATGACTAGATATTTCTGAATAGAGTCCTAATAAAATAAACCTCAATTTTATTCATGGTTGCAAAGCAATTACAATTGATTGTTAGCAGACTAGTGGCTTTTCTAGCTCATTGCTCTTTTTTCTAATTACAAAGATAATGACTTTTGTTCAAATCAGCCAGGAAAATTAACAAATCGGTCTTCTAGTGACAGACATCACTAAAGACAGAGTTTGTTTTCACCACGAGTGAGATTATGCAGTTTGCTGGGGTTGTTTTGAAAAATATTTTCCTGGCAAGAAATGCTGTGTTTTTCCTGTAAGTGCAATATTTTGTAGAAACGCAGAAATTATGACAAAATATCTTTCTGAACAACAAAAGAGTGTAATAATACTGAAGTGGGTTCTTAACTTCTCTAGAATGTAACGCTTTGCTTTCACATTTCAAGACAGCATTTCATTTCAAATTGTACATTTCAATTTGTCTGACCAAAGGATTTTTGCAGACCAACACTATTTTTATGAAATGGAAAACCTGGTTCCTCCCTAGCTACAAAGCTTTTTGTTGGAAAGTCTGTTTTTTGATATGATGATGAATAAAGCTTGGCCCATAATTCTTTAAAGTGAATTGGGTTGTAATGGTTAGATCTAAGGCTCAGCTGAGTTGGGATCATTTGTTAGGCTGGGCAGCTTCAGCGTATAAAATTTGTTTAGTGCTTTAAATTTCATAATTCACCAAAACAAATATGTTAACCTTGCTCAGAGTAATATTTGACTCCTTTTTATAAGGTTCCAATTACTTCAGAAACCTAAAAACTGCAGCTTGGAATATAGAATTGTAGAATACCCTGAGTTGGAAGGGACCACTTGCTTTTGTCAGTGTGTTTAGGATACATACAATTATTCTGCAGTCCCCTTGTATGGGACTAGCCTTATGAGCTAAGTAATAGATAGACTTCGGATTTCCCTGAGAGCACACTGGTACATGCAGAGTTTTATTCTGCTCGTTTTGGTCTCTAGGGTCCTAAATCTTCAGTCTTCTGCCTTCACCACCCCCCACCCTCTGTTCCACATCTGTTGATGACACAATGTCTCTCCTTTATAGTCTCACTGGGTGCTATGTCAAAAATGAAGCTGAAGTGCTAGTTACCTATGTATTTCTTTTACTGGTATATGCTGGGCCACAATGTGACCTATGATACACTAATTCTGTAAAGGCACTGGAAGTCCAAAGGCTTCAGTGCACGTGCAATCTTCAGAACACTGGCTCCTGTCTTCAAGTAGACCCCACAGACTTGTACTGCTATGCAAATATCTAGACGGTGATCATGTATTCTGACCTCAAGCTCATTGTACAATGTCTTTAGCAGTTCAACAGAATAGACTACTGCAGATGACTGCTACTAATGTTCTAAGTGTTGTACGTGTTGTCCTGACTCTTCAGGATTGGAGCAAGTATTTCACAGTGCCTCATCTTCAAGGTCTGTGAGCAGTACTGGTCTTGAAGGTCTTAGTTCTACTTGTTTTTCTTTTTTTTTGCTTTAGGTCATACCTGAACTTGCCTAGCACATTTGATTAAGGAGGTGGCAAGGCTGTAAGCCCTCTGTCAGCCCTGCCTGATGAGGAATGCATACCCTTTTTTCAGTGGGAGACAGCTAGTCACACGGATGTGGATCGCATAAGGGCCATGGCTATATGTAGATTCTGCCGTTGACATTAAGACTGATACCGAGCCATGTGGTTTGCAGACTATGTCAAATCTGTGCATCCTTTTTGGTTTCTAAAAGAACTGCTGTGATAGCAAGAGCCTTATTGTGATTGATGAGGGACAGAGAAAACAGTGCCGGATGTGCTGCCTGCACTGTCCTACTGTCATATTTAGTCCTTACAAATGTCTCATATTGAATCTTTAGGGCTAAGAGGAATGCATTGGGTGCATGCCGCAGCAGACTTGCAAGCACACGATCCTGGGGAGAGCAAGGGCTCTATCTACCCTATACTGAGTGCCGCAGTGACTCAGACAAAATACAGAAATAGGAAAGAGTTGGAGGAAAGTGCTGTTGCTGAAGGATGGGAATAAAGCGAGAAATTCAAAAGGGTCTCTGTAATGTGCCAGTCCTGTTGACAGTGGGGGCTATTCCCTTGAAAAGGCAACGCTCTGGAAGTGGGCTGCAGTTTCATGTGTGTGAAAGAGGTGGGTGTGTATTTTAAATTTGCATCTTATTTTTAATTATTTTCTTTGAAATTTCTTTCTGGTTAATTTTTGTTTGATAGAATAATCTGGTTTTCTTTTAAGTTTTCTTGTTGGTTAATTCAGTTTTTCTTGACAAATCTAGAGTTCCTCAGGTTTCATGGAAATAAATAATCTAAAAGACAGACACGTGAAACCAGAGAAAGGTACTTAAACCTCTGGATATACAACTTGATTCCCAGCTTGGGGTCTGGTATTGTCATTTGTTAAGAGAGCCCTTGCTGTAAATGTTAAACAACATCCCTTTGAAGAGGAATTCCAAAGTTCTTGATTGTTCTGCAAAGGTTCAGTCATGCTTTACTGCCTCTTCTCAACTATTTCAAAATAGCAGATTTTCAAATATTTATTTTTAATGTAAGAAATATTCTGCAAGACCTTTTGTTTGGAAGTGGCCCCAGATTTAGAGGATCCATGGGACACTTCCAGCTGGTTTACAGATACTTGTTTTCTTCTCTCAAAAGTCACTTAGCCAATAGTCAAGCAGACAGAAAACACTGTTATTTTGAGAATGCTTGAATGAATGTGCATGACTTTGTGGGCTTGAACCAATTTAGTATATTTCAAATGTAGATAGGAACTGGACTTCTTCAGCTGTGCCAAAAAAAAAATTGGTCGAGTTTCTTGCATTTCCACTGGTTATGTTTAGCTGACTGAGGGGAGAGCTGATCATTCTGTTGAACTTGCACTGCTGAAAGTTAGGGGAAAAAAACAACCACATCTTTAAATAATTAAGCTGTGTACATTTGATAGGGGATAGCTGGTAAAAACATGGAACACTGCTGTAACATTCACAGAAAATACACATTTTTGCTCCAAGTTCTGTATCAAACTAACTTGTTTATTCCTTAGTGAACCGTATTAGACTTATATACGCCCTTTTTCTTGTAATTTGAGTTTTTTGTATTGTTTTGTGTTGCTTACAATAAAAATCTGTAGCATCAAGGGATGACAAATGTGTATTCAACTTATTAGTAGACGCTTTCCAAATATTGAATGGAGTTAATTTTTACTGTGCAGGTTTCATACTGAGCAAAGAGGAGTTAATTCCTTTGCTGAGGTCAGATCTATCCCTCTGGGTTGACTATTGCCAAATCACAGTTTTGGTTGGTCAGACTCTTGCTACAACGTTGCATATCAACCTTACTCTCCATAAATTAGGTGCTTTTTTTGAAGAAAGGACACTTTAGTATGCCTTTTTGAAACCATTCAGAAGACTCAAGTGAAAATAGATTTAGTCCTGTGATAATTTTCATAATGCTGGAAATAGTAGTAGTGAGTGTAGTGTATGAAGAAATAGGGCATTGAGATAATTCCAGAAAGGTAGAATGAAATTTGGAATGGGTTAGTGACTTGTAATTTTGGGGATGGGAGTTGCATGATTAAACTATAAAGGTTGTGCGTATGTTGAAAAAGATAACTGTTCTCTATTACTGCTGTTATTTCTATGTGAAGTGCTGAAATAAAATTACATGTGATACATGGGGATTAATGAACAAGGAAAGCAAAATAAACACTTTTATTTTGTGGCAAAATGCCCCATTCGTTGTTTTTCTTCATCATCTTCCTTTTAGTTTTTTTCTTAGGCTAGACTTCAAGGAACACTAAGCCAACATAATCTGGTATTGCTACTGCAAGAGGCAATTTCATCTTTCTTCTGTTCCCCAGTGCCTTCTTTCCCTTGCTTGTGCCAGCCTTACCTGGCAGCACAGGGGCTTGTACAAGAGCAAGGGAGGGAGAGCAGAGCAGAGACAAAATGAGGAGCTTGGGTGGGAAAACCTTTTGCCTGTGGAAGTGTTGATGCCAATGACTTCACATGATAGTGGACTTATCTCATGGTTTCACCTCCTTACTGCTAATTTTCTTCTTTTTTTTTTAACGTATCTGAGAAGGATGGATAGAAAGAGAAAATGGGGTAAAGGAGAGAGGAGTAGAAAAGGAACAATAGAAGGGGATTCCCTTGTAGGGAAGACCATTAGGACTTGCCTGGGTATGGGATAGTTCAGGAGAAACCCTCAAATGAGTATTAATAGCAGTGGGGACTAAAGGTGATACACAGTGCGCCTAGGAGCTTTGCTGGCTTGGGGAGTATGGAGTCATCTACATGAGGAGGTGCTTTCAGAGTAGAAAACTAATTTGAGACCCATGCAAAAGAAATAACAGAGTGCTCTGGAGGCGATAACAGAATGAAGACCAAAAAGTCCCCATTCCTGGTCCAGCTCTGAAGAGAGTGAATGAGGATATAGTAATGATGCCTCAGTGAAGTCTACTGGGCACTTTTTGACAAAATATGAGTCCTTTCAATGAATTCGACTATTCAGCTGAAAACTTTTGTAGAGCTAGATCACCTCTTTCCACAAGAGTACAATTTTGCTAGCAAAACAAAACATGCTCATGTTTCCTACAGGGCAGCTGCACATCGTGAAAGATTTCAGATCAGGCACTATAATTTCAGTGTTCCGCATTTCACAAACAAACCTGTTTTACTGATTTACTGAAACACTTAGTTTTGACTCAACTAATTCTTAACCATTTAAATACAGAGAGGCAAGGCAGTGTACCTTAGTGCTCATGACTTTTGGCTGGGGATGTGGGATGCCATCATTCAAGTTCTAGCTCAAAAAGTGTGTGCTTGTAGGATGAGCAGCTTGAATTTTTTTTTGTACTGCGGTGGAGTGAACAGCACTTTCTCCTGCTGCATGGTGCTGGGAGCCTCCCCGCTGTGTAAAATCTCTGGTTTGAATCAGGTAAAACAAAGGTTGATGTGGCTATCTCCTGCCTCCTAGATGAGGGTCCTCCTAAGATCACAAAAGCTTTAGTGGCATGAAATTTGCAGTTTTCTCCAACTCTCTAGTGTCAAAGCCCTGACAACTTCTATGACTTTTACTGAATAGCAGAAACTTTCCATTTTGCAGACCTTTAATCTTTTGTGTGAAGTCTGTCTCTTCTGGGGTCAAAGTGCTGTTCGGCACATTTACCTGCTTTTTCAGCTTCTAAAAAGAATAGGGTAAATTCTTATTTGATTACTTTCTTTCAAGATGCACAAATATTCTGTGTATGTTCCATAATGTATCTTCTCCAATTAAACTTTTCTGATGCTTTTGAAAAAGATCAGGGAAGAATGCTCTTAATGTATTTAAGTGACATAATAGAGTCTGCATTTACTTAAGTACTAGTTTTTATGAAATTAATCTATATCAGAAACGCTCTTTGGTATCATTACTAAACAAGTTACCACAGAAATTGTAGCCTCTGTAAAATCAGGAAGCATTTTAACCTTGGTGGTTATTTGATATGGCTCAAAGACTTTATTGGTATGTTACATTTTTTATTGTACTTTGCACTAAAATTATCATCCGCTTTTGAGTTTTTTGTGGAATTTTTCAACTTAATCTCTAAAATTCTGGAGTCTATTAAACTTTGCTCTTTCTCTAACTGAAAAGAAACTTTTTTTTTATTTACTTGTTTTTTAGCACTTTGGAAATCAGCATTGATTAATGGATAATCATTGTTGACAGTTTCATAAAATCACAGATTGCTCAAAGCCCCAGCCAATCTGGACTTGAACACCTCCGGGGATGGGGCATCCACAACTTCTCTGGGCAACCTGTTCCAGCACCTCACCGCCCTCAGAGTAAAGAATTTCCCCCTTACATCTAATCTAACCTTGCCCTCTTTTAGTTTAAAGCCCCTTTAGTTTAAAGTTTAGTTGAAAGTAACTTTAGTTTAAAGTTACCCCTTGTCACATCACTGCACTCCCTGAGAAAGAGTTTGTAAAGCAGTGATTGAGAAAGGCCTAACTGAAGAGGTTATACAAGAGTAGTGCCTGTGAATTACCGTATGAAAAGAATGTATTTGGTTTGTTAATCCTTATGCAAAAAGCATTTAAGATGCACTGAACAGTGAGGACCAAGGTATTGTGTAAACTCATGCCCAATAAGGGGCGGGGGAATCACTTTCTAATGGGATGTCTTTGTGTCATCCTGTTCCTGATTTGGAGGAGAAATACTGAAATGGCTCATTCACTGCATGTCTCATTAATTTTTTTCAATATTGTATATGATTGTTAGCTGATTAGACTGTTGTTGATTATTTTTTTTGAGAGGACAAACATGCAGTGCTTGCAGAGAGCTAGGACTTAACGTTCCCTAGCAGGGTTCTGACATGCTTAGTTAAAATAAATAATAATAATAATAAAAAAAAAACACTTCTGGGTTGAGTAGATGGGGGTCCACAGCTTCATCAAAAAATCCTGCAAATCAGTGAGTGAACTTTCTGATTGTCTCTGTTGGTGCCTGCCTTCCCCAGTTCTTTAGAGTTTTTACCTTTTTTCCAATTCTCTTCCCCATCCCATTGGGAGTGGGGGGGATACTGAGCAAGCAGCTGTGTGGTGCCAAGCTGGCTGCCAGGTTAAACCACAACAAACATCTGTTTCAATTTTAAAATTTATTAATAATGAGGTCAACTGAATCCTTCTCTTCTCCTGGTTCAACAAGTCCAGGTCCCTCAGTGTCCCCTTACAGACCAGGTGCAGCAGTGCCCTGAGCATCTTTGGCCCTCTGCTGAACTCCAGTTTTTCCATGTCTGTCTTGTACTGGGAAGCCCAAAAATGGGTGTGGTGTTCTGCATGTGGTCCAATGAGTGCTGATATGGCTGAGGATAGAAGGGACTATTGAAAGGGGATAACAGATTCGCTTGGTCTCCTGGCTATTCTCCTTGTTCCTACAGCCCAGGCCATCCTTCATCTTTGCTGTTAGGGTACATTGCTCATGTTCTTCTTACTGTCTGCCAGCATCTCTGGGTCTCTTCCAGCCATGCTGTTTCCCAGCCAGTCAGTGCCCAGCCTGTATTGCTGCAAGGAACTTCTCCTTCCCAAGTGCAGCACTTTGTGAACTTTGTCAAGGGCAAATGCAAAATTCTTGCTGGCCCACTTCTCCAACCTGTCTAGGTCTCTTGGGATGGCAGCTGTGCTCTTGAGTGTATTGTCGCCTACAGCAAATGCTCTGTTGCTTCCTCCATGTCAAAGATAAAGGCAGTAAATAGGACATGTCCCAGAAGAGGCTCCTGCAGTACTCTGCTTGTTACTGGCCTTCAGCTAGAGCACAACCCATTAAGCCCTATCCTCTGAGCCCTTCGTTCCAGCAGCTTTTTAATTCTTCGTCTGCCCAGCTATGCAAACTGCAATGTCTTGACTTGTACACCAGGATGTCGTCCTAGTAGTCCCTGCTCTCCCCTCATTCACTAAAGTCAACCTCCTGTTTTTATGTAACAAATCTGTGAGTCTCTATTAATAATTTCACTGTGACTATCAGAAATAAATCTAACAAAGCCAGTAAGCATTAAGTAGGCCTTAATATTACTCTGACCGTGCTATCATCAGGTAAAAACAAGAGTGCGTAGCCAGGGATGACAACCCTTTCTGCTGTGGTAGACTTTGGTGGTTTAAAGGCATCAACAGTGATGCATATGCTACCTGCTTTTGCTAGAAATACTGAATTTTGCAGCTTTTCCCTCTGTTGTAAGATATAGGGTAGAAGACCACTGACCAGCAGTCAAATTTGTCTCTAGACTCCAGGCAGTGTTCAGCCAGATGGAGTGTTACTAACAAAGTTAGATCTTGGACTAACTTGCTAGTGTAACCTCCTATGCAGGGGGAACAAGAAGCTAATAAATTCTTGTTGTAGCTTAAGATTATTTGTTCAGTAAGCAGCTTTTCAGACACTAAATCTTTTTTTTTTTTTACATAGGAAAAAAAATAAAAAACTCAAGACAGAAGCATGCCAGAACTATTGGCCAGGGAGGTTTTCAGCACAGACCTGAGCAAGATGCTGCAAGACGCAGACTGCACCAGATTAATTCAAAGAAGCAAAGATTAAGGGTTTGGGGTGGGTTGGTGCAACAACAACAACAAAAAAACCCACACAAAACCCAACACCACACAAGCACAAATGAAAGCAAACTCCAAACTAACTGAATGACCCTAACTGATCTTATGTTTCTGTACCTGTTTTGCACAGGAGTCCTCTCTGTAGGTGTAGCTTGTTGAAAGTGGTTTAGGAAGATGATCAAAATATATTTTCTGGTCGTAGTTATGATGATTATGAAATTTAATTTACACTCATATTGGCCTGGTCTTCTGCCTTTGAAGTCACTGAGGTTTATAACACTGGTATCAAGAGGACCAACCTGTACCAAAGACTGTCAGAGGAAATAAGAGAAATAACGTCTCTCACTCAGTCCCACACAGTTGATGTGCAGAGCCCTGCGCTTAGAGCAGCATGTGCCGAGCAGCTTTCTTCGTGGTACAACAGTGCCCTTGGTTGTGCACACAGACGAAGCAGAAAAGCTGCCATGCCCTGTCTCCTAATGAGTCTCAGACATCCTTCACCATCTCCTTTGTGCTTGGGAAGAAAATCATTCTGTTGGGACATGTTCAAATAAGAAGAAATGTCCACGAGTTGTTCTGGTTTTGTCCCTGCTTGTGTAGCCTCTCCTACTTCATGGCAAACTGAACATATTCAAGCACAATATAATAGAGAATGTGGGAATTTAGGAAGAAAAAACAAAGCTGCTGAAGACTGATTTCAGTTGGTGAGAGCAGAAAGCAGGTCCCCTACTCAGATCTCTTGAATAAACTTTGCCTAGACCTCTAGAGAACATGCAATAAACAGGAGAGGGCAGAACATACTCCTGCAGAGCATGGAAAGAGCAGAGCAGATACTCATAAGAGATAAATCCCAGAATGATGCTTGGAAAGAGGCAAAAGTCTCTAGAAGGAAATAGGGGCCAAAGAACATTTGAGCTCAGCCATGACATTCAAGCACGTGTGTGTTTGTGTGTGTGTGGTTCTAAGGGCAGAAAGAGGTAACTAGAAGTTGGGTTCTGTTAAATTTGTATGAGATGCCCAGTAGAGAAGGGAATTCAAGGTGGTCTACAGAGCAGCCAGCATTGGTTTTTATGGCTCAGTGAAGTTAGTAACAATTCTTTTCCTAATTAGTCTGCAGACAGATTATAATTTAATGAGTTAATCAGTTATTGAACTCTTTATTGACTTACTGTGGATGCATATTTCAGTGCAACACATGATATATGATAAATATTTGAAATACTAACTCCTGGAAGGAAACATGCTTGTTACTTAGCATCTCTCTGACTGCATGGGACCAACACTGAAAAGAGGCCAAAGCAAATGCAGTGACTTTAAAAGTAAATATCTGCATATATTTTCCTTACTTTTGTCCAGTAGGTACATATTTCTGCATCTCTGCAGAGACTGGAACCTCAGTTGAGCAGACTTTCATTCTGAATTCAGAAGATCTCAGATTCAGATCTTTTTCTTGTTTGCATACGCAAAGCTCTTACTACATAGAATAATGGTTTAGTTTTAAGTCTACCTTTTCAGGATCATTATTTGCAAAAATGACAGTTTGACAGGTTGCAATATTCTTCTGAATATCCAACAATCATCTGAATATTAGTAAACATAATAAAAAAATTTTAAAAAAGGGAATGAACATGTTTTGTACCATGAAGATTTTTGGTAAAAACAAAACACGCTTTTTGTAGAAAGTTCTTGCTGAATTCAGGATGTTTGATTATTATTGATTTAAGTATTCTTCATTTTGAGCAGCTTGTCTGTCTCTTCTTCAGCAGAAAGAAAAGTAATAGGGGGAAAGAATAAGAAAAAAAACTCTAAAGGAAAGCAAGGCTTGTTTTTTAAACTAATTTTGGGGAAAAAATCATGATCATATGATCTGCTTTATAAAGTAGTTTGTGGACTCAAGATAGTATACAAAGAATAAAATCTGACTCCCGTACAAGACAGCTGAGCTTGGATTTACATAACAATCCTCTACTGCTTTATTTATTCTCAGAAAGAGAAGTCTGTGTTTTAAACGTGCATTGTTCAACTTGATTTTGATTGCAATTTTATGGAGTGAAAATTTAACTTCTCTGACAGTTTTGCTGTAAAATTGCACACTGAGCTGGGAGATAAATAGAGGCTTGTCTGTGAAGCATGAATTGAAGGAGACAGAAATTATGGTTCTCTGCTTCTCCTCAAAGACAAAAATACACAAAACTGAAAAAGAAATAAAGCATTTCTTTGAACCTCAAAACTGCTTAAAAAGACTTTTGCTTAAGGCAAAATGTGTACAGACTATAGAATGAAGAGAATCATCTGCTTGTGGATGTCAGCTGGGAACTGAATCTGTGCCACAGCAGGACAACATCTAGAAGTGACACAGTGCGGGCTTTCCTTGTGAGGAAAAAAATACGATTTTATGGTATCTGTGCAAGAAATGTACCTTTTGCTTTTGAAATGCCTGATTCCTACAGGGTCATTTCAGGTAGATTCAGAACGATACCTCCAAAGGACTGATCTGTGGCTACATCCGTGTCTAACTACACACATCCTTCAGTAGTTTGCTCATTGCCCGCTTTGCTGCCTGGATCTGTTAAAAGCTTCAAGTGACAAAGAATCAATTATATGTCCAAGAAAGTGGTTCCTCTCCAAAAATATGGTGTTTTCCTTTTTATCTTTGTAGACTAACTTCAACATGTAGTCAAGTACCATCCTACTTCTTCAAAGCTTTAAAGAAACAAAACCAACCCACCATATTAGTATAAAGATATGTTTCCTAAGTTGGTCATATTTATAATAGTGAAATTAGGTCTTATTTTGAAGCCTAATTTACTACTGAAGGGATCTTACTGAGCATTGGCATATAAATGTGGAGGCAGATACTTGTCTTTGCTTTTGCGGTGTTAGGATCACTCAGCTGTAACAGAGAATGCAGTTAAGAGCTTTGGATTCATAGCATCTGCCACTTGTTAGCATCATAAGTAGTTTCAGAGAAACTGTTTTTATGTTGTTTGAACATACATGTGATGAGAATTCAATCATCTAACTAAGAAATTAAAAGAAAACTTTCAGTCTGAAAGCAGAATTTACAGAATTATTTTGTGTGCTTTTAACTGTAAACACTTGTGTGATGCGCACTTTGGATGAGATGTGGCTCTAAATGACCACTTCTTGAAACATATTGGTGTTCATGACCATAGGGAAGAGGAAGCTGAGTATTGGCTTCATTGTTCAGGAGGAGTTCTCTCTGCTGGAGCAGAGATTGCATCTAGCTGTACGGAAGTCAGTCCCTGACTCTTATGTTCTGGCCATATCTAACTGCTAATTTTTTTTCTGTTTTCTTTCTGTGCTAACTTAGCAAACATAAAGAAACAAGAAAATCTTCCCAGATAACCTGACTTATGGCATTGACGTGTCATAGTTTCAAGATTGAAACCAGACAACCAGTGGTGAAAGGGACGGAAAATCTGTGATTACTGCCATGGAGAGTAAGAGTTATGGGAATAAGAACATAGATCTGTAGTGATGATTCAAATATAATAAACCATATGTAAGGACTGATACTCTAAGGAGAAAAAAAAAAAGCTCAAAAATCACAACAAAACCATATGTGTGTTTTTTTTGGACACTGTTTCAGCAGAAAGTAGATGGTTTTGAAATTAGTCTTACTCCCGAAGGCTCTACAGTCTTTGTGGCAACTGGAGGGCAAATGATCATCTTAACGGACGTCTTACTTTCAAAAAATAAAATTAAAAAAAAAAAAAAAACAAAAAACTATCCAGATTAGGCACTAATTTACTAATTATTTGTTTGACAAATTTAAAGAAATAAGTCTTTTTCTCTCTTTAATGTACATATTGCACAAACATACCGAGTGTTTCCTGAAAAGAAAATCTGCAGGGAAGACAGTATCGAGGATGGTACCTTAGCACGAAAGTGTCTGAAAGAGCATTGAGAGTCCTTGGAAGAAACATACCCCGTACCTTGCCAAAAAAAATCATTTGGCTTACTTCCTGCAGACACTTAAATAGTTCTTCAGCTACTATCTTAAGTATGATGATACAACTTGAGGACCGTTATTTTAAAGTATTCCAGATTAAAATGTATTTCATTTACAATAAATCTGTAACTGCTACTTCTGTCAGCTGCCATGGTGCTTATGACTCCCTGGGTTCACAGAAGAAGTCTGTAAATGTTATGACTTTCCACCCTTAGTCTTATAATGCTTTTCTTTTGTGTGTTTACAAGCACATCGTTTTGTCTGGTGATATAATTTTATATTCTGTTGTTGTTTTCTCATGCTGTTTTAAAAATAGCAAAGATGGAATTATAATACCATATAGTAATGCCTTAAACAGATTTATTTATTTATTTATTTATTTTGTAATTAAGAATTTTGAAGTATAGATTTTCCAAGAACTTGGACTTTCAGATCCACTGAAAATGAAGTAAAGATGATGATTGTCAGTTACATGTAGTCTGGAAAATGCTGCCTTGAAAAAATCAAACTGTTTTGTAGAGATACATTAATTTCAATGAACTCTCTCCAAAACACTTTGGTTTTGACAACTTGCCTGTTTTTTGTCTGTGCACACTTGTATAGTGAAAGCCATTTCCTTGACTTTGTGCTCTTTTTGCAATGGTGACCCTTTAAATTTTTATTTATTTATTTATTTTCTGATGTCTGTAAGCTAATAAAAGCTGGTAGGAGAGAAACTTCTGAACTTGAGATGCATGTACAACAAATCTTTCTTGTGATAAGATTTGTCAGGTCTCAAGTGTCTGAATGTTTTTTTCATGGTTTCTCTTTAATCCTCAGGGCAGAAGTATCTAAGTTCAGAGCTCATCCATACATCATCTCAAAGCATTATCCACAAAAAGATGCTTTAAAGCATGTACTCAATAAAAACGTGAACAAGAACTTGAAAGTTACCTTGTTTAAAGAGGAAAAATTTTAAAATAAAACCAACCACCACGAAAAAAACAAACAAAAAAAACCACCCACAGAATTAACTTAAGACTTTGCTACTAGAACAACTAAGTCCCAGAAAGCCAGCCTTTCCCATTGAGCCTTATCCTTGGTGCCATCCAAGATGTTAAGTTTTACGATGAACATATAAGAAACCGAGCAATTCTTACCAGGGCAGACCAGCTGTTTGCCTAATGCTGTACTTTTGTTTACACCAGTAGCAGGATGAGATGCTATTCAAGGAAAGCATGTGTACTGGAACAGAAATGTGTTTTGCTGCCCTGGTACTCTCTCCCCCTTTACTCAGGGTGTTGTAACTAAGCTACCCGCATCATGGTCCTGTGTTTGTTCTGGTGGCTGGATGATGCAAATACCAGCGTGGCGTCAACTGTTACAGCATAACAGGATGGCCATAAGCCTATGCTCTCAAATGGACTTGAAGTCTGCCTGGAGTTTGCACCTGGAAACCATTTTAAAGGAGTAGTGAAGGCAGGATAACTTTCTCCTGGAAACAATTAGGTAGTTAGGTACATAAGTGCTACCAAATGGACATACAATTATTTGGCAACTATGTAAATCTTTTTCTGATTACAGAACCACAAATGTCATCTTAGGATCATGCTCTTATTACTGTGATCCAATTGTTTTATTTCCCACTGATGATAGTGTGTGAAGAAGTAATGAATCAGTTAACTGAAGTGGTCAATGTAGTGTATTTTTTTTTTGACAAAAAGGTATTGATTTTCTTTTGGGGGATTTTTGGAAGCTGAATAAGAAACAGTGCTAGCTGGCATGCACCCTGAAAATTTTTTCCTTGTGGTTACCGATGAGCAATCCAGATAGAATATAGCTAACCAAAGTTGCAAATAACTAATAGTGACTAGCAAGTACATATTTTTAAATGAAACAAGCATTAACAAACATAATACCTATTACGACTGTATATAACAGTCTGGATCTAATGAAGACAATGTAGTTACATTAGAAAGTGCTTCTATATGCCTAGTGCATACGCAAAGTAGAGAGATCTCTACATTAGTGCCTTAGTTCACACCAGGAGTGCACTTCTGAAGGAAATCACAGAATCACAGAATGGCTGAGGTTGCAAAGGACCTCTGAAGGTCACCTAGTCCAACCACCCTGCCAGGCAGGATCACCTAGAGCACATTGCGCAGGATGGCATCCAGGCAGGGTTTGAATATCTCCAGGGAAGGAGACTGCACAGCCTCTCTGGGCAGCCTGTCCCAGTGCTCTGCCACCCTCCCAGTACAGAAGTGCCCCCTTGTATTGAGCCCGAACCTCCTGTGTTGTGTCCGTTGCCTCTCATCCTGTTGCTGGGCACCACTGAAAAGAGACCAGCCTCATCCTCTCGACACCCTCCCCTCAGATATTTATACACACTGATGAGGTCTCCCCTCAGTCTTTTTTCTGGGCTAAACAGGCCCACTTGACTCAGCCTGTCCTCATATGACAGGTGCTCCAGTCCTCTGATCATCTTCGTAGCCCTCCTCTGACCTCGCTCCAGTACCTCCATGTCCCTCCTGTACTGGGGAGCCCAGAACTGGACACAATGCTCCAGGTGTGCCCTCAGCTGGGCTGATCAGAGGGGCAGGATCACCTCCCTTGACCTGCTGGCAGCACTCTTCTGAATGCACCCCAGGAAACACTGGCCTTTTTGGCCACAAGGGCACATTGCTAGCTCATGGTGGGCCTGCTGTCCACGAGGACTCCCAGGTCTTGTTCTTGCAGAGCTGCAGACTCCATTTCTCACCCTTGGGTTTGTGTTGTGGCTGAATGCACTTGCACTTCAGCCTCTAACTGGCAGTCAGGCAATAGCACCAGGTTAGATTTGGGTGAATGTAAAAACCTCTGAAATGGGCATATTGTGGATGCTGCCTTCACAAATGTTGACTGTGTTGACCCCTGTGGGTCATCTGCTGTTACTGACCTGCATGATAGCTTCTGAAATTCCACTAAGAACTTCCTGCTATGCTATATCGTGCAGTCTCACCAAATTTGAGTTCATCTTGAAGCAACGCCACAAGGGGATATAGCACCCTCACTATTTGGAGCTGAATAGGCTATTCATGGAAGTGCATATGTGATTGTTCATGTGAATGACTGATTTTTTTTTTTTCCAAAGCTGAGTGGGTTTTGCTGTTTCTCATTCCTTGAAAACAATTGTAATTAAATAAAAAGGTCTCCTATAAATTTTCCTTATTTCTGTCAACACTTTTTTAAAAGCTCTATTACAATCTGTTTCCCAAGCTCTTGGAAAAAAATGTATGTATTCTTCCATTATTGTTTTGCTTTATTTATGCAGTATTTCCAAATTGTTTTCATTTGTTTCATTTCTCCTTAACAACTAAAATTGCTAAAGACACACTGTGTGGGAGAGGGACTCATTGGAACATTTGAATTTCATGTGGATTAACTGCTGGTGTAAAGTGGGTAAAACATATAGAAAGAAGAGTGTTTCAAAGCACAAATGATGTCATTATTAGCACTTCCTTCCAAGATATTTTAGTTGAATAACCACAGCATTACAAGGAAAAAAAAATTTGCAGAGTCATTGCCAGTTTCATCTACTTTCAGTCAGTGCCTGTGTCAGATTCTTGTACATTTGCTTTTCTTTAAGAAGCTACAAGATACCTTCTGCTGTAGCTGACTCAAAGCTGTGGAGGTTGCAGTGCTGTGCACAGAAATGCATAATCCCAGCTATTCAACAGTCATTTCTTAGCAATCCGAACTCTAGGCTGTGATACGCTGTCTGCAAGAACAGTTTCTTTTCCCCTTTCTTCCTCTTCCTACCTCTTCTCCAAAAGAAGATCAAATGGTTTAAATTAGAGGATAAGGGTAAATTGTGTTTTTCTCTGTCATTAGTGACCCTTTCTGCAGGTCAGAATATTCTAGTCTTGAAGAGACTAATCAGCACCTGCCTGAATCTCTGATCTGCTTTAAATCCCATTATTGCATCTCTAGAACTGGAGATGGACTAAAGTAGGACTAAACCCTCTAGATGTTGTGATATATTTTTTTTTAAATATATTTAACGGTCGTATATTTCACAATCCATCATCTTCTTCATGCCTTCTTGTTTTAATTGTTTGGGTTCAACCCCAGCTGCCCCGGTGCCACAATGGTGCTGAATTGGACAGCTGCTGCCGGCGCACCCTGCCCAGCTCGGGGCAGCAGCGCGGAGACGGTTCCAAATCCTCCTGCAGTGTTTCAGGGGGATGGTCTCTGCAGATGGTGGTGGCATGCTTTTATGGGTGGTGGTCATATCAGCTGCCTACCTGTGGGCTGGCGAACAGTGTGCTGTGTGCAGTAGTGATGTGGTCTGCAATGGATGCTCTTGTGCAGGAAGCCTGAGAACTTCTTTATGCTGATATTGTGTAGCTGCTCTCCTGGTTCAGATAACACCAGTCTTGGTACTAATGTGTATAGTAAACATTAGGACCTAAATACAGAAAGTGTGCCAATTCAGACATGGTAATGAAAAGGCAAGGAAAAGCAAAAGATTTGAAGGCTGCCAGTTCCTCAAGGAAAGACAGAGGTACAAGCTGCAGCTACGCAGGGATAAAGAAGAGTTGGAAGTATACTCAGAAATGAACCAGAAAGTTAGTTATTCAGCTACTTAAAAAGCAAGGCATTTATTCCTTCCTCTATTCAAATGAAGAAATAAATGAAGGAAAAATTGTATAAAAGGAAAATGAAGTCATGTGACCCAGAGTGAGCAGAAAAAGAAATGCCAGAAGAGACATGACCAGTATCCCAGAGTCCAAAGGACAGAACAACACACAATTTAAGGTAAAGACATATAGCAACCTCACAAGCTAGTCTACTCTGCTACTTGATACTGCAGTATTTAAGAGGGTATATTTTCAGGTTCTATCTGTAAACAGGATGCCCCTAATCTTACATTTTAATCTTTCAAAAATGTTAGTTTTCTGTAAAGGAACAACAAATAGCCCAAGATTATATGTAATTGTGAAAGTTACATCCTTCAGAATGGCTTTATTACAGCATTTACTTTAAAGTTTGCAGTTAGCAGGATGCCAAAATACTCAAAAAGTAGAATAGATGCATAAATGTATCTGTTTCACAGCCATTATTTGAAAGTGAAATTAGAATGAATGTGGTTGAAATAAATAACACTGGAGCTACAGCCTCTTGACTTCACTCACAAATAACAGGTTTGTAGAAACAGGCAAATCGGACAGAAAAAGCAGTGACTTAAAAACAAGGCTGCATTCTGCACCTCTCCATCATTAATGAGGAATGATTTTCACAGATAAATTTTTCTTAAACAAAGATCTGTTATTTAACGCGGGTAGAATCACAGCCTGTTCAGCATATTTGGGAAATAAACTCTTCCTGAATGTGTGTATTGGGTTTATGTAGCAGTGTGTGTGTGTGTGTCTGTGTGTGTCTGTGTGTGCATAGGGAGTTCCTCTGGGAGAAAACTCCAGAAACTGACCCATGTTAGATAAGTTCTGAATGGGAACTGCCAATTCCAACACCTAACCACCTTTTCCATGAAGAAATTCTTCCTGGCATCCAATGTAAACCTTCCCAGGCCCAACTTGAGGCCGTTTCCTCACATCCTGTCCCTTGTCACTTGAGAAAAGAGACCGGCACCTCCTCACTGCAGCCTCCTGCCAGGTGGTTGTAGACAGCAAGGAGGTCTCCCTTCAGCCCCCTCTTCTCCAGACTAAACGGCCCTGGTTCCCTCAGCCATGCCTCTTCTTTTCTAGTCCCTTCACCAGCCTTGTTGCTCTTCTCTGAATGTGTTTCAGCAATTCAATGTCCTTCTTGCAGTGAGGGGCCCAAAACTGAACCCAGTATTTGAGGTGCAGTCTCACCAGTGCCATGTACAAGAGGACAATCACTTCCATGGTCCTGCTGGCCACATTATTTCTGATGCAGGTCAGGAGGCCCTTGGCCTTCTTGGCCACCTGAACATGCTGCTGGCTCCTGTGCAGCAGGCTATCGATAGGCATCCCCAGGTCACTTTCCACCAGGCACCTTTCCAGCCATTCTTTCCCAGGCCTGCACTGCTTCCCGGGGTTGTTGTGCCCCAGGTTCAGGGCCTGATACTTGGCCCTGTTGAATATCGTGCGGTTGGCCTTGGCCCATTGACTCAGCCTGCCCAGGTCCCTCTGCAGATCCCTCCTACCCTCGAGCAGATCAACACTCCTGCCCAGCTTGGTGTCATCTGCAAACTTACTAAGGATGCACTCAATCCCCTCGTCCAGATTATTGATAAAAAATATTAAACCAAACTGGCCCAAATACTGACTCCTGGGGAACATTGTATGTGACTGGCAGCCAACTGGCTTTAACTCCATTCACAATGATCCTTTGGGCTCAGCAATCCAGCCAATTTTTTACCCAGTGAACCATCCAAACCATGAGCAGCCAGTTTCTCCAGGAGAATGCTGTGGGAAATGGCACCAAATGCTTTTGAATATGTCCTAGAAACAGTTGGATTCACTCAGTTTGGTATTTACCTATAAGGGACTGCGCCATGCAGAGTTTTTGTTTCTTCTAATTTGAAACTCACCATCAAAAAGACCAAAGAGCTGCATATTATAGCCACTCTTTAGATATATCAATGTTTTCTTGTGTATGTGTGTGTGTTTGTTCAAACTGCAGCATTGTTACACTGGTATCCAGCACAACAACTGTGCATCCTGAAAACTGAAGTATATAATCCCACAGGATTCTATCATAAAATGAGTAAATTACTTGGTTTCTATCTTTCTCCCCAGCCCTTTATATCTCATTTAACTAGACTGAAATCAATGTTCTTATGCATCAAAACATTCAAGAGCACTGTTAACTTTAAATATGTGAACCTGCAACACTGAAATTCAGACTTTGATTAATATGTTTATCCAAGGTATCTTTTCGTGGGACCAATGGTTCAAACCTGCAACTAAATGGAAAGTAGTTGGGAATCAGTAGAAAGGTATCTTTTTTTTCCATCACTGCATTTCCACCTGGCCTGATGGCTGCAGATGATTCCCACCTGTCTTAAAGGTGGAAACTGATCCCAGCCCAGGTGCTGGCAGGGCTCATTGAGAGGGCTTTAAACCAAGTATGAAGGGGGACAGGGATGAAATGAGGCTCGATAGAGGTGAGTCTGGGGGAGCATTCACAGGGTTTGGGGGTGAGGGCAATGGCACAACGTCTACACCAATGCATGCAGCATGGGCAACAAACAGGAGGAGCTGGAAGCCACTGTGTGGTAGTCAAACTATGACCTAGTCACCATCACTGAAATGTGGTGGGACCACTCCCACGACTGGAGTGCTGCAATGGATGGCTACAAGCTCCTCAGAAGGGACAGTCAACTTAGGAGGGGAAGTGACGTGACTCTCTATGTTAGAGAGTGTTTCGATGTTGTCGAGCTTGGGGTTGGGAATGATAAGGTAGAGTCCCTGTGGGTAAGGATCAGGGGGTTGGACAACAAGGCGGACATCCTGGTGGGGGTTCAAACCACACCAAACCACGATGAAGAGGCAGAAGAGGCGTTCTGTAAGCAGCTGGTGGAAGTCGCTCAATTGCCAGTGCTTGTTCTCATGGGGGACTTCAACTTCCCGGACACGTGCTGGAGATACAACACAGCCCTGAGGAAGCAGCCTAGAAGGTTCCTGGAGTGCGTGGAAGACAGCTTCCTGACGCACTGCAGACTTCCAATACACCTACAAAGGGTGAGCTGCTCAGTGGGACATGGCAGAGGAAGGGATGGTTCCTCCTCACAGAGAGGTCCTTGCAGCACCTCTCCTTGGGCTCCCACCAGTTAAAGCTAGACACAGTTTTGCATTGTGCTGATTGCAGCACTGTTATTAAAGGCATTGAGGGCTGTGCTTTTTTGGTTTTATTTTTAGATTTCCTCCTTTTTAATATAGACGTTGATCTAGACTTTCTAAGGAAACATCAGAACACAAACTGCAGTTGCCCTAGTGCAGCAAGACCTCTGATTTGGATGTCAGAAGTGGTGGCCAGGCGAAGTTATTGCCCCAGAGCTAGCCATGCTGGTGAGAAATTCTTTTATATTTGTGGTTTAACCTGGCAGGCAGCTCAGCGCCAGGCAGCCTTTCGCTCACCCTCCCCCCCCTCCAAGTGGGATGTGGGAGAGAATCGTGAAAAAAAGAAGTAAAAGCTTGTGGGTTGAGATAAAGACAATTTAATAGGACAGAGAAGAAATAGAAATAATAATAATAATAGTAATAAGAATAACGTGTACAAAACAATGTGATGCACAATGCAGTTGCTTGCCACCCACCTGTCTGGGTGGGCCCATCCCATCCCAAAGCAGCGGTGCCCCCCGACCCAGGTCAGCCCCCCCCATATTAATTGTTCAGCAGGACACCATATGGCATGGAATACCCCTTCGGCCAGTTGGGGTCAGCTGTCCTGGGTCTGTCCCCTCCCAGCTCCTGCTGCACCCCAGCCTCCTCACTGGCAGGACAGTGTGAGAAGCTGAAAAGTCCTTGGCTTAGTGTAAGCACTGCTCCGCACAATTAAAACATCAGTGTGTTATCAACATTGTTCTCATCCTAAGTCCCAAATACAGCACCATACCGGCTACTACAAGGATAATTAACTCTATCCTAGCCAAAACCAGGACAATAGTTTAGCACATGGTATTTTAAAACTAACACAGATGTTTCATACGCTGCTGCCCAGGATGTTCCCAAGCTGGCAGGTGTATGGAACATCCACAAGCTGAGAGCAGTGCAGGAGGCAGGTGTGCCTGGGGAAAGTTCTGTGCTAGCCAGGGAGCCAGGAGAGAGCTGGGCTCCTGCAAAAGAATTGGGGTGACTCCTTCACCCAAAAAGAGCAATGTTTTGAAAGTGCCCACATATAAATGAAAGAAGAAAAAAAGAGAAAGAAAGAAAGAAAAACAAAAGAGGACGAAAAATGAAGGGAAAAAAGAAAGAGGGTGGAAGGGCTTTATTCAACACTAAAATCTCCTGCATTCACACCTCAGCACATAAACCTCCCCTTTTGGAAAAAAAGAAAACAAAAATAAACACATACACACACACCCCAATTTGCATACATTTCTTCACATCATCTCCATGTATGAGCAGGGCACAGATGAGCATCTCAAAAAACACAGTCCTGTAAGATCTTTGGTGGGTGGGGAGGGCAGGGAGATTCAGGAAAAGACTTTGTGTGCAACATCCACTTTTTCTGCAGTGTTGTGCAATAGTCCTTCAACACTGAAATACCAATGTGTAGAACAGAACTGCTTGGTCAGTACAGCCTATCCACATGTTTCAAATTTCCATCCAGTGCATACAAAGCCATAAATGACATGTTTTTGTTTGGAAGCAAAAACAAGTGTTCTTTTGTGGCCAAAGATCACTGCTTATTCATATAGATTTGAGTGTCAGTGTTTCCCCAAAGAAGCGAAGACTATGCCTCCCACTGAACCACAGAAATATTTACTAGCTTTCTAGACTCTCTAATTTACATATCAAAGGGCATTTTTGCATGCCATTTACCTAACTGCTGTAACTGGACTTGTAGAGAAATGAGCAGCACATGCTTTTTATTCTTTAACTACATTGCATCTTAAGAATGAACAAAATATTTTCTTCATCAAGAAAGCAGAGAAACTCAACAATTTCGTTATCCAAAACAGTATGAGATGGAAATTACTTAAATTTAACTGGAAAAATTATGAACAATGTCCTAACTGCAGACTGATGTCAGTACTTAGAGACACTCCTATATGTCAGGGTTGAATGAAGAAGCCACCTGGTAACTGGCCTGTGAAGGCTTGTAGATCTATAAAAGAAGTAATAATAAGAAAAACAAACAAGGAAACAAAAGCTCTGTTGGAAATAACACTGAATCTTGAAACAAACTAATGTTACTGATAGCACTTTAATTACTGAAGTGTAGATCCTAGGGACTAAGTGTCTTTGCTTCACCAGGTAAAGCAAACGGCTCAACAGATCCATCCATCGCTTCACTCTAACACATCTAGGTGTCTTTAAGTACCTGAACTAATGCTATGCAGTGGTATTTCGGAGTGTTTGTGCATCTCTGGAGTTGCTCTGCTGGCAATGGACTGGTGAGGGTACCCAAATGATCTTAAAAAGAGGGAAGGATCCATTGTATGAGCTGATGCAGTCCTTTGTCTGCACCATTGCTTGCTGCACTTCAGTGAATGGCATTCAGCATTCCTGCCTATCTACAGCATAAACTGAAAATGAAGATCGTCTTCCAACATGCAGCTTCTGTTGTTGTCCCTGCCAGTACCCTGTGAGCCCATGCTTGGTTTTGATTGTTGGTTTAGTGTGATTTGAAAACTATGTATGAGTAGTCAGTACTGAAAATCTTGTGTAGGATGAGGACTTGGCCTGCATGAGCTCTGAGGGAGTGTAACATAAGTGAAGGCTGAAGTGAGGTCTGCAGACTACTAGCATGCTTAGAGCAGAGAATGCAAGCTTGATGAATCCAAAAGCCCTGGGAAAACAACCCTAATGCTAGAAGATACCTCTGGTGTCACTAGTAATGTTAGTCAAATGATACTCAATGGAGACATTGTAGGACAACTAAATACTGTACTAAGACACATGCCAGCGCTCTACTCAAGAAATAAGTACCTGACATTACAGGTGTTACCATTCAGAGTACCTATATCCTTACAATCAGACAAACAGGGGGCTCAGTCCTACAGTGTTGGCATTTATACAGCATTAGAAAGATATTAGTTCAACAATTTCTATATGGCATGGGACTATAAAATTGTATTGCTTCAAATACTTACTAATCGCTGAATTCAGATTAAAGCTGTATTTGGTGATATACACTAAGGGGTTGTGCCTGCATGGTTGTACAAACGTGACCACTGTTATGTGCCAAGGATCTGCAGAGTTCTGTTCTGTACTGCTCCTGTTGGTAGTAATGAGCTAGCAGAAAGCTGTTTACTGCCAAAACATTTAAATATTGGATAGATTGTTTCATACCAAACACTATAGCAACACAGACTCTAGCATAGCTATTTACAAATAGCATTAAGAAAATAGCTGGCTATTTAAAACAAAAAACAAAAACAAAAAAAAAAACCACACTTTTTTTCTCAGAATTAAGATGTGATGCAGACAGAACAGGAACAGCCACTTTGGGTAAGACATTGCAGTCATTACAATTTAGATCAGCTGCTAAAGACACAAAAGAGAGTGAGCGTCTCTACTGGTGCCAAGACCTGTGCAGAAAATGCTGTTCTCAGTCATTTTTGTTGACAGGTACACTTTTTGCTGGGTTAAAAACTGGCTGGATGGCTGGGCCCAGAGTGGTGGTGAATGGAGTGAAATCCAGCTGCCAGCCGGTCATGAGTAGTGTTCCCCAGGGGTCGGTGTTGGGGCCCATCCTCTTTAATATCTTTATTGATGATTTGGAAGAGGGAATTGAGTGCACCCTCGGTAAGTTTGCAGATGACACCAAGTTGGGGGAAGTGTCGATCTGCCAGACTGTGGGAAGGCCCTGCAGAGGGCCCTGGACAGGTTGGGTCGATGGGCAGAGACCAACGGGATGAGGTTCAGACCCAGGCCATTATTTCAACTGCAACAGGCCCAGCTGAAAGACTAGCATGAACTTCTTTCCTTTGGGGAGTCAGATTCATTACTTTAGAGAACTTTAGCTTGCCAGAGGAAAAGTGCTATACATCCAGGCCTCTAAACAGAAGAATCTCAGTTAAAAATAGCCCACCTTTTGCACTATTTTATCTTACATTGCCTACAGCAATATATATGCCAGTGCCTTTGGGCACAAGATATTAGTGTGCTTACCCAAAAGTCGACACTGAGAAGTATACAGCATTGCATCAAAAACCCAGGAGCTGAAAATGTCACAACTGACAACTGCTCCTGCTTGGTGCTTTTTCCACTGGGCACACCAGAAGGTGAGAGCACAATTGCTTGTGCATTTCTATGACTGCAGCTAATTGGAATGATTTTCAGAAGTTCTACTTGTGTGTAGTGATTCAGATTTTAATATTCATTTGTTCTACATACATAAAATTTCTTTTCAAAAAATGTAAGAATTCAATGCCCTATCAGCATGGCACAGCTTGGGTTGTCTGGGTAAAACAAGCACTTGTATGGGGAAGTGTGAATAATGTTTTTATCACAACATTTTGTTCTGCTGCCAGACTAGAAGGAAACTATTTCTTTAAATACGGCTCTGGATCTGAGAAAATTAGATGATACCCCTTTCTGAAGAACTGCCATAATTGGTCAAAAGTACAGTAAGTACATTATTTTTTTACTTTTTCAACAGTGTCCTGTGCCAAGGAGATTGACAACTTGCTTACTTATTTTATGTATCTTTTACTGAAACAGCTGTCTGATAATGTAGTTGAATTCCTGAATTCAATAAATATTGAACAATCATTTCCCCTCTGCATTGTTGACTGTGTTTTAGGCCTTTCACTTACATGTTCCTCTGTCATCTCTTCTGAGAACCTGTGTTACAGTTTTATTTGGATAGGAAGTGGTTCCCCAGCTCTAGTAATCTTTTTTGCCTCTTTGTGGACTTTTTTGATGTTTATAACTGCATGTAGAGTTCCAAACATAGGTACTTCATTGGTTTACGCAGCCAGATTTTCTTTCTTTTTTTTTTGCTAACTTTATTATTTCAGTTCTAAGAATTGATTTAGAAAGTCACTCTGACGACTCCATGAACTCTTTCCAGACTCAGACTTCACTTTCCATATCTGTTTCTTCTCACTGATGAAATTTATTGACCTTTGTTGCAAAATCTCTGCTCTGTGCATCGTTATTCTGAATAACTGTACTTAAAAACAAACTTTGTATTAAGTAACCTGGAAAAGGGAGAGAGATCACGTGGCAACTATGAGCATCCCATAAATCCCTTTGGACTTCTACTCTTCTTTCTGAAAAGCAACCATTCCTTCCTACCTTTTAAACTGGTGATACAAAGCTAGCATAAAGTCTTGCAGTTAATTCTTGTTCTGTAACAGCACGGTTTCTTTAAACATGTTCATAAAGTCACTGCTGAAAGTCACATTTTAAAAAAATCTGTGCTATGTCAGCAGCTGATATTTATCTCTGCCTCTTAATGCCTTAACCTTTTTGTATTTCTGGGAAAGATTTTGCTCTGCAAAAGCTATGTTGGCTCTTATCTAAATACTTGGGTCTACCTTAACTCATATTTTAACATATAACATATTTTATTAGCTCACTGTTAGTTTTTATTATTGTATATTCATTCTCTTCTGCTCCATAATCACATCAGCCTCTTCTTTATTTTGCTCTGCAGGAGTCCTGACTCCTGCATACAGCTTGTAGCAATAGACTGGCTCTTCAGAACTGATAGTTTGAGCTGCTGCTACACACAGCTCAGGGCAAAATCCAGAGCAGCATCTTTGCTAGCCTTCTGCTGCCTGTTCGAGCTGACAAGGACCTGTTTATGAATGGTGCCTCTGCATCAGGTACTTGCCTGACTCCCACCGCACATGAGAGATAGGTGACATTTGTTCTTATGATAAGTGGGAAGACAGAAATCCAGGCTCCCATCCTTCAGGTATCAATCACTATGTATTTTTATTTTTTTATTTTTTAATTGAAAGCTTCATTTAAAAAAAACGCTCAGAAATTTTTTATTCAGCTGTGAAGAAGTTTGTCAACCTACAATGACTGTTTTTTTTTTTTTTTCCCTACCAATAACAAAAAGCAAGAAAAAAGCAAGAGGTGATTTCTGTTGTGTTGCCTAAGGGTGACTCTCATTGCATTTGTCTTAATATATAATATATAGATACATTCTTAACATTCAACCTATACCTGGTATGGGCAGTCTTTTTCACTGCTAGAAGTTTTGCTGCCATTGTAGCCAAAAGACAAACTTCTTAGTAGTTCACAACCTGTTGAGACTGATTTATTCTTTGCAATGACTGGCCCGCTATACTAGAGGCAGCACGCATCTCCTCCAGTAAGAAAAATCAAGGTCGAAAGCACACTAACAAAACTTGGTGTATGTTGAGATTGTGTGTTTGTATCCCCATGTCCTCTTCTACTGATGCAATATATATCATTTCCAGGCAAAAGAAGCTTTAATGATAAACTGCACTACTCTTATTCTATTGTTTGGCATAGTTCTGTAACCGGGACTGTTAAATCATCAAGTAATATCAGTGCAGACCTAGATTTAGATCTCAACCACTAGCTAAAATCTGTGTTTTTCATTGCATAGACCATAGAACCTGCTTAGAACAGAAAAGAGACTCCTAAAAAGTTCTGGTTACCATGAATTAGATCGTCAAACATTTTTCCTGGCTTGGATGCAGGGTAGTACCTTTTATCTCAATTGAAATTATCATAGTTTGATCCTTGGCTTAATAGTGGTGTCAGTTTGGACCAACTAAATCAAGGTACAAGATCTCAACATGCACCAGTGCTACGTTAAGGACCAGTATTTGTTTATTTGACTTTGCTATTCACTGCAGATAAATTGTTGGCATTTGTGGGAGAAGAATTCGCAGGGAGCTTTGTGCTGTTTTGTGGGAAAGGAATTCACAGGTGGCTTCGTGCTGTTTCACATGTCCCTGAGTTACAGATAATGAGGAAAATAGCGGTAGAACCAAAAACTTGAGCAAGGATGAGATAAAGTAAATTGGCTACAGTGTTAAAGATGAGTTTTGGGCAGTGGCCAATTTCTGGCTGGCTCGGGGCGCGTGTCTGAGGGTCTCTAACCAATGGTAAGACAGATTCGGGCGCACGGACAGCGTGTGGGGCTACGGGGAAAGTATACGTAGTGGTGAAAAATGGCAATAAAGGCCCTGCTGTTGAAGAGCCATCAGGAGTCCATGTCGTGCATGCCTTCAATTGGTGACCCCGATGTGATAGGGGAGGAGCAGCGCGGCACAAGCGTCCGAAGGGAAGCCAGCCGAACGAGTCAAGCTCGCAGCTGGACTGCAGCTTCAACCCCGGGACATCACCTGAAGGACAGGTGAGCGGCTGGGCATTGATCAAGGAGCTAGCCTTTCGGCAGAGGAAGAGGCTATAGTGAAACTACTAACGCAACTCCTAATAGACAGGGGAGTAAAATCTGATCTGTTTGAGATAAAGCTATTATTGAAATTTTTGCGAAAACAAGGGTTCCCCTCAATGGCTTCCACAGTATTTGATGTAAAAACTTGGGACCAAGCGGGGGAAAAAATATGGGAAGCAGCGTCCAGTGGGGATACTAATGCTGCTGAGGTGATGACTATGTGGCGGCTAGTGACAGAGACTTTAAGATCGTGGCAGGCAGAAAAGGAATTACAGAACGCCGCTGCCCAGGCAATAACAGCAGCCGAACCGAGATCGGAGCCTGCAAGGTCACCAGAGCGGTGCGATTTGATAGACCTGGGGGATGACAAGGAAGAGGGCCCCTGCCCGCTGAGCCCCTCGGCTCCCCCCTTGCCTGCCCCCATAACGCCTCCCTGCGGGCCCGAGCTTTCGGCCCGCGGCAACGAGGGGAGCTGGTGCGCCGGGGAGCGCTAAGGGACGGGGACCCGGTAGGAACGGCTTTCCCGATGCAGGTGCGGCCCAACGGTCCAAATGAATATAATGCCTTCCACGGGGACCTAATTAAAGAATTAAGAAAGACTGTGACTACCTACGGGTTACCCGCACCGTTTACTCAGCCGTTGTCAGAAAACGTTACGACCGGTCGGTTTTCGGTGCCGTACGACTGCCGCCAGCGCCGCCGCCCGCCCCGTTGTCAGCTCCGGGCACCCGCCGGCGGCTGCGGCGTTTCTCCGGTTTGGGCGCCCGCCCGCCCGCGCGCACCGGGCGCTGCCGCGTTCCGCCGGCCCCGCGGCCCCCCGCTCCGCCTGCCCTCCGAGGCCGGACAGAGCCGCGCCCCGCGACAGCCCCCACGGCCGCAAGCGCCGCCGCCGCTGCTATCCACCCCGCCCGGCCCCGGTCCTCCCCCCCCCCTCAGCCCGCCGGCCCTTCTGCTGGCGCTGCGGGCCGCCGCCGGCAGCTCGGCCAAGGGTGTGGGTGGATGCGCTGGAAAGGCAGCCCCGGCTCTCAGCAGTGAACACAAGCTCAATAAATCCCAGCGGCTGAAAAACGTTTTCAAAGAATATGGTGCTGTAGGAGTTTCCTTCCGCGTTGGAATTTCATTAGTATCTCTAGGAATCTTCTACCTGGCCGTGTCAAGTGGTGTGGACATGACTGCGGTTCTCTTCAAACTTGGTTTCAGTGAATCATCGCTGCAATCTAAAAGGGCTGCTGGTACAGGCACATTTCTGTTGGCATATGCTATTCACAAATTGTTTGCTCCAGTACGACTCAGCATTACTATAGTTTCTGTGCCATTCATTGTCCGATACTGCTGGAAGATTGGTTTCTTTAAACCTCCCACCCCAAATCCGTGATAACTTCTTATGGTTTTTATTCGCCCAACATGGGGCTCAAGGAATTTGAGATAGGATGATAGTCGAGAGAAGTAGCGGGCAAAACATGGACTGGATCTTTTTTATGAATGTAAGTGTTGTGAAGAATTTAAGAAAGCAGCAATTGTGAGGAATATGTTTCATATTAGCATGGTGAAGGGACGAGGGGTGGTCTGTGTGTCAGTTGTCCACCTTGTCAGTGTTGTGATGATGTTATGTTTATTTTGGTGTGGGGAATTCTTTTTCTTTTTGATGTAAGTGAAGTTTGTGAAGACTGTGATAATTGTAAAGTAAGAGTATATGGAATGTAGTGTTTACGTGGCAAGGTATTGGTAGCAGGGAGCCATAGGGGTGGCTTCTGTGAGAAGAATCTCAAAGCTGCCCCATGTTAGGTAAGGGCCCCGGTGCTGAACAGAGCCGAGCCAATAAGCGATGTTGTTTGAGCCTCTGTGAGAGCAGATGTAAGAAAGAGAAAAGAAAAGGAAAAAAAAAAAAAAAAGGGAAAAAAACACTGTCACACAGCAGCTGGGAGAGTGAGAGGAGTGAGAAACAGCCTTGCAGGCGCCAAGGTCAGTGAAGGAGGAGGGGGAGAGGTGCTCCAGGCACCGGAGCAGAAGTCCCCTGAGGCCTGTGGTGAGGGCCACGGTGAAGCAGGCTGTCCCCCTGCAGCCCACGGAGTACCACGGTGGAGCAGGGTTCCGCGCTGCAGCCCCACTGCCACGGTTACCACCGTGGACACCCTTTCAGCAAGAACCAGAGAGAGTGCCAGAGTGGATGCCTCCACAGTAACAGATGCCACGTTGTGGTGTACTCACATTCATAAAATTCCATTTAATGTCAAAGGACCAATAGCGAATGACTGTAGTGTATTGCTGCTAGGATGATCAAGTACAACTTTGACCGGATTGTTTGTTTTGCCGGGGATAATTGATGTCGATTATAATGGACAAATCCAAACTATGGCTTGGACACCGTCTCCACCATTGTCAATACCAAAGGGAACTAGAATTGCTCAATTAATTCTTTTCCGAGCAGTAGTCTGCAGGACTTGGTTCAAGAACAACTCCAACAAGGACATATTGTTCCGACAAACAGCCCATGGAATTCACCAGTGTTTGTTATCAAGAAGAAGAGCGGGAAATGGAGATTACTGCATGATTTGTGACGAATCAATGCAGTGATCGAGGACATTGCAGCCAGAAAATAAAAAAAAAAAAAAAAGAGAAAAAAAAAGGGACAAAAAAGAGAAAAAAAAAAGGAAAAAAGAAAAAAAAACAGTACCTTTGAATATTGCATTGGACTAGCAATATGCTGTAGGTGTTGCTCAGCGCATTGAGAGGGCACATTTGAGACACATCCCAAAGGAAAACTTGTTTCTAAAATTTAAAGAGCTGTTATTTTTGGTAGAGCAGCGAGTGCACCTGTATGGTATTATACATAAGCAGAGCCACACCATGTTACCCGGTATTTTTGCAGAGGGCAACACACACGCTGACCAGCTAACTAATATGACCCTGACTGCCCTGGTGCCTAAGGTGCTGGAGCAAGCTCGGTTATCCCATGCCTTTTTCCATCAATCCGCCAAAGTCTTGGCGAAACAATCCACTATATCAGTCACTGACGCCAAATTGATTGTCCAAACATGTCATGACTGTCAACAACATGTTTCGACCCTGTCTTTAATTGTAAACCATAGAGGTCTACGGTCCTTACAGTTATGGCGGACCGATGTAATGCATATTCCAGAATTTGGTCACTTGAAATATGTTCACGTATCGGTAGATACTTTCTCTCATGCTATTTGGGTGACAGTTGTGGTGGGTGAAAGTAGTCGCCATGTCCAGGCTCACTTCCGTGTTGCTTTCGTGGCACTAGGCATCCCAAAAGAAATAAAACCCGACAGTAGCCCCGCCTATGGTAGTCACTCCCTGCAAACCTTTTTTCAAACTTGGGGTATCCGACACGTCACAGGCATTCCTCATTCCCCTACGGGTCAAGCCATTGTTGAGCGCACACATCGCACCTTGAAAACACTGCCAAATAAACAAAAAGGGGGAGACACCCAGGAAACACCACAGAACAGGTTGGGAAAGGCACTTCACGTAATGACTCACCTATCATTACCCTTTCCTCACAAAGAGGTACCGCCCATAGTAAAACATTACAAAAATATGAATTCCGCACTGTCACGGGTGCCACGGTCAGAGCAGGCCTTAGTAATAGTAAATTTAAATACAGGTCTTTGGGAGGGACCCCAGCCTCTAATAACTTGGGGTCAAGGGTATGCTTGTGTCTCCACAGGTCACGGACCAAGATGGGTACCAGCAAGGGGGGTAAGGCCATGGTTGGTCTCCTCCTCACAATCACCGCCGTCATCAGTTATTGCCAGCCCTGGGTCTCCATCCAACCACGCCACAACATCTGGGTCACCCTTGCCAATATGACAGGACAAGAAGCGATGTGCCTGTCCCGGGCTAGTGCTAACGATCCATTCACGACATGTCTGGTGGGGAACCCAGCAGATAACAAAGACTGCACTGTCTACTTGCCGCAAGCGCCCCTAGAGCCACAGGAATTAGACATCCTGGGATGTGTAACAGCAACAGCATGTGTAAGGTTTAATTGCTCAGGCAAAAAAACAAATCATGAAACAAATGGTCAACGCCACACGGTTCTTATTGCAATGCATCTCTTTGCTGTAATTATACAAAACTTTAATAGCATCCTTCCTTGCACCAGGAGCCGCTCTGCTCGGCTGTGGGATCGACTGTGGAACGGACGCCCCTAGGTGCACCCCGAGCATTTTTTCCTCGGAGGGGTCTCCACTCTCAGCCGCTCTCCACGGGAGCAGACAAGGACCTCCTGAAGCCGCACACAAATTATTTTAAGTGATGTTTTCTTGTGGTATGAATGAGAAGTGCAAGAGGCCTCTTTGCATGATTGTGTGATTGTGCTGTGTGAGTAAAAAGCAGTATCGCTGCAAAGCAACATTCCTAGCACTTAGTGGCTTGTTGACTGATGTAGATTCTAGTAGGCACGCTACTTTACAATCGTAGCTCTGCATGTGATTTTCACCCTGTTGCTTATTGTACCTTGCTTATTGCAGTGTCTGCGGTGATTGATAGAAAAATCTATAGAAAGCGTTTGGTTGATTGAAAATAAAAAAGGGGGAATTGTGGGAGAAGAATTCGCAGGGAGCTTTGTGCTGTTTTGTGGGAAAGGAATTCACAGGTGGCTTCGTGCTGTTTCACACGTCCCTGAGTTACAGATAATGAGGAAAACAGCGGCAGAACCAAAAACTTGAGCAAGGATGAGATAAAGTAAATTGGCTACAGTGTTAAAGATGAGTGGAACTGGCAGTGATGAGTGGAATTGAAAAAGATGAGTGGAATTGGCAGTGGCCAATTTCTGGCTGGCTCGAGGCGTGTGTCTGAGGGTCTCTAACCAATGGTAAGACAGATTCGGGCGCACGGACAGCGTGTGGGGCTACGGGGAAGGTATACGTAGTGGTGAAAAATGGTAATAAAGGCCCTGCTGTTGAAGAGCCATCAGGAGTCCATGTTGTGCATGCCTTCAGGCATTTACTCTTGGACAGAGGATTTCTCATGGAAAAGAAAAACATTTAAGGGGCTCCAGGCATGGTTCAAACGTACCCCTTCCCAAAAGGAGATGCAGGTTGACCTTCTAACTTCAGATACCATGGGGAGCAAGGCTTTCTAACCAGAAGGTCTGCAACAAACCCTTATTCCAAGAATATTTAAAGTGATGAGAAAATTATATCAAAGTAGATCCAGGACAAATCCATAATTCCTATTTAACATCAAAACAGAAAATAAAATTAAAGTTTCTCAAAGTGTTTGCACCACAGACTCTTTCCTCGAAAATGAAATACGTTAAGTGCTGATTTTGTATTTTATATATTTTTAAAAATCAAATATATTAGGGAAAATAGCAAAAGAAATTTTAGTTAAATGAACACATCTTGACATTCCTGTCTGTTGCCTAGATTCTTTAGCACTTTTGTTTAAGGTACACACAGAATGAAGGTGTCAATACATTTCATAAAGGAAATGTTGAAAGGCAACATTTTTCATAAGTGTTATATTTTGACATTGTCATTTCCTTTCTTTTAGCCAAACGTGCTAGTGTATTTTGTCTCCATAAAATAAAATTTTTGGTGAATTTTGTATAGCTTGTAAAAAAAGAAAAGAAAAAAATAAAAATCTTGCAGAATCTTTCTCCTCCTTTCTTTCCCCAGGAAGTTTAGACTGGAAATTTTTTATGTCATCGTTAAATGGAAGTACAGGTATGGATTTCCACAGGGTTTGCACATTCTTGGATCCCACAATTATGTCCTTTAATACATTTCTCTTGTCTTTCGTTTTCACCTTGGGCATACTTTTCAAACTTATTCTGCCACTTTAAAAAATTATTGCTCCTGCTTTCAATTAATGCAGTAATGGGTTCTTGGATAAACTAGTACTATAAGATGGTGTCCAACATTGCTGTAAACAGAGTTTGCTCATTTACCTGTGCTAGGAAAATTCTAAGTTCACTTCTAAAGTACTAATCTGAAACAACACCAAAACCCCAACCCTGAAGCCAAACACTTGCCGAAGCTGATGGGCTGGGGATGGAGACAGAGACTGGGAGAGAGGGGGAGCAGGGGAGAGTCAAGCTGGGTTTCGGTCTACAGAATGACTGGAAATGTGTTGATTTTGGTTTTATGGTGGACAAGCCTAGATCCTACAAAGATATTTTTACTTGTTTAAATAATTAAAATAATATATAATATACACTATAATTATCAATAATAATAAAAATCCTTGCTTAAATACTGTACAACACTTTACTGAAGCCAATTATCCCATCTGGAGTGTGTAAAGTTAAGCACGTAAATCAGGTTTTGCAAGACATGGACCATTTCGACATGTCTTTTGACACCTGTGGTCCCACATGGAAAACTCTGTAGAAAGGTTCTTCACCTCACCAACCTACTAGGGAGGATTCTCCATGTTTCAGTGAGACATTGAGTGAGTTGTGGATGTCAGTTGCGTAGAAAATGAGATTTAGAAGTTTCCAAATATGATAACAATCTGTTATACCACATAGGAGATTGAAAGCATGACTCTAAGAAAGATGACTATGGTAAACATGTAAGAGTTTAATTTTCAGGTTATTAAAAAGCAATGGTTATTTAAGATCCTTTATGACTTGGATATGTAAGAAGTTCATATTTTTGACAGGACAGTGAGAACTCCATTTCTGTCAGTACTTAACTATATATTAAGCTTTGAGATGCTCTACAACATTGTTAAAATTTGTTCCTGGTATGAATATGAATCTAGACTTTTATTTATTTATTTATTTATTTTCTGTTTATTTGTTTGTTTTTGTTTCATGAGCAGAAACAGCTTTCTCTATCAGTAAAGTTTTTGTTTCTTCAACTTTATGGAAAATCTGAAAAAATCAATGAGGCAAGTACAATTTTACCTGCAAGGCTGCTTTTGCCTTCTAAACAGATACGTACTTATTTCTTTCCTAAACTAAATTAAAGTTTCAGATTTCAACTACATGTTTCAAAAAGGACTCCACCTTATCAAAAATAGCAAGGTTATTTTCTACAGTTGTATAAGTCTTAGACTGCTTTTGTGCATACGGAACATGAACGGACAGTAAGACCACTTTAACTTTTACATTGAGAAAAAGACTTAAACTCGTAGCTTGCATTTCTTCAACATGAAGACTGTTGAAATGCACTGTGCAAAGCAAGGTTCATATACTAAAGGGGTAGAAATATGGCATTTTGAAAGACAACTTTAAGCCAATCACATAAAACTTATATTTTGGAAAAGAAAGCAAGAAAAAATAAGGAGTAAATCTATTAATTATGTGAGAGCCAGGAAAGAATTAACCTGTGCTTAGTTATAGACTTTAAAACATCTCAATAGATGTCAAATGAAACAGAAAAGCTGTTTAAATTGCACCTTAATTCTTGTTTAAGAACTCTCCAGCAATAATTTAAATCAGAATGTTAAAACTGTTATAGTATGTTTGAAATTAATTTTGCCATTTTAATAACTCAAAGCTATCTGTAAATGCACAGCTAGCACATATCTGTGACATTAGTAAAGTCATGAAAAGAACATTACGCATTAAGTTTGCTATAAGTATACATTTCAATTGAAACTTTAATATGCAGTCTTTGAGCATTATTATACTTTTAAGACTAAAAAGAACTGTAATAAGAGTTTTAACAAGATGGCACTTCTTGGGCTTCTTATTTTAAAATAATCTGGAACTGGGTACTTAGTTCACAATCTACTGTCATCATGGAACTCCATGACATTGGAATGCAATAAATTGACTCAGACTAGGCAGGATCTACATCAGACATTCTAGGTACATATAGAGAAAAACAGTTACTGAAATACTCTTAAAAGACAGACATTGGATTTTCCCCCAAATATAAAAAAAATCTATTGATATGGATACATACTTTCATCTCCTCGTAGATACCTGCAATATACTGAGAATGTGAAGTCACCGAGCAGTTCTTAAGAAGAATTTCTAAAGAGTTTTGTAAATGGACATATGTCATTGCTGCAGTTATCTTCCCAGGAAAAGTGAAACATTTCTTAGCAGAAGGCTTTAAGGAAGTTCAGTTTGTAAAACGCAGTAACTTTAAGAAATGAGCTGCATTATCCTCTCTAATCTTTTGATACATTCCAAATTAATACTAATTGAGAAAACTAAGAAAAAAGAAAGACAAAGCAAAACATGGAAAAATACGTTCATTAGTTTTAAAGAGGTCCTTTTTGTATTTCAAGGTTCCTTTAGCACATCTAATATCAATTGTTTTTGTTATAGCTAGGTTTTATTACTATCTACTTATAACATGAAATAAATAAAACAGATGATCCCTACATACTGCATGTTGGAAACATTTAGGTTTCATTGGTAATTAAAATAACACAGTAAAAGATCATTTGGTCAAATCATTTCCCAAGTATCCTTACAAAACTGTGAGTTAAAGAGTAAGTATAAAAATAGGAAGAAAACCACTGTTCTTTATCGCTACTTCAGTAGTTCAAGAAATGCCATAAATCCAAGAGTCTCGGAAAAATAGCACATTGTATTTTAAAGCGGTAAAAGATTCTGTGCATTCTACTCAGAATTAAAAGTGGATAATAAAATCTTAATTGAGAATGATTCAGAAAGTAAAAAAGTAGAAATATACTACAAAACATAAGCATGTATTTCAAATTAAAATGTATTGAGTATCAGTGCAGCATCAACTGGAATTTTGTGTGGCTGCATATGCATATCATAGAAATTTATTTATCTTCTGCTTTATGTTACCAATAATAATCACATTCAAATCTGATTCATTAATAATCTAAGATAATTTAGATTGTGCTTGTTGGAAAAGAATTCGAGAAAAATAAATTCCTTCCAAACAGAAACTGTCATATTGAACCCTGTAGGTACACACTGTCATACCCAATGATCAGTACATTTAAATACTTTTTGAATGTTTTCTGAGTTTCTTTACGTACAAGTAGATTCACAGGTATTGAAAGGAAAAAAAAACTTAGTGTTTTCATCAGCAACTCAAAATATAAGGTGATTTCTGGCACCTCTGTTTATAGGCTTAGCTAAATAGCAAAGCTGATGGTTTTCTATCTGCAAAACAAGTTAATGTTCTAGTCGCCATAAATGATAGATGCTATCAGCAACTCATTCAAAAGATCAGTTAGCCATTAAAATAGTCAGTTTTAACTCAAAATGTTGCCTTCACAAATGATACGCATGAATTGGCTATCTTCTAATCACACAATAACCATTAGCCTCTCCCAAAAGTCTTCATACATTTGGGGCTGAAAAAGAAAACATACAGAACAGCACAAAACAATTTCCTGAACAAACAAGAGATTCCATCTTCCGCTAAAACCTGCAATATCTCTAAAGGATTTTGAGATAAATGGACTCTTAGGAACAGGAAAGAATAGGAATAAGATTTGTTACACACTTGAGAAATACAGTCAACAGGCTCTGTTCCTACCTGAGAAGAGAGCAGATCCAATCATTCAACTCAAAGACTCCGGATTCTCTCTGGTGTAACTGGAACAGCCTTCACTTTTAAGAAGCTATAGCCTCTCAGACAGGAGGAAATCTGGCACCATCTTCCATAAAATGCACACGCATGCAAACATAAGAAAGAAAAAAAGAGTCAACCCCAAAACAGTCAACAAAGGACAAAAATACTGCCTGCACCACAAATCCATCGGTTTTCTGATCCCCTGTCTGAGAAGCTTTTATTGCTACCTCTAAAATGTAACTCATCTGAGAAGGAAATACACCAGTGTACAGTCATCTTAGTATGTTTTTTTTTTTTTCTTTTCCAGATGTAGTCAATGATTGCAGTATAGTTTAGGATCTCTTTCCTGGTTCTAATTTTCAGTGAAATTCATAGGTCAGTTTGATTCATTTCCCATCCCTTGAAAATCAAGGTACAGATTTACTCTTTACAAAATCAGTCAATTTTTGTTTGTTTTTTTTGGAGCAGAAAGACAGCATTCTTTACGATACCTGATAATAACCTGGCTGACGTGATATTTCAGAGCTTTATGTCTGTTTGTATTTTTATTTTTTATTTTTTATTTTTTATTTTTTATTTTTTGTTTGTGTGTGTGTATTTTTTCCTTTTCTCACCTGCTTCAGGGTCTAGTCCTGCAGTTATCAGGCAACAAACCCATGTATTTTTACGGGTTCAGTTGTTCAGTCTGCATCAGTCTCCTTCAAATTGAATCTGGTTTTGTAAAAATACAGGAGGTCTAGCGTTCATGTCAAAGGGGCATAACTAATTTTTGCAGGCCTTTTCTTTCAGCTCTTTGACCTGAGCTCAAGGACTAGCTGTTTTTGCCATTTTCAAGTTAAAACTTGCATTAATATAGTCTTTTTCTTATGCAGTTTTTGCAAATTACTAATAAATTAAGGACATCTTGCAACTTGCAGACCAGAGTCTTGCCTTTTGGAACATATTTCTTCTCACCTTATAATACTGTAGATAAAAAGTTTTTTTTGTTTGTTTTGTTGTTGTTGTTGTTGTTGTTGTTGTTGTTTTTCCCTCAAAACTTTTCTAAAGCTACAGTAAATATGGAATAAATTAGTAGCATTGCTGATGCCAGTTAGGACTAAATCATTCTTTGTCATCACAGTGCAGAAGACCTGAAAGGCAGTGAAGCTGAGAATTAATAGAATAATGAGAACAGAAGAGCTGTAAAATATATTATCTGGCAATCTGTCCACAATATCCTCAGAAGTACTTGCCAGAACTGTATCTCAGATCCATACCAAGCCCATTTCAAGGATTTTAAAATACACTCTTTAAGCATAGGTGAAATACAATTGTTTTTAACATGTTTGCAGTGCCAAATTGCTGCTCCACTCTTCTAATTTAATTCTCGTTTTATTCATATTTTATTCCTGATTCATTCCTTATTTACCTTATCATAATTATGCCAATGTGTTTGTTTGTGGGTGTTTTCCTCTTTCACAAGTCTAAAATTGATAGATATGAAATTTTTGTCCTTGTTTTCTTTTGGAAGACATCTGGAGCTTATGAGATATCTTCTGTCCCAGCTCGCTAATACTTTGAGGCTACACTTTGAGTGTATACACTTTGCATTTTTCAATAAGACCTGAGACATAAAACCCATTGGCTTCTTTTTGTTACCTATTACCTACTCTGAGATGTAGGACTGTAACACATCATCGTAAGCCTCTTTTTAAACTATCTACTACGTCCCTTTGCTCTGAGATGAAGTTTTGCAATGGAAGTACATTCATTTTACAATCAGTTGTGCTTCTGCTTGAATTGCTTCCCTGACTCCTGTCATGGACTACCAAGCTATCAATGTCCTTTTATTCTCACTAATACACCAGTTTGTCCAGTGGCTGACATAACTTCTGTATTTCTGGAAAGCAGCTTTCTTCAGAAATCCTTCTTTTTAGAGGCACTACCTTTTCCTTTCTCAAATATTGCTTATGTTGCGCTTTCATTAGTCTGCTGCCTTAAACTGGAAATAAATATTCAGAACACTGTACAAAACTATCTCTGTTTTGTCTCATTTTTTCGTAAAGTCATATAATGACAAAGGTAACATTAAATTCCACCAATGCTGGAAAGTACATTACAGATTAATTACAAGAATAACACAGGAAGCATGTCATTGATAGGCCATGTGGAAGTGGAATTGATAAATGGGAGGGTTTTTAGAAAAAATTGAAAGAAAATGAAGGACTAGGTTACTTAAAACCATAAGAACGTGGCTCTTTATCTTTTCCTTCCTCCTTCATCATTATTTCAAGCAGATCCCATTTTATTCAAAAGTGTAGAAACCATGACCTGCTGAGATTTATTTAGGAATTATGAATTTATATTCACTTATTTGTGAAATCTGACACAATGAAAAAAGTCACCCATGTTTTCCTCAAGTTTTTTTGTGTACACTAGGGATTTTATTTTCTTTTATGTAGCTAATTTTGCTAAGATCAATGTCATGATGCCAGTTTATGCAATGTATATTCTCAGACCATCTCTATGTTTGCAAGCAACTCATTTTTAGCTTAAGACAAGCAATCCCATCCATGGACATCAAAAGCAAGAAATTGAACTGTTCTAGTCTTGGGTGCAAATGCTGGGAGCTCAGGGCAAGGAACTATAATGGGAAGGCTGTAACTGGAGCAGCTGCCTGTTCTTTTTTCATGTGTCCCCCTGCCCTGCCCCTCTCCCTGCATACCGCTAAAGTCACATCATTTTCTCTTGCAGTATTATTTCCAAGACTATTTTGCACTTCTCTCCCTGTCCTACTTTTCCCCTTTTAAAAATAAAAATTCATCAAAATTTTCTATGGATAAATCTGTGCCCTATTCTTCCTTGTTTCTCCAAGGAGACTAATAATACCTCCAAAAATGCTAGTCCCAGGTATGTGTGCGGAGTCTATCAAGGAACCGGATTATAGCTAGCCTCAGCACTAGTCTTCCAGCTGGCAGTTGGGAATCCTTGGCTGTGCCATTGCAGCTGCTGTATGTTTCCTTTGTATATGGTATGAGCAGATGGGAAAGTAGGGATTCTGCAGATTTAGACCTAATTATGGGAATTTGATAGTGATATAGTGATGCTATCTCGTTACAGTTTTAATAGCTCTGGAGCCAGACTGAACCTATAGTCTTTGCTAAGCAAAAATAGCACAGAGAATATTAGCACGTGCCTACACTGAAGGAGGGGTTTGTAGCAGCAAAAGTTGTCTGTGGGCTTCACACCTTGAGCACAGATGCATAATGTCAGGGCCCTGGCTGCACTAATAGGTCTTAATTTAGGCCCTACCCAGGCTCACCTGAGGCTCCCACCCATGTGCCCTCCGCATGAGCCCCTGAGTCCCATTTAAGCTCAAGGCGGTTTTTTCAGTATTTGCTTGAGCTGTGTTGAAAGACGGCTGCTCTCCTGCATGGGCCTTGAAAGCATGCTGCAGGCAGCTGGTCTGCTGGATAGACACCTCCACCCCACCTTGGAGGCAGGTTGTACCCATACATATCTCCTGGGGGGGTTTCAGACATGTGTAGTCCTGCTTCCTTTTGCTCCTGACTGGACCCCCGGGTTGACCCTGGGCCTGCTTCATTGCTGGCCTTGTCTTGGATTATTGATAGCTCCAGTTAGCGATGCGTACCTCTGTTAAATTCTCTGTTAGCTGTTCTGTTAGATTCTGTGGTACTGTGCCTTGCTGGTGAGGGCTTGCGCTGTGCTCATGGCCTTTTGGCTTGTCCTTGCCCCAGGACAGTCCCATTGTTGTTGCTTTCTGATGTGAATATGGAACTAAATGGCAGGATGGCAGCTGTAGCAGAAGATGGCTTAGATGTCTTATGTTTCAGTCATTTTGAAGCTCCTTCTCTTGAAAGCATGCATGATTCATCTTTATTTTGCTTTGTTACTGTAAGTTGAGCAATAGATTAAAATGTAATATTTCAACAAATATGACAGTGCAGTTCAGAAGCAGCAGTCAGGCTTGCTACAAAAGCAGCTGCAGTAATTGAAGGTACCATGGGCTCCAAGCTGTCTGACACTGCTTCTTTGCTGGCTTGGTACCAGTCACCGGGGCTGAGCTCACAAGGTGTAATGTCACCAGCAGGTCTTCTGGTCCAAACCACCTCTAACTGTGATTTCAAGGAATCGTATTGCCTGCCTGAGGTAGATAAGTGCTGGCAGGGTCATTCCCTCCTCTGCATGGAAGAAGAGGAGGCCTGGGTGAAGAGCTGTTCAGGAGCATGGCCATCATGACTCAAACTGCCAGCATCTGTATGCAGTGGGTAGGTGCAGTGTTGCCTAAAGAAAGCTTATAAATAATCTCATCTTCTATATGAGAAAAAGATTGCTTGATTATTTAAAATGAAAGGGCTGAAGGCAAGAAAGTATTGATGTTAAAGAACTATGGGAGGTAACTTGGATATGGCCTGAGAACTGAATGAATACTTTTGGGTTTCCACTGTGGCTGATAAGCAAAAGCAGATATGATAAGAGGGTTAAAGTATGGATTGGAAAAATAAATAAATAGAAGAAAGCAAAGATGAATGGTAAGAGAAAGAATACTCTCAATCCCAGACTAGAGTAGAATTGCAGCCCAGGCAGAAGGTACCCTAAATAAGGAGGAAGCACATTGTATGGACAGATAAATGTCAATTGATCTGACTTAAACCTGAAGGGAAACAATTGTGGTAGTTAAAGAACATGGAGGTGAAATACAATATGAGGCTTACAGGGATGAAGTTCTTTCATAAAGTAAATTTTTACATAATTAAATTATTAAGCTTGGCTCTACCCCATTATATTTATAGTCATAAAATGCTCTTTAATTATGATATTTAGTTGTTTGCCATGTAATTAGGAATTCACATATTTTTGTGTTCAGCTTTTAAAAATGAATATATTACAGTACATTCTGTGTATCTTCAGCTACAACATTTAAATTTCAGCGTGTTCTACAAGTCAAGCTAAGTCTGAAGGAAATCCATATAATGTTTACTCAAATTCAGATAGGCAATATATCGAATACTAGTTAATAGAAGCAACAAATGCCAGAGACCGATGTTTAGTGACCAGCAAAGTAATAATCATAGCATAGACATGCTGTAGGAAAGCTGCAACAATTGTTGCTTTCTGATGCTGTGAACATGACAGCCACTTCGAAGTCTCTTCGATGCTCACCCCTGCAGCAGTGCCCCTCAAAAAGCATGCAATTTTTGGAAGTCAGTAATATCTTCTATTTGCCAAGACTCAAAGCCAGATCAGGATGGACGTCCTCATAAATCCTTGCGTTCCTACGACAATATAAAGGAGGACAATACAAAGTCTCTTTGTTAGGCTTATTATTTTCCGTAGTTTGGCAAACTTTGAAGCAATAGAGGTCTTCTGGGAGACAGCCAATAAGAATCTGTCTCCACTTAATTCATCACAAATGTTATTTAAAATAACCTTGTCTGTACATAAAAAAAAATAATAAATAAATCCTTTGTGTGCAATGTGAATACCAGAATTATTGGTTCTCATCTTTGGTCTTTCAGTGGTGTAGTTAAAAAGAAGGAGCAGACTTAGAGGATGTAAAGGAGAGTTAAAGTCTTCTGGTTACTGAGAGATCTTGTGAAAACATGAGTCTCTTCCAGACTGCTCCAGAAACAAGGAGCATGTCAAAATACTGGTTCTGCTTTCTTTTCAAAGCCTGTTTGGACATAGTAGTTTAAAACAAAATAGCACAAGATGTTTATACTGCAGGATATGTAAGAGGAATTTAGAAATTTGGCAAAGGAAGATTTGAATGACCTGCAGTTGCCATTGAATTCTGCAACTGGTGCAGGAATGAGGAGTGAGGACCTAGGATATACCCCAGAACGGCCGAGGTGGGAAGGGACCTCTGAAGATCATCCAGTCCAACCCCCCTGCCAGGCAGGATCACCTAGAGCACACTGCGCAGGATGGCATCCAGGCAGGGTTTGAATATCTCCAGGGAAGGAGACTGCACAGCCTCTCTGGGCAGCCTGTCCCAGTGCTCTGCCACCCTCCCAGTACAGAAGTGCCCCCTCGTATTGAGCCGGAACCTCCTGTGCTTCAGTTTGTACCCATTGCCTCTCATCCTGTCGCTGGGCACAACTGAAAAGAGATGGGCTCCATCCTCTCGACACCCTCCCCTCGGATATTTATACACATTGATGAGGTCTTCCCTCAGTCTTCTCTTTTCCAGGCTAAACAGGCCCAGCTCTCAGGGCAACCTGCAGCAGTTGTCTGTTCAGTGCATGGCCCCCAGATCCACAGATGGGTATCCCTGCTCTCCGTGAGTGCTTCCCTATGGCCTGCCTCACTGTAAGGATGAGGCTGCTGTACCCTCCTCTCTGCAGAACATCTGTGTTGGAGCAGGATCCACTGAAGTCAAAATGTACCCTTGGAGGCTGCTGTAAAATAACTTCAAGACATTTATTGAGGCTACATCATAAAAAGAACTTTTGCAGCTATGTGAAAATAGATAAAGAAGATGGATATGTTAACATAGGAATGCAACTCCATCCAGAACATAAGCATTAAGATAAAAGTTTAAGATAATTCAGACTTTCCAAGATTACATGCCCAAATTCCAGTCTTAAATTACTAATTGGAGAGACCGTGGTTACTGAAAGATAAATATTTTGACTTCCAGTAACTGTAGAATGATGAACTAAAATTCATAATACTGAGGTAGTATGGTAAAAGAAGTATAAAAGCAATTATTAAAACAAACTTTTAGTTTGACTCCTAATTAGTAACTATGCCTGTGGATTTGCTGTTCTGAATCAGTGTTGATGGAGAAAAAGTACTTATTGAAAACTGTTAATTAATAGAATTTTATCAACTTGCTATTAGCAAAAAATATAATCTATAGATTTAATGGACATCTATTCTTACCCTTTCAGATGAGTTAATGATAAACTCTAATAGTTTTCCCTGCAGTAGAAGTTCTCCAAATATAGTATGTGGGCCAAAACTTTTGACCACTGTCAAAACCTCTCCACCGAGTGAGATTCAGACCGTTTTCAGGAGGTGTAAATGTGCTTATGTTGAACGTTGCCCAATGAAATTACTATATTTTATATGTTCTATGTTTCATACAGATGTTTTGAGAGTCTTCAGCTTTTTATTGATAATCTTTGATTATAAGTCCAGGAGCTTTTCTGCTATCTGTTTCAAAGGAAAAATGTGAATATCTATGGTGGCTGGTAACTGTCCTGAGACACTTCTACCTGACAAAAAGTAGTTAAGTAAAGAAAGATGAAGTAGTCACTCGGGCCAAGGGAAAACAAACAAACTTTTATTTTAAAATTTGGTACTTTTGTCTAGTAACAATTTCTGTCTGGAGAATTTAAATCCAAAGTAGTCAGGCTTGATTAGATGCAGCTTAAGCCTTTCTACATGGAAGGTGCCTTGAAACATCTATTTGCTGAAAGATGCTTGGAAATCTGTGGGGATTTCAGCATGAGAAGAAATATTTCACAACTCTGCTTGTTCCAGAATCAATTTTTAATTTTCTGGTTGCTGCTGCTGGAGCATCTTACTTGTGTTCTTGATAGCATAGAGGGGGAAGGTAGGGAGCAAGGTAACTGTCATGCCTACATGAGGGAGGGAGGGGAGCAGCCCACCCTCAGTACTAACATTTGGTTTTGTTCTAATTTTAGGTAGTTTTATAACTAGACGCCAAGCTGTGTTGGTATTAAGGAGAACAGAAGAAAGGAAGAAATTGTACAGAAAGCGTACTTGGGAAATGATGGCAAGTGTGACTTCAGTAGGGCTAGGGCTTCATTCTGTGCCTGACTTTGGACTTCTATTAACTTTTTTCTGTAGTGTAGAAGAACAGTAATCTGGGAGAATACCTTGCATAACTCAGACTTCCGCATTTACTCTGTTCTTCCAAGCACTAGAGAACATCTCTTGCCCTTAGAGAAAAAAACAGTGTAAACAGTGCATTCTCCTTGGGGTCAAAGTCTCCTCAAAAGAGCGAAGATGAGATATACTGGCTGATCCTCAGACAAAGCCCTTCTGTGTGGGTCTGCCAGCTCTGGCCATGATGCTAAGTAACCATTTACCCACAGCTGCTTGGGTTGCAGCCGGAGGGGGTGAGTTATCTTTTCACGTGTGCTTCCAGGGTCAAAATTCAGGCTCCATATTTTGGAACTGTAAACTACAGCCCCTTGTGCTCCTGTTTGACTGTATCATGACACCTCTGTGAACTACATGCAACCAGGAATGTGGTTTGACAAATTCCTTAATCCCTGTTGATAAGAGGCAAGATTGTGCTTTCCTATGGCAGGAACAGGCTCTAGATGTATACTTTATTTTACTAAAGCCAGATACAAAACAGGTTCAGGGGCCCAGTTCCATGCACTGTGTCCACAGGATTTCTTCCTCACTGGCTAGATTTTTTCCTTGCCCATGGACACACAGCTGTATTGTTCCAAGATGGGAACAGAGCCACTGTCTCTAGATCAGATTCAGAAACAAAGCTGTCAGCCATGTGAACCAAAGCAACAGTTGTGATGAGCAAATCATCTTTGTATCCTGACAAGGATGTTTCTTTGGCTTGGATGCTGGACTTGAATCAAAACTTTGCATCAAAACTGCAAAAAAAGATGAGTTTTGACAGTACATGTGTGTGGAGAGGGGCAAATTAAGTGGAGAGCAAACCAACTTATCCTTGACTATCTTCCTCCAGGGGCTGTTGAATGTTCAGTGACTGCATTCCTGCTGGGGACTAGCAGGAGTACAAGTGGGAACTTGAATGGACATGGTAAAGGAATGTTTAGATGCAACAGTATGGTCCAGCATGGCAGCCTGGGGCTTCTTGGCAGTGATGTGTCTTATTCTCAGACTGGGTGTTTTGCAATAGTAAATTATCTGAAGTGTTCCTTTGATTGTGCTGATGGGCATTGGGATCAGCTCTGTCCATAAACTCCATGCAGCTCACCAGGATGTCTTGCAAAGACAAAAAGCTGAAGGAAATAGGGAAATGTCACAAATCAGGATTGCATGAAAACCTGTGCCCATTCAACCAATAAATCTGACTTAGTAAAACCAGATGCAAAACTGCATGTCTAGAAAGAAAGCATGCAGGCCATACATAAAGAATGGCCAAATGGAAATCAGCAACTGTACAAAGGATGTAGCAGTTAAACAGGAATGGATAAGCAGTGTCCTAGGGTCTCCAATACAAGCACTGTAAGTAACTTAATTAGGTGTTTGAGAATGCTCTCTGAAATTGCATCAGATACAAATTGCATTAAGTTTGATCAGGGAGACTCTTTTTTTTTTTTTTTTAATTAGGCTTAGATATCTGGAGGCTGCAAAGCATGGATTTGCTCTAAACAGAGAATGGAAAAAGGGCTGCCATGGAGAAGCTGCTCTCACCTGACTACACAGAGAGCCCAGCCGGGGGTTGGTAAAAGTGTCTAAGCTGGAAGCCTAAATACTGCTGTTGGGTCTAAGCTACTTGATTGCTGGATAGGCAGAAGTGAATTATGTTATTTGTCTCATTTTTTAATGATTTTTTTAAAAAAATAATAAAAACCTCATGTGGTGTAGCTTTTTTTTTTCTTTTTAAGACAGCATGGCATAAAGCAACTCAATGTGTATGTGCAAATGATCAGTCCTACTGGTCCAGGTCTGTTAGTGCTAATATTGTCCATACTGCTTTGCTGTTCTTCTAAGGATGAAGCTGTTTCAAATAAAAGTTGCAAGTGACACTTTTTGCAAGGCTGCCTTTGAACTTGGAGATAGAGCTCTCAGGCCCTCCCAAGCGCAGACACAGCTATCTCCATCTGTACACCAGATGGAGGCAAAAGAATAGCAGATGTTGACCTGTGACCTGGAAATTATTGGAGCCGGCTGTGTTCACCACTCCTGGAGTTAGGTGTCTGTGCTTGGCATTTGTCTCTACCACAGAGGAAACTGTTGGCTTGCTTGGCCTCAGTAGGTATAGGTCACTCTGGGCTGTAGCTGGTACTATATTAGGCTATACCTCTGTTCTAAGTTTTGCTGTATTGATTGATTCTTGGTTGATCAATATGTTCAGTCACAGTATAATGTGGAAGAACTTGGCTGGCCTTTCCCAGCATCTGTAGGAGTGCATTTTTAGCTTCTATATCAGTTAATGTAATTGCCAGAAACCAACAGGCCCTGTTGGTTGCTACACATCCCCTTAGAGAGAAAGGGGAGAGATCCAACTTGTAAGACAGAGTGGAAGAAGTGCTGACATAGCGTGTTCTGCCAGTGAGACCAGAATGAATGTATGTGGCAGAGGAGATAACCAATGCAGAATTTAATAGCCGGGTGTTCATTCTGGAACAAGCCCTGCAGCACTGAGTGCAGAGATTGCCTTGTTATGCAGGTATAGCGTGACCAGCATGTCATACCCTGTGGTTTTCAGAACTTGCACATCAAAAGATAACCTGCATGAAAGTCTACCTTAGTTCTTCACTAAAGGCAGGTCTATGTCAACAGCTAAGCCTGGAACTGGCAAACTTGTTGCTGAGGCTAGGATGGTGGTGCAATTACCTGGTGATGTTCAAGAGAGTTTTTGTGTTTTAGATGGGGCAGGTTGCTGTTATTCTGGGGACGGACTTGTCAAAGGACTCACGAAATGTATGGAGGCTGTCAACAGCTCATCTGGGCTGAAAATTGTTATCCTCTGCTGATGCACATGAGTACCCATAGTGGTATTTGACATTAAAACATGTCTGAGAACCACCACTTCTAAATGTTCTTGACCTAGCCAAGATATCCTTTCCAGCTGGTAAGAGGTATTTTTGTGACTTTAACCTAATGCTGTTTTATTACCATTTCCCATTTTTCTGGTCTAGAAAGACCTCCAGGGGGTTGTAAGCAGGGGAAAAATGTTAATGTTGCACTGGCTTAGTACAGAGGTTAGCTCATTTCAAGATTTTCACATCAGGTGGGCTTGATGTATTTCACTTCAATGTGAATTTGAGGAAGAAGACTGAATGTAATCAGCAAGTGTAGCACCTAACCATCAAAAGGAAAAAAGAGGATGAGCGGGAGAGTAATGTTTCTACTGGTTTCTCCAACCATCAAACAAGCTGCTGACAAGACAAAAAAAAAAAAAAAAAAAACAACCCCCGTGGCTATTCTGAAGCAGCACGTTTTGTGTGTTGGCTTAAGAAACATGACACTTGTGTGAGCATGGAGAAACAATTTTTGAATGAAACTACTAAGCTGTAAAACTACTGGAAAAAAAAAGGGGGGGGGGGGGAAGCTCTGACAATGGCTTCCTGTGAAAGAGTATAGCTGTGTGGAGGATGCTTGATGTGGAGCAGGAATAATCAATTTCTCAAATTAAGGACCAGGGATCAAATGGCCACACAACAGTTCTGCAGAAAAGTGGCAGGCAGCAGAGCCCACAGATGCTGTGGGCTTGGATCCAGCTTGTGAACCATTGCAGCAATTGTTCACAAGCTGTTTCTGATCCCCTACAGTGTCATGATACAATGGAAAGGCAGACATTACACCAGAGAGTATAAGAAGCTATATCATGTATAACAAATTTGGAATAGACTTTCCCCTCCAAACTGCTTAGGTCCTTGCTGTTGCGATATATTCCATGTTGGATGCTGAAAGAAGTAAAGTAGGGTGCAGAAGGGGTTAGTAAGAACTCTTAAAAGAAAAAAAAAAATACAGAAAAATGAGATCTAAAGAGTTTCATTTCTGTTTTGAGGAGCTGGAAGCATTTACATGAATGAATCCTGGAACACTGGTTATTATTAGGTTACTGTGAAAACAGAAGAGGAAAGAACAAGCAAGAATGTGAAAATATCGCCTATAGCTGGTATCTTCTGATATGCCAAATATTCAGACATTCAGAGAAACACTTTATTGCTTAGCTGATCCAAAACAATTAAAAGCTTTGGCCCAGCAACTAAGTCCTTTAAAAAAAAAAAAAATGTATTAAATAGCATCCTCTCCAAGGTCAGGCAACCAACTTAGCCATTAGTGACCAGGAAAGCCCAGCCAGTGCTGTGCAGCTGCTTCTGACCCAGCAGTTGTAAAAAAAAAAATATATATATATATATAAATAAAATTTAAAAATAAAAAAAAAATTAAAAAAATCATAGAATCATTTGGGTTGGAAAATATCTTCAAAATCATTGAGTGCAACCATCTGCATGACCAACCAAGTCCCCTCACTAAATTACGTCCCTTAGTGCCATATCTACATGTCTCTTAAATACCTTCAGGGGTGGGGACTCAACCATGATCACCCTGGGCATCCCATTACAATGCTTTACCATCTTCTCTGTGAAGAAATTCTTCCCAATATCTATCTAAACCTTCCCAGGCCCAACTTGAGGCCATTTCCTCACATCCTGTCACTTGAGAAAAGAGACCTGCACCTCCTCACAGCAGCCTCCTGCCAGGTGTTTGTAGAGAGTGAGGAGCTCTGCCTTCAGCCCCCTTTTCTCCAGACTAAACAGCCCTTGGTCCCTCAGCTGCTGCTCATACTTGGTGTTTTCTAGTCCCTTCACCAGCTTTGTTGCTCTTATCAATTAGATGTAGCTCCTGCAGCAGCGAATGGTCACTATGCTATATGCAAGCTTCAAAAGCAAGGGGAGTACAAGTCCAATGAAAGTACGGAAATATATTTGGGGCTGAAAAGTTTGTTTGTGGTTTTTTAAATAAGAGCCAGACAGGCTCCAAACTGTAACCTGGCTGCATTTAAAACAGCTTTAGTTTGATAGCCTAACCCCAGGAATGTGTCTGTGTCTAGCCTTAAGATGTGTAGACTTGGAAACAGCATGAGATGTGTTGGAAGCTCTTGGAAGGCAGGCAGGAGTAGGCTGGGAAAGAATAGAAATAGCTAACAAAAAGTACCTGTCAGGAAAAGGAACAGCTTTTGCTAATGTAATTCCCTGACACCTTTCCCTGGGAAGGACAGAAAAGGAGGGACAAAGTAAAGTAACCCTATGGGGAGCGTTAGAACAATAACAGCAATGAACCTGCAACAGGAGCAAACGTGAGCTCACATGTGGAAATGGCCCCTCAGGGTTGGGGAGGATATGGGACAAGTCTCCAGGACATGTCCTGCTGGATCACTTGATAGAGGTCAGGATAAAAAATAAAAAATGAGGAGGTGAGCCTTGGGCCTCCATTGTACTGGTTGTGAAAAAGGGATGTCCGTCACCTGTCTTCTCTGGGCCTGTGGGTGCAGTGAATTTACAAGGTGATGGGGTACAGGATGGTGCTGGGTACTGGTGTGCCCATCAGTGTAGTCAGGGGCACCTGCCCACCAAACCTCCCTCCAGCAGGGCTACAACAACTGTGAAGCTCAAATCTCTCAGTGAACATAGAAAAATCAAAAAAACAAAACAAAACAAAAACCATAGTGAAGCACATATTGACTTCACAGGATGAACTACAACACTCAGGCTGCAGGCATAGGCTGTGTGCTACCAGGAGAGCAAGGCCTTTTGTATTTAGTCTTCCCATGAGAGTATGAATTGACGCAGGATTTAGCGGCCCAACATCCTGATTGTCTCTTAGAGAAAGCCAAAGTATCTTTGGCCACAGTGGAAGGCCTGGAGCCAGACCTCAGGGGCTTATCGGACTAAGGAGTAGCTGTACAGCGCACGTGCCTGTAGGATCCAGTTCGATATGCCCTGAAAGCAGATGGCAAACCTCACCAGCTAACATGTTTTTGTTTAGTTCTGATTTATTACATAGCAATAACACTTGTGTTAACATTGCTAATACAAATTTGTATTAAATGGTATTATGCGCCAAACAGCAGCACTTGTTGTAGTGTAAATAAATGTTAGAAGCCCTAACTGCCGCAATGTTTGGGGCAAAGTGGTTCAGTATAGTGAGCTTAACTAATGCATTACTTGCCCCACCACTAAGCAGAGAAGTGTTAGAACACGTTCGTCTTTACAAGAAAAGGACAGCAGTAGTGCGTTACTCCAGTTGCCCAAGAATTTCACAGGACCTATCTATGTCATCCTGCCATAAACTGGATGCTGAAAAACCCAGTGAAAGCAGATCAAACCCATGTTTCACGTGCAGATAATTTAGTGTTTCATGGTCACACTCAAAGAAAAGTTAAAATTCCAACTAAACAAATGCTAGCTATAATTATGGAAACAGGATTTACAGTGAGCTGGGAAGATGCCTACCTGGTACAGACCAAAATAAAATTCCTGGTAATAGTTTTGGACAAGAAGGCCGTCTTCAAAACGGGTCGTCTAGAGGCATGCTTGCAACTTCAGACCAGCAATGGTGTACGAGTACTGCCTGAACCAGCTAGGTCTGATCTGCGTAATTGTTAGACAACATCCCCCCCCCCCGCCCCCCCCCCCCCCCATCACTTCCATGCTCCTCCAAAAGGGAGTTCTTTGCAGAAACATCCCCACTGGCATTTCAGCAGTGACTACAACGCTGCTGCCCAGCGGAGAGGCAGCACCAGCTATGCCAATGTGGACGGTGCATCTGCAAACATGCTGAATACGGGTACAAAGCTGATGCCTCAGCAAGAAGGCTGGGGATGAAGTTAGTTACTGGTTTGTTACCATGCAAGGACAGCAGCAGAAAGAAAGTGTTGCAGACATGCTTTGCTTTGTTATACAACCCAACCCCCTTGCAGAAGGATAAAATTCAAGGCCCTTGAATTTCAAGGGCCCATGACCCTTGTAGTATGAATGAGAAGAACTCTGTGTGTGTCTATCTACGTGTAAGCATCATGCCCTGTTTGTTTGTTTCCCCTCCCTCAATTTCTGTTTTAACAACAACAACAATGTAGTCCCATGCTGGCAAATAGTGAAATCCTGCCTGTTTCCAGGCAGGGATCCAAGCTGTTCTCGTTCAATCCTGCACTGTTGTTCAGTTCAATTCAAAAGGCCCACCACGTAACTAATTCTTGTTTAGTTTGCCTGCAAAATCAGTCAGAATTACACTGGTGAAAAGGTATGGGGGAATATGAAATTAAGCCCTTCACTTTTAGGAATACACGAGCCCCTCAAAAAAGCAAGGAGTCCTGTCAATCTCAGAATTCACCTAAGAAAAAAAATAAGGTCATAATCTAAAATGGGGTGCTTAAATTACATTAGACCCTATATAAACATTAACTCAAATAGCTTTAAATCAGTCTGGCTTAAAGAACTCTCACAGACTAAATTATAATGGTGTGTACATCATTTTCTTATTTCCTCCCTCTTCTCAATTTCAAATGCATACATTCAAAAGCATGAAATTCTTAGATACAATCTCAACAAAAGCCAGCAAAATTTTTAGTATCTTGTTTCTGTCCTAGCGGAAATTGATAGAAACTGTACAAGCCATACCAGTTAGAACTGTAACCAACAGAGTCACAGTACTTAGATGGCTATAAACCTACAGAGCCTTTGAGGAACACGTGGCTCTTCTCCCACTGTCCACCTATGATGCCCTCGTGACATCTTGACAGTGGACAGCATATCGAGTGTAGCCTTTGCATGAAGCCTGCTCGTACTCTGTACCCGTGTTAAAGAAGGGCGAGGAAGGTGAGTTGAGTACTTCTAGTACAGACATCTAGGGGAGAGGAATTTCCTTTAAGAGACTTGAATTTGCCCTGGCTCTTTCCTGAGCCTCTACAGGATGAAGTATGTGGAAAGCAGCACCAGTGCTGTTGAACTGAAGTACCAAGGCACTTCTATAAAATGCTAATGAGCCAAGAGTGCACTGGTCCAGTTGTAGATGTTGATTTTTTCAGATTTGTGATGGGACTACAAATCAGGCAGGAAGTAATGCAAATTGGAAACAGAAATGTCATTTTCATGTTTTGCACACATGAAGCAGCCGAAGCAAAGAAGAGACCAGATGGCAGGCTTTAAAAATTAGGTGTAGAAATAGGAAACCTGCAGGAGATTAATGGAGAAGATAAACCTTTGCAGCTGGATTTCTATCCCTGATTTGGTTTTGGAGGTTCTAGAAAATTCCTTCTTTCCTGGCCAAGAATTTGTTAGATCTCCTATTATGCCAGGCTTTACATTTATTGCAGAAAAATGTCTGCTCTTTCCTTGTTCTTCCTTTCTCTCTTTTTTTCTTTCCCCTATCCTCCATTTCTTTCTTTCTCTGTTTCCCCCTCACTAGTTTTCTCTTCTCTGTATTTTACTTTCTGTACAGATTTATTTTTCAAAAATCTGTACTGATATAATACAGCAATATAACTCCGCAAATGTAATGCATCAGTACAGCTTGTCATAGACCCTTCACTTTCCCAAAGGTTTTTGTGTTTGGGAGAGAACAGTCTGAAAGACTGGGGTCACTTGTACTAGACGACTTAACAAGATTAGCTATTTTTCAGGTATGATTGTTGGAACTTTTGCTGTAGACCCCTTCTGTACTACAGATAAAGATGTGTTTCAGTGCACTGTACCCCAGTAAATGAGAATGAACTGTGTCACAGTCATTGCTGGTTGGTTAACGTTGATGTTCTGATCCCCTCCAGTGTTCATCCCCCACATATTGCATGAATAAAAATGTAAACTTTCTTGAATTAGTCTTATTCAAACTCTACCAATTGCACTAAAAAAATCAAATAGGAGCCATGTTACATCATAATATGTTTTATAAACATGGAAGTAAGGTTACCACATCCTTTGTAATTCACATGTAAGGTACAAAAAATATGCTGATTTAATTCCTTTCTTAAGCTATCAAAAATACGTATTTTTCATTCTTTTGAAGCACCAGATTTAAAGGTTGCAGTGTGGGCAAATGTTGACTTTTAAGAATGAGTGAGCAGTTAACAGTGAACAAATTCTATGTAACGTTTGGTATATGTTTTGGGTGGTGCACAGTTCTGGCATCAGTGTGGCTCTGGATAATTGTAATGCCGTAGACCTGTCTCTCACCTTTTCTATGTGGTTGAGATCCATTTTTGCTCCATGCTTCTGTTCTTAATTCACTGACCACTGCACCAGGAATAGAAAATTATTTTCTTTGCAACACCTAGAACTAATTTGCTTTTAACTGTTGTTTATTTTCCCTTGAATGACCCATCTGGAACTGAGTGCATCTAATGGAGCACACAACTACAGCATCTCTGATAATCTCAGATGATATAATAATTCTTCTGTGACTGTGACATGAACCTCCCAGGAGATGCCACAGGCAGTGAGGTGATTCAGTTTCCTTGTCCAAAGAAATTGAAAAATACATAAAGGTCAGCAGGATGTGATTTGTAACTACGTAAAATATGCTGCCCTGCACTGGGCTAGTGACTCACCCATCACCAGCACGGAGAAGGCTTAGTTCATGGAGCAGAAGGGCACAGAACTCTTCTGAATTTCTGTCCTCTTTCTGGTAAATATGAATATTCTTGTTAGTCATGTAAGTCTCTAGTCCTTTTCTGGATCCTCTTAAGCTCTTAACTACAATTTTATTTCATGACTGGATTTCAAATTTATTTCGTCAAGGTACTAAAACACCTTTTTTTGTCCATTTCAAATCTGTTGCCTTTCATTTTCTTGTATCTTCCCTTGTTATTATTGCATAGATATATCTACTCCAATTTTCATAACAACACACATGATTTCGTAGGTATTTTTCCTATCTTTTCACCTGTTCTTTTACATAGTTTCTTAGTGGAACTCAATAATTATTATAGCTGTGCTGTAACAATTTATGCAACAAACATGTGAAAGACATTTCAGTGCTAAGTACTTGTGGAAACTGTGCTATTTTAATCTTTTTTTTTTTTTTGTGATTTGCTCGGCTGAACATTTACATTTCTTTGAACAAAGACAGTATTTTTAGTCATAAATATATATATATATTTGCAGATGGCTCTATTTCCACGAAATCTTAATAAATAAAGCTTTGTTCAGGATTCCATCAAAGGAAATAGCTTGATTCAAATTTCAGAGAATAGAATCCAGTTAAAGAAGGAATGAAAATTGGAGCCGTTTAGTTTTGGCTCAAATTGAAAATCAAGTTTCCTATTTGGGACCATTCTGACAATAAATCAGAATTCTTTCATTGTTATAGAAACTTCATGCAGAGTTGTTCATACCCTTTAAAAAGTGTGTCCATTAGAAGAAAAGATGTCAATGTCTGAAGAAACATTTGCTTTTGAAATCTTTCATTACAAACAAATGTAAAGTTTCTTCAGATTCAAAAGGATGATTTGAGAATACTTATGAACATAAAAGACATTTTTTCTAGAAACTCGATAAAATTTTCTGTGATTTTTACAGAAAAGACATCCAAACATTACAACTCCTAGTGGCATATGAAAGTGTGGGATGAACAGATGCTTCCCATTGTAATATTTGCGATCAATTTTGCTGTTTACATATATAAATATTGAAAGAGAAAGTACCACTGTTCATTCACATTTGTTTCTTTCCTGCTTGATAGACAATCAGAACCTTGTTGAGTTTCTTTGTACAAAAATCTAAAGGTGGTGAAGTTATTTTCAGCCTGAAGTGTCAGGCAGAGTTGTTTCTTAGCCCTTAGCTTTGACGAGCCATTGACAGAAATCTGAAAAACAGCATAGGGTACTTAGTGAGCAAAGCTTCACTAGAAGTAACAAGATAATCCCAAGAATAAAGTTTCATGTGAGTGCTTGCAGATGTGATATGACATCAAATAACTTCAAGACAAAAGGGGCTATCTGCTTTATCAACCCGTGTTTTCTCTGAAATGCTGACAGTCCTGTTTCTGACTTCCTCTCACTATATTTAGAGTTTCCTTAAGTGTGCTATTTTCCATCTCCAAGATCTTTCTTCTGAAGTCTTCCTTTTTAAGGTTGAAAGACCCATTCTTTAGCAAAGAAAAACAACATTGTTTTTCCAGGACAGACACGTTGTCATCTTCCACATTTCACCCAACAGGTGGAGGATGTCATCCCCATTCCTCTCCTTTAAGACCATACTGGGGCTACACTACAACCTGGGATGTGCTTGATCCTATTTTATGTTGCAGATTATCATAAACTCCATTTATAGCATTTTAAATGATGAAAAAGCTAGTGGAGGAACAAAGTCAAAGTACAACCAAGAGGGGAAAAAAACAAACAAACAAACAAAACAAACTGAGGAACGTAAGTTAAAAAACAAACAAACAAAAAACCACAAAACAGAAATGTGAAAATGGACTGAAGAAAGCATCACCTGATTCCTGCCTATTTAAAAGTTTTTATATCAGCAGAGTCTAGGAAGTCCTCATAAAACACCATAAGACGAGAGCCAATTTTGCAGCATCTTCATTTACAAATGCAGAGTTACAAAAATGCACAATTTTCAGCATCTCCAGATATTCCTGTTTGCTGCAGTGCACATTTTAATACAGCTTTTGTCATTTTTTTGTACTATAAACCAATGTGGTACAAAGGACCATTTGCTGCTCACAAATACATTAGAATCTGTCTTTTACTTTTCTCTTTCTTTCCTGTAATGTTCTACTTAAGATGGAAAACTGTTGTAGGTCAACTTGGCCAATTTTAGGAAAGAAACAGATATGCTGAGAATACAACCTTGATCATGTTGACCCAGGGAAATGGAAGGTTTGCTGGGGAATTACAGTTGTTGAAATTTATGAATTAAAGCATCTGGAACAATTCAGTAGTTTTCCCCCAGGGATACAGCCTCAGTGGAGCAACGTGTACAAAACTGGCATGAGTTCAATCAGAAATCTTACAGAAATTGTATAGGATGGGAAGGAATAAAGCAGGCTTAAGCCAAAACCTGCATCTGGAAGGGCACCTTGTTGATTAAGGAAGTGTTACTCTTCTCCTAAATTGGGTCATGTACAAAGAGATCCACTTCCAAAGCCTGCTGTTTATCCCCTATGCATTTTATGCATGTTTTGTTGCATGTTTTGCCTGCTGGTCTTGGAGATGTGCCTCAAATTTCCACAGAAGTGGATACTAGTGGCTAAGGACATTGCAAATCTCAGCAATCCCCAGTGTTGTATTGCAGTGTTCCCATGTCAAGTTTGACATGTGATGTCCTTTGTACTCAGAGCTCATGCAGAGTCATGTCCTAATATGAAAGAACAGACAGACTTTTAGTAGAATTATTATGTACAAGTTAGGAGTCTTTTTGGTATATCCATGGTGAATGATATTGCAATTGTTAACGTAACGTTTGGACTTTCCTCCTGGACAAGCAAAGTATTTGTCTGAAAAGAAGCAGTTACTTATTAAAATACATTTATGCCTCAACAAAGCAGAAATTGGAGAAGAGATCGGAAAAGCATACTTTTTTTTCCCTGAGTACTCTGTTGCGCTTTCTAAGTGTGCTGCTCCTAAAGTCCTTGTTCAGGCTCTGAAGCTCTGGCCACTTGGCTGTACCTATCCATTGCTCTGGGCACCTCAGGTGTGTGACTTGGGTTTTGGATTTCCAACAAGCTGCGAAGGATTGCCTAGTGGTGCTAGGAATCTAGTCCTAGCTCATTTGGATGATTTTCCAGAGTCAATAGCAAAGTTAGGAATCCCAGTTCAATGCCTTAAATTTAGTCTTTGAGAAACTCAGCTGTTCTTTAATGAATATCTTTTGTAGGGTTAGCATATTGCTAAGAAGCACCAGCTATGTGGTGTGGCAGCTACAGGCATATGAATGTAGCTCTCAGGGCAGAAGTTATAGCTTATTGCTGCTGCGTTTTGTTGCACTGCTTTCAGTTCAATCTTGTCATCTCAGCCCAAAGGTGCTGGTCCGGTCCCATTAACAACTACATGAGGCCTCCGTGTCCCTGTGCTGGATGTGGGAAACGCTGTCACTCTGCCAGTGTCTGAAATAGTCAATGATGAGAAGATTGCGAGAGTGTGAGTAAATCTGGTGTAGTCTCAGACGCAGTGTGATCCAGCAGAATTGCTTCCATGTTCTGATCTAAAACCCACTAAAGGCAGTGGGAGGCTTTCCATCTGGACTTTGGGTCCGTTTATACCAGTTTGAGCTGTTGGTTTAGTATATGTCAGTAGTCCTTTAGGTTAGTTCCTAAATTTAAACCAATCTCATGATCAAAAGTAAAGACAGAAATAAATTAGAAGAGAATTTTGTTCCAGTAGATTATATCTTCTTAGCAGAGACTGCTGGACAGTTCCGCAGGTACTGTCCCACCAGACAAAGGACAGAATTTCAGGTGCCTCAGTCTGCCAGAAAGAGTTCCCGTGTTTTACCTGTGGATAGCAGTTCACTCCCATCATGCCGTTGTGCCAGAGCCGATGCAAAGGTAAAGCCGATCTAGCTCCTAAAACTGCTACGATTGTCTTACACATAGGAATTAAGGGGCAAGGCATCCCTTCAGCAGAGAAACAGATCTACCAGAGGCACGGTGCAATTTGTGATTACAAGGGACCAGTGTCTTGGTGCCTCAGGGCCCAACAAAACCATTCCCAGCTGCTGTGGAGGGACAAACAGGCAAGAAGGAAGAAAGAGGCACAAAAACAATGTGGTAACTGACAGAGTACAGCTCTGAAGAGGCATTGTTACGGTCATAGGCTTTCCTCATGACAAGCTATACAGGCAAGGAAGAATACGTTCTTTGGGTCAAAGACATGAGCCTTGCCCATATAACCAATAGTAAATGGACATTGTTTCACCGTAACTGTATGTATATGTACCTGTTGTGAGTATATGAATACAACTAATATTCAAATAATGAAATAAGCACTGAGCTAAGACCCTGGTACGAGAGAGATGGAGGAAAATAAAATTAGAAACAGCCAACGGAGCTCAGAAAATCAAAGTCCATAACATCAAAGTATTGGTCAGTTTCCTGTCATCATAACAAAAATATTCCTGTTTGCCCTGTTCGGTTGCATCAAACCAACCACAAGATTGTTTTCTTTGCTGGGGGATAAAAATGCAAATATTCTTAAGTTAGGACAAAGTAAGTAATTCTCAAGGACAGGTGATCGTTATTTTCCTAATAGTGATCCTGAATAAGAATAAAGACTTCATTGGGCTAAAATAGAGTAATAAAGGTGAGTAAGTTCTAAAGTTGAGTTTAATTTTATTATCTTGAATGCTTGTGACAGCAGAGATCCTATGATAAATAAGACACTTTTTCTCACAGGTGAGACCTTTTGCTTGGGAGATGTCTCCACATGAACCTGAGAAACAGTTGGTAAAAAGCAAAGAAGGTTTGTGCTGTCTTCATCTTTTTTGGCACTCTACTTTGGAGATAAAATCTGCTCAGACTCCCCAAGAGCGGAGCAGTTTCATTAATTCTCCTTTGGGGAGCAGGAACCCAGCATCTCGGCCATTGCAGCAGAATGTCACGGAGGGCTTCTGGGTCTGCTTTGGTGTGGCCACGTGTGATGGCCTCCCTGGAGGAGACAGCTAATGAGAACGATTGTGACTAATCTGTGAGGATGTGACTTTGTTTCTAGTTCAAATACCAAATGACTAAATCAGAGCATCTCTTGAAATCTCAGAGAGCTGTGTTTTGTTTCCACATCTTTTCTGGCCTGCAGACCAGGGGCCTCCTGGGAGGAGAGATTGAGCAATCAGAACCTCTTGAGTTTTGGTTAGCTTTGAGGGGAAGGCTAAAGCTGACATCCTGTGAATGTCTGTTTACCGGGTGTTGAAAGCTATTGTATTCTGCCCTCGGGTGCATTTCTGGGAAGGGTATTGCTGTTGTTTGTTTTGCTGTCTTAACTGCTTCTTAGTAAAAAAAAAACATAACAGAAAATCAGTGTCAAGCATGGAAATATAAAATGAGAAGAAGATTAAATAGTTACATATGGCAAGATGCAGTCTCCAACTAAATGACAAAGGGACTAGGCTGCTGAAACTTGAATGTTATTCCTGCACAAGTTCTGTGGAAGATGGAACTCTGCGGTCTCTGCTTGCCTGCAACTACAATGGTGGGGGTGCGGGGTGGCATGGAGGACGGCATGTTATTTCAGTGCTTGACAGCTTGGGGCTTTTTGCAAGAATCTGGTGAAGGAGGATGTGGAAACACAGCAGGGCTTCTGAAAATGTTTAGTTGCTACCATGCTACCACAGCACCATAGGAATACCATATGAGTTTCATCTCAAAACTAACCTGTAGGAGAAGGTACTTCTGAATCTTTGGCAAGTTTTAACTAGCTTTTTCTTGTTTATTATTAGTAGTAGTATTAGTATTATTTGTAAAGTTGTGGGTTAGTTTTGAGTTGAATTCTTAAAACAGATAAATTGTGTTGACTAGTAAGTACAGGATAAGCCAGCACTGGAAAATGCAGTGAAAAGGGGTCATGCTCTTACTTACTCTTACAGTGCTGAACTGAGAAAATAAAACAGGCTCCTTCATGCCTGTGAGGATCCAGGCTCTGATGTTCTTCTTCATCTCTGTCTGCAAACTCATGGTGAGCAACTGGCTTCTTAGACTTCAAATACCGTGATGAATGGCAGACACCATGTCAGAGAGTACTGTGAACCAAAAGAAAGACATTGCTTTATGATTGCCCGGAGATAAAGGGGTCATAAAAAGGAAAGTGGCAGCACCCTCTGTTACTGGGAAAGCCATTAGAGATTTCCATAAGGGCAGAAGATGACTCTTGTATTGGGAAAAGCCTGTGGGAAAGCAGCCACCTGAATGGCAGAGGCAGAAGTGGTGGCACTGATGCAGTGAAAACTCAATAACCAAAGTTATTAAGGAGGTATTCTTTATTACGGTACCGGGTGTGTGTGGGATTGCTCCGCCTAACACACACACAAAAGGGTTACTGGCAGGGGTCTTATATTAGTGAGATATATACATATTCATCTCATTTCTCCGTAAGTTTCTTGCATATTAATTAGGTATCCAAAGAATCATTAACATAGGCTCCTGCCCCTATTCACATGAGTACTGGAGTCCTTGGGTGGTCGTCCGGCGTACTCTGGTGGTCTTTTGATGAAGGCCAGAAGTCTTCCTCACTGCTAAACTTCTGACCTTTCCTTTCTTTGACAGACTTCAGCAGTCAAGCCAGTTCTTGCTGGTTCCATTATCTATGCATACAGTCTTTTACTCCCTTATCTTCAGGGTCGTCCTGTCCTTGTGGTTAACATACAATTGTGTTAGCTACACCTACAGAACCAACGCCTTTTACCTTGTTCCCTGTCTCAGCATCAGCAGAACTTGAGTGGGTTCCTGAGTAAAGAGGTTTCTGTTTCTTTTCCCTGTTTGTGTTTTGTCTTGTTTTGGTTTTGGTCTCAGGACTTGTTTTACCTGCAAAGTTAGTTTAAGCAGTTAACTTTGGCAGGCAGGCTATCCCAAAGTGTTCAGCATCATCACAGCAACTGTCAAGTGAATACTCTGTACCCATAGCAAATGCTGCTTCTCTTCATCCCTCATTAAAGTGTGTCTAGCTAAAGTGCATCACTGTGTCTTTACCATTGACCAAACACTCAAATACAGAGAGTTATTGCAATTCAGTGGATGATAAGCTACTGAACAGTAGCTTATCAGATGTGCAAACTAGATACCCTACATAAAATTACTGGCATGTCTGGTTTCCCAATTAAGAGGCATATCTTGATACACTGTTATCCACAAAAGCACTCTGTGAAACTTCTCTATATTGCAACACGTAAGTGATGAAGCAGACAAAAAAGATAACACATTGAAGGATAAACAGGCAATGCTCCATTAGTGGCCAAGCACTGCATGGATGATTATTGATCTTCATGGTTTGTTGGTGTGTCTGTTGTTAGAGACCATAAGAAGACCTTGTTATTGCAAGTACCCTGTTTGAACTGACCTGTTCACAGTAAGACAGACAAAAGTGAGTGTGCGATAACATACAAAGATGAGCATAATAGGATCACTGATATGATCCTATTACTGGCCAAAATATTGCTTTGGAAATAGGTCAAGTCTCTGTCTTTCCGATAGTGTTAACAGTTTTGCAATATTGGAAGAATACTGACCAAGAGCAAACTATCTCCAATTTTCCTTAACAGCCATGTCTTTCTTTTTTTCTGTAAGGAGTCTGAGTAACATATAAACTTCATTAAAATCACCTAATTTTAAATGTAGTACATACCTTTAGTATATATATTTTTCTAATGTGTGTTCTAAAGATGGGGTAAGCAAGAAGTTATTTTGTGTGGCCAAAGATGATGATAAAATGAAGTGAAAATGTTCCTTTGAGAAAAAAAATAAAAATAAACAGCTGCGTATTCATTTCATTACCTGATGATGATTACCACTTGCTGGTAGTTCTCAGATCTCCTGTAAGGCTACACTGAGGAGCTACAATTTTTCACATTAGGTTTAAAAATAAAAAATTGGTGGCAAGTGTGTACTTTCTTAAGAAAATATGTTATCAGTTTACATTTTAGAAAGCATTTGTCTCCCGCCTGCAAATGGAAGTTCACCAGTGAACTATGTGATCAGGATTCAATTTCTACTTTCATTTCAGGTTCAGGTTTCTTGCAACAAGATGGCCTAGATTAAGAGATTTTTTAAATATTGTTAATATTTTGTAATGTTAGAAGACTTTTTTCTAGACTCTCCAAGAAGAATCTTTCTGTTGTTGCCTGTTCAGAAAGAATATGACTCGATCTGTGTTTTCTTAACTTCATTGTGCATTGCAAAACCACAGCAATCACCTGAGCTCTTCTCCTGTTAATGCCACTTTAGGAAGAGTGGGCAGATTGCAGAACAGCTCTTGGACTGAGCAGGAACTGGGTTAGCTGCACACAGAGCCCCAGGAACTTCCAAGGGCTATATTAGCAAAGCGACTGTCTCAGCTTCTGCAAAACATTCATTTGAGTTCTGCCCAATACCCTAGGATGCATTCATCGCTTCAAGTTGAAAACAACTGCCACAACCAAGGATTTACATCTGTGGTGCAGATCTGAAAGAGACATATGGCTGAAAACGCAGGCAGTATCCCTGAAGAGAAAATGGCCAGAATGACTCTGCAACTTATTCCTACATCTCCCAGGGCAGGAATTGTCTTCCTACATGTTTGCAGAGACCATGCTGTGAAAAAGCCATGATCAAGAAGAAATCAATCTCAGGGACTACCCTTTGGGTTGCCAGACATAGATTCAGATTTTATTGTGGTTTGGTTTATTCGCTGCTGTGGCAGTAATAGAAGTCATAAATTTGGTCATGAAACAGAAGACTGTCTATTTCTTCTAGAAAAAGGGAGTTATAACGACAGACAGTGAATTGAATTTTCTCCCCTAACAACATTGTTATGTAACTTTGGGACTGCAGACTGCCTCCTGCAAGAGGCAATAGCCTCAAGCTGATTTGTTGGTAAACTCTTTCAACAAGTCAGGGATTCCCAGCTCCTCCTGCACAGAACAGACACCAGGAGCTGCTGTCCCTCACAGGTACTGCTTTTCAGATGGATCTGTGCCCTGTGCTGGCTCTGCCACAATTCCTGGTGTGTTGTGCTCAGTGTCACAGAGTTACAGCACAAATCTGTCTTAACCTCATCTGCCTGAACTGTGCCAGCAACAGCTACCAAGCTTGGAAAACCGCTGAAGCTGTCTCCTGAAGAGAGACATGACCCACTCTGTGGTGGAGCTTCATGAGAGTGTCTGCAAGCAGTTGGGAAGCAACGAACATCAGGATCCCTTGGCTCCCCATCCTGTGATTTGGGAGCAATGTGTGATCAGGGTAGAACAATAGCTACAAAACTAATGTCAGTGGCGATAAAGCATGAGAGGTATGTTCTGAAAGGCAAGGGAACTGAGGGAAAACTGTCCAAGACATTTCAGTGCACTGGGTTCCCAGCTTTTGGTAAGCTCTTCAGGTGAAAATGAAAATTTTCAGAAAGGTATCCAGAAAGGAATTTTCTTCCCTGTTTCGTCCCTGATTCTCTCCCAGTGATGCTTTACAGAGGTGTCCTGCAGGAATACACCTGCTGAACTCCTGCAAGCCAGGTTGTCCTCCAAAGGGTGCCCATGCAGAAAGGGTTTCATCATGGACAGCCTCTCTGCTAAGCCAAAATCTCTCCCTCACCAGGAGATGGTTCAAACTGGCCTCCTGGGCCAACTCACTTCAGAGCACTTCGAATAGGTAGCTTCTTCCTGCAAGGCTTCAGTTCAGTCCAGCATTGGTCTGGGCTGCTGCACCATAACTTGGGCACACGGTAGGAAGGGGACATGCTCTCGAGGATGTTTATAGAGTAAGGAGGCAGCAGAGCTCTCTGCCTTATTGCAGGGCAAGCCTCATGGCACTTAGTGTGGATTTTGGTAGCTAAAAAGCTTGATTGTTTTGAAGGCGTAGATGGGAATGGATGGAGATCAGTCTTCCTGATGCTTAAAATCTCATGCTAACGTGCCATTGAAAGTTAACATTTGTTGTGGGGGGTGGGAAATGCAGCAAAATGACAACGCTAGTGTGGCTTGCAACAAAGGAGCTAGGTGTGAGTGAAAACTTCATACATCTCCAGGCATCTTTCAGCTGCTTTGTGTGTCCTCAGATGGGTGTACTTCACCATCAGGGTGACCAGAGAACACTTTTTTTTTTCTGTCCTGAATTTCTGTTTTCTTTCTCACTTGGCTCATCATAAAGAAATTTATTCAATAAAAAAGGCATATATTTACTTGTTAAGAATTTCATGGAATTCCTTACCATGAAATAAACACTTATGTGAAACCTCAAACTGCTCTTTGGGTCTCCAGGATTTTTCAGACATCTGCATTATGAGGATCATGGTGCTACTGGCAAGTGCAGAGAAAGGAGGGCCTGGTTTCCCTCTCCACATAACCTGTTCCTTTCCTGGACCTGCAGCACTATGCTCAAACCCAATCAGAGCTGGGAACTACTTTGTATTTAGTTTTGCATTTGTAGTTCAAAGACAAAAATCATTAGATGAGTTGTCAGAAACCTTGGATTGCCTAACGTCTTGACCTTTCCCTCTACAGTGAACCCCATGGCCATTAGCAGTGCTATTTCCTCTTCTGGCCTAGTCCCCAGAAGGATGTCGTAAATTTTATTTATTTATTTATTTAGAGTGGTCTCATTTGTGACTGGTAATCTGTTTTCTGTTTGGTCTTTTGCTGTAATGTGGAATATTTTCTTAGCAATTGCATTAGGCACCAGTAAATCATCTGCAGAGGCTGCAGAGAAGCACCAACCAGAGCCACTCTGACTTGTCACATCCCTTGTTGCACTGGGAGGTCAGTTTCTGCAGGTAAATAGGGCTAGTTCTGGACTCACCTGCATACAACCTAGTGCAGGTCAGGGAAAGGGAGCACTGATGCTTGCCGTATATGGGTTCAGGTATCCTTCAAACATCCAGAGTTGGGAAACAGTTTGGGCCCTTCCCTTCTGTAAAATTGCCAATCATGGAGGTGACTGCACAGAACCTACAGCTGTGAGAGCAAAGAAAGATGATGGAGGGAGACACATGGCTGCCTATGGCATTCCTTGTTCCAGCAAGATGCAGAAGAATGGTATCTACGTATAGTGCTGTCACTGCAACATCATTGCACTGTAGGAGTGGCTCACCATGGAGTGGGTTGGAGATCCATTACCTCCCAGGCCAAGTGAAATGCAAATGTCCTTAAGTAACCTGAATACTCCATGAAATAAAGTTCAGCTACTCATTCAAAAATGTATTTGGTGCTGAAATTTGATTCTGTCAGATGTGCGCTTAACAAAGTGAACACAGCTCTGGTTGTCCTTATAGAACCTGTTCTGGGAAGTCTTTGCTTTCATGCAGAATTATAGGCTCATGTATAGATCCCCCAGATTTTTAGCTCTTGCAGACTTTTGTCTCTCTGGTGATAATAGGCAATTAAATTGCTGTTAGTTTCCCAAAGATTAGCACATTCTAAAAGCAATAAATTTTAGCAACTTGGCTATGGATGAAATCAAGCATTTCTCTCATGCCAGGTTGTAACTGTAGCTATGTCTTGCATGCTCAGGGTGTAAACAATCTTCTTTGTGCAGTCTTCTCATGCCTCTTCTAAGAAACAAGCAGCATTCTGGGACTGACCCATTTTTAAATTTTTTTGATCATCTTGAAGACACATTGGCCTGAAATTAAGGTTTTTAAGGCAATTTCATGCAGCTAACAATCTAAAAATATTGTTTGTAAAGAAAGCCAGGCTTGATCTTCAGCTGAGATGCATTTATCCTGTTGCACTGCATAGCTGAATCATTTGACTGTTTGACAAAGCCATTTCTCACATTTTCATCACATTTCTCCTCTCTCAGATCCATCTGAATTCTAGAATAACTCAAAATATGATTGCTTCCATTTTCTTAACCATTGCCCATTTGTCAGAGCTCCTTCTCTAGGAAGACTGACCACTTTGGTGCATTTGTTACAGTGGCTGTATAGCACCAGAAGGTCCTATAGAGATAAGCACAACCTATACATATGCTTAGGAACCAACTCTTCTAAAGCAGACCTAACTTCTACAGACAAAGGAGGTAACAAGGAAAAAGCACAAAAGCAAGGGCCTGAATTACCAATGATATTCAAGTGTCTGAAATTAATAGGCATTGAGCACTTAATATGTTCTCATAGCCTCGGGCAAAGTGAAAAGTCAGCTCCTTCAAACTTTGATTAAGCCCAAGTTTCCAGCAGTGAAGGTTCCTGCACCACCTGCATTTCTGCAGCAGGCACAGACACAACCATGGCATTCCTCAGCACTTGTTGAGCTAGAGTTAGTGAGAGATGCCTGGTGGTAAAAGCTATCTCCTCGGAGCTCTGAGAACTACCAGCCCTTCTTGGAGGGTTTCGGTGGTTTATGCAATGCAGAACAGTTTCAAAAGAATCCATGGAGCACCCTGCTGCCTCATGGCAGCTCTATTACTAGGTCAGCTGCTGAAGAAATGGTGATCAGGGTTCAACTCTGGTCTGGAGGAAGAAATGAAATGTAGAACATTGGCTTTCCTGCAGCCCAAGCAACACTGTTCAGAGCTGCTGCCACCTGGTCACCTCCTGTTGGCTGGTCTGCGAGGCTCCTGCCCTGCTTGTGCACTCTGCTGGGATGCTGCATGTCTGGATTAGGTTAGAGAGTCCCAGGGGTTTCAGCCCAAGGAATTTGCTTTGCAAAAAGAGCAGAGGCAAAATTGGTATAAAATCGGGGAAGGGGTGTGCTGCTGCTGCTGCTTCCGCAGAGGCATCTGAAGACTTTCAACAGCCTCGGTGCCAGCTGCACCTGGTGTCTACTGCACCAGAACCTGGTGTCTACTTTTGGCTCTACACTTCTGAGGGGCCAAGAGCAATGCCGGGAATGATTTAGGCTCAGGAACAGTCATGGCTGCTGTGCACCCACTTCAAAAACAACTGATACAATACTTCCTTGCTTTTCATTGGCAATAACAGCCTTGTAAAAGCAGCGCTATTTGCTGCCAGGACTAGCTATGTTCACTGTGGGAAGCAGAAGGTCTGTTTTAGATATCATGGTGCTGAGTGCAGTCGCTCAGGAAATGAGGGAAGCTTTTTTGATGGTCCATGACAGTGACTGCCAAAGCATGAAAGTTTGGAAAAAAGTATGACTAATGATGCTGTTCCCAGGCTGCCCAAATCAACTCTTCCATAATGTACTGAATGGCTCTTACCCTCTCTGTGGATTTTCTATCATCATTAAATCAAGGCATTGTCTCTTAAATGAATGCTTGCCAGCCCTTCTCTGGACCTTCCAGATACAGGAGTCTTTACTGATTAACCAGCCTTTCTCATCTTGTGATCGAAGAGTATTTCCAGCTTGCTTCTGTTATATTAGCATTTAAAAATAAGATCAAAGTCTCAAACATTCTGTTGGACTTTTTGATTCTCAGATAATTCACAGACTCAAAACAGAAATTTACTACCAGAGTGATGGAAGTTAACTCCAACACCAGGCTACCATGTGAACTCTCAGGATGTCTGATGAGAGTGCAACTTCATAACTTCCCTGTAAGCAATGCCATGATATGCCCAGAATAGCATTGTTGTTATTGTTGTTATTATTATCATCATTATCATTATTATTATTAATCCTGCACCCAGGAGGAAAATTCTGAAAAATGCCAGGCCTCCATTTTTCAACCATGACTATACAGAAATCCCAGTTAGGGATATGGATGAGTTGCACAGCATAACATTACCCAGCTGGCCACTGCAGTGTCTGAAAACCTTTCCTAGCTAGCACAATAATGTGCTAATTAAAATAATACTGAATAGGTTCTCCCCCCACCCCCCCAATCCCTCTGATTTTTCTACCACACCCTACCACACACTTCTGTGTGCACAGCTTATGCTGACGTTCCTTACAGTGTCTGACTGAGGTGTTTGTTCCAGCAAAATATCTGTTGTGGCTGCAGGTGCAATGTCAAGGCTGCCTATTCAACAGAGTGTCTTTGGTCTGTGTGAGATAGTGGATTGCCTGAAACAGCTTGTTAAAACCCACTCAACTTTTGCCTTTTCCTCTGAGAGAATTATTTTGATTGAAGTCAATCATTTATAAATTTACGAAATAGAAAAATAAGTTGCTGCTTTGGCGAAATAGATGCATTAACAAAGAGTTCTGCACCTGTGTAGCAATTTGGAACTGGATCTAACTACTTTCTTCTTTTTTTCCTAGGCAATTGTCTGAATTGCAGAACCAAGAAGTTATTTAGTTAGTTCTGTTATTTAGTTTAGTTCTGTTGATGCTTAAAAAAAGCCTGTTAATTCATCTCATCAATTATCACTAATAGGTATGTGTCAACTTCCAGTTTAGGGGTTATTATGAGAAAATAATCTAAACCATATGCTCTCATGCATCCATTTTCTTCCTATATTTGCCTGATTAAAACCTGTGACAGAAGGTGGCATTTCCAACAAATCTGGAAAAGGTTGTTTTTGCTCTTATATCCTTAATAGATGTACTTTTGACATTTTTATCCCCATGCAACTTGTTGAAATGTAGGCATGGAACAGAGCGTTTTCTGTCAATTAAAATAGGACTTGCTTCTTGTTTATATGGATGCAATTAAAATCTTGTGTACACATTATGCTACTCATCATCAATCCTATAACTTGACAATTCTTCCTGAGTGAGATGACACTTAAGAACAGCAATGAAACTTCAAATGCTTTTGATCCAAATTAGCCATCAAGTGTGGGAAATCCTTCAGTGAAAATACTGGCATCTCTGCAAACGTGGCTGCCTTGCAGGCGGTTTCTGTTACAAGCAAAGGAGGCTGCTGGAACAGGTAGTACTGATGTAATTTTCATGATGTGCAAAAAAAAAGGTATAACGTCCTCTGCTCCTGTGAATATGGGAGGAATTGAACACGAACCAAGTTCTTAGCTTAGAGGACCAAGCCTTGTTTAGCTTGCTCTTTCTCAGCCATGCCTAGAACTTGTCAAGGCTGTCCATTCAGTTTCCTTGCTGTTTTTTTAAAACCCAAATGTGTTAACCCTCTTTCTCTTCCTATTTTATAACAGCACCCAGCAAAACCTGTCTGCCTATTACTTTGTTCTGGAATGGATTTATCTGGTTTTTGTTTGTTTGTTTGTTTGTTTTGTTTTTGTTTGTTTAAGCAAAGCAATAGGAGGATAGTAACAGCATCTGCATTAGGATTCATGGTCACCTGGGAACTCCCAGACAAGCTCTGGACTACAGCTGCCATGCCAGGCATGTGGAAATCTGACTCTAACTGTTATGTATGTGGACCTGGGATCCCAAGCTGCCCATTTCTCACATACTGAATTAAATGTTTATTTCAAAGGACATACTGTGCAGCTGCCCAGGCAGAAAGCTTAGAAAAATAACTCGTGATATAGGAGAGTTAGGCTGTCTGTATCCACTGTTTGCAGTGGAATTTGGTATCTAACTTCTCAGCAACCATTGAAAATGTCTGCAAACAGCATATTCAAAACAGCGTGGGGTTGGAGACAGCAGAACTAATCCCAAGCAGTGTGTTTAGGGTGCTGTCTTTTTTTCGGGGTGCACTGCTAGAGGCTGATCACGTAGCTGCTTTTGTCCTGCTTTAACCCGGCAGGCAGCTCAGCACCACACAGCCCTTTGCTCACACCCTCCATCCCGCTGGGATGGGGCAGAAAATCGGAGAAAAAAGGTAAAACTCATGGGTTGAGATAAAGACGGTTTAATAGGACAAAAAAGGAAAATAACAACGGTGATAAAATATACAAAGCAAGCGATGCATAATGCCATTGCGTGCCACCCGCCGACTGCTGCCCAGCCCCTCTCTGAACAGTGCCCCCCAGTATTTTACCCCCAGTATTTTACCCCCACACCGCCCCATGCCACGGGATGTCCCCCCAGAGCCATTGGGGCCAGCCGTCCCGGCTGTGCCCCCCCAGCCACTCGTGCACCCCCAGGGCAGCACGAGGAGCTGGGAAGCCCTGCGCTAAAGCTGAAACACCCGTGCGTTACCAGCTCAACCTAAATTCCCCCAAATCCCCCTCCCATCCCCTGGGCGGCCCCCCCCCCCTCCCCGCCGCGTCCCCGGCCCTGAGCGCGGCCTCCCCCGCGCAGCCCGGGCGCCGGCGCCCCCTGGCGGCCACGGGCGGGCAGCGCCGCGCCTCTGGGGGCAGCGCTTCGGCACCAGGCCGGCGGGGGGGGGGGTGTTTGGCGGGGGGGCCTCTCGGTGGTGTGGGAATAAAAATGGTTTTGCACAGAGTTACATTGTTTAGAGGGAAGGAATGCGGTATTGAGGTATGCTTGAAGTGATAAGAAAGCTTAATAGAGGACCTTGTAACGTGCAGACAACCAGAATCCTTAGAGCAATTAGGCAGAAATCACGGTGTAAGAAACATTACCACCTCAAAGAGTAAAAAAGGCAAAAGAAATTTGACTTATAACAGGCCGGCCACTGAAAGCCGTGTATTGTCTGTGAAGCACCAGATAGATTGTGAACCTGGATTACCCAGTCGATGGGGAAACAGGGGAGGGTCCTGGTCGTCGAGAAAAAAAAAAAAAAGTATATAAACAGTGTTATGGAACTAGTAGGCATGCTCCTGCTTGTGGGACGCCCACCATTGCAATCGCGAATAAAATTGCTGCTTCACTGAGATCCTCGCCTGAGCCTAAGTTGTTGGTTACAGAGTGTTTCTCACAGTGTGGAAGGGACTGGCTGGGTGGTCGCGGCCGACTGATCGGAGGGCCCAGTGGAGCCCAGTGGCAAGTGGCTCTCCTCAGGGATCAGTTTTAGGACCGGTGCTGCTTAATGCCTTTGTCGTTGACAAGGACAGTGGGATGGAGTGCGCCCTCAGCACGTGTGCCAGTGACACCGGGCTGTGTGGTGCGGTCGACATGCTGGAGGGAAGGGCTGCCATCCAGAGGGAGCTGGACAGGCCTGAGCGGTGGGCCTGTGCGAACCTCAGGAGGTTCAACAAGGCCAAGGGCAAGGTCATGCATCTGGGCCAGGGCAATCCCAAGCACAAATACAGGGCTGGGCAGAGAATGGATTGAGAGCAGCCCTGAGGAGAGGGACCTGGGGTGTTGGTTGGTGGGAAGCTCAACGTGAGCCAGCAAATGTGGGTGCTTGCAGCCCAGGAAGCCAACCGTATGCTGGGCTGCAGGCAGGTCGAGGGAGGTGATTCTCCCTTTCCTCTCCACTCTCCTGAGACCCCTCCTGGAGTAACTGTGTTCAGCTCTGGGGCCCCCACAGGAGAAGGATAGGGTCCTATTGGAGCGAGTCCAGAGGAGGCCACGAGGATAATCAGAGGGCTGGAGCACCTCTGCTACAAAGACAGGCTGAGGGAGCTGGAGAACTCCAGCTGGAGTTCAGCCTGGAGAAGTGGCAGGCTGAGGTATGATGATAGAGCCAGAGACCTCGCTGTTATCCGCTTGTGCTTATGCCTTGCTCTTCCATACTCACCACGTGTTTTGCAGCTCTTCATAGCTGCAGAATCCCAAAGAATGCGAGGATGAAAGGTGCAAAGGACAGTGAGAGATGAATGTGTGCATGAACAAATCTTGAAATCACAGATTCACAGATTCACAGATTTCTCTAGGTTGGAAGAGACCTCAAGATCATCGAGTCCAACCTCCGACCTAACACTAAGTACTCCACTAAACCATATCCCTAAGCTCTACATCTAAACGTCTTTTAAAGACCTCCAGGGATGGTGACTCCACCACCTCCCTGGGCAGCCCGTTCCAATGCTTAATAACCCTTTCGGTAAAGAAGTACTTCCTAACATCCAACCTAAAACTCCCCTGTCGCAACTTTAGCCCATTCCCCCTCGTCCTGTCACTAGGCACGTGGGAGAATAGACCAACCCCCACCTCTCTACAGCCTCCTTTCAGGTAACTGTAGAGAGCGATGAGGTCGCCCCTGAGCTTCCTCTTCTCCAGGCTGAACAAGCCCAGCTCCCTCAGCCGCTCCTCGTAGGACTTGTTCTCCAGACCCCTCACAAGCTTGGTCGCCCTTCTCTGGACTCGCTCGAGCACGTCCATGTCCTTCCTGTAGCGAGGGGCCCAGAACTGAACACAGTACTCGAGGTGCGGCCTCACCAGAGCCGAGTACAGGGGCACAATCACTTCCCTCGACCTGCTGGCCACACTGCTTCTTATACAGGCCAGGATGCCGTTGGCCTTCTTGGCCACCTGAGCACACTGCTGGCTCATATTCAGCCGACTATCCACCAATACTCCCAGGTCCTTCTCGGCCAGGCAGCTTTCCAGCCACTCATCTCCCAGCCTGTAGCTCTGCTTGGGGTTGTTGCAGCCCAGGTGCAGGACCCGGCACTTGGCCTTGTTGAACTTCATGCAGTTGACCTCAGCCCATCGCTCCAGCCTATCCAGATCCTCCTGCAGAGCCTTCCTGCCCTCGAGCAGATCGACACACGCACTTAGCTTGGTGTCATCTGCAAACTTACTGAGGGTGCACTGGACGCCCTCATCCAGATCATCAATAAAGATATTAAAGAGGACCGGCCCCAGTACCGAGCCCTGGGGGACTCCACTAGTGACCGGCCTCCAACCAGATTTGACTCCATTCACCACAACTCTCTGGGCCCGGCCATCCAGCCAGTTTCTAACCCAGCGAAGCGTACGCCAGTCCAAGCCCCGAGCAGCCAGTTTCTTGAGGAGAATGTTGTGGGGAACGGTGTCAAAAGCCTTACTGAGGTCAAGGTAGACCACGTCCACAGCCTTTCCCTCATCCACCAAGCGCGTCACTTGGTCATAGAAGGAGATCAGGTTCGTCAAGCAGGACCTGCCTTTCATAAACCCATGCTGACTGGGCCTGATCGCCTGCTTGCCCTGCAAGTGCCGCGTGATGACCCTCAAGATAATCTGCTCCATGAGCTTCCCCGGCACTGAGGTCAAACTGACAGGCCTATAGTTCCCCGGGTCTGCCCTCCGGCCCTTCTTATAGATGGGCGTCACATTGGCTAGCCGCCAGTCAACCGGGACCTCCCCCGATAGCCAGGACTGCCGATAAATGATGGAAAGCGGCTCGGCCAGCTCCTCCGCCAGTTCTCTCAGTACCCTTGGGTGGATCCCATCCGGCCCCATCGACTTGCGCACATCCAAGCTCCGTAGCAGGTCGCCAACCATTTCCTCATGGATAGCGAAGGCCACATCCTGCTCCCCATCCCCTTCCACCAGCTCAGGGCACTGGGTGTCCGGAGAACAACCGGTATTGCCGCTAAAGACTGAGGCAAAGGCGGCATTAAGCACCTCAGCCTTTTCCTCATCCTTAGTAACTAGGTTTCCCCTCGCATCCAGTAAAGGATGGAGATTCTCCCTAGTCCTCCGTTTCGCGTTGATGTATTTGTAAAAGGATTTTTTGTTGTCTTTTTTGTTGTCCAATCCAATAGCACTGGTAAGTAAGAGGCTTTTCCTCTTTGACTGCTTGCCTATGCTTGGGGCAGGTGGCTCCCAGGAGTACCCTCTTCTCCTGCAGATGCTCCGCTGAGCACATGTTGTCCCTGGAGGTGGGGACAGGCTGATGGATGAATGGGGCTTCCCAGCTCTGCAGGAGACACATTTTTGTGAGACAAGTGACATAGCTTGCACTCCAGCACATGTGCTCCAATTACTTGAGGCTGATCAGTCCTGTCTATCTCGTAATAAATCTTGATGCATCCTGTTATTAAATCTACGTGTGGAGATCATTATTTTGTTTGATCTCTCAGCTAACGATACAAACAACCAAGCAGACTGTCTGCAGCAAGAAAGATGAGAATTTGCTGTTCATTGTCAGAGGGGATTTCCCAGCCCTTGGGGTATGAGGCTGGGGGAAGGAAACAGTCATATTTTCTGGCCCATGAGTGATTTGGGACTGAATATTGGAAAAGATTCAGAGAACAGCCCAATCCAGGAAGCAAATGGTACAAGTGGAGGTGATAGTCACCTTAATCTCTATTACTCTTCCCTGCAGAGACAGCTGACAGCCACCACCACAAGGAGCACCACAATGGGAAGTGAGAAACAACCCGTCTGGAGCTTGAACAGCATGTAATTGAAATCCCAAGTGCCAGGGTTAAGCTCTGTTTTAGGAAGAGTACCTTTCCCGTGGGAAAACACTTTCATCAAGGCCTTAAGGGCTTCAGCCCTCAGGACCAGGTCCCTTCAGGAGTATAGGCGGGGGAAAACTGAGAAGACATCTACTAGAGGATGATGGCCAAAAATACCTGCAAGGTATACCTTAACATGTGATTGCTCTAGGCAGAAAAGGGAGTAAATAAATCCACTGGTCGTGTGAGAATGGCTCTCAGGAAAAGGACCTAACTTTATAGTGACAGGTTTTGGAAAATAATCGCTGGTTGTTGGAACTGCTCAGTGTACAGCGAGGTTTTGAAAGGGAAAAGCAAGGCAAGGCTGGACTGGCAGGAAACTGTCCCTGTAGCTTGACTGTCTCCTGGATTCCAGACAGCAGACATTGTACATTCTTGCAAACAGAATTGCATTAATGATAATTGATTCTGCAAGTAGTGTTACCCCTTTCTAAGACCCCAGCCTTTGGCTTATTGTTCTGCTGAGTCTGTCAGTTACCATGATGTTAAACTTTGGATAATAACTTTCACCCTCTGTTGTATGCTGCCTGTGTCTCTTCCTGAAATTGTCCAAAAGTGACTATTTAATCTAAACCCACTGCTTAAAATTTTGCCATGAGATTCAAACCTCTGACTTTGCTTGCATTCTCCCTGTCCTAACCCTCAGGCTGTGATTAAGTCCTGCAGGCTTCCTCTGTCTGCTGCTTCCATGGAGAGGTCCTCTTGGTCTGCGGGGCTTTGCTAGAAAGCCTTCTTTTCCATATGACTATTTTCTTTAAACCTACTTCATCCATTCTCTGGGCTTCTGCTAAGGGCATAGACCTGTTTGCTCCAGACTTCCCTCTCCCTGTTTCACTGTGCTATTGTGTATCAGAGTATCTGAAATCCAAGTAAACCCTTGTGGCTCTCTCTTTTGGGTGGAAATAGGGCTACAGTCCTATCTTAGAGACATCTTATGTGAAGGGCAGTGGTTAAATGTGTGTCAGAGTGTTTTAGCCCAATGGTTAACAACATTCACTCCATGGCAATCTTCAGAATCAGCATTTTAAAATTTATTTATTTACTGAGAGCAGAATTCAGTGCTATCCACAGACTCAGTAAAAACTGACTTACTCAAAACTCCTCAAGAAAATATTAATATAAATATAAGAAAAAAAAATATTTTTATCTGTGTGGTTCTGCAACCTCTTGAACCCAGAGTTTGCTCTTCTTATCAAAACTCACACAGGATTGTTTTTCCCTAGTCTCAGATCAAAGACACTAGCTCCAGGTGTTCTTGGATGACTGCTGATGTTGGTAACTACTAATCACAAATAATGTAGTCTTAATTTTCTGGAACTTATTCAATTCACAAGGAGAGCAAAGAAAAGAACAGAAGAGGAAAGCACTGCATCCTGAATAGTATTTCAGCATAGAAGAAAAAAATCAATGTAAGGCGATCTCCCAGGCATGCTTTTGATGTTACAGTGTCTGCAGCCAAGAGCTTCAAAGGCAGGAGCATCTCAGCCTTCCTTTGGTTTCTAGCTGAAGATTGGGATGTAACTCCAGCACAGCACTTCTAGCAGCTGCCACTAGCTTTTCCTCTGGCATTTCCCAAATAGTATGTATTCTGTATGTACAAAATATTATGTTTTACTCGTTAGACAGCCCAACTGGAGGAAATCTTAGGGCTGTAATTGCTCACCAAGTATTACTGACAAAGAAAAATGCGAACCTTACTCTGGGATCTATTAAGAAATCTGTTATGGATGGGGCATCGGGGGTAATTATGCTGCTCTATTTGGTTCTGCCAAGGCATCAGATGCAAGTACCGTGCCCAGTATTGGGCATTGCACTTAAGAAACACATATGTAAGTAAGGTGCAGAAGAGAGCAAAGAAAATGAGAAGCAAAAGAAAAGACCTCTGAAAAAGGCTGGAGGGGCTGGATTTTGCACATTTTGAAAGAGAAGACTGTGGGGACAGGACAGGAAAAGGCACAGCAATATTCCAAAGTACCGTGGGTTGACACACCATGAACAGTGACCCTCTGTATCCTTGTGGGACATTACAACTGGCATTGGATTAAGTGGTAGCAATAAAGATGAAATTTATCAGGCACTTGAGCAGGCTGCAGAGAAAACCTCTGTCCATGGTGGTTTTTAAGAACAGCTTAGACAAATAAGATGTGGGGTGACATAAACTATAGCTATCCTGTCTCATGATAAGTGTTAAACCCATGATATCCCTATCACATAACAGCAAGTGACAAAGACACAAACGCTCTGAATTCCCAGAGAAAGGTGGTGGTATGGAATCAGGAGAGAAAAGTAATCTTTTAAATTTGGCTTTCAGAGGTTTTTTAGAAAACATATTTTAGTTATGTTGGGAAGAGCTAAAACTGATCCTGTCCTCACAGTACCTCCAGACTGATGGCTTTGTGTACGGAACAGGCTGGGTGTCATCATTTTGAACAAAGGCGAGCAAGAAAGGTAGACAAAAGGAAGATCGAAGATAGACAAGATGACCAGTCTTTTCTTGCAGCTGATTAAAAAGTTAAATGATGTACTGTGCATAATCTCCAGCTAATGTAAAAATAATAGTTCAAGTTTACATGACGTAGTAAGTTATGGGGCTCCAGAAATGTAAATGGCCTGGAAATATTAAAATGTAAAACCCCTATAACAAAGTTTTGGATGATGGCTCTGCTTTAGCACTACAGCTGGCATGGAACTGACGACCTTTTAATTCCACAGAGTTGGTCTGGGGACAGAATGTTAACGTGCACTTTGCGGTAAGCCTGTCGTGTATTGGCACCAAGTTCTCCTATTAGCTATTAAAAGGGAAACGGAACGAAAACGACGGGTTCAGACGTCGGTGCATCTGACACAGGAGGCGAAGCTGCGGCCGTGAAGCCAACGAAGAGGAGGCTGAGGGGGATCTCAGCGGGGCGTGCAAGCGCCTGGAGAAGGGCAGAGGAGACAGGGGGGCAGCGGCTGGAGGCAGGGAAGTCCCAGTACACCCAGCAGGTCCCAGTACACCCAGCCCCACAGCTGAGACTGGGACGGCGCTCCCGGGGCGGGGGGCGGCCGTACAGGAGAGACCCCTAACAGCGGCCGGGGGGGCGGGGGGGGGAAGGGGGGGAGGACGGCCCCACCGCGCATGCGCAGCAGCAGCCCGGCGGCTCCCGCCCGGCGCCGCGGCGGGGCGCGCAGGCGCGGCGCTGCGGGGGAGGGGAGCGCTGATGCAAGAGGCGAGCGCGGCGGTCGCAGGCGAGGGCTGGTCGCGTCCCTGAGCCCCGCCGCTCCCCGCTCCCGCCCTCTCCTCTCCTCCTTCTCCTCGTCCCGCTCCGCTCCCGGCCGCAGCCATGTCGGGCGACGAGGTGAGGCCCGGCGGTCGCCGCCGTCGGGGATGGGGGAGCCGGGCCCGAGGCCTACGCCGCGGCCGCCATGTGGGAGACCGGGCCTGAGGCCTCCGCCCCGGGGCAGGGCCGGCGCCTCTCCCCCCCCTCACCGCGGGCCCTGGCGGCCGCTGCCCCGGAGCTGGGGGGGGCCCCGCGGCCGCCTCTCGCGGCGGGGACCGGGCCGGGGGCCGCCGCCTGCCTGGCTCGGGGCCCTGCCGGGCCTCTCCCCGCCGCGCCCAGGCCCGTGGAGGGGGGGCGGCCGTTCCGGTCCTGAAGGGGCGCCCGGCCTCGCCCGGAGCTCCTCGCCCGGCGGCAGAGCGAGGGCCGGGAGGAAGGCAGGCTGCCCTCCCCCCCGCCGTGCCGTGCTCCTCGAGCGGTGTTCAGCGCGTGGCCTGGCGGCTCGTCTGCTTTTGGGGCTTGAGTATCTCGTCTTCTGACCCTGGAAGCTGCTTCTCGACGAGTGATAAGCGAAAGCTATCCAGCTATGGTGGTTCCTTGTGTACACGCCCAGGGAAGCGAATATGCCAATGTCTGAGGAGTTTTTCAAACGTTGTAGGGTTTGTGTGTTGTACCTTTAGTAACCTCATTTCAGGTGCTCTCCTGGGGAAACAGAAAGCTCTCCATGCCCGAGGTTATGGGCACCCTGAGGGGTGACTGCTGGGAGCTGCGCTGGCAGAATCCATGACATGGCTGCTTTGGGTCTTTTATCTTTTCACTGGTGTTGCTTAAAATGCCTCTGTGGCTCTTCTCCATATGAGCAGAGCACAGTCACACTAACCTTGGTGACAGACGAGTCATACCTTTTCTGATATAATAAACAACAACTAGCGTACTTATTACTCTAATGGTAGCTGAGGCTGGTTCATCCAGCTGCTTGGAATGAATGTGCTGCATTTTTATGCCTAATTGTGTGCCTGCAACTGCACTTCTAATGTCTAGGTTAGGAAATAAGGACCCTTGCATCAGCTGCTTTCTATTTCAGGTGCCCATAAGAGCATAGAGCAGCTAGTCTGCAGTTTACTGGTTTAGATTTAGTTCGTGTCACTTTATTTATATTGCTTAATGCATTTGCTCTGATACTCACCTGAGATCAGGAATATCTAGTGTAATAAAGTTACATCTCTGGTTTGCTTTGTCTAGCAGACTCACAGAATGAAGGTAGTAACAGGTACGATGGTTGGGCTGTCACTGTTAGGTCTTCTGGATAACGTGTGTGAGAGTGAGTGCACGTGCCTTCCACAGCTGCTGGCTGTTAGGAGCTGATGTGGAGCTTTCCAAGTGATGGCTCTTTTACAGTTCATGATCCTGTAAAGTTGAAGGTGAAGGCACATGAATCTCAGTTAACAGATCTGCACCTTAAAACCTAGTATAGATGTTACAGAAGTTGGTTTGATTCGCATGCACAGAATTCTTCAAAATATGGGCAATTGCTCTGGGCTGTGGCTTAAAAATTCCAGAGCTTTAAACAAAATGAAGCTTTCTGGTAGCAGCGTCTCCTGTCTGGGTGCAGCATGGTACAGCAGAGGCAACATGAGCCTTGTCTCCAGGGGAGGAGAAGGGCAAACCTGAAAATGATGAGCAGTCCATTAACCTCTATTTATATGTAGTAGGGTTTTTAATAAGATATAAAATCCTACTTAATGATAACTGAATGTTCTGTGTGTTTTTTTCTTTTCCTGGCCCAGTGGCTAATGAAGCTCCAAGGAAATAATACTGGAGGATGCTGCGTTTTGAGCAGCAAGAGGGATTTAGGTGCTGATTGATAAATAATTTTGTTCTATCGTAGAGGGCAGCACAGTGTAGCATAAGGATACCTGAACTAACTTTATCAGTGCAGTGTTGCTCTGTGCTTTGTAGACATGCCTGTGTTTATTCAGACTAATGAAATGGGATTAATAGAACCTCCAGTAGAACCCCCAGCAGTTGCCACTGCAATAGGGTACATGCCCTGTATAGGGTGACATGGGCTTATGTTTTAGGATTAGAGCTTCGCAGTCCAACTTCCTTTTTTTTTTTTTCATTGTCTTTCACTTGCTTGAATTTTGTAAGTTGGGATTTTGACTGTATAGGCATTTGAAATAAGGAGTGGAGTCATGGAGTTGGATGTGAGAAAGAACTGTGGCTTACAGAAGAGGAAAACCCCATGGGAATCTGGTGTTATGAGCAGAAAGAGGATGGAAGTTTATATTCATTTCTGTATAGCAAAAGGCATGGGCTCTGGTGGTGTTTCTGGCAAAACACAGAATAGCCTGGTTGTGTGGTTGGTCAGTTTATATCATGACTCTCATTCTTTTTAAACTGTGCATGACCTAAGAATGCTCTTTAGTTTTTACTGAAGCTCTAGGTGAGCTAAATGGCTCAGGTGAAAACCTTCTCAGCTTGTCTGACTTCTCTATTCAGTTTCTTCAGAGCAGTTAGCCTGTTACGAGGAGGTCAAGGTTTGCAGAAGCATGCCTTGCCCTGCCCGGATGGAGGTGGCATCTCTTTAGAGACAAGCAGGCTGTCAGAGCCAGGCTCTGCAGAAGGGCCAGTTGCTTTGGTTTTTCAGCCTTAAAACTACCTGCAGAGTCCAGAAGTTGCCCTTGCTTGTTAAACTTAGCTTAGTGTACTACTGAAGACCTATTCTGTCTCTTGTAGACAGAAGATACGCTTTATGGCAGTTTGGGTTGAAAGCTGTTCTTTTTCTTATGAAGAGAGGGGTGATGGGGTACGTGGAGTGGTTCCTTAGCAATTATTACACTCGATCTAAAACATCATCTTATGTTTGCTTCTTCATGGAAGGAAGTATAGAAGATAAGTCTGAAGAGCCTTGCAAAGAAAGCTTCGTCATTGAAATGGGTCGTGATCCTGAAACGGGTGTTCGTCTGGGTGTGCCCAGAGCTGTAGGCCCTTGCCTATGCAGGCGTTTTTCCTTCTGTTTCAGCAGAATCCAGAGGTTACAAGAGGAAGCCAGCAAACAGCGTAACCAGTTGTGAACATTCCTTGCTGTGCCTTGCCAGTGATTCATAGATGTGCATTTAGAGGGAAGCCAGCCAACAGAACTTTTTTAAGAGCTGTTCTAGCACAGTGTGCACAGCTGAAGGCACACTTCATTCTGAAAGCCTCAAGCTTCATTGTCACATACATGTAGACACTTCTGGGTGTTTGAGTCACAGCATCGTTAAGTGCTTCGTGCTGCCTCTCAGCCTCAGTTCAGAGCCTTTATGAAACACGTAAGCTCCAGAAAATCAGAATATCACAAGATTATCACATGCAGGAGAATGAGAAGTGTGAGGAAAAGATTGTTTTATGGACAGAGAAACTTTGAGGGTATAACCAAACACGAAGTTGAAGAGTTGCTCCTTTGAAATGGTTCTATTATCCTGAGTAAGAGGTTTTTATGATGCTGAATTTTAAGTACCTGAAAGAATGCTTTTCAGCTATTAGAGAATAAGACTCTCCAGTTTTTTTAAGTATCTGAAATTGTTTGAGGCATTAAGTATACACTGTAGTGCAGAAAAAATGGCCAGACATGTAACAAAACTGATGGGTAGATAAGATGTCAAACTTGCATCTTAAATAAAAGTAGCAGGAGGCAATCCTATGTTGGAAGACTTGAAGAACTTGTGTTGATTGTCTCTAGTATTTAGGTAAAGAATAGGTTAAAAGTCATTCTTGGGGTTAGTACCTTTTTCGTGGTTGGTCTGGGTGAGTTAAGCTGCTTTGTTAGTTAAAGAACTGAACAACTTTGGGATGAGACCTTTTGCTGCTTCATAGTGCTGGGAGCTGACGCCAGCCTGGCTGTATCACCAGGCCCTTCTAAGCTTCTCCCTAGTCCTAAGCATTTTTGTTGAGACAGCATAGCCATTGTGGGAAAAGTGGCAGAAGTTTGAAACTGTCGAGCAGCATTGTAACTTTTTCTTTTCTTGTAACTGGTCTTGTTAGTTGTGCCTTGGAGCAAAACCAGTGGTGATAATAGTGAGGCTCGTCGTTGTGGAGTCAGTTCACTTGTATTGCTTTGTCACAGATCAAGAAAAATCCCAGGCTGAGATGAAAGCCTGGTTAATGTTGCTTCTGTTTGGTTAACAGAAGGAATGCAGAGAGAAACTTAAAGGTGTTGTAAATGTTAAATGGCAGGTGATAATTACGCTGCTGGTGAACTCTTGACTTTTACAGATGATTTTTGATCCCACTATGAGCAAGAAGAAGAAGAAAAAGAAGAAGCCATTTATGTTGGATGAGGAGGGAGGGGATACACAAACAGAAGAGACTCAGCAGTCAGAAACAAAAGAAGTTGAACCAGAGCCAACAGAAGACAAAGATGTTGAAGCGGATGAAGAAGACAGCAGGAAGAAAGGTAAAATGAAACCACGTAGATAAACTCTGAAGGGTAGTTCTGTATTTTGATAGAAGCCTTTCAGGAGTGTGGCATCATAATGTATGGTGCTGGGGTCCTAGTTTAAGATCTTGTGAGTAACACTCTGCCTATTTGAAAAGCATCTTCTGCTCCTACTGCCTAAAGCCCCATTCACAAACATAGAGCAGGTGACTAGTGGCCTATGCAAATTCTGCTTTCCTGACTCGGACAGAGTTTCTTGTGTGAGACAATGAAAAGGGGAGCCCAAAAATAGTTATCATGAAGTTTAAAATCTTCCACATGCGGTTGTTGCAATAATTGCACAATTCTGGCATTATTTCACTTCAACAATTAAGCTATAGTGTGAATTATAGAAATATGGTTAAAAGGGTTTCTATTTTTTTGGACAAGTGCGAATGCAACTAGGCTGTTACTCAGAGTCTTTTTGGAAATATGCTTGTGTGTGTGTGTATATATATATATGATTTTGCTTTTTAGATTGAGGCCAATGCCACTTCAGGATGACCTGATTAAGGGAATGCTGTTAATTTAAATCCTTTTTTTGTTAAAATTGGCTCCTGCTGTAGACCAAAGAAACTATACTTAACTCCTGCAGTTTTCTGTTCACTTTTTTTGAGCATTTCTACTATAATTACAGAAGCATCTAGTTTCTCTTGCACAGCACGAAGAAAGATTAAACACGTAAAAATAAGAAAATGCAGATACAAGATACAGAAACTGTAAAATAATGCTGAGGTATCGGGTAGAGGAGAATGATCTGTTGAAAACCTGAAGGATATCTGTAGGGGCTACAGATCATTGCTTATGTCTTGCTGTAATGTTTTGAAGACACTGGATGTGCATTGGAAACCTTAATGTCTGAACTCTTACTACAGTTACTAATAATCTGTACTACTTTTGCTTATCCTTTGTTTTTAGATGCAACAGATGACTTGGATGATTTAAACTTCTTCAATCAAAAGAAAAAGAAGAAGAAGCCAAAGAAGATATTTGATATAGATGAAGCAGAAGAAGGCGTAAAGGTCTGTTTACATAACTAGGCCATTTTGTCTATTGCCAAGTAACTTTCCTGCTTTTCTTTTCTGGAGATCGATGTTGCAGGAACTGTTTTGAGTCTGCCATTATATCCTGGTGCAGTTAATAGTGAAACGTGTTTCACAGTGTCCTTCATGTATAGTAGGTTCTGCTGAGTGTGTTTGTACATAAGGGCTTTTTGCCTGGAAATGAGAAAAAATTAACTGATATGCACAATAAGCAAGTAATTCTGCAGTCAATAATGAGGGTTGATTAGCATCAAGGTTAACTGTCTTCTGGGGTGAGAGAAGAAAATGATGTCAGAAGCCATGCACAAAACAGTCCTCTACAAGCCAACCCTTCAAATAAAGGGTATATATCTGCTAAGAAATCTGTTCGTACTCTCGTGTTTTCTTTAGAAATGATTGGCTACTGTTCTGTATTTCAGTAGGTGTACAAGATATCTTTACTCTTCTCAAGTTTTATTCCAAGTCATAATTCTGTATCGCATATCAGCGTAACTGGGAAGCCCAGAGAGCAAGAGGGCAGAGAAATGTTATGCTACATGTAAAGCTATTCTTGGATTCTGCCTTTTGAGGAAGAAAATGCTCCTCTGATCTGCCCCAGACAGGACAAATGGTTGCTGTCTTTTATGTAAATGCAGAAACATACCTGCATCCATGAAGGAATTGTGACAACAAATTGGACTGGCTGCAGGTATCACAGCTTCACCTTATGTTAGTGTCTGGCATGTAGGGTGTTTTGTTCCCTTGTGCCCAAATGTGGCTGATTGCTTTAGCTAAGTATAGTGTGACCTTGTTCTTGACCAGCCAGAAGTTAGCTAGAAGATTGTGTTGATTGCCTAATAGGAAACCAAGTATTACAAAGGAAGTAATGTAGACTAAGTTTTAACACAGAACTGCACTGTTACATGTTAGGTGCATGTACCTCATCGTATCTCAACTTGACATTTAAAAGTCTGTCTCTTTTTCATGCATTGTACTGCAGCGCTTTCTTCAACATATTTCAGTTTCTGTTCTTACTTATTACATTTCAGGATCATAGTGGATAATACTAGCATTCATCTAGTATAGTGTGCAACTGGTGTAATTTCTAATGTTGTGGTATAGAGATTTGTTTAATACTGTAAATTATAAGTTTTTTTTTTTTGTTTGCAGGACTTAAAAATTGAGGGAGATGTGCCAGAGGTAGTAGAACCTGAAGATGACCTTGATATCATGCTGGGCAACAAGAAGAAGAAGAAAAAATATGTGAAGTTTCCAGATGAAGATGAAATAATGGAGAAGGATGAAGGTAAAAGTATAACGTAGCCCAGGAGACATTGAAAGTTACCCATAGTCCATGTTACTGGTGAATAAGTTCTGTTGAAGTATCTTTTGGTTTCAAAATTCATTTTGTTACTTTCACCAGTCATGATTATCAAAAAAAATCTTCTGTAGAAGCACTGTATGAATTCACCGTAAGTGCTGGTGTCTCTTCTAGGCAGACAAACAGGGAACACTTCTGTCTCTGTCTTAGTAAAATCTTCTTTCGATGCACTTTTTATAAATGTTGTACAAGCAAGGTTAAAGAAATATTTGTTTTTCTTAATGAATCCTAAACAACTTTCTTTACAGCTTTTGAAGATGAAGATAGCAAAAAAGATGATGGAATTTCTTTTAGTCTTCAGTCAGGACCTGCGTGGGCAGGCTCAGAAAGGGACTACACATATGATGAGGTAATGTTAAAAGGCTTTCGAAGTATTTTACATGTTAATGTGCTCTGGCAGTGCAGAGCCTTGTGTTTGTGTATCCCGTTTCCGACTTAAAATTAAAGAACTTACATTCAGAAGCATGTGATGAGAAAAATAACAGAAAGCACATCTTTTGTCATAGTTAATTTTCATATAGAGCAATATTAAAATGCCTCTGCAAGCACACTGAGGTACTTGGACATTATAAAGTAAACCTCTGTGAAAACAGCTTTTATCTTCTGCATTTATTAGAATTTTTTTGAAGTGTGCATTGAAAAGCTTATGGGGAAGTGTCAATGGACAAAGACTACCTAATATTCATTGCTTCTGAACATCTGAGATAGCATTAACGGTGTACTTCAGCATGAATACCTTACATGCCTCAAATGATGTGACCCCCCCCCCTCTTTCTTATTTTTGCAGTTACTCAATAGGGTATTTAACATCATGCGGGAAAAAAACCCAGATATGGTAGCTGGAGAAAAAAGGAAATTTGTCATGAAGCCTCCGCAGGTTGTAAGAGTGGGGACCAAGAAAACATCTTTTGTCAACTTTACAGATATCTGCAAATTGTAAGTTTTACTCTTAATATTTCCCAGGAATAGTGGAATTTTCTGTGTTGTTGGCTGTTGAATGAATGCTTTTTGGCAAAAAAAAAAAAAAAAAAGAAAAACTGACAAACCAAAGTGAAAGCTCTTCCAATCATACTGTTCTTTTCCTCTGTTTATGTGTTAAGGTATTTATGAAGGTGATTTATGGAGACAGTTTCTAACTTTGTACATATCAAAATGGTAGGCTTGTTTCATGGGCCTCATGGACTGAAATCAAACCTAAAGCTGTTTTGAGTTTTCTCACTTCTAGCAAGTGTGTGTAGTTGGGTCTTCAGTGGTGTTTATTTGCAAGACTTGGGTTGGGATGGCAGGGGTGAATTCTAGTCTTGAGATGAACTACAAATACTGTTCTCTTGGTAAATAGTATGGATTTCAGTTTTTTTTTTCCCCTATGCTTTCTCTATCTGAGTATTTCTTGTGAAGTCAGTTCTATTCTTTGTGGGCGCTTCTAGGAATGTCTATCTGATTTGTTTCATAAGCGAGGACGGTTTTCTGGCATGATCATATAGAAGACCTGGGTAATATACTAAACTAAAATTTTAATAATAGCTTATAATGCTCCAATGGAAGGGCAATAGGAGTGTGTGGAGGGTTAAGAATGGAAAATCTGAAATATAGAACTCTCAATTTAGAGAATAATTACTGAAATTGCAATTTCTGTTTTGTGGACTGTGCAGCTTTATTATAGTGTCTTAGTTCATTGCCTATGCTCTTTGGTACAGACCTTATGGCACTGCCCTTTTAAACTTTGTACTTTAAGATCATTTTAACCCACCATTCCTGTATAGATATCAAATTTCTCTGAAGGAGGGAGGTTAAAGATATCCATACTTTATTTTTAGATTACATCGTCAGCCAAAACATCTCCTGGCGTTTTTGTTGGCAGAATTGGGTACAAGGTAAGGTTATTGGGCTGTGCGTGTGCGTATTAGTAGGAAGCATTGGCAACGTAGTTGCCATTGATCAAAAATAAGATTCCTGGTTTTAGGTCTGTACTTTTATGTGCTTGAACATCAGGCTCTTCTTCCCTGCACCCAGATGCTGTCCTGGGTGATTGAAGAGACACCATTTCGCAGAAGAGGTACAGAGGCAAGCTATAAGTCCCAGGGAACAGTTTGGATAGCACTTTGAATCCCTTGTCTGGGACCTTTCTCAAAAAATGATCTGATAGCAGTGCTGTTTGTCTCAGTTGGTGAGGATGGCTCTTTGGCTCACGTTCAGCTTAAGCCGTAGGATTGCCGAGGAAGAGAGAATGCCTGCCTGCCTAGGGGAAGTTTTGAGGGCCTGTAGCTAGTGACTCTGTCTAATGCCACAGTTAAATCCAGTTGTCTTAGCATAAAAGCTGCTCTGTTGCTTTTAAATGCTTTTGATAAAAAGATCTAATTCTGTGACAATATACTCTGTCTGTTTATTTCTGTCTTGAAGATTAAAATACTGTTACATGTAGATGTACAGAATCTAGCCATCTAATTGCAATGTGGTTATAACAAATGACTGTTCCTCTGGACATTGAGATCTCTTCAACTTCAGATAACTTAAACAAAAACTTAAAAACTGCAGTCTGAAAAAAACATTCAATTTATTACATCAGAATAGCTAGAAGAGGTTTGTAGTAGTATTCTACCTTAAAAGAGTTGTCTCGGTCATTTCTTTGAGACAAACGGATGCTTATTCTCAATTCTGTACATTTCTCCTGGTAGGGCAGCTTAACTATGAGGCTGATCTCTGCTGGAGTCTGCTTTTATTGCAATGAGTTCTGTTTGGGCAAAACTGTGTATAGGTTTTCAAGTGCTGTCAGAATTTTACATATTTCTTTTTTCCCCACAAAGTAATTCTGGCTTGCTCTTACCTTGAAGAATGCCTCAGTTAACTTGCTTCAAGTTGCTGACTTCATATACTTTATTTGATGTCTTCTGCAAATCAATTACTTCAAATTTATTTTTCTTTCAAATTAGTGGCTCAATAGATGGTAACAACCAACTTGTAATCAAAGGAAGGTTCCAGCAAAAACAGATAGAAAATGTCTTGAGAAGATATATCAGTAAGTATAACTCCATTTTCCGCTACACATTTTTCTGACGACCAGAGGCCCAACATGCCCCTCTGCAAGTACGCATGCTGTAGAGGTTCTGTGCTAACAAACTATGACTTTTCTGCTTTGTGATGGAATAATGCAAGTGAAGGTGGTTATATCGTATAGTGAGCACCTAGGACATACTCTGTCCTGGTGCAGAGATGTACCAAGAAAGACAGTAAGAGTGGTTGAAAATAGTTTGTTTTCATCTGACTTTAACTTCTTAGTTTTGATGAGGATTATGGAAAATAATGATAATTACTCTTAAAGTCTGTTGTACATATTAGTTAACAAATACAGTGTGTGTGCTTGCAGTTTATATGCAACAAAATGCTGTTTCAGACAGTGTCTATGTAAGAGTTGCTGACATTTGGGAATGCTTTTTCAGCAGAGGAAGTCATGGAAAGCCAGTGGGAAGCCCTAGCTGGTTATTACTTCTTAAAACACTGGTGTCAGGGCACAATGTACCAGATGTACAAAACCTGCTCTTTGTTAACTTAGGAGCAAGGAAGCATTTTTAGTCTTTTTGAACCTCTGTGACTTTCATAGTAAGCCACTTCTAAATCAGTAGATGAATTTGAACATCCTTTCAAGACAACTGTTAAACTCAGGGCTGAAGTGATTTTTTTTTCTGATGGTAATGCATTATTTTTTTTAACTGCAACTTAATTCCTTTTCTGCAGAGGAATATGTCACCTGTCATACATGTCGGTCACCAGACACAATCCTACAGAAGGACACCAGATTATATTTCTTGCAGTGTGAGACCTGCCACTCTCGCTGCTCCGTCGCCAGCATCAAAACTGGTTTCCAGGCTGTCACAGGCAAGAGAGCACAGCTCCGTGCCAAAGCTAACTAGTTTGCTAATCAACACTGGATTTTGCAAAGTGTTCTGGGGAGATATGACTGGACAGGTTTACAATCGGAATGGATTTACCATTGTATTAAAACAAGATTGTAAAAACTACAAGAAATTTGGCTTTTGATTGATTGGTCTGTGAAATCCTTGCAAGATGCAGATCCTCAAGCTGTTCACATACATTTGCTCATTGAATATATTTTACCAACTATAAGGAACGTGATGGGAAAGGAGGTGCTTTTTAATCCATTCAGACTTCTGTAAAACACAAGATAAATTAAAGATACTGTAACAGTGAGTGTCTTCGATTTGGATTTTTCCTTCAGTTTCCTATTTAAACAGTTCATGGGAATGGTTGGTGTGTTGTCCTTTCAGATCATGTCACTGAACTATGCCTAATACCCAGACAGAAGTTTAAGGTTATTTTGCCTGTATATGATGGCTGATTTCTAGGTAGGCTATTATTAAACAGAGAAGCCATTCACAAAACAAGGATGATACACCAACATAAGAACTGCTTGTGCTTTTATAGCTGCATTAGTATGGAAACACATTTTGCACAGAAAGTGACATCAAGACAGGTTGATACTGCTTTATAAGGCAGAATAGAGCTTTGAGCTAGTTCAGACACCATATTGATGCTGAGTCTTAACATGGAATTGATAACAATTGCTGTATTGTAAGCTTTCATAGTGTCATAGTACTAAACTTTGCAGTTTCTAATAGAAAAATGTTTATATTTCTTAAGTCCTGCACTCTTTATCACTTTAAAAAAAAATCTAAATGCAGCAAAAAAGATTGTAGGAAACATCACTGTATGATGGCTGCAACAGTTATATATATCTTGAATTTAACAGAAGATACTGCCAAGTAGTTTTTATTCCAAATTAACACATTGACGTCTTTTGATTATAAAATATGTACTTATCTCTGCTAGCAGTCAGTATCTGTAATCTCTAGGGGATGTGCATAATGCTGTCCTAACTAGTTTTTTAGTGCTGAGAAAAATTTGTTCCAGCTGCCAAGTGTGAAGATGCAAATGGGGAGTGAAATCCCTTGTGAGTACTGTAATGGAGGGGAACAGAAGTCAATTCTCACTTAACCACTCCTTAAAACAGTGCAGGGTTAGGATAAGGTGCAATAGCTCAGGACTGCTGGCACCCATCCCTGCCGGTAAGCAGAGTAGCTTCCTCCCCAGAGAAAATGGTGGTCACTTTGAACATGATTCATCAAATATCAGAAACTGAAAGGTTTCTACCAAGTTTTAATCTTTGTATGTATGTTAATACACAGCACAGTTTTGCTGGGAAGTCACTTGCTATTTGAAAACTTGACAGCACTGCAAGACAAAAATCAAAGTTTTATAGTTGGTTTCTTAAAAGCATTTTGAATTTCAAGTGAGCTATAACAAATGTTGGATGTATCTTTAAGTGAATAAAGCCAGGATCAGTGCCTCTTGTAACATTATTGTTGTATTCTTTTGTTTGTTTGTTTGTTTGTTTTCCTCTAGCAAATAGCCTTCTACTTGGAAGTAAAACTTTTTGGAGAAGTGTTAGATGCCTTCTTTCAGTGACATGCTGTTGGGCATGCTGAAATAGCTAAAGAACAATGATTCTGTTTTTACATGTGTGCTTTCCTGGGTCAAATACCTTTATTGTCCTTTTTAAAAAACTAATGTCTTTTTAAAAAATACAGTATGGCCTTGAGCTGGTACTGTGTATTAGTATGTTAAATACAAAATTTGACTTAGTTGTATTTGGATCAGAAAGATTATGTTAATGAAGAAGTAAATCACTGTTCAGAGCTGTCATGGGAGGTTTCCTGGTGTCCTGGTGAGTACATACGCTTTATAGGTGTATTTTGAATGCCTTCATGAAAACCTAAAGGCATTGGTTGTGGTGACTAATATTTGACTGAAATATCTCGAGGTGTGGACTTCAATTTACTCATGGAGGAAATTCACTGGCACATGAAAAGTCTTCTGTGTCGAAGAGCAGGTTTTAGATTTAAAACACCAATAATAAAAGGGAAAAAAACTTCCCAGTGTATGTTCAAAACCAAATATAGTCCACTGTATGTGTTGTATGCATATTGCTGCTTGCCAGACTGCTGTGTTTGAAGTGTAGTCACATGTTCAGAGGCAAAAAAAAAAAGGTTATGTGCTCCTGCTGATTATAAGTAAGCAGTTTAGGGATGGATTTTGTAACAGTAAGGTGGTAGCTTTGCCTTAGGACTGCATGGAGTATTTGGCTGCACACAGTTGTTTCTCCATGATTTCTACTTTATGAGTTAAAACTTGTCTGTATGGAGCTGGTGAAGATGTGGGAACCAGGTTTTTATTTGGCACTGACAGACTGTGTGGAGCAGAATAAAATCCCTGTTTTAATGGATTGGGAAAGAGCTGGGGAGCTAACAAAGAACACACTGGTACAGCTGGCTTGCTCCTCTCCACATCTGCTGTGTTGTGAGTATTTAAAGGTGTAAGAAGAATCTAAGCTATTGCAGGTCTCGTCAGCAGTAAAGATGCAAAAGATCCTCCAGCCCAAACCAAGAAAAATGTGTCTATGCTATTAATCACTTTTCTGCTGAATACCCAACAGAAATGCGTGGATACCTCTGGCCTCAGTCCCTTCCATTTTCCATGGTGAATCTGTGGGCTCAGAGATTTTCAGAAACTAGCAACATCTTCAGAAACTGAGATGTTGGAAGGAGAAAAGTTTCTGTAACAACAAACAAAATTAACCATAGTATCTGGATTTATACAGCTGTGACCTGTAGTTTTTGTGTCAGGTTACAGGCAAGGTCTTTCTGAATTCTCTACCAACACAAATACATTTTAAACCCCTGTTTTTTTCTTCCCTCCAGCCTTGCTTGCTGCTTTGGGTAATTATTCCAAAGCTTTCCTGTATTTCTTCTTTCCTGTATTTCTTTCTTCCATGTGGAACTGTTTTGCTTGGGATGGAGCACAGCTGTGTGCCTTGATGCCTGAACATGCATATGCCCTAAATTGTCCAATATAACTGCTGTGTTAGGGGTCATGGCACAAAAGGCACGTTTAAAAAAAATAGTCTGGTTCTTTTTAGTTTTGTGTACTGAACTGTCTTTATGGTCCTCAGAGCCTGTTGCAAGCCTTATATTGTGTTTTCTCTTCAGCACTGAAATAGCCTTTTTCCAGCATGAATGTGGGGGGAAAAAGAAAACAGTTTGGGGAAACATGGGTTCATCTGGGATGAAATTTAAATCATTTTCCTTCTCTGCATTGTCCCCATACTTCCTGACACCTTGAACAATGGATTCCTCTCCTATGAGTCCCAGCCATCAGGGGTATGGAAATTTATTCTTTTTTTCCTACTAAAGAAGCTGTGCAAAGATCTCCTGGGTTCTCTTGAAGTGGTTGCATAGATTTGAGGCTGTGGTCCCCATTGAGGGGTTTCCCTGTTCTGGAGAGGATAATAATGGGCTGGTCTTCAAAGCATGTGATCTCTCATTTTTTTGCTTGCTGAGCCCATCGAGCTATAAATAATTCACCCTTATGGTGCCAGGCCAGATCCACCTGAGCCACCTCAATCTTAGCAGCTTGAACCACCTGCTGGTTGTTTTGGTGTGCTTCAGTGGCCTGTGAGCATCTATGTGGTGTGCTTTCACAACCAGGTTCTCTACCTGGGCAGCAATATCATGCCACAGCGGGGCAGCCCAGATAGATGGCTTTGCCTCTGTGCTGCCACTTCCTCTGTTTCCATTGCTGGAACAACACCTGCAGGGCATTTGCTGCCATCCAGGAGTCAGTACAGAAATAGAGCGCTGGCCCCTTTTCTTGTTCAGCAATATCTAAAGCCAGCTGGATGGCCGTTGCTTCTGCACATTGGCTCCATTCACCTTCTCCTCCACCAGTTTCTGCAACTTGCCGTGTAGGACTCCGTACAGCAGCCTTCCACCTCTGAGGCTTTCCCACACTAAGAAAGGACCCATCAGCAAACAGGGCCTATTGATTCATTTTCTGGGTGTTAATTACTCAGACGCTGTGATATTGCTGCCGGTGCACAGTTGTGGTAGCGATTGGCACCTGCTCTTCTTCAACCCTCAGCAACCCCACAAGAGAGAGGTTCTTCGAGAGACCGGGACAGGCACATAGCTGTTTGATGTACTCTGTCTCCAAGGCAGCTATGCTAAAAGACCTCTGTTACCCTCTGGGGTCCTTGAACTTCCCTCTCCTGATGCAGTTTTTGCTGAGCATGGAGCCTCTGGGCCAGTCCCACGGGGTGCTCGTGCCACTTGTTCCCAGTTAGACCTGCTTCGGCCTCCAATACAGTTAACTGGGGATCCCCCTGTCACTCCAGAAATACAGATGGGTTCTTCCCCTTTACAGCTTGGTGGCATTAGGGTATGCTGTGCGCTGCTGTCCACCAGAGCCTTACGCTCCTGTGGTCGGAGGGGCCAGGCACATCCAAGATGGATCCACGCAGCCAACAAACCTGCTCGTCCCCTTCCTCCGCTGGGCTGGCGGCAGGGCCTCTTTGCTCCTCGTCATAGCATTCGTTACTCACTTCTTGTAAAAGTGAATCCTTCCCCTTCTTAGCAGGAGTTTCCTTCCTTACTATGCTGACTTTTGCTTCCACTGTTCCTTCTCGTGCACAGGGGGGCTGGCACCAGCCCGGGCTGGCGCTCTGCTTCAGCCTCAGGATCCGTCACCAGAGGTGGGTCACATCCAGAGGCAAGCTCCTCCTCGTGAGGGTGCTTACTGGCATCTGTTACTGTATGATAGGCATGGGTCAGACCCCAGCACAGTGCAAGCTGAAGCCCTCTGGCATTGCCAGGATCAAGGCATAACTTTTTTTTGTTTGTTCATTCTATCAGTTTTTTAGGATTCCACACTTGATCAGGAGTGAAGTCCAAAACTATTGGAGGTGACAACAGTGATAGATGCCTGCCTGTATCTTTCCACACACCTTGCCACCCAGATCCATCCTGCCTTGGGGCAGACCTCTGGGTAGTATTCTTAAATATTTGTTTGATCTTAGACAAAACCAGGAACACATCCAGGATACACAGCAATAGGATCGTGCTGGTTGGAACATCCAAAATTCTCGAGAGCTGTGGTAATGAGCCTGGGGGAGAGGAGGAGGATGAAGAAGGGAGGAAAGGTGAAGGAGCAGGGGAAAGTGTCCTCCCTTGTCTTTCCCACAGATTAGCTCTCTGAGGAGAAAAGGTACAGGGTGCAATTGTTAACAGCTCCCAAGAGATGGTTCCCGAAGTACAGAGATGACAACAATGCTGAGTACAAATACCAGATTAGGCTCACAACCGGTGCTTTGATCATATTATAAACCAGTGTCACACAGCACAGCAAAGTGATAAAACTAAAAGCAACCCTAAACCAGACCCCAAAGATGATAAAAGCAAAACAGGGAGCGTACACAGCACGTAAGGGGTCACGTAACACAACTCTCAGAACTCGTCCAACAGTGAGAGCAAAAAAAGCAACATCACAGCAACTATTAAGCAAATACAGCAGGCAAGTTTGTTCTCTCTAACATGCTCTGTTCAGATCTGTCATTAACCCAAACCTTTGTGCTCCATCTTGGGTTGCCAAAAGGACTGCTGTGCTTTAACCCGACAGGCAGCTCAGCACCACCCAGCCCTTTGCTCACACCCCTCACCTCCAGTGGGATGGGGAGGGAATCAGAAAAAAGGTAAAACTCACGGGTTGAGATAAGGACAGTTTAACAGGACAGAAAAGGAAGGGAAATTATAATAGAACATACAAAACAAGTGGTGCAGAATGCAGTTGTGATCACGGCTTGCTGACTGGTGCCCAGCCAGCAGTACCTGAGCAGCAACATCCTCCCCCCAGTTTTATTGTTCCCCAGGGCACCCTGTGGCACGGGGTGTCCCTTGGACCGCTTGGGCCAGCTGTCCTGGCTGTGCCCCCCCAGCCTGCTCGCTGGCAGGGCAGCAGCACGAGGAGCTGAGAAGTCCTTGGCTCTGTGCAAGCACTGCTCTGCAGCAACTACAACAGCCGTGTGTTATCGGCGTTGTTTTTTTTCCTCCATCCAAACCCTGGCACCATACCAGCCACTGTGATGCATAGTTAATGAGAAAATATGATTAACCTTAAAACATAAAAAGAGCAAACAGTGAGGGTTGGGCAAGTGGGCAAATGCTGTGGAAAAAAAAAAAATGAATGCAAAGAGAAAAGTATCGCTTTGTGTGTGCAGAGGTGCTGGTTCTGGGTTAGGATTCCTGCTGGCTCGGAATACTGTTGTTTGAGAGCACAGCTGTTAAAAAGGTGATTGCGTGTATCAGATTTACCTTTCTACTTTGTGAGAGCACATTCAACAGGCTCTTTGTGCTGGTCCCCAACATGTGTATAGCAGCTAGCCAGAGCAGATCTTCTCCAAACATCACCCCCAGACCCATCAGTTGGGTTGCTAAACTACAAATTCAGAAAGTTCCTGGCTGTTGTCTGGGAGAAAGTCAGGGAGCCTTGTTGCTCACTTGACAATGCTGTTTGGGAGGGGAAATAGCAGAGATGTCTTAGACTGGAAAATGATCTCCTAGCAAAAATTCTATTGTGGGAAAAGGTCTCTGTGATTGTAGAAAGAAAGCAACATGCAGACTATTTTCAACTTATCTCTTTTTATCTAATTGAAAAAGCTCCCTGCTACCAGAACAGCTGAAACAATGGCAACAAAACAAGATGTTCTGTTTATTACAGGGAGGTGAGGCAGCAATTTTGAGAGACAGAAATAGTCTTAAAAGCAGGACAGATCGAGTGTGACTCTCATAGGTGAGTGCTGTTCTTCAGCCTGGCTGGTTCTGTGTTGGCTCCAGCAGCTGCAGTACCTGGCTCCCACAGACAAGCGCTGGTTTTGCATGCTCTGCTGCTGGGAAATGCTTTTCCTGCTGGGGGGATAATTCAGACCTATTCAGGCATGAGATGAAAGCCGTGAGGAGCAGTTGCAAAAGCAGTACGTGATATTTGTGTCGTCATTTAAAATTATTGCAGTGAAGGATTGTGATCTAATGTCATGGGAAGCATGTGTTGTTCCATACATTAACAGCAAAGTGCTGCTTGTGTGCTGCCTGATGCTGCCCCACCACGCACCCCTGGTATCTCCTCTGGCTTCTTTCTTCCAGTGCAGTGTCTGGGTGAGATAACCAGCCCCAGTGAGGATGGGTGGGTGAGTGTTGTTATGCCCTGCTGAATACTCCTCAAATGCATTATTAATTTTTTTTTTGTAGATGAGAACAATTCCCAGTGGATCGTTGCTTTGATTCATATAAGACCAGATTTCTCAAAAGCTTTTTGTAGCACAGCTCCATCTGCAGCTGGGATCTGTTTTTCAAAAAACAAAAAAAAAAAAAACAAAAAAAAACAGCTAATATATCAAGTGGCTTGGAAAGCTGGGTCTGGAGTAAATTAGAGAAGCCAAACACATTTTTGGTCCTTGTTTTTGCTATTAAGTTTCTGAAGCATTTAGCTTCTAGTGTTGTTTTTGTGGTGTTAGCATTGTTCACCTCCCTCGTGCCTTGGGTTGCTCCCCCAGCGGTGTTCTTGTGAGCACAGCACTGCTGTGGTCCCCACGCTCCTGCCGCCCGTGCTACCCTGGCCAGGGCTGAGCCTTCCCAGTGCTACAGCGATAGAAGAGAACCTGGGGAAACTACGTAACGCGCAGGAATGTGTTACAGACAGCAGTGGGGCTGGAGCAAGGCTGCGTTGCTCCATCATTGGCTTGTTTTGGGGAGAGAAGGGCAAGAACAAGACAAAACACCAGCTGTGCTGCCTCGGCCATTGTGGGTGTCCCTCTGCTTTCTTCCCGGGAGGAGAAATGGTGCCCAGCCTGAATTTCCCGTGGACACACGGCACGGCCACCAGGCCTCCTCCCCTTGTTGCCTTCTTGGGTCACGCTCTGCACGGGGCAGGCAGCGCCCGCTGGCTCCACGCCGATTCGTTCCCTCCCTGCGTGGGACAAGCGTAGCTGTGAAACAAATACCAGCTGCCTGGTAAGGTTTAAATCCAGGATCCTTCATGAAAGGTTGAAAGCAAACAGTTACAAGTAAAACTGATATGTATTATATTTTTGCTTCGGCATAACCCCTGGATACCTTTCATTTTGTTATGCTTCTTGTTCCTGGGACGTCTTGTGTGCCTGAGCCACAAGCACTTGAGTATGTCACAAACGTCCTCTGGGTTACTCCTTGGGCAGTGAGCTGAGGTGTCCCAGAGCCGGGCATCCGTGCCGTCGCTTTTATTAATACCTCCTGCTTTTTTTCTTGTGGTTTTACTTTAAATCCACCATCCCACATTGCTGTTAACATGTCTTTGTTGCTCTTTTTAATCTCTTGATTGTCTCTTGAAGTTTAGGCGTTTGAATGCAAATGCATGTCCCGGGTGGCTGTGTTGGCCATGAGAGCTGAGTACTAACAGCGATTTCTGATTCCTCACTCACACCCAATCAGCCAGGAGTATGTGATTTATTTTAGAAGAGCTTTTAGGCACAGAAATAGTGCTTTATGGTCTATTGAAGATTATTCTTGTTTTTTCCTTATTCCTCCTGACAGCTGCCTGCTTCCTGCCCAACCCAAACTCCTCTCTTCACATAAAGCTCTCAATGTTTTTATTCAAATACTACAGTAGATGCTGATATGCAAACAAACTCCTAATTTCTTGTGCTACCAGCCCATGAATGCACTCTCATCCTCTGTGCCACAGCATTAATATCCAGCTTTGGTGGCACTTGGATGTCACTGCTTTTGTCTCTGGGGATGCAGGGCTGGCTGTGCTGGCTGCGTGCTGGATCCGGGGTTGGGGCTGGACCTGCCAGTGGGGATGAGCCTCCTGTGCTACTGGGCTCCTGCCTTGCAATGGGGCACGGTGCTGCGCTCGGATCCCTGGGACCCGTGCCCACACTGGTCTTTAAGCAGTTGAAATGGATGTGTTTTATTGTGGATAACACCTCGCAGCGCCCAAAGGGGTTTTATTAAAGGAGACGTGCAGATGAAAGGTCCCAAAGCCTCCCAGGTCTCAGTCGTGGTGCTAAGGGAGGAAATTGCCTGCCGTGGCCTCACGGAGCTGCTTATGTTGTTTTCTGCTGAATTGGAGCAGCTGTGAGCTCATGTGTGTGTGCCTGAAGCTGACATCTGTAGGAAGTCATGTTTGAGGAACCCTCTCTAATCCATCAAAGAAAATAATCCACCTGCTAGGAAGCAAGTCTGGATGATGAATAGGTGCTAAATTTGTGGGGTTTCTCACTAAAGATGGGATTTCCTGAATCCTGATTCTTCCCCCATTCTTCCACCCCAGCCAGCCAAGCTCCCTACATCACATGGACCATTATTTTAAAGGCTTGCACTGCTTTTAAAATGTGCCATGGAGACAGGAGGGATGATGCTCCGCATGGCTGGAGCCCACATTTTCCTGCCCACCGATGAGCGTTGATCTCCGCAATGTGCTGAGAGCCCCAGGCTGCTCCTCCTGATGCTTGAAGGACTGCAGTGGCCCCAGAAACATTGGGACCACCTCAAAGGAGGCTTCAGCATGAGGGATTGTGCCAGTGAGGGAGTACCACGAAATGTGGAGCAACCCCAAGAAGAGGCTTCAAAGGGGTTGATGTTCAAGCTGTTTCATTGTTATTCTGGTCCCTGGGCTCTTCCAGGCAGATCCCGAAGACCAGCAGGCATTTCTAAGTGTGCACCTCCCCGTTTTCACACTTTTCTAGCTGTGTTCAGGACTCTCATCAAGGTTCCGCTTTGCTCCCCAGCATCTGCTCGAGGGCTGCCTCTGGACCTTTCCCATGGCCTTGTGCTGGATTTCAGGTTGGCCTTGTGCTGGATTTCAGCTCCCCCAGTGCCCCTTTCCCCGTGCTGAGCACTCCGTGGCGCTGCGCTGGCGGCAATGCTCTCTGTGGCACTGGTGAATCCACCCCTGTGGTCACTGGCTTGGGGAAATGCATTCATTCATGGCTCACAAGGCTGTTGGAGCCTGCTCCGAACCTGCTGTGGCTCACCTTGGTTTTCTCCAAGCCCTGTCCTCCGAAAGGTGAGACCCCCGCTTGTGCAGGTCTCACTTGGAGCATCTCTGTGGGGCTGGGAGTGCAGCACTGCCCTGTGCCAGCCTGCGGGAGGATGTGATGCCCCCTGGGGATGCAGCAGTGCCCTGTGCTGCTGGGGACAAGGGGCAGAAGCACCAAGCCCCATGTAAGCAGCACTACAAGGGTGGCCGTGAGGGACCCTGCAAGGAGAGGAACCCGTTGGTGTTGACACCAGACTGGGTCTCATGCATGGGCCTTGTGTGTCCTGTGTTGATCAGCCCCATGTGTGGCACCTGGATGGGGTCTGGGGGGACATGCATGTTCTCACAAATGCGCCTGCCCCAGTCCTCACAAATTCTCACAAGTACTCCTGTGATATTGCATCTGATCCATGGTTTGGGTTGTGCTGTCCTGGAGGAGAATGAACAGTCCCCACTGGGAGCCGTTGGGGTTCTTGAGCACATCTCCAAATGTCTACACAGCTTTATTAAGAGAGGGGAAAAATATGGAATTAAATCTCCTGCAAATAATGGGAAGACGATGCAGGAGGGATGTGATAATTTTCAGAGGCAGCAACTAGCATTTTTGAACTCCCTAAAGAATTGTTCCCATTACACTGGCAGTAACCTAAATATTTCCAAAGCTCTGAATGGACTTTAACCATGTGATGCCCATTAAACTTAAAGGGATTTATTGAAGTCTGTGGGTTTTTTTTTTTTTTTGCATCTCCTGACTGAAACTGAATGCAAGATTGCAGATATTTTGGCCTGACAGATTGTCTTCCCATATCCAGAAACTCATAAAAGGAAGATTTGGGACTGGACTAACACTGCTCTAATGTCTACTTCTACAAAAAAGCAGAGCACCAAAAACCCTTGCACATCTGCTCTTTTCATCCAGAGCAGCACTTTTAAGTCCATGTTTAAATCTCCGTTGTTCCATGTTTCCCTTGCAGAGGTGCAGGCATGGTGACAGGGGATTGAAGTGTTTGGGTTTGTTTCCAGCACAGGCAATGTTGCTGCCACCATCAAAAGCAGCTGTGATGACAAGAGGAGCAGAAATTACGAGAAGGCAAGTGAGGGCCATTGAACTGGGCAGTGAGCTCTGGCCTTCGCGGGTGGTGGGGAGACGCTTGAACAAAGCAGTTTCTTCCAGTTCGTCCGATGGAAACTGGATGTATGCTCAGCTGAGTTGCTCGGCCTACAGCGGTGGCTTCTCTTCAGGACATGCAGATGTTGAATGAACTGCTGCCCTGGGGGAAACGCTGGGGAGAACGGGCTCGCCCAGCCCTTGTCTTGGCACATCCCGGCAGGGCCGGGACGATTTACAGGGAGCGACTGCATGGGGACATCGTGGAAAAGATGTTCCCAGGGAGGCTGGGTGGGACCCCTTTACATTCATTCAAGAGCTAACGAGACCTGACAGACTATTTTGCATTGTGGATAGCAGGCCTGGGGGGGGACCAGGAGTCCCTCTGTTCACCAGGACGGGCCCAGCAATGGGGCCTCTGCTCTTCCCTGCAGCCCGCTCCCTGCCACCACAGAGAGTCTGGGAGGAGGCTTGGAGATTTGGGTGCTGCTCTGTGCTCTGAGCACCCAGCACCCCACCACGCACCTCTGGGTGCCTTCAGGCATGGGAAGTGGGGTGGGAGGGCTGGGGGGGCAGAGCTGGGCTGTGGGAGGAGGGCTGGGGCCCTGGCTGTGGAAAGCAGTGCTCAGGAGGAGGAGGTGAGGCCTCCTTCCCTCTGCTCCTCTCCTGCTGGGGGTCCTTCACAGCAAAGCCAACGGGATGCCATTCACCTGCTTTATGGCCTGACGTGGTGAAAGGGGAGGGGTGTGTGTGTGTGTCCCCTTTCCCCACCCCACTGCGCTGTCTTTCTTTGCCTCTTCATGAGAAGATTTGCTGCATGGCCGCATCCAGAACTCATTTAGCACAAAAAAACACAGAAACTCATCTTGTTAAAGACCTCTCTGTGGCTAATAGCAAAGATAATTGCCATACAGGGGCCTGCATGAGCTCCCAAAGTCCCATCCTCGACAAAAAATTATTACCAAAACCAGGACAGTTTTGTGCTAGGAGGCTGTGATCAGGCTCTGAGGACCCAGCACCACGTACAGGTACCCAGGCCCAGACTGGTTTCAGGCCAGCGAGGGCAGGGCTGTGGGGATGGAGCACGGACGCATCCTGCCCCCAAGGCACTGCGCCATGGCCACCCTCTAGGCCCAGGTTTGACCTAACGCTGCACTGATTTTGATCTCAATAGCCAAGTGCCAAACACTCCAAACTGCTTCCTAATATTTTTTCCTCTCTCCCCCTTCCCAGGCACACAGACGCCCAACAATTAGTCTGAACGTGCTGCTTTCCTCATCCTGAACTGACCCAGGGACTGATCGCAGGATGGATGGATGCCCAAGCATCCCCAAAATCATCATGGACGTGAACAGACCCAACAGGCAGCTTCGCCCTCCAGTAGTGGATGATGGCTTGGGCCAGGCTCAGCAGACAGCTTTTTGGGACCACGAAATTAGAGCCTGAAGGTGAGGTAGTGGCTGGATTCTCCTTGTGTAGTCACTGGTGCCCTTCGGATGCAGCGCAGGTGCTGGGGTTTGGCCCCAATGAACACAGCTGGCAATGCAGCATGAGCTTTGCTCTGCTGGGGCAGTGGCTGGGGAGACAGCCAGAAGTCACTGTGCTTTAGGGGCATTTATTCCTACTGCTGGCTTGTGCAAACTGGAACATCAATCATGTTTTTCCAGCCTGTTATTAGCTGGAGTAGTGCAAACAGCTAATGCGATTAAAGTTCTGGATTAGTCCTGCATTTGTCTCTTCCTGCACTGAAAGAGTTCCCAGACACCCAGAGGAAGAGCCACTACGAGCCAGCTGCTTCGCTCAATGCCCCTTGTGCAAGGGAAAGGCAGTCCTGCAGGCAGAACTGAAGCTCAGACAGGGAAAGAAGGCTTGCCTGTCGGAAACAGGAAAAAAAGCGTGTATGTGTATGACAGAGAAGACAGCAAAAGCAAATTAGACTTCTTTCTTTTATTATACAGGATCATATGTACAAGGTCACCTTTCTCCCAGACATCAGCATCACAGTCAGTTCATAGCAAAATCCGCAGCTCATCTCTCAAAGCCTAGAAAACAGCTCTACGACGGCTCAGTACAACACAATGGATAAATTGTACAGGAACCAGAAAAAGGTAGGGGAAAGCACGGTTATCCCTTAATTCCTTCATGACTTATTCGAAACTAAGAAATGCAAATAAAACATTGTGCTTCAAGAGCCATGCTTGCTCCAGGATGGCCCTCTGGGCAGGGAAGCGTTGCCCCCACGACCTGTTTTCCCCTCCACCCTTCAAAGAGAGATGCTGTACAGGAAGTCTGGCTTTGAGTGCTGGAGCAGAAAGCAGGAGTCCCCTTTCAGAGCACCCTGTACAATCAGGGGGCCACGTGGTTTGTGGGAGAGTTTGGCCGAGGAGAAGGTGCGGGCACCGTTCTGGACTCAAAGCACCGATGTGTGTGTGTGTGTGTGTGTGTGTGTTTTGGGAGGGGTGTTTTGGGCAGACACAGGGGAGATGGGCAGGACACAACTGCTCTGAATAAAGTGCTGTGTGAGTCTCAGTCCCATATACCTCTGAACTCAGAAAAATTGCATAAGCCCGCGGAAGAGGAAGGAACAAGACGAGAAAGGCCGAGAGACCTCTTGGGTGTTGTGGTGTGAAAAGGCTGCCGCAGCCTTGTGCTCGCAGGACGTGGCATGGGTCAGAAGCAGGCTGAATTTGGGCAGCAGAGGGGGGTGCCTGCACACCCACAGGCGCTGTGCTCGGGGCAGTCACCGGGATCACTGCGCCCAGGCGTGCTGCAGCCCTGCCAGACTGGTGACAGACCTCGCTGCCAGGAGCAGGAGCTAGCACGCTGCCTCCTGGCCCCCTGGCAGGCGTGGAGACCCAGGGGAGCTGGGGCAGGGGGTGCGAACACCCAGGGGAAGGGGCTAGCTCCTCTGGCTGGGGAAGCAGGTGGGTCAGAGCCCTTCCAGGGAGTGGCGAGTCCAAAAGGGTCTTATCCGCCTGTTTGACACATGCTTGCATCTTCTCGTTCCTCAGGGACTTGCTCAGCCTTCCCATGGTGGTTTCCCAGTGGCGAACAAGGAGGCCAAACTGCTGAAGACGATGCAGGCTTTGTTCCTCCTGCCTGGGATCGCTTGCTGTCCCACAGGCTCCTCTCACCTTCCCCTCTTGGAGCAGCACAGCACATGCACAGGCACCGGCTCCTCTCTGCCTGGAAGTGACCGGGTACCCGCGGTGGCGCGTGGGACAAGAGCCACAACAGGAGGTGGCCACTCCAGGAGCAGAGCTCACCCCACACCCTCTTCCTCAACATGACCTCGAGCGTGAGAACACACATTGTCCAAACTGAGACAGTACTTTCCCCCAGTTAGCAAATGCTCTGTCTCTCACCTAGCATGAGAAAAAGTCCTTATGGGGTTGGGCTTAGTTCTCCCTCTGCTCCTAGAAAAAGCCCTGTAGCATCTCTGACTCGTGGGGTGACACAACCGCTCTCCCATTACCCAGTCAGTGGTGGGTATGGATTGCACAGGGTTTGGCTGCTGCCCAGGCTGGCTGCAGAGCTCTGAATCCATTGCAGAGGGTCGTGGGGATTCACTGGTATGATGAGTTTTAGTCGTCTTTGCTTTACAGATGGATGGAAGATGTCGGGCCATGTTTCTCCTTTCGAATGCCAGGTAGAGATGACAGCAGCACTTCAATTTAGCTTGTCTTGCTCAGTGTGCCAGGACAGGGTTTAGTCTCGTGCTTTCCTCACACCATTGCTCACTGCTGTTCTGAATGGGCTGCAAGGAGAGACAAGAGGCAGTGATGAAAAAAAAGGTACATCATTTTCCTTGAACCTCAGAGAGGTAGTGTGTGACGTAGGAAAAGGAGCGAGGGGCTGATCAGCGACCCGGCTGAGCAGCCAGGCTCAGTGCTAGAAAGCACACAGGATCAGTGCGAAAGAGCATCTTCTGAAGCAGCAAAAGATCCCAACATCTTGCATGGGATGAAAACTTTTGCTGAGGATCAGTCTCTAAAAAGCAGTGTGTGAGCCGTACCTGGTTACTGTAGTCTGGCATCCTCCACATCTGTGTAATGGCTGTTCTCCTGCAGGGAGACAGAAACAGGAAATCACCACGTGCCCCCCCTGCCCTGCCCGAGACACCGTGCTGTGTCACAAGCAGGGACCAGCCCGGTCCATCATGGGCAGGACAGCTTGCACGCTGCGGCAGGGTCAGACTGCTCCGTGGCGGAGGAGCTGCAGAACACGCCAACGTGGGGACTGTGGGGAGCGATTGGAAAAGACAATTCCAGGCAAAACCAGAAATATCCTTATGCTAGCAAGCCTCTGCTGAACAGACCTGGGATGTGTGATTTCGCCTTTGATTTTGACATCTGTCTGAACCTCAAAGGGACCGGGATAAAGTCAGGCCCACCTTCCCTTGGTGGTGTAAAGTCAGGTGTCTGATCTGTGCTGCTACAGAGCCAGCACCTCCACTGGGCAGGCTGCATGTCCCCAGGGAAGGTCTTAAGCCTGGGGCGTGGGTGCTAAATGGTAAGCACTCATCATTGCTAGGTGAACGCTTAGACTGGATCCCTGGTTTTCACATGGCCAGGTTAAATGAGAAGCCCCATACTTAGCAAGTAGCCACAGCATCTGTATGAAGTGGGCCTTATTATGTGTGTTTTCACAGCTCTTCCTTGTTTTAGCCCTGTGAGAAGTTTACCTGGGACCTGGGAAGGACCCACACTGAGAGCACAGTTCCTGTGGTTACTGGAACTGCCCAGGATGCTCAGGGGGAGTTGGTCTGCAGTGGCAAATCATGCACAGTGCAGTGATTCTGCTGGTGAACAGAGAAACCGGTTCCAGTTTGCAGTACAGCTCATCATCCAGAATAATACTCATAATATTCACCACTCCCAAGGTCACAGTGACAGCACACCATGCTGAACAGCTCCCCATACAAGAATGGGTTTGAAAATAAGGCACATGAAAGTTGCCCTCCTGGAGCCATTCTGCAATACACGTTAAAATAAGGTGTTCAGCAGTAATATTTAATTTCCTACACAGGCTCCATTTTATGATGAACAGATGGAAATGGAGCCAGATGTTTGCAGGTAATACCAGATGATCCAGAAGGAAAGGCGAGGGAGACCAGTCCCAACCCAGTTAGCAGCAGGGCTCTGGGGAAGGGAAATAGGTGTGTGCTACTGGGGAGCTCAGCAGGGTCTTTGCAGAGATCCTGCACGGGCAAAAGCCTGAGGACTGCAAGGCATGCAGAAGGGAAGCTGGAAACTGCTCACAGGAGCTGGGGATGGAGACTCTCAAGATGGGCAAGTGTGGAGGCTTGTGACTTCTGGCAGCAGAACAAAGGCTCTTCTGCCTGCAGAGCTGCAATTACAAAGCAGGTATAGTGCCCTGGGAACAGGCTCGTCAGGAAAACCAGGTGAGGTGGTGTTTGCTCTGGGCAAAGGAAGGGCTCAGGTGCATGGGGACGTGCATTGGAACGGGGATGAGTCAGCTGAGAGCACGCGGTTGAAGGGCAGGGGGCAGAACAACGTGGGCGACATCATGGCAGGCATCTACTACAGACCACCCGACAGGAAACCTGCTCTGGATGTCTGGGGGAAGCCTCCTGGTTGGAGGCCTTTGTACTCCTGTGGGACCTCATCCAACCTGGTATCTTCTGGAAAGTCAACGGGGCTGGGGGCAAGCAAGCCGGGAGACTTCTGGAAACATCAAGAAAGGTTTCTTGACACAGCTGATTGACAAGCTGACTAGGGTCAGTGAGCTGTGCTTCTTGACCTTCTTACCAATGAACAAGGAAGAGCTGGACAGTGATGTGATGGTGGAAAGAGTATCCTGAGAGAAGTGACCGAGAGAAATAGCAGAATCAAATCCTTGGACTTAAGAGAACAGATCTGGGGATGTTCAGAGATCTGCTTGGCAGAATCCCACAGGAGACTGCTCTGGAAGCCCACAGAGCCCAGGGCAGCGGGGCCACCTTCCAGCACACCTGCCTTGGAGCACAGGAACAGCCCATTCTGCTGTGCAGAGAGTGGGGCAGCCATGGCAGGAGGATGAGCAGCAAACTCCAAAATGAGCTTTTTCCTACACAAAAAGCAGAACCCAGAAGGTGAAAGCAGGGCTGGGCCACCAAGGAGGAAGATAAAGCCAAAATTCCCGTGTGCAGTGGTGGTGTTAGGAAAGCCAAAGGTAGGCAGAAGTTGGAACTAGTGAGGGATACAAAGTGCAACAGGAAGAGCTTCCGTAGGTACACCAGCAGGAAAAGAAAGGATAACAAAAACGTAAGCCCACTGCTCAGTGGGGCAGGGGACACAGGCACCTGCTGACCAAGCAGATGGAAAAGGCCAAGGTACTCAAGGCTTATTTTTCCCCCCAGTTTTCCCTGGTCAGGTCTGTCTCCTGGCCTCCCAGACCCCCTGAGCTGAGTGCTAGAGTCTGTGGGAATGCAATAGGAATGATGCTGTGGAGCAGGACACATAGGGGACGGCTGGCAAGAAAGCAGCTTTGCAAAAAAAGAAAAGACTTCAGATGCTGGCAAACAAGTTGGGCAGCAGTCAGCAGAATGTCCCCGGGGCAAAGAGACCCTACCAAAGAGACCCTACCACATCCTGGGGTGCATCAGCTGGCAGGATGAGGGAAGAGACCTCCACAGGGCCCTTCCAACCTAAATTATTTTACAAGTCTGTAAACTTTGGGCACAGCAGCAGCTTCAGAGCTCCTTTGCTGCCCAGCCTCTCTGGAAAGGGCACAAACTTGTTTTGGGAGAGGCCCCCTTCCTCCTCCTTGCTCGGGGCTGGAGTGTACATTTTGGACATCATTTCCCCAGCCAACGCTGGAGCCTTCACCAAGGCCAAGCAGAGATTTGTGCACAAAACCAGGCAGCCAACTTTAGCCTGGATGTAGGGCTGAAAAGAAGCATCTGTTCAGCTCTCATTGCCTTCAATGGATATCATGTGCCTGACTTCAAAGCTGCTCAGTGCTCTAAGGTCAGGAGCAAGATTTAAAGGACAGCTTCTGTGGTTTGCCTTGCAGTGTTTAAGAAAACACCCCTGCAGATGAGCTCCATAGATTAACCTGCCCCATGCTGAGCACATCTGAACCTGATGATGGCAGTAAAATATTTCCAAACTCAATGTCACTTTAAAACCAGAGAATTACAGAAAATCAGAAGTGGTAGGGACCTGAAATAGTGATTTTCATCTATCCCTAATGAGGATCAGCTCTTCTTGGAGAAGGAGATGGAGAGGGACTACTTACAAGGACATATAGTGATAGGACAAGGTGGGAGGGCATGGGGAACTGAATGGTCGTTAAGACCCCTTCCAGACCAAGCCATTCTGTGATGCTTAAATCACACCCAGTGGATGTCTGTCCATTCTGTGTTCTCATCCCACCAATGGCAAGGTCCATGATTTCTGTTGACAGTCTGCGAGCTGCTTTATCATCATTAGCATCAGTAAGCTTTCCCCTAGTTTCTACCATCTGTTTCCCTTGACGTAATTTAAACCTGGCCTTCCTTATCCTAACTGACACAGAGATGGAAGCCAGCTTTTGCCTTTCTTCTTTACAGTGGTCTGTTATTTCTCCCCTTAACCAACTCTTTTCAGATTTAGCAGTGGTCACGGACTTCAGCTGTGAGGTCCCAGAAACTGAAACACTTGAAATATGCCGTTCAGATCCTGCATCCATCATAACTATGGTGGGGTGAAGTGGAAGACTGCAATCAGCTGGCAAGAGTTTTGAGATCTTTGGCCATAGGCAGAGTGCTGCAGGTGTGAAGTGCTGTGTGGTCAGCCCAGCGGTGATGGGGTGAGGATGGAGCGAGGGATGGTGAGCTCCATCCTCACTTCTGCTGCCACCAGTGCTGTGGCATCTGGGAGCAGCCCGTAAAACCTGCTCACTGGGTTCTTCAGTCCCTGTTCAGGGCAGAACAAAAGGCAATGGGGCTGACATGGATAAAATCAGGCTAGCCACGCTCAGAGAAAAGTGCTGCCCTTGCCATGTATGTACAGCTTCATGCACAGCGGCTTGCTGAGACTTGTGCTACTACACTTGTGCAATTTGGTGCCCACCCAGACAAAAGGCCCTTGCAAATGCCCGTTGTTAGGAAAGTGTGGTTAATATAACATGGCCTGCCTTTGGCATATGTTTCAATTCATTCGAGATCCACTTCCTCTGGAGCAAAGCAACTTATTTTAACCATTAATTAAATGTTGTGAAATCAAGGATAAATACAGTCCGAATTTCAGGAGCCAACTGTGTTTCTCCACCATTTGCTAGGTCAAAGCTTTTGCAAGCAGCTTAACAGTTAGGAAGAACAAGCTGTGAACAATCATGGGATTAAATACAACAATTTCCTTTTAGGAAGGAAAAACTATTTTCCTGGGGGTTTAATACGTTACAGTAAAACTGTGGTCCATTACTGAACTCCCCTGGCTGGAGGAACATAGCACCCAACTGCTCTTACCAGTTCATCTTCACACTCATCCCGTGCGAGCCCCTCTTCCTCTCCCTCATCCCCGTTCAGCGGCTCCTCCGTGTTGACCTCTGCCTCTGACGCTGTGTCTTCCTGCGAGACTTCACTTTTGCTGCCATCTGCCTTCTTCCGTACCTCTGTGAGAGCAAGAGCCAAGCGAGCAGGATCAGGGGCTGGGGGAGGCGGTGGCTGCAGCCTGATCAGACTCACCCAGAGGCCCCAGAATCGAGTCGGTATGTAAATAATGGATCTAGGGTTTAGTTCACAGTGCGAAGCTTTGCTGCTTTTGAAGGAGCTGCTAGATAGAAAACCAGGAGTGGGGAGAGCAGGCCAACTGGAGTGTGTGTAGGAGGCAGAAGTGACCCAAACAAGAAAGCAAATTAAAAAAATAAAAACTGTACTACAAAAGAAAAAAAAATCTCACAATTCTAAACCCAATTCCATAATTTGGGGAATTTTGGCATGTGATTTTGGCAGCCCATTTAACTGTCAGCAAAGACGTTTTCCGAATCTTGACCATTTTTTTCGCAGTGATGCTTCAACACTACCTAGTATTTCTGTGATGTTTTCTCCTGAGAGAAACAGATAGGTGTGTTCAGTGAAGTCCATTGCTCCAGCTTTGAATTTCGATGACAAGAGAAGAATGAAGTACCCTTAGAAAGCAGCACCCTCCCTCTCCAAGACACAACTGAGAGCTTGGAGCTGAGAACTTACCATTGAGCAGAATGCTAAACTCCTCAGGGCAGGGACTTTTATCTTCATGTTTGTTAGCAAAGTTCCCTTATCCGGGCTGGGGCTGCAGAAACCTCCTGTACTGTGTCTGAGCCCCCCCCCCCACCTGGATCATGGGGGAGATGCTTCAGTGCTGGTGCCCAGAGGACGTTACAAGTTGTGATGGGTCTGAAGACCAGCTCTGGTGGGGTCTTTGCCTCAGGCCAGCCCTCAGGGACCTGTACACACCCAACTGACCTGTGGACAGTTTCTGTTCCTCAGCAATCTGCTCCAGCCGGCCCAGCAGGGCATCGATGTTGGACTTGATCTGCGTCAGCTCGGTTTTGATTGTTTGCAGCTCGCTGCACTTCACTTGGAAGGAAAGAAGGACAGAGAGGTGTCAGCCGGCATGGGCTTTGCTGAAAGGGGGGCAGAAACTTTGCTGGGACCAGCAATGAGCTCTCCTGCACCACAGCCCCTCGACAGCTCGTCACTCCCGTTACAGCACTGGTGGTGACCGTACGCTTATTGAAGGATGATCCCTTGTACCTTCCCCTGCCCCATTTGCAGCCCACAGGCTTCTGAAAAGCCCTCACTGGGCTTTTGCTGCAGATGTTTTGGGGTTTTTAAGGTTTTTCCCTGGGAGCACCCAGCCCTGCAGGTACCTGGCTGGAGGCTGGGGACAGGGCTGGGTGGCACGGCCCGTCCCCGGGCTGCACGCACATACTCACGCTTCAGCTTGGCCGAGCTGTTGGCAATGGCAGCCGATCGGGAGAAGAGCTTGACGGGGAGTGTCGCCTTGACGCGCCGGACAAGGGGGATAGTGACCCGCGGCCGCTTCACTGGGACCACCCTGGGCACTGGAGACACTCGGCCCCGGTACTCGAAGAGCCTGCGGGGGAGAAGCAGAGGGGGAAGCAGGAGCTGAAGCACCCCCAGCCCAGGCCCTGCAAAGCCCGAATGTCGGATGCCACTGCTACGGCCTGTGCCCACCCCGCCTCGCTCCCCACGGCTGGAGCTGTGGCCTCTCTGCACCGCCTGCCCCACAGAAAGCCCCTCTGGCTGCCGCCTCCCCAGCTCACCTGTCGTAGAAATCGTCTCTGTAATAGTCATAGTCGAAGTCGTAGCCGCTGCAGAAACAGAGTCAGGATGGCACATGTTAATTAATGCTGATAACGCACCACCACATCCACCCCCCCTCCATGGTCCTGACTGGCCCACGGGGCCGGTCTGAGCCTGGAGAAAGACCTGGGGGCTGAACACACTGGAGGTGTGATGTTGGCATGAACCTGGCTATCTGGAGGAGAAACAAGAAGAAGTGCGGATGAATTAAAAGCTACAAACTGGGGCCGGGGACAAATGTCCACCAACTCCCTGAGGGATGTCCGAAGTGATGGCTGAGTCTGGGGAGCTCCTGGGGGCCAGCTCTCCATCTCCAGGCCACCTTGTGGAGAACTTCAAAGAATGGCTGATGGATTGCGCTGGTAATTGTGGAGGCCAGTAATTGTGGAAGCCAGTAATGCACTCTAACTACATTGGTTTAACTTGTTCTCAGGGTATTGCTGATATCCTTCCATTTTGTGTGGTGGGACTGCACCTGTGCCGGGAGGACATAGCTTTACCCGCTCTGCTGGGGTGAGATTTTTCCATACCGTATGTAATTGTTGAGGGAGAAGTCAGGAAGAAGGGGGTATTTATTAATTTAACATTTTTGCTATCAAGGATGTTTAAATCTCCCTCCTCTCAGCAAGACCCTGCCCACCTCCTGTTTTCTTAGGCTTGAGCTGCATTTTAACCCAAGGTCAGACCAATACATTTCTCACCTCTGACACTCCCTGGAGGCCCAGTAATGTGTTTTCTCTCTTGCTGCATCTGATTTTTTTTCACAAGGCAAGACAAAACAGGTGATTGCAGAGGGCAATCACAGCTTTTCAGAGTGCCCTTGTGCTGGCCGATGCCCCAGCATGCTTGCAGCAGAGGCACGCTGGGGAAGAGCGATGCTGCTGAACAGAGCGGGTACCCCCAGCTGGGCACAGCGTCTGGTTCCCTCGTGTGCTGCTGCCCGAATTGCTGCTGCTTTATGAGGAAGTTATGATGACGTTCCCTCTGCTCTGCTCCGAACAAAGAGAATGGCTATCACAGCCCCTGAAAGCAAAAGCTCTGTCCTGTGTCGTGAAACCATTTAGTGGCTTATAAATAAACAACACTAATGGGAAGAAGAAGACAGTGATGGGAAGAGGGAAGGATGAGCACTCAAGATGTAGCCTGGGGGGTAAAGTTGGTGCCCTGCATCTTAGGCAAGAAGTGACAAAAAGGATGGCTGGCTGGCAGAAAGCGTGGCTCATGCTGACCCAGGATGTCTGTCCTGCCTACACTGGCACTGGGCTTCCCACCTAATATTTTGGTTTCAGCAACCCGGCTGGTTTCCAGCATGGGACTTTCCCCATCCCTTGGATGCCCCTGAGTTCCCTGGTCACCTGAAGCCACGTGCAGGGACAGCCTGTGCCTCTGGGGACCCGAAGCACACCTCTGGCTGGCTGAGGACAGCTGGGCTCGCTTGGAGCCAAGGAGACTTGGTGCAAGTTACAGACAACGAGGCAGCATTTGCACCTACTGCCTCTTTTGGCAGCTGGAAGTGGTTTTGTGCTGAACCTTGTCTCCGAGCAGATGCTGACCCACTGACCGTCCATGGCCAGCTCTGCGCCTGGGCTGGGGTGCTGGGTGCGAGTTCCCGCTGCTGAGCACTGAGGGACAGGAAAGGTGTGACTACAGAGCTGTTATCTCCAAAAGCCTTCCAAATTCAATTTCATCACAAAAAAAAAAAAAAAAGAAAAAAAGAAAAAAAAAGGCATTTTGCTGAAAGCCTCAGTATAGATGAATTTCAGTGTATTTTCAGCCTCAGCATCCTCCCCTTCTGACCTGACTTGTGGACATGGTACCTGCTGGCCTCAAAGAGCAGAAACAGCAGTCCCAGCAGCCTTCCACCCAAACGCTGTGTGATCTGCATTTATTCCCTGGTATGCTTTTCTCAGCTGAAAGGGAAAGGCAATTCCTACCACGCCAACTCTTGCTGGAATCTAACCAGCGTGTTCATATGGACAGAGGAAATGTATTTTCATGTGGCATTTCAAGACTGATAACTTGATTTTCATTCGGCCCCAGGATGAAACTTGGAAATATAGAAAATGCTATAGAACAGCAGCTCCCCTCAGAACTTCAATCTATTTTAAACACCAAGTATGTTTGACTCCAATTCTGTTTGAATCCAATAAACACAGAATCAAATCAAAATAGGATGTCATTTGAAAGGAAAACTGAACAAGGGTGCTTCTACAATGTCAGGCTCTCACTCTTCTTTTTCTTTCTTTAGGTGCAACTAAAATGAAATTGATACAATTCTGTAATATTTGTCAAACCTGACGGGCTCTGGTGAAATGCTTCTGGCTAGCTCTAACAATGCCACCAATGTTCTCTGTATCCACAGGCAGCAGAAGACAGAGGTAACCTCTCCGTAAAGCTCACGGACTCTGAGTGGGAAGAAGCAGGACCGCCTCTCGCTGGGAAGCTCACTTGAGACCATGGGGCAGCTTTAGATCATTTCCTGATGAGTGACACAAAGTTTAGGGGGAATTTGGCACAACTCTGAAACACCCTCATTGCTGTCATGCTTCTGGGACTCAGCCCGAGCCGGCTTTTCCTCCAGGCCCCATCAGTTGGGGTGTGGACACTACGGGCTCAGCACATGGCCGGCAACTCCTGGACTTCTGACTTCCCCAAAGCCAGAGGGATTCAGCTCGCTGAGCTCCAGATGCTGGGAATGTAATCACATAAATCCAAGCCAGGCTGAACATACGTGAGATGAGTCCGCCTTAGACTCAGGGCAGCGTGGGATGGCAAAAACTCTGACCCCAGCCTCTTTCAACACCTGCAAAGCATGACACAGCCCTCAAAGAAGAAGGCAGCGGGCTTAAGTCAGGGATTTTTCTGAAGTCTGTGACTGTGGGACGCTGCTATAACATGAGTCAGGTCACAGCTTAACAGACAAAGCCAGTCCTGCAGGAGGCTGTGAAAGGAGGGAGGCAGTGGCTGGGTGCCTTTACCAGCATCCTTGGAAGTCAGGTGCAGAGCAAAAGTCAGGTCTTACAACAGGAATACAGAAGAATACGAGTAAAAAGCGAGTGCCTAGCTTCAGTGGTTTACCTGGAACCTGTGTGCTGATAATTTCACGGCACATAAGATACACCTTCCTGAAATGGATGGATCATTATTCAGTGAACTGGCAGGGCCTCCTTTGTGTACAGGAATAATTCCTGCCATTTTTCAGTCAGCTGGTGACATCGTGCCCTTTACTACTAGAGCAGGGACAATCAGAGAGAGAGGCAGCAGAAGCCTATAAGGCCATGTCAAGTAGCATGATGCTTCCAGCTCGTGATGCATTTCTTCTGCATTGTTTTCCTATAGCAATTAAACAACATTTATAACTGAATCACAAAGGTTCAAAATCCACACATTTCTAATTGAAGGGCAATTGTTTTTAGGTGCTGCATTTACATTACATTTGTAGTGCCGTTTCTGAGCACACACCTGAACAGTAAACGTAAAGCTGAGTGGCTGTGCTTTTAATTACCTGGCTGGCAACCCTGCACTGATAATCACAATTGACATGTTGTGCTCAGCTCAGATCCTCCTATTAACGATTGCACAGTCTTAATTATTGCAGTAGTAGAAACAATATCTGCTGAAACGCTACTTGGAATATCCAGCCATAATTAAATAGTGAGCTTTTAAAATCCTGCACATCTGGTGTGAGATTCTTTTCTTCTGCAACTAGCTGAAGTAGCAGGAAGCTGGGAGAGAAATGCTGGAAGGGAACACAGCAATTCCAAGATGCTGGGTCTGCAGAGGCGCTGGGACAGCATGCACCAGTCCTCTTCACCAGTGCTGGACCCGACGGTGCGATTGCTCACCTCCTGCTCTGCTCTGGGGTTGCTTCTCAGCCCTGTGCATGGGTTTGGCACCAGGGCTTACAGGGCTGTCACTGATCCGAGCACCACAGCTGAGACATGGGAGGAGTGGGTCAGCTGGCTGCAGGTGGTTCGACACCAGCTTTTTGACTGCAGTGGGTACAGCAAAGGACGCAGATGCCAGCTGGGCTGCGAGGTCATCGTTCACTTGCATCCACGGGCTGTGAAGGTGTCTGCGGAGGTTTGTGTCCACCGAGCTGCTTGGCACTTGGTGCCCCTTGCAAGACTTGCTTAGGTTGTCCCAAAGCTGGCTGTCCTTCGCTACAGAGCAACATGGGCACCAACACCACTGGGACGGGCAGGGACCCATGGAGAGCCACAGCACTGCCCACCCCAGTGCCCCGCAGCTGGTCCCTCTGCAGAGCCATCTTCTCTGCACAGCCCCCAGCAAGGAGCAGCCAAAACACAGCATGGCAGGGGCACTGGCACCGACCCGGCTGGGGCCCAAAATGTCCCAGGAAACCCTGTCTGGATGTGTGCCAGGCAGGTGAAAAATGTCCTGCCAGAAGGCAAACGGTTTTGAGACACAGCATGTGAATACCTGGGGGACATGGTCAAAAGACAAGCTCGTTTTGCAGCCAGCCTCGCTAACTTGTTTGCAGCATTTCCAGGCATGTTCGTGTTGAGCAGCGGTGGCCGGGGCACAGGTCGGGGTCATGGAGGGGACTTTCTGTGTGCAAGGAGATGCTCGGGCAAAGGCACAGGCTGCGGGAGTGTGGCCCTGAACGAATCTAGGCAGAACAGTGATGGCAGCAAGGCTTTACACTGACTGAAGGTCTAGGTTTTGTAGAGACATCTTAGAAAACTCATGATGGTGTGAACCTGGGGTATGTTTTACCTGCTAGAGGTAGATGGGAGACTACATCCCAAGGGATTTCCATTAAACACCCAAATATTATCCTGGGGCTGATGGATCAACTAATACTGCCACCATTTTTGCTTCCTCTGTGTCCAAAATGAGATAACCCTTGCCTTGCCTCCTGTAGTACTTGATTCTCTCATGCAGAGTTAGAGTTAGGCAAAATAAAATGCAACCATTGAAAAACTAATCTTAGGTGTTTAACACGGCACTTCTATAAATGATAGTGCTGTGATTTTTGATGTCTAACATTTAGAAAAATTTATGACCATTAGGAGAAGCTATAACCACAGCTCACTGCAAACCTGGATTCCTGGCTTTCCATGAGGTATCATAAGTTTTGCTAATCCAGATGGCAAAGTTTAAATCTGTCACCAATCTGGGATGAAATATCGCTGAAGCTCAGAGCAGTGTAGTTCTCTGGCCCATATTTTAGCATATATTTGTGGGAGGAAGCAAACTTCTCTCTCTTCATCTACGTGGCAGCCTGGAAGTCTGAAATACTGGTCATTTCAAAAGGAGAGGATTAGTAGTCAAGGAATGGATGAGAAGTAAATGCTGACAAAAAATGCTCTTTATCACATGATGTATGGAATGAAGTGATTTGCAGTACGGCTACCAGCACCACACAAGTCATGCATGTGCAAATAAATAGAAGGATTTGTGTCATGCCCATTTCCATACGTCAGTGCAGATGATGCACAGATGCACATTTTCCCCCTGTAAATCCAGAGGGCCAAACTCTGGCTAAGGGCCAAGCTGGCTGACATCCACAATAAGCCTTCTGAGTGATTTGCAGCCAGCGTGAAGCGCGTGAGACCCAGCTCGAAGAGCTCGGGATTTCGGCGCAGTTTTCTGGGGTCTTTTGTCTCAGAGTGTTTTTGCAGGTGGAAGCTCTCGGACTGGCAGCCCAGGTGCCCCATGCCATCTGTCCAAGGGAAACCTGCAGGAAATGGGTGATGCTGCTCCCTCTCCCAGCACTTCTTTCCTCGTTGTAGCTGGGGAGACAGAAAACAGCTGAGCCAATGCCAGCTACATGGGATACCCACAGTCTGCCTGGTGTGGCCCCGGTCACCCTGGGAGCCTAGCAAAAAGAGAAGCTGGGTTTGCTGGGGCTGCTGGACCACGGGATGCAGGGGGCAGATGTGATCCTTTCAGCTGGGTCTGGCCAGTCAATAAGTCCTATGAGCCCAGGTGGGTGGCAAAGTGGGGAAGGAAGTGCTGGTCCAGGATGGCAGGAAACGTTTGCCTGGTGAAAGCTGCAAAGAAAGAACTCAGCTGCGAGGCCCAGGGAAGGACTCAGCAGGTGCCTTGGGGGTGTCACAGGAGGGTTTCGGAAGCTCTGGTGGGTTTGCCTGTATCAGAAGCACGTTGCTACTGCTAAGGTTTGCCATGTGGTTGCACACTGGTGTTGGACTGAGTCTTGATCACAGTTTTTTCATTTCTCTTTATCCCTCTCACTTATTTTCTTTTTATAGAAAAAGCCACAGTTCTCTCATGATTTTCTTTTGTTGTAACACCCACCTATAGCACTGACACTAATTTTATTCCCAACACCACACATTCTAAATCCTGACTCAGTGCCCCAGTCTCGATACCATGAAACTGGTACAAAGATCATGAGAATTTAGAAATAAAACACATTTTGGGATCTTGTTATTCGGTTTTTTGGTTCTCGAACCTGTGGGGCGCTCTCAAAATACCTTTTTAAGTTTTCCTTTCTGTAACCTCAGGAGCAAGAACATAATGAATTTCTCCCACACCCCCACGACTCCAGGCGGTGAGGCTTCAATGAAAATCTTCAATTATTGTGAGAACTATGATGAAGTCTCTAGAGTTGGCAACAGTGGCACCGAAGGCTCTGACATCTGTGACACCCTACATCTCCCACAGACCTATGTCATGTACCATTGTCCCTTCTGTCCCTTGTTCTCTGCCCTCTTCACTGCTGCTGCCAGCACAGGTTCCCTCAGGGCCTCTCCTGGCCACCTCCTTGGTCCACCTCCACTTGTTGCTCCAATGCCTTCCCACCTTCTTCCTTTCTTGTCTCCCTTTCTGTGTTATTCTTCTCTTGCCCCTTTCTCCAGCATCTTTACCTAAATTACCCCTGTTGTCCCCAACACCTGGCAAGAGCCACTACTGCCTGAGCTCCTCCAGTGTGCTCCAGGCCCAGCACGGCCCATGGGCCAGGCCATGCCCAGGTGCAGTCTCACAACACCACAGGTCTCGGCCAACCTTGGGTCTGCCGTGTGGCTTCCTGCTGGCTCTTTTCCCATCAGCCTAGCCCTGAGGGGTGTTGCAAAGGCCAGGCTCAGAAAAGGCCACGGGAGGAGAAAATCTGAATGTGCACGAATGGCCCAGGGGGCAGTTCAGGAAAATCAGCCCTGGCCAGAAGGAAATACCTGCCCAGAGACCTCGCTGCAGGGAGGTGGTACAGCGGAGACCTACCTGTATAACGCGGAGGCTGCTCTCTTCAGCCCTTTAGGTCTGTTGGGTTTGGGTTCCCCGGCCATGTTGATATCTGCAATGAACAAAGCTGCAGCGTTACACGGCTGTGCCCACCGGGAGCCGTGCCCGACCGCGGATCAAGGCAAGGTCAGACAGACCCACTGCGCTCCTGTCTGCCTTTAGTGGTCCCTGCTGGGCACACATTCCTGCACTTAGCAAGCCTCTCCCTTTTCTTTTACAAAACTTCTAAGCACTTATTTTCAAAATCAAGCCCCCTGGACACGATCTAACCCGTGTACGCAAATTCAGGGCAGGCTTCCCAGGAGAACTCAGTGCTGTTGTGATAAGGCACAGACTACAGAAAACTGCTGCATGCTGCTAACTGGTAGTTACGATTTACCCCTTGCTCCTTCTAGAATAAAAATGAATGTTAAGCACAAGCCACCCAGGCATCGCTTTGGACTGGGATGCATTAAAAGGTGCACAGAGTGCAGGTGCACGCCTGCAGTCACCCCAGTTGATCTCGCAGGCACATCTTCAATGAGGGAAGGTGAGAATGAGCTGCTCTAATCTGCAGAGGAAATTCCTCTCCTCGGCTTCACTGTCAAATGTGCTTTTGACGTGAGAATAAACAGATAGAGCCAATTTCATGGAACCTGCAAAGAGCCTGGCAATCCAGTGCTGAGAGCGACCACAGGTCAGCCTCCGTATAAGTGCCTCTGGGCACGGCAGATCCAAGCACATGAGGCTGGATGTCCTCAGGTAGCCCAAAAGTACCATTTGCATGGGGTTGGGCATGGGCTGCCCCACAGCACTGGTGCAGGTCTGTGTGCTGAGCCAGCTGCACGGGCTGCAGCCTCTGAGGTGCAGGTGGACCTGAAGATGTACACCTGGGGCTCAGGGTTTGTGGAGCTGGGATTGCCAGCTGGGGGATTTAAGTTCTCACCTCTTCAGGACTTGCAGGATATGCTGTGAAACTCAACAGGCTTACACCCTAGTCCTACCAATCGCCGCCTTTTTCACGCTGCATGAAGTGAGCACGGGACTTCATGGGGAAATAATGGGGCCCAGCTGAGCTGCTCACCATCAAAATAAACAGCTGGCAAAGTGACCAGAAGTAAGTGCTCGTTTTCTTTGCGGCCTTTCTTCACCCTTCATCCTTCATCCAGAAGAGTGTTGAGCCTGAACAAGCATGTGCAGGGAAACAGGCCAGCTCTGAGGGCAGCTGCTGCCAGTGTGGGCCTGTTGGAGCAATGCAGTGCTTTTGGCAATGCTATAAAGGAAGAGAGGAATAAACTTTTCTTTGGTGCATCCCAGAACACATCCCTGTTCAGCTCCAGTTCCCCTGCTGTGAACCCTTTCTGCTGTCAGGGTGCATCTTGCCAGCTGCCAGTCACTTTTCTTGCAAAACAGAACTAATGACAGCACCATGCTGATCAACACCCTTCAAGGGAGATGCAACGGAAGCCCAACGGTGGATAATGACAACAATTAGCTCAATTTGTTGGTACGCGCTGCTAGAAATAGCACTACAGAGCCTTCATCAGGGCATGCAGTCAGAGCAGGAAATTTCTACTTTCAACCCGTAGTGGTGATGAGCAGTAAGATCCCCCGGGATTCCCTTGACAGTGAACAAGGAGAGACAAGAGCTCAGCATGCACACCAGCCTGGACAGATTTTGCAACCCATTGCCATTCTGGCTCCCTCCTCAGCATCTCTGTATCCATCTGCTCAGCCCATGGCAGTATATGTGCCCCCTGCTCATTACCAGGCATCTCTGCCCACACCGAAAGCGGAGATGGCAGGGCGAGCTTACTGGTGTGGATCCAGATTCCAGTGCAGAGCTCCCCCACTGAAATGGTGATGGCCTCCTGCAGTGGCTGGGCTGTCCACAGAGGTAGCCAGGAACTGCCTGGCAAAGCAGTCCGTGACCCACGATGGGCTACAGACGTGGCTTCCAGACACCTCCATTTCATGATGCATCTTGCTGATCAGTTAAAATGGAAGCCTGACAGTATGCCTGTCCGCTGATAAAGGAAGAAGAATCAAAAAGAAAAGATGGAATAAATGCTACTAGACCACCTAGCTTGAGAGCTGACCTTACGTGAGAGAAGACAGCTAGAAAGATGAGCTGCTGCCTTGCTCATTTGTTCTGCCATGGCATCAGAGATGGCAGGGAGCAGATCGCTGCTGGTGCTCGGGAACAGACAGAGGGCTGGGCCCCACGCCACCGTGCAATTCCCACAGCAGCGCAGCCAGCTGTGCTCCTGGAGGGAGCAGGAGCCACTGACAGCCGCAGTCCTCCACCTGAGGGGCTCTGCAAGTCCCGGCTTTTCTACAGTCTATTTGAAGGGGTTGCAAGAGTCCTAAGGGGAAGCTGGGTGGAATACGTGCTCCTTGGCTTATGCAAACTGTGCCACGTAGTGCCACCTGAACTGGGACACCACAGCTGGCGCCTGGCGTGCAGGAGTGGCTCTGGCTTTGGGTGGGGACGCTGTCCTGCTGAGGGACCTGCTGGCAGTGGGGACAGGAGGCACTAGCACGCCACTGCCCCAGTATCCCCGTTGGGGGTGCTTTGCCCCTGCACCGGGCACTGTCCTGAGTGTGTGGGTGGTGACTCCCCACGACCTCCTGCCACGCAGGATGCAGCTGCGATGGTTTGTGCCTGCACTGGATGGGCCTGGAAAGGGACATCGGTTCCAACAACCATGGTCGAGGAGCTTGGAGGACCAAGTGTCACAGCCCGAGACGCACATTCAGAACCCTCCTTTTGAAGCTTGACAGTTCTGGTTGTATCCACGGGTTCTGGCTTGAAGATGCTAGTGCCTGCCAGGGCAGGAAGCAGGTGGGCTGGGGAGGGCAGTCCTGCCACGAAAAGAGGCAGGGGCAGCCTCTTCAGCAATGTGCCTATTGTGCCCCCTGCCTGTCCGATCCCATCCTTCCTCTCCGCATCAGCACGGCCTATGCGGCCGTGGCTGCCTCTTTTTGTGCCTTCTTTTGTGTAAAGACATTTTCGAACCACATTGTATGGCATATTCACCTCTTCCTTTCCGCTGGGTTCTACGGAAAGGGGAGCACACCCAGGTTTATACCGGGCCATGGATATCATAGGAAAGCACGCTGAGCTCCTCTGTGGCAGGACGCGTTCACGAAGAGAAGGCAGGTGAAGGGGAGACGAATGTGCCCCTGCTCCAGCAGGCGTGCAGCATGGACCTTTTGCAGCATGCCAGGCCTCTGGAACCGGCACTGAGAGGACAGTACGAGGTCAGACTGGTGTCTGACCGGAGTGCCACTACGGGCTCCTTGGCTCCCCAGCGCCTTGCTCTCATGTCGACCAGCCCTGTGCATGTGGGCAACGTCTGGGCTGGAACAGCTGGCACACTGCCCCTCACCTCAGCCCGGCTTTGTGCTGATGGGAAGAGAAGTAAAGAAAAGTTTCTGGTATTTGAATAAACCACGGATGGAAGCAGCACACTGGCTTAAAGACTAGACCGAGCATGTAACTTCTTTCTGACTGCTGTGCTGGAAGCAAAGTGGGAATGGGCTGCAAATCGCTTTCCTGATTGTCCAGTGACCACTGCCTGTAGCAGGCTAGGAAATAACAAATTTTCATTAAAAATACTGTCTTCAGTTCCAATTCTCAGCTTAGAGTTGGTGACAAGGGCTTCTCAGCATGTGACCCTTCAGAGCAATCTGCAAAATAATGATGCAGCTGGGAGCAGTTGGGGTGGTTTTGTTTGTTATTTCTTATCACACAGCAGCACAGAGGAGAGACTGTCACATATCTGGTGGGGGGAGAGTTACCTCATTTAACATCAGCTGGCTAAAGCTAGTCTGTGATAGTCCAAGCGGGACTACTGCCTCTCTTGACAGGCTAAGGCTAAGGCTGGTACCTCCATCCCAGCCTGAGCCAGGTGTCCCAGGCTCAAACCCAGAGGAGCCTGTCTCTGCTGACCACAGAGGATGCCCAGGTAATGGGACACAACGAGACACCTGGCTTTTGAATGGTGAAAGAAGGGGAGATGAAGTCTCTTGTCATGCTAGGGGAACCCATACAGGTGCTGTGCTGCTGTCATTTCGGTCCAGGCACCCTGAAATTAAGGGTTCCACATCAGTGTCTTCAGGGCTGGGCTTTTATCCGGATCCCCCACTGCCTCTCCTAAGCCCAGGCAGTGCTGCAGTCACAGCCCTGCGGGTGTCAATGTGCCCAGTGGCCACGACCAGCCTCACAGTGACTGCCACCCCTGCGGGGCCCAGGAACCTTCATCAAGTCCCCGTTGAGCTGTGCTGTAGGACAGCTTTGTTGCTGGTCTCCAGCTCTGTCACAGCCCCGCCTGTGCCTGCTGGGTCACAGGGGGTTGTGTCTGACCCCCCGACCAGCACCGGACCTGACCCTGACCTGCAGCTTGGCCTTGGACCGGCCATCCCTCGACCATCGTTCAGGGATCAGCCCGTCCTTGTTGCACCTGGAAACCTACAGAATCTGAAGGAACGACTTACCCAGTGTCTGGCCAGCAAGCACGCGCCCGTTCTCTCCCAGGACCGCGGCACGTGCGTGCCTCTCGTTGGAGTACTGTACGAAGGCATAGCCCTTGTGAACAGAGCAGCCCACCACTCGTCCGTACTTGGAGAAAATGGTCTCCACATCCGACTTCTTGACCACGGCTGTGTTGAGATTGCCAATGAAGACTCTGGAGTTGATGGACTTGGGGTCATTCTTGTTCGTGATGTTGCTTGTCTGCACCTTCAATGACATCTTGAACACCTGAATGAACAAACGGGGAGTCAGGGAGGTGCGCAAGGGAATCTCCTGAGTCTTACAAAGAGAGGTGGGGGATAAATCTCCCAGCAAGCCTGGAGCAAGGGAACCAGCTCCTCAACTTCAGCTGGTCTCTGGAGACCTCTCTGTGTTGGGGAGGGGACTCTGTCACACACAGAACTCAATGGAAATAAATGTTATTTATCAGGCTGATCCTCTTGAGCGTAAGCTGGTTGCTCCTGGGGGACAAAACAGTATTTAAATACATTTTACATCCAAATAAAAGCTTTAATGCTATTAAAGGAAAGCTTTTACCTGCCTATACTTAATTACAACTCAAGGACTGCTCTTTTTACAGCAGTCTGCATTCAGCATTTGTGCTCGTGCCCGGCTCCTGTGGCTCCCCTCTGCCCAGCACCCCCCGGAGCAGGCTGGGTCTCGCCGTGCACAGGGACAGCCCTGACCCTGCAGGGCTGCACCTGCGGCTAGGAGAGGGCTTCGTTTTCCTGGGTGCACACGAAGAGGTTTACGTGGCGAAGGACCCCGCGTGCTCCTAGCTGATACCTGCACTCTCGCATTGCCACGCTGGGCTTCGAGCTGAATTCTGTGCGAACAGGAGGTGTCACTGTTAGCCTGGGAATTGCAAGCTGCCTGCTTGCGGCTGCTGCAACCCGCTTCGCACAGCTGCAAGGCAATACCCTCCGTGTTCCTTGCCCGGGGTCTTTCACGGGCAGCCCCCGAGGAAAGGCTTCACCTCTTCTATTCTCAGGACAAAGAGGAGGAAGGGACAGGGCTGGGAACTATAGTAAAACAAATCTAGTCTTGCTGCCTATCAGGCGGCTTGCTATTGTTGTTGCAGCCAAAAGTACAGCTGTCCAAAGATACCAGTTTGATTTTGATCTCTCAGAAACAGAGGGGCTGTTTTGGGATCGCTATTGAGCACTGCACACGCACAGTGTGATATTCACCTGGGAAAAGGCAGCTCAGAACTGGGGAAGGTACTTACTTCATGAGGCACACCGTGGTGCTGCTCTCCCCCAGGTCCCCCTGGCTCTCACAGAGCCATCCCATCCCCTCCCAGGGACCCCGGCATCTGACCCGATGTGGGCCTTCGGCTCTCCAGGCTGAAGAAGCGGGTTTGTCTGGGCTGCCTGCCCCAAGGCAGGGCCGGTGTCTGTCCCCCGGTCCTCGCTGGGCACAGAGGCACTTCCTGACGTGTGCTTTGGAGTTGCACCAGGACTTCCAAAGAACCAAAGTCCTCCTTCCCCTTCTTCTCCTGCAAAGAACTTCTCCCATAGGACACAAACTCCCCGGTTGCTCCTCTCTCCCCCTAAACCTGCAGGAGGAGGGCAGGGGGTCACTATCCATGCCACCCCTTCACCAGGTGTGCCCCATTTTGGCTCCTCAGGTGACGGATGTCCTTCTGAAGGAGGCTGCTCAGCTACCGGCCCCTTGGGACACCCAGATGGGCTGCTTCTTCCTATAGTCCATTCTGCCTGACGGCTTTTCTGTGCAGACAGACAAGCATCAGTGTTTTAGGGCTTGTCACCGCTAGCTCTCTATATCCAGGATCTGCAGCTTCAATGAGACAACCGAGGAGATTTGCCTGACCCAGAAGGTGCCTGCAGCCAGACCCAGGCAGACAGGGAGACGGTTAACACTGACTGCAGTCACTGGCTCTATCCGGACACGCTGGGGCTGCCAGACCTCTGCCTTTTGGATTCTCAGAGCACAAAGGACCAGGCACTCAGTTCCTCTCATCGTTTAAAGTCAGACCCAACAGAGCGCTGGGGACGCCTGGCAGGGCAGATGCTCCACGCGGAGCAGGGGAGGATGTGACCGTGCAATAAATCTTACCCAGCTCTCACCCCCGTGATTTTATTAACCTGCCATTGAAGCTGGAAATGATCTCCCTGCTAAATCCAATTGAAAAAAAAAAAAGGTGGACTTTGAGCCTGGCTCATTACATTTTCCTTTTCACCCTTACAGATTACAATAGCCAGAGACTTTTATTGTATTATTTTTAAAACAATTCCTAGCAGACACAGTGCTCCTAAAATCCCTGGAAGTAATAATTAAGGACAGGATTTTTTTTTTTTTCCCTAGGAAATTGCCGTACTAACCCCCTGGGACAGCTGAGGCTGTGAGGGACCTTCAGGAGCCTGCACACGCAGAGGGTGCCCATGCCCTGGTAGCCCTGGATGTTCTTGCTTCCCAAGGATGTGCCCGACCCGCTGAGCATCCCTGGCTGTCCCTGCCCCGTGGTGTCAGCAATGTCACAGGGCACTGGCTTCCTCGTGTAACTTTACTCTCGGTGACTCCCTTTGCTGACGTCCCCGTATTTCTACCTCAGAGCAGCTCTGCCCTGGTGTGTGATCTCCAGAGCTCTCGACCTCACACCATCCTTGCTTGTCTGGCAGAGATTATGCAAGTCCCCAACCCCTTCTGATAGCCGCCCACGACCCTATGTGCTGAAGCTACATCCGAGCCCTGCAGAGCCAGCAGCACTGCGCTGGGACGCCCCTGCCCTGCTGCAGCTTGATGTGGCACCCGGGGCTCCCACCTGAGAAACTGCAAGAAATTCTGGGTGCCTTTAGGACCTGCTGTTAAAGCCTGTCTCTCGGTCTCCTGTGTGATCTCCCTGCAAAAGCATCTCTGAAGCTGCCCTCGTCTGGGCTGCGATGGCAAAAATGGGCATTTGCATCTTCCAGCTTCAGCACTAAACAACCCAAAATATAACCCCGGCTCTCAACACCTCCTTTCCGCACCCCGACCAATTTTAAGCTGCTACCCCTAAAGGTTTCCCTAAAGGCTGCTACCCCCTTAGGGAAACCCCTAAAGCTTCGTTAAGCCCAAACACTTCCCCAATTGTGGCGAGCCCAGAAGTGGGTTATTTGCATCCGTCTGATCTCTGGCCAGCTGTTTGCAGCTGTAAACACCAATTACATCAGTGCTGAGCTCCTTAAGCCGGCGTGGGAGGGATGTGGGTTAAGCTGCCTCCGTGCAAAGAGTGCGCAGAACAGAAAGGTCTGGCGGGAGGTAAATCAGGGTAAATCAGGGCTTTTCCTCTCAAATGTAGAGGGCTGCCTCCTCTCAATGGGGACAACATGACTTGGCTCTGCTGCTGCCAGTGGATCTGGTCCACACTCTTTGTTTTCTCTAAAAACAAAGGAGCTGGATGAGGATGTTCCTCAGGTGGGCACTCAGGTATCATTAGTATCTTCACTTTGAGGAGGGATAAACTGCCAGGAACAACCCCCTGACATCTCCTTCATGAAGGCGAGACATGAACCCCCCACTTTTACAGGCAGGAACCAGATAACCCAGTGACTTGAGGAGAGACCCCTGAAGCCCCTGCGAAGCCTCCAGCTCCCTCTGCACCGCCCACCCTGAAGTGGAGGCGAGACCGTGCTCCCACTCTCAGGTCTGAGGCCTTCATGTCTTCAGCCCAAACTCCTCAAGCACCTGCCTTATCCTGTAGCCACGCTCCAGAGGGTGCCGGTGGTGAAGAGGGTCACTGCAGCACCCACAGGTGCTTCCCTTGGGGCTTCTATTTCAGAAGGATCCATGGCAGCATCTGACAGACGGGGGGACAGGGACACCAGGTGGCAAACTGAAGGTGAGGCCAGGTGATGGCCACATCATTGGGAGGACTTGGGAGGAAACCAACCCAGACCCGAGGGCTCTGCAGATGAGATGCTCTCCGAGTGCCATCTGCCCACTGATACCTGCCCCTGCCCCGGCAGGGATGGAGCCACAGCCTCAGCCACAAGGCCCGTGTCCAAGGCTGGGGTCCAACCCCAAGGTGTCGAGCCCCATCAGCGACATCCTGGAGTTTAACAGGCTGGGGCCAAGCACTCTCCTGCGGCCCTCACACAACACCTGCACTCCTGGAGAAACCTGCCCCCTTTGCCTTTTTTGCCTGAAGTGTGGGAGACAGAGGGACATGGCCAACCTCTTTTCAGTGGTCTGTGGGGACAGGACAAGGGGCAATGGCCACAAAATGGAGCCCAGGAAGTTCCGCACCAACATGCGAAAGAAATTCTTCACGGTGAGGGTGACGGAGCACTGGGACAGGCTGCCCAGGGAGGTTGTGGGGTCTCCTTCTCTGGAGATATTCAAGGCCCGTCTGGACGCCTCCCTGGGCAACCTGCTCTAGGGAACCTGCTTTGGCAGCGGGGTTGGACCCGGTGATCTCCTGAGGTCCCTTCCAACCCCTACAGTTCTGTGATTCTGTGATAATGCCATGTAAAAACCCGCGGGAGCCCCCACAGAGCATCTTGGCAATGTCTCTGATTAGAAAAATATATACAACAGAGACACGTACCGCTGGTGATGTGTTAATATTCTAATAACTACAGCTGTCTTCAGGGGACGCATTTTCACAGCTATTATTTTACTTTTCCTCCCCTAGCCCCGGACTGCAACAAGCCAGATCTGAGTCACAAAAGAGAGTAAGAAAAAAAAAAAAAGTAACTTGCAATGATACTTGTCACTTGGACATAGGTAAATCAATCAATCCTTCAGCTGTAGACCTCAAAGGAAACAGAGGAAACATTAATACGAGTATCTCTGCTCTCTGGAAGGGAAACTGAGGGACAGTTTCCTTCCAGTTACTAAGGATTGCTGGCAGTCTCGGTAGATCTTGCCATTTTTCTGGGAAGTCCCTGACATTTGCTGTTCTGCTTAAAGCTTCAGCTGCCAGGTTCATGTGATGATGTGAAATCCCACTGACGCGTCTTTTTGCCCCCATGGCTGCAGGTCCCTGGCCATGCTCCCTTCCCCTCCCTGCAACCTGACCCTACCAAAAATCCCCATGGATTCAACACCCGACTCCGCACGGCACAAGGAACCTTTTGGCTGCTGCCAGGCTAAGCAAAATGATAACCCTTAAAAATAAAAACAGTAAAACACAGTAAAATAAAATAAAATAAAATAAAATAAAATAAAATAAAATAAAATAAAATAAAATAAAATAAAATAAAATAAAATAAAATAAAATATAACCCCCAAAGCCCCAGGAACCCTGGTGCAGTTTCTGGGGGTCACAGCAATGGGGACTGCCCGGGGCATCCCTGGAGCCCCTGGGCTGGATGCTGCTGCATTCGAGGCACATGGGTGCCTCCAGCAGCATCCCCTCCCTGTTCTCCTCACGTCCTAGGAAAGAGCACAGCTGGAAGCAATGTCATGGTCCCCACTGCCGCTCATGTTCAAGAATCCCTTAAAGATATTGATATTCAATCTGGTAGCGGCCCAAGGCCAGAGCTGGTTTACTTGATAAGCCATTTTTCCTTCCTGCTTTAAGTGCCTTGCTGCACAGATTAGCTGTTTAATTGAGAGCCAGGTGTCTAAAAACCCCAGAGGCCTTCATCTTAGTGATGAACTGTCAGAGAAGAAGGCGGCGAAGAAAAACAAGTGAGCCCCACCACTCTCTCTTTGCAGAAAGCTCTCTTTATTTGTGTGACGGCGACACGCAGGCAGGCTGTTATTTTCCTCTTATCATGCTTGTTCACAAAACGGGAAACATGGTTTTTCATCCTGTCCCTGGCTCCGTCCAAGTTTCCTCAATTTGGTGACTTTGTGCTCGGAGGCAGGTGATGAACAAGGTCCTGCAGAGACCTTGGGGAGGGGGCGCGGGCAAACCTGCTCCTTGCGTTGCTGCCACAGCCCCGGGCTCCTGGAAATGTTGGTGTTTTGGGGTGCCCCGGCCAGCCAGAGGGTCCCCAGCACCAGATCTGAGGGCTGAAGGTGGCGTGTCCCTGAATCCTCCATCTCCCTTGCTGGAGGAAGCCACAGCTGTGCAGCTTGGCTCAGGTCTTTGTGCATCCCCTGTATGCTCACACAGGACACAACCCAACTCTGCACCACCTTTTGGGGGTTAACTCCCTGCTTCCATCCCAAACCATTAACACCCATACATCTTGCTGGCACGGAGCCCCTGCATTATTATTTCTGGGGAGGAACAGGGCCATTAACCCACCCCAGCACCAACAAGCTGGGGCAGCTGTTGCACAGCGATGGAGCCATTTCTGACTCAGACAGCCCTTCTTGTATCTGAAGAGCAGTTTTAAAAAGAAATGCCCGCTGCAAGACACGGGGACTCCACTGATTGCCTTGGCACAGACCCTTCAATAGCACAGAAATGCAGATGCATCTAAAAGTAAACTTGCTGCTACCCCTGGTGCCAATCATTCCTCCCGCGAGACCTGGGAGTAATTTGCTGGTGAGTCCCCACACACCGGAGCCGAGCTCCGAAGCACTGGTTTAATAACCATCACAAGCCCTACAATCTTTTTAATAGCTTCTGAGTCCCCAGCAGCTCCTCCACGGAGATCCAGAGGGTCTCAGCCTTTCTCCTGGAGAGTGGAGCTCCCCTTTGTACCGTCGTGTGGTTCAATAAATAGAATAAACTGGAAATATACCAGTCCTCGGGTTTTCTGGGGAAAATGGTTTTGATTCTCCCACATGTGATTGTTATGGGACCAGAAGGTTATTAAAAGAAGGGGGTAAACAAAGATGTCAAGTTATTGCACTACTTCTGGACCAGGGTTGCTGCCTTTGGGGAAATCTCTGCTATTCCAAGCGAGCTGGGAGGGCGAAAAGCTGGCAATCAGCTCAGCGGGTTGGGTTACGGACTGGTGTGCTGGGAAGCTGCAGGTTCCCTTTGCAAGTCCGGAGATGGAGGAGGCACTGAAGACGAAGGAGCCCACCGCACATCCTCCCTGTCCCCTGGCACTCGAGGTGTTTTAGCTGGAGGACGTCAGCAGTGAATCGCTGCTTGCTCTCCACCAAGCTCTCAGGACTGAACTGATGGGGCGGGCAAGGGGCTGTTGCCTGCCCTCCATCTCCTTCAGCCCTGCTTAGATGGAAGGTGCATCCAACCTGGGTGGTACAGAGGGAGACAAGAAGCTACTGAGCAGGAGAGCGCCAAAACATCAGCTCAGTCTGGTTCATTAAAGCACATCTGCTGTACAATGTAGAAAAAATAATCAAGAGTGACACCATGATTTTATAGAAGATCCCGAGTTCTGCAGGGCTCTGCCAGGAGGGGGTGACTCTGTCCCACCGTCCCACCTTGCTGTAGGTGCACTGGGAACTTTTACATTGGCGCATCCTCTCCTGGAGCTGCCCTGGGGCTGGCATGCCTGCAGCACTCTGCAGTAATTAGATGTGTGTTCACGTCTCCTCTTAACAAAGCATGGAGGATGGTCAGCAAGGGGATGTCTGAAGACTCCACCTGACCCCAAATCAACCAGAGATGGAGCTTGCTCCAAATGGTCAGCATTTACTCCACTGAATCAGTTTCCGTAACCTCTCTGGTTTTGTGTGGTATCTCCACAAATTTGGGGCCCACGGCAGTTGACACAGGGTGCTCCTGCCCAGACGGGCGGATGCTGCGTGCATAGCAGCGTGGACAGAATGAGCTGCTTTATAATCTTCCTTCAGCTATCAGTCTTGCTACGCAAAGAGCCTTCTTTTTAAATTTTTAATTAAAACAACAAGCCATTTTGAACTGGAGAAATACTGCCAATCCTTTGAAAACACGGCCCTGATTTAAATTTCAGTGCAACTGGCAAATCCCTCATAAAGGAGCAATAAATAATCAGTAGCTGTTTTAATAAGTATTTAATGAGTTGTTAAACTACAATGGTTACAAAGTCTATCAGGTCAGCATGCAGTTTATAGCTGTGGCTCGTAACCATCTGTCCTACATAGAATTCATGCCTATGGAAAGCTTAAAAATCTATTTGTCAGGGACTTAAATCCCGGTAAGTGTGAAAAAGGCATGACCTATGGCTTGAAACCCTGAGATAAATTCAAGTGCAGCAGCACCAGCCCGGCCCACGTGTCTGCCCGTTCCCTCGCTGAAGCCAAGCGCTGCCCAGCCCAGTGCAGGTGAGTGTGGCCGTGCTGGAGCTGGTGGGCTCCTGCGGGCAGGGCACGGCTCCCCCAGGCGAGCACCTAACCCTACGTAAGCCCAGAAGCTGAGCACATGGACCTGCTCCTCCCCTTGGGCTCACGATGCTCGGCCTTTACCCCAAGGCTGCTGATCTGTGCCGGCTTTGGAAGCAGTGCTGTCGCCCACCTGCCTGGCAAACCAAGGTCTCTCCTTGGAGGAGGACTCCCCGACATGCCAGCGCTGTCCCGCACAGCACAGGGCGGCAGCGAGGGGTGTCCAACAGCCCCCTGCCCCTCAGCCCAGCCCCTCAGCTCTGAGCTCAAGTTTTCTGAAGACAAAGCTGTCTGCTGGGCACCGAGCAGGGTTGTCACAAAAGCAGAATCTAGGCCAGAGGCTGGCAGGTATAAGCCTCATCAGGTTAAATTTGGGTTTCCACTCCCAAGCTAACAACACTGCATTTAAAACACGAGCAGAGTCCTGACAGCATAACATCCCACTCCCCCCACCCCAAAACAAACAAACAAAAAAACACACACAAACCCAAACAACCAAAAAAACCTCCTAAAACACACTATCAGTGCTGTGCTAGAAGCAAAAATTTGGGCATGTTCTGGAGCCTACGCAGACCAGCCTACGGATTTCAACCTGTGAGACACAGCTCCTCAGCAGCTCTTTGTCTCCCTGAACGTGGGCTCCCCACTCACACCAAACTTTTCTGGGCTCTGCTTCTTCCATGGATATATTTTTTAAATGAAGGCATTTTTCTCCAAAAAAAAAGAGTTCATACCATCCTTTGATTGCAGAGTATGCAACAAGTACACTTTTCAGGAGTCTCTGCTTCTAATCGTCTTGGGAATCTCTTGTGAACAGACTCACATTCTTTTTGACAGCAGCAAAATAAATTTTAAAGGTCAATTGAATCAGATAAGCCCAGTCTGGCAGCACTTGCAGATGCAGAATTCCATGGATAACATTTACGTTATGTTCAAGAACAGAAACAAAATTCTTTGGAGGAAAGAAACTTTAAAAGAAAAAAAAGAAGAAGAAAATGAAAAGGAAACAGCAATTAAATAGAATGTCATCTGTAGTCCCACTGGTGCAAAACCTGATGATTACCTACTGGGCTATGGACAACAGTACATGTATTAATCTAATTAAAGCCCTTTTTTACAGGCATCTGAAGCCAGCTCATTAGTGTGTTACCGAGATGCTCATTAATGGCTGGCCATGACTAATTTCTTGAGAATTATACTTTAATTCTTTATCATTCACAGCCTAATGGGAAAACACAATGTTTCCATCCCCCTCTCCTCCACCTGCGCGCATTGCAGACAGGTTCCCATCAGCCGCCTATTGACTTGGTGTTCCTTAATGAACAGCCCCCCACACCAGCCCAAATGTTGTTTTAACAGCAAATGATTTATTCATGAGGAAAGTGGGATCTTCAGCCAGCGAACTTTCTGGGAACTTCCTTAGCTTAACGAACTGGCACCGTCGCTGCTGCTTTTTGTGGCTCTCTGACGGCAGCAGAGAGGTTTCCTGCGCAGGGAGCATGATGCTTTGGCTGCAGAAGAGCTGCCTAGCCCAAACCAGGAGCCGGGTGCTCAGGTCCTCAGCTCAGCCCCCTCTGGCAGAGACCCAGAGCACCCTCTGGCTCCAGCACGGACCCCCTGCACAGGGCAGGATGCTGCAGCACCCCCTTCGCTGCTGGCTCCTGCGTGGGGCACATGTGGACCCTTACCCCAGGACAACGCTGAACTAGGGGGGAAATCTGGGCAGCAGGTGCGACTCTGTAATGATAATTTAGTCAGCCATCAGGGCCACACCGCTCCTGAAGAGGAGTTCCCAAAGGTGGGGCTTCGCTGATGCAGTTGTCGTCATTCACCACCATGTACAGCTGCTGCGTGCGATGGCTCCTCCAGTGTGCAAATGCCCGGTGAGACGGGTCCTGCTCTCCCGGGACTGCCGCGGGAATTACCACCATTAGCACCATTGAGGCCAAGTGCTTGCAGTGGGGGGAGCAGAGCCTGGGATGGGAAGCCTTAGGAGCTTAGAGCAAGAGCATGATACGGGTCCTTGGCACACTAACCCTCTATTTTTCAGCAGCTGAGGTTTTTGACATATTCTTTTCCTCTCTCAGAGTCAATTATCAGCTGACTGCCTTTGAAAATTATTTCAGACACTCTAAATACTCAGAATGACACCAATGATTAAGATACATATCTCTGTACAGTCAATGGGACGTGGTCTCCTACTTCACTGGCAGTGGGATTTGCTCAAGTCCGTTTGCCTGAACGCTACATCGAAGGCTCTGAAGAGACTGGGGAGGCAGTGGCACCCTCAGCCGAAGGAAAGCATCTCAGATGGGAGGGATGAGTGGTATCCTGCAGCCAGCGGTGATAGGACAGGGAGACCTGAAAAGCAACTGAGCTGTTTGGGGTGAATGCTGTGGAAAGACCTATGTTGGCTACCATTACCTTTTCTCTTTAAAAATAATAAATCCTGCTCCCTGTCTACTCGTCTTTGCCTCTCTGGTTCTACACAGATGCACAGATTCAAAGAAAGCCCGGCTTTGTGATGGGGACACCCGCTGCCATGTGCCACGCTGCCCTCTGCATCTGCCTGCCTGATGCCCACGGGCACTGATGGTCTGGCCACCTTCCCACTGGTGTCAGCGGGTTTGGGCCAGAGCTGGAGATGAAGGCATGTCATTTGCTGCTCTAATTCTCCATCAATAACATCAGTAACGTCCTGCCAGTGACAGATTCCCTCTTGTACACTGTGCTTATGGGTGATGGCTCAGGACTGCAGGGACTCAGCTCCCCGCCGGTGCTGTTCTCGCCCCTTCACACTGCCAGCCCTTCTCCAGGCACCATCACCTTCCCCTTTGCAGCGTTATGCTTCTTAAGGGGGGGTTAAAAACACAGGCCCCTGCTTTAGTAATACAGGAAGATTAGTAACCCATCATTGTTTGTTGATTACGGTCATCCTTTCCTATAAATGAAGTTTAAAAGTCATTAAAAGATTTGTCAGCTGTGACTTATGAGCCCTTCTTGCTGCAGGGGAGTGAAGCATTGACAAATGCCCTCCACCGCTGTATCATCTGTTATGTGTTAGAAGTTGCCGTGTTCCAATTACCAGGGACCCACTGAATCTGTAAACGAAAAGCAACTCAAATATCCTACGCAGCTGCTGGGACCATTAGTCAGAGCTGGCGGGTTTCACTGCGCAGCGTCAGGCTGAGAGGGAGTTAGCAATAAATAACACTTTGCATGTGTGCAGGGCATCGCTGGCTACCGCACGTGGCTTTATCAACGTTAATTATGCCTTGTGCCTGCTTCTGGGGAGCTGGGTAATTCCTGGTTTCCCACGCAGAAGACGGGGTTGATGGGCTGCAGGATGTTGGGCCCCTGGGAAATGACCAGCATCAGATGGCAGGTCAGGAGCAGAAGGATGATAGCCCAGCCAAAACGAAATAAAAAACTACCAGCTTTTTTTTTTTTTTTTTTTTTTTCTTGCAGCACAGCAGCAATGGGTACAGCCAGTGCCCGGCCTCGTCTGCCACTTGCAACAAAGCATTTTGCCCTGGAGCAACCACTGAAGCTGTGAGGGGCTCAGTGCTGTGCCCTGGGTGCCAGCAACCCCAGCGGGCAGCGGAGCCTGGCTTGCCTCACACCCTGCCTCGGGAAGCTGCTCCACCAGCCTTCTGGGGGGCCTGGGAGGCTGTTCCTGCTTCCCACGTCCACTTTGCCCTGTTTCACGTACATAACGGAGCACCAGGCTTTGCTTGCACCTGTCCACAGAAACACTGGCCTGTAGCACTGGGACCAGTTACGGCCCTGCTGGGGGAGCTGGAGCACAAGTCCACATAAAGCCCACCTGCGCGTCAGGACAGCATCAGTGGGGAGGAACGTGAAGCACAGAGTCTGTGCTTGCTGGGAGAGCAGCAACCCTGTTATGCGCAGTACAGGAGATGTGTTTTGGGTGCAGGACACTGGGCCACCTTTCCTGTCCCGGCATGGCCCCGTGTCTCTGCTTTGGGATGGGGGCACCGCTCCCCGCAGCCCACCCTGATGGAGGCAGCCAGCCCAGGCCACAGTGCCCTGCAGGGGCAGGGACCAAGGCTGGCAGCCAGCCCTCACCAGCTCCACGGGAATGCTGTAGCTCCTTTACAACACGGGCTGCTCACCTTGCCCTTCTCAGGGGATGCTGAACAGCTTTCCTGCACCAGACGAGCACTCTTTCTGCCCCCACCACGCAGAGCTCCCAAATACTCTGGAGAAGTCAGGACCAAGATCCTGGTCCCTGACCACGAAGGGCGGGAGAAGCTCCCTGGGCCTCACGAGTGTCCTCCCTCTAGCCCTCCCCTGGGGACCAGGCCTGGCGTGTGGTTTACGTGCCAAGCTGGGACCTACCAGGATGAGAGCGGGTCTTGGATCGAGATCCGAGCCCACCGCTGGGAAGGCCACGCGGCAGATGTCACCGAAATACCTGGGTGATGCAGGGGGAATGACATCGAGCCTCTTGTTAACACAACAGCTTATAAAATCAATTAGATCACATTACATGCCAATTTGGTCCTCATCAAACTTAACCTCCTCTGTGAGAGGGGTAATGGTCCGTGGCAGTTTACTGCCTATTTGGCTTTAATTTGTTGGGCACGGTGGAAGGAGCATCGCAATGGCTGAGCTTGCTTTCCCAGGCAACAAAGCCTCTTCCTGGCCTTGAGAAGAGGGGGAGCACCACCTGGACACCGTGCTAGCAGGCAGGTATGGATGCCTGACTCCTGGGTTAAGGCCCAGCTGCCCCTCACAGCTCCCTCCACATCATCAAGGAGGTGGTTGGTGGCCCAGGGCAGGGGTAGGTGAGGGGACACGAGGATGGTGACCAGGCAGCTTGGTCCCTGTCATCAATAAGGGAAGTATGGGGTAGCAAGATCCTCCACCCTGACATCACTTGGTCAATCTAGTAAGATCTAAGATTCTTCCCAAGCTTTCCCCTATCTGAGCCCATTGGAGGTGTCCTGGAGGAGTGACGCCAGAGCAGGGTTGCGGTACCGCAGTTGTGACTTGGTCACGGGGATGTCATGAAGGACCAGGCCGCTGTGTCAGGAACTCTGTGTCCTGCATCTGGCAGTGGCCAACACCTAACCGCCTCCCGCAATGCCGGTAGAGAGGACCAATGTTCCTCCTGCTCTGGGCAACGAGCTGCCTTGGCGTCCCCTGGAGTGACTGGCTGACATCCACGAGGGTTGATGACCTTCCATGCACCCTCGCTGCCCATGCACAATAGCAGGCAAGAATTTATCCTGCCCTGGGTAACACACCCTATCCAATCTCACCTCCTGTGAGCTAACCAGCTGCCTGGGGCTCTACCATCCCTGACCCACAGATCTTTGGAGGCTTACTTGAGCCAGCATGACTCAAACATGCTGTTTGCTTTCCTCACCATGCAGGGCATCTCTGACTATCACCAAGAACTGTGAGCAGGAACACATCTGTCTGGACATGGCTGCTCCACAACTACTCATTTTAACAGTAGCAGTCTTTGGAAAAGCAAAAGAAGAAGAATAATTTCATTTTCGTAACCTTGAGTTCCCCCTGCCCTGCTTGGACGAGTTTGTCTGCATCACTCTCACCTCCCAGGAACTCAGACACCGTGCTGCTCCTACAGCAGCGCATACCAGGCATCTCTCAGATGCCAAAGGTTTGGTCTTAGTTCTTGGATGCCCAGGGCTTGTTCCAGTCTAACAGTTGACGAAAGCCCCCAGGAAAACTGCTAATGGCCCTAACAGATAACCCCTGGGTGGCCAACCTGCATCCTCCAGTCAGTGCTCCTGTGGAAGTGCTGGCTGAGCCGGGTGCAAGGCACGCTGCCCCGTTAGGCTGGGCGTTGCACCACAGCGAGGGAGTTCACCCTGTTCAGCCCTGTGCTGCCCCGTTTTTGGATGAGCTAAAAGCTCATGAAGTTAAATTGGGAATTCAGGCCGGTTTATGAAAGCTCCATGGCTGAGCGTGGCGGGGTGTCAGCCAGTCCCTCCTTTTCCACTTTTCAAGGGTGCTGGTTGTGCACACACTGACGTACCTGCCCAGAGCCACGAGACGGCCAAACCCTCGTGATACACAAAGTGCCTTTGTCTGTCTCTGGGAACGGCAAGGGGAAGGTTTTGTAATTTTATGCACTTATATTTCATAGAAGAGTCTGAAACATGCCAACATCTCTCTACATCACCGGTTACTGCTTGGAACTCACTACTGCAGAACACCATCAGTAATTTCAATAGAGATGGAGAAATCAAGGATAATTCATTTTTAAGTGTTTTCCAACCTCTCATCCACCCCACGACTTTAATTTTGATAGGTTGACGTGATAGCTGTTTTATTCTTTGCAGCTGGAGTGTGTAATGGAAAAAGGGAAGCGCTTGGCGTTCACATTTCATGACTGTATTGGGAACCCACTGCATTTTCTCCTGGCACCCAGTGATATTGTGAGACCTTCTGATTTGATTTTGCTAAAGGTAACTCCCGCTGTGCATTTGCAGTGGAGAACAGCAAACGCACCCTAAATACTTTGGCAGGAATAAAAATAAAAGAAAGTTCACTTAAAAAAAAAATCTCTTTTTAAAGCCAAAATAAGGAGGTGAGGAGGGCAAGACCAGATCCTGAGCCCACGAGGTTGGCAAGAACTCTCCTCATCAGCTGGTGCAAGGCAGGTGATCTCCGTGAGCTTGGAAGAACTCTCTCTGTGTTTCTGGAAGAGGCGGGGTGGGCTCAGGAGGCTTCACCAAGGTCACCTACTGAACGCATCGGCCCTTGGGGGTCTGCACTAGGCTGCCCCAAGGGAATTGGTCCCATGCTGGTGGGAGTTCGTGCTTTGCATAACTGGCTGAGGATGTCCCAGCCCCGGGTACATTCTGCAGCTCCACGAGACCAGCACCCCATGGGAGCTTTTGGGATGGACTCATTGTGAGCACAGCTGGACCAGAGATGTGATGGTAAAAAAGATGGCTTGCTTTCTGATACCTGCAGCTTCAGCTTTTATCACATCAGGCTATTTAAAACATTTTTTCCCCACAGAGTAGGAATTCACAAGCAGTGATGTCTATCTTTCTGGTTTTGCAGCGTCTTTTTTCATGGCCAGCTGACCTCTCGCTCCTGAGCATGAAGGACTAAATATCACTGCACTACTTTCCCGAAGTTAGGATTTCTTAACTTGGTCCATATGGCTCAGATACACTTTGTCTCTGCAAGTGGCTGCCAATCCAGGAGGCCAACTGAAACTGGAAGGTGGACATACATGCCATCAGGGCTCTGCATTACGGGTGCTGATCATCCTTAATGTGAGGAGGTCAGAACCTCGGCCTTTCAAGCACCCATGAGAACACCTCACACGGGAAAGCTGGGAGAAATCCTCTTTCTTTCACTCTCATTTTTAACCCCCCTATGCCCACATCTGCATAAAGAGGTTGTTTTTTTGGGTTCAATATAAAGGCATGAAGATTTGATCATGGTTGCAAATTACCTTGATGAACAGAAACCTGTAAATGCAAATGATGACAGCGATAGCTGCTATATATAATGTCTTTAAGATAATTAATGTCAATCAACATACACATATGGAAAACTGATCTTGTCAAAGTATAGCAAGATCATACCACAATAAGATCCTAAGTTCCTTGTAGAGAGTCAATAATAGTATCAATGTGATAAACTGAGACTTAAGTTGTTTGACTTGGGGACACGCTTTTGTTGAGAAATCTGAACACTATAACATCATCTTGGACTAAAATCCAGCTAAACGGAGAGGTCTCCATGTAGAACTCTGAGAGGAAACCAACAGCACGCAGCAGCTCCTGGTATCTCACCACAAGTGGGTTTTGCACCCAAGAGGTTTTCTGTCTTTAGTAATGATTTGCAGGAAGACATTAAACCATCACTGCTGCTGTCTGTGGGTGAGACAAAACTGGGGGAAGCGGAGAATAATAAAGAGAGTGGGTCACAACCAAATGCACGGTGCCTGGAGTACAGCTTGTGGGCAGGACACACGTGGTGAGGCGACCTGTTTTGGGTAGTAGAAACTTAGGAAAGTCTTTGCGCTTATTGTGGAAAATTAACTGGACCCCAAAGAGCTTATGAAGTGCTGGGGTGATCAGATGAGGCAATGCTTTGAGGAGGCATCAATAATTCTGCTTTTGGCTCTGGTAGAATATTCCTAGGCAAACTCCAAGGTTCACAAGAAAAACACAGACAGACTGGAGCCAGCTCAGGCGTAAGAACTATTTCAGGATTGGAAAACTTTTTTTTTTTTTTGACATCTCCAGAACAAAATCTCTGTAGCTTGACAAAGATGATGTTCCATGATGACTTGACCAGGGGCTGTAAGTGCCATTACAAAGACCACAAACAGAAAGAGAATTTATCCTTCAAATAGCCCAAAATGCAACACAATCCATCAGCCTGAAGTTGAAACTAGACAGACCCAGATAAAAAACTAAAGTACTAATGCTTAACATTGCGGGTAATCAGCCTGAGAGACTACTTGTTTTGATAGTTTCTTTCACGTTTTTAAAGCCAGATGGATTATTCTCCTAAAAAAACCTGCTACCACTTATTGGTTAGCTCAGTACGGAATTCAGGGCAGTCCCAGGACCTATCAGTGGTCAGATGAAGGGATAATTTGACTTGATAAATTTATTTAGCACCTTATTATACATGACTGCTCATGCACATGCTGCATCTGTTTCCCTCCAGTACTTCTCCCTTTGTCACCACCAGGACATGCTGGTGACCCAGCAGGAGGTGATCCTGTTGCCTTGCTATGGCTGATGTTGGTTTTACCACTTTACCTGGACCTGTAGTATCTACAAGAATGTGCCCTTGGCTGTCAAATTACACTTTAAAGCCAAGCTTCCCCATTTAAAGGATGCTCAGGTCCTACTTCCAAGTGTCTGTGAAGCTAAATCCACATTTTCATTCAATTTCTGACAGTCATTACTACAGATGAATCCTAATTTCAGTTCAGCACCAATGATGCTGTTGGCATCCCTACAACTGGGAAGGGAAGGGATGCTCTTGTTTTGTTAACGGTTCAGTTCTCATCCAGCAGGAACAAGGAGCTGTATGGTTGAACATTGGGAGCCACCTATGCAAAGAGATACGGGTACTTTCAACTGCTCCTTTCCTGACTGATGAACCCTTCCGTGTGCCCACCTAGGGACTGTCACCTGCCACCTGCCAGCACAGGGAGTCAGGACTGGCTTGGTGTGGGGAGTCTCCCAGGACAACCTGCTTGGTGCAGTCTCAGCAGTACTACTGGGAAAGGGGACTGCTGAGCTTGTGATCCTTGCTCAGGCAAAATTCCCTGGAAGGTGGGACTCATCTTTGCCAAAACAAAGATCCACCATTGCCAGACCGAGAGGCTGAGTGGTCTTACGCAGTAACCACATCATTAAGCCATGGACTAGGCAATTCATGCTTCCAGCAAATTAGTGGTCTGTCCTTTTGAGCTTAGTTGCCCATTTGGGTAACAAAACACTTCTGGAAATTCCGCTATTTACCCTTTAATGAACCAGTTCAAATCTCAGGGAAACGCACTGTAGCTGAACGGAGATGGACAAATACAGACACGAAATAGCTGCAGATATTAAACAGGTGTTTAGGCATCGCCCTTCCTTGACCTGCCTTCAGCAGCCGGGCAATGTGTCACTGCAGAGCGACCAGGAGCACAGAGCCGGAGGGCATTACACAGGAATTTGGTGAGATTTCCACACCTTTACACAGTTCCCTGCTGCCTGGACATCTCCTGACGAGAAAGATTAAAGGGATTAGAAGCTTACAAACGATGAGGCAGGAAAGTGAGGGGCTTTAGAAAATACCAAGGTCTTAATTTGCAAGAGATGTTTGAAAAATGAATGGACTGAGGATTTTCTCCCACAGGAAAGTGGGAGAATTTACTCTGAAGTAAGATTATTTGACCAATAAAGCGGTTTGCTCATCCCACGTGAAAGTACTAATGTATATTTTATACAGTACGGAGACAAAGACATCTCTCATTTGCTCTTGTACAAATTAGGTGAAGAGTGAACAGGGTTAGTAGGCTGGGTAGAGAGTATGGTTATACGAACACAATGAATGAAGCACTGCTAGAGTAAAGCTGGGAAACAAGTTTCCAGATGAGTAGTTCATTGACTAAAAATTAGATTTTGGGGTAGGCTAACAACTACTGCCAAAGCATGCAAGAAGTCTGATTACAAAATGAGCACTTGCAGAAGGAATAAGGTGCGCTTATTTTATTTTCCCCTTTCCATTCTCCCCAGGCACAGATCTGGCAGAGGGGAATGGTCAGGGAGAGGAGTCCCCTGCAGAGGCTGGAAAATCCCTGCCTTGGTACCAGCTCCTGGAAGCAGTCCTCCTAAGGCTTACCTGATCATTAGAATGATTTGGGTTGGAAAAGACTTCTAAGAACATCAAGTCCGACCATCCACCTAAGACTGAAAGTCCACCGCTAAACCATGTCCCTGAGCACCACATCTCCACGTCTCTTAAATACCTCCAGGGATGGCAACCCCACCACCTCCCTGGGCAGCCCATTGCAATGCCTAGCCACCCGTTCCATGAAGAAACTCTTCCTGACATCCATTCTAAACCTTCCCATGGCACAACTTGAGGCCTTTGCCTCATGTCCTAGTGTTCTCACGAGGACGTGCGGCATGCGTCTGGAGTCACACATCACTTCTGCCAGTAAAAAATGCCTGAAGTCCAGATACTTTGGTGCACAGAAAACTGATGTGGCATCAGAAAGGAAGGGACAGTGGTGAAAGTTAGCAAGTGAGAAAGACCTGGCTATCTGTGATCAACCTTGTGACACTTCTCCACAGCCGACAATGTGAGAGGTTCAGATGTACTTTTTAAATGAATCAGTATTTTTGTTGTAATGCAGATACAGTCAGATTTTCATCAGAAAACCTCCACATCCTCAACCTGGTTGATCCCGTCTTCCTCTGCCCCCGTAGCTAACTCAGCATTTGTTAAAATCTCCTCCTGGTGCAAACCACACATAGCCAGTGTGCGACCTCGCTGAGGAGCCCTGATAGGCACGGATGGCACCAAAGCTCATGGCAGCAGCAGAGCTAAAGTGACTGCACCAATAATTCAGCCTTTGTTTTAAAGTAGCAACAGGAGTGCAGGGTCATATAAAATGTGACATAAAAAGAAATGTCTCCATGATTTTATGGTTGTGTCTACTAATTTTATGTAGTTCAGTCTTGCCTACTGTCATAAACCATAATGAAAATAGGCCCATGCCAGAGAGTATGAACTGGAGCATTAAACCTGTTAACCTATTTATACTTCAAAAACCCCATGCAAAGCTGTAAGAAATTAAGACAGATTGCTGCTGTTAATAGAATGTAATGGTTTCAGGTGTTCTGGTTAAATTTCAAAGACCTGGCTGCAAAGCCCAGGAGGCGGGCAGCAGGCAGGGCTGCTCACCAGGGTCTCCAGTTCCCAACTGCCCACCAAGGGCCGCAGGATTGCAGCAAGACTGTCCCCTGGTTCACTTCCCCATGCCAAACACAAAGGGGCCTTATTTCCTAATCTGTCCTGCAATTCACACCTGCAGAAAAAACAGCAATTATTCTAATCACATCCTAGCAGTGACAGCAGCTATCTCATTGCTCCTGGTCTCATTCTCTCATTACCTTAATTCTGGAGGTGGTGCAACTTTGCCGATATCCATGACTTGCCACTGACTTTTTTCTTGAGCTGTCACTTACTGCTTTCCAGATGCCTCCAGCGTTCAGAGGGGACTTGGTGGTGGCTCCAGGGGAGCCCGGCTGTGAAGGCAGTGGTCCCCACCCAGGGTACCGGGTGCTGTGGCTCCAGAGGAAGAGCATCCTCCACCCCACCACACCTAAGACCAAGTCGGGTAGCCGTGTCTGAAGAGCTGGGCTAGAGCAGGGGACCAAATGTTGCTGGCTGAGCACAGAGTCCCATTCTCCAAGGGTCCAAGCCCTAGGGTGGCTTTCATGCCTCCCTGGGAGCAGGCCAGGGCCACACTCACTGCCAGCAGCACTCAGCCCTGCCCTGTGCTGAGGGCCAGCCTGAGCAGAGAAATGCAGAGAGTAGGCTTTTCCCAGTAAGCAGTTCAGCCCAGAAGAGCTGCAGGAACAAGGCTGCCACACCAACCTGAAGATCTGCCTTGCAGAAGAAGCCCTGGAGAGGGGATGGAGAACAGTGATGAACTGGCTGAGCCATGCAGCTGCTGGGGCTGCACCATCAGCTCCCATCCCAGGGCCAACCTGCAAGAAAGCGCGAGACAGGACAGAGGCACCTGGGGGAGCATCGGCCTCCTCGCCAGGAGCTGGCAGGCACATCCGCACCGGGCAGGCATGTCTTCCCCACTGCCCTGCAGCTCCGGAGATGTGCTGGCTCTCACACCAGTCATCCTTACCCCTGCTTTATTCCCACTCTTGCCTTTTCCACTTATTTGCAAAAACCATGTAAAAGACCGAAATGCTCCCGCTTAGGGCACCATCTCTGCTGGCTCTCATAGCAACCACGGGGTGACTTAAGAGAGTGCTTTTAAAGCTTTCCAGGCCTTGGGTGAGATTTACAGAGCACTGGGTGTAGGAAAGTATTTATTGTGGAGAAGAAGCAACAGTGAACCTAGAGAGTGTGCGACGTGAAAAGGAAGGCAGCATGATTCATCAGCCAGGAAGAGCAAGACAACTTATCTGTTTTCTGCAATTCCACTTACAGCCAAGAAAAATGAGCCATCGTAACAGAAATTATGTGTGACAGGGAAGGACAAACCACTCTAATCAAAACAAGAGCAGTTCAGATAACTCCTGGAAGAACCCAGCCACAGGCGTCTGACTCCATTTGGGGATATTGGACCAGGAGGACGCTCCTGGCAGGACAGCAAGGCACAGATGGTGACACTGCACACCCTCACCTCCTCCAGGATGGATAAATAAGTATTCAGAAAGAAAGCAGGCAGGGGAGCACTCCAGCATACTGATTGCCTGGTGATAATGTTTTCTGGCTCTCTGATACAAAGCCAAGGCAATTTGAGTTAAACCAAAGCACAATAAATAAATGAGAACTTCCCAGCCGTAAAGGCAGAAGAGGAGGGTGGGGAGTAAATAAGAAAGCCATGAAAACAAAAGACAGTAGTGCAAATCAGTGAGAACGACGGGCTCCCAGAAATGCTTGAAGTGGTTCCTAAGGGCAATGCTTTCATCCGGGTTCCCAATGCACTGCTTATTTTACTCAAGTGAAGTGTGAACCTTGGGGTCCACAGAAATACCATGAAGGTCCTCTCAAGTTAGCTGATTCCTAAGAAGCAGAGAAATGCCTTCTGCCACTGCTAGAAACAACCACATCCCAGACCCAGCCAGGTTTCTATCTTTTTATGATGGAAAGAGATGACTGGACAGGTGAGGGTATGTTGGGAGTGCATGTCAACTTGAACTACATTTTCCTTAACCCCTGTTTGGATGCCAGTTAGTAGCCCCTGCTATAAGGTTTGATTGGGGAACAGGTTCAGAGAAGAGGCAGAATCTAGGAGACAACTATCTGAAGAACAGTCCAGACCTTAATTCAGATCATGGAACAAAGACCCAGGCACCACCTGAGTCTAAATCAAGCTATTTGGAAAGGTCAGAGTGATTTGGATGCTGAAATTTGTAGTTATGTTTCAAGTCTGTTTATTTTCAGCTATCCCAGAAATCAGCTGGGACCTCAGGCTGTTTGATTTTGCCTGGAGAAGTGAAGAAGCAAGCAGACCACGCTTCATGGGAACACCCGATCTCCCATTGCCAATGCCCTTTGATGCTTTCTTTGCCTTTGCCTGTGACAAGGTACAAATCTGGAGTTGAGCCCTATGTCCTTTTGCCATCTTTGACTGATGTGACTTGTCCCAGTCCACACAGATCAGCTTTGAATGAGGAGAGCACATCATGCAGACAGCAGGCTGGGGCTGAGCACTGGACCATCCCCTCTGAAAAGCAAATCGGGTTTGGTAGTTTTGCTGGCACACACCCCCTGAGCGAGCCAGGAGGCAGGCATCGCTCTTCCCTGCCCTTACACACAGGTGATCACACTGGGTGTATTCAAAAGCCATCTGCACGTGGTCCTGGGCAGCCTGCTCTATGAGGCCCTGCTTGAGCAGGGGAGTCGGACCAGATGGCCTCCAGAAGTCCCTTCCAACCTCAACCATTCTGTGTTTCTGTGACCATGCTAGCATATGATGATTTTCTAAACTTTTTTGATTTCTGAGTCTCTCGCCTGGGTCTTTGCTGGTGTCCCACAGCCAGAAGAGCTCACCTCCTTGGATGGGCACGAGGTCCAGCCCAGGCTCCCCGGGCTCCCAGCCTTCAAATGCCACAGAAGCTGGGGGGGACTGAAATCCAGCCAAGAGCTTAATGTGAACAACCCCTTTCGTTTAAAAATGTAGATCCTGTATCTGGTCTCCCATGAAGCATGACACAAAGCTGAATGTCCTTTCCCATCCCATTTGTGCAATGTGGGTGTTTTACCATCTCACCGGTCCCATCTTATCTCTCAGCAACCTCTACGTGCTAAAATCTTGTGGTGAATTTAGATTCTTGATATTCTTAAAAACTTGTCTTAGAGTTTTTGAGTTGTTTTCATTTGCCTTCCTATTTTTTTTTCCCCAACCTGCAAGACGAGGTTGAGTTTTCAAGCTTTTCCCCATGATAGGCCAAAAATACACTACTACTTTTTTGAAAAGGAGGAAATTTGCAACTGATAGCCCTATAGGAACTCAAGTTTTGAGAAAACAGACTTGAGGTCCACGGTAAAACCACAAGGGCTGACAAACCTGCAGGAGACGGAGACTGCAGCAAGACACATTTCCCCCCTTTGGGTAATTTACTCTAGAACTGAAATTATGTATTTATAAAATTTACATTGCTTCTAGTCATACTTTATTATTAACCCTGCCACACCCCAACACACAATTCTCATAGCTACAATACTAATAAAAATATGAAAACATTAATGAAGATACAAAAAATAGAAACCTACTGATAAAAAAGATTTGGCCATGGCTGGAGACGTATAATATTAGGACAGGACTGGCAAGCAGATTTCCAGTGGTACGACCTAGCTTCAGGCCCTCCAGAAGACCAGTGGCACACCTAGAGCCCTGCGGCAAATCAGCACAGACGAGGAGAGCCTGCGCCTCCTGCCTCAGGGTCTCCAAATCCTGGTCCCCAGGTCCAAGCAGAGCTTCTTCATTACCAAGCTCTGCAAGCCCAGAAGGCTGTCCTATCTGGTGCTACTCCCAGGAGACATTGGACTGCTCACCTAATCCTCTCTTTCTTTCTAAGAGTTGTTTTTTGCTGCTCTCTGTTGTTTCAGCCCTTGTTCAAGGCTCACACTTCGCCTGAAGCGTAAGGGAATAACCTGTGACAAGCTGGCACCGCTCTCAGCAGGCAGGAACTGTCTCCATGAGCACATGCTCTCTGCCCAAAGTTTGCAGGAGATCTCTGGGCACCTTCTGGAGAGGGAAGCTCAAAGGGGATGTCAGCAGCCAGCCTCATGTAGGCAACGGACGATGGGGGACAAGGAACAGGTGTAACAATTCATTCCTGAGTTGATGCCAAAGGTCAGCTGAATATATTGGTAATGACAGCAATTAAAGGCAACCCTCTTGTCCTTGGTCTGCACCACGGATCTCTTCTCCTGTCTTGCTTTCTCCATAGCCCCCTAGCAGGTTTGTCAGACCTCACTCTTCCAGAGCCAGGCAGCACTGGCTAACCCTCAGCTCTCCCTGCTTCCCGTGATGCATGACATCTGGGAACGCTAAAATATCCGGTGGGCAGGCTCATTTGTACAGTGGTTGAAAAATAGATGGCATATGAAGTGCAATTTGGTGTTGTAGCAGAGTTCTGTCCCCCTTGGGATGTCAGGGCATTTGATTAAAACCCTTTTATGGGAAATCAATATTTTACTCATTATAACTTTCATTCTTAGACCTAAAAAGCACTGAGATGGACTTGTAAGATGCTGCGCTACATGCATGCACACACAGGTCTATTCATTAGCAGAGTAATCCCCCAGCACTTATTTTTCTTTCACTAGCACACTCAGAGGTAAGCAAGCAGCAAAAGGGTGCTTTTATAATGGGTTAGTGACAGGCTGCAGCAGGGGTGCACCATTTACTGCTAAATCAAAGGCTTCCACATAGAAACACTGACCCAGGTCATCCCAAGGTCTTGGCCAAGGTGAGAACAGGCAATCTTGGAGGGGTTGTACAAAGCTCTTCCAAGACCAAAACAGCCTAAAGCTTTGCATTGCACCCAGGGGAAATGGCTGACACGGGAGATGAGAGATGCTCAGTTTAATGAAACGAATAAAGCATTGACTTGAGATCGAAAAGACCTAGAGCTGACTTCTGCTTCTCTCTCTGGGGACCCTGGTGAGTCACCCTGCAGCTCTGTGCTTTGTTTTTCCCATCTGTAAAATGGGCTGATCTCCTGTGGGGTAACACATGCAGATACACTCACGGTAGGTGACTGAAAAGGAGTGAGATTGATGCTTGGATTTGGCCATGGAGACTGCGGTTGGTCAGTCCTGGGGTTTTTCTCAAGAGCAGCTATAGGATCTGCAGGCAGCACTGGAGGCAGTAGGACACAAACCACCCACACGGCACACCAGGGGCGGGTGCTTTTAATCACCACCCCTGCTAACACCCAGCAGATGAAGGAATGAAACCAGCAGCAATAATAACAACAAAGTAATATTTAATAATACCTTCCCAAAGCAGCACTGGTTTATTTCCTCTCAGGGGTTGCTTTGCCTCCTACAACCTGATCTGTTAGTGCTGAAACCATAGCAACAGCCCGGATTGAACCATTAAAAATAAGGATGCACAACCATTGTCATCCACACCAGCACCAGCAACCTGCCTGGATTTTACAAAGATGCAAGATGTTCAGGTTTCACATGTGTAAGAGAGAAAAGCCAGCATGCTGGTGGGCTGAAAACAGGTGGAGAGCCAGCTCCCTCTGCTCTCTTCACCTTTGTTCCAGTCCCTGTAGCATGGGCTATGGGTCAAATCCTCAGGTTAACATTCTGCTGATTTTTCACAGGTCTATCAGCCCAGCCAGAAACCCGTCTCTGCCCTCCTCCTGCCCAGGGGTGACCGTGCAGCTTGCACTGCTGGGTCCCAGTGCAGAGGGCTGCAATGCTGTGTCACCGGGACAGGGATGTGAATCTAGCTACGGTAAAAAATAGTCTTCTTTTGGCTAAGCAGAGTTCAACACTGAGAAGGAGGCAGATTGATGTGTCCAGCAGTTTTTTGTTGTTGTTGTTGCTGTTGCTTGTTTTATTTTAAAATTGAATTAAAAGTACCACATTCCAGTTTTCTTTTGGGTATTCTTTATGGTGCTTTTGTTCTTGAGAGCTAAAAAAAGGATGTGACTGCAAAATGGCCTATGATGCTCAAGGACATAGGAGATGACAGGTCCTGTCCTACAGGGCTGAGTAGTTCCCAGTCCAACTCAGACCAGTGTTCCTCACTCCTCAACACTCCTCCCCTGTGCATCGCCACTGCAGACTGACTCTGTCCCGCATGGACTGGAATAAACATTATTACCCTTTGTTTGAAGAAGCTCAGCTACTCAACCTGCCAGCAGAAACAGTAACGTGTGACACGAGGATGAACTTCTCAATGAGATGAAGGGAACTAAGTGACTGGAGATGGCACAATGCAGGGACAGAGTCACAGCATTATTTGGGGAATATTTTTCTGTTTGTTTTCTTTTCTTTCAAAATACAAAATTTCATTAACATTTGAAAGCACTGTATATTTCTGCTTGCTCTCTAGAGGTTAGAAAGTGGAAAGAAAAGGTTTGTGAACATTTCAGAGCCATCCTATTGTTTATTCTTGGAAAAATGTCACATGCTTAAAACACATAGGAGAGTTTTGTGCACAAGCTACACAACAATAATTATCCTTCTTTGTTGCGAGAGAAGCGCATATGAGAAATACCTGTTAGAGAAAATGTAGGTCTGTTTCTACAGGATGAGTGGGATCAGGCAATGGGGTTTATGAAGGGGACCTCTTTGGTTATCTTGGACAATCTTCCTCCCAGTGAAGCAGAGCCCAGAATGCTTTTAGCTGCTGAGGACAGTTAACAACAGCCTGAATCTGACGTGATCTTCATCTGTGCTCTGTTATCTTCCACGGCTCCTCTGCTAAATCAGTCTTGCAACACAGAAAAAAATGAGTAAATTGCTCTGGGTAGAGACATCCAGATGAGGAATCAAAACAAAATCAGGCATCACCTTTCCAAGGGACAGCAAATGACTCCTCCAAAGACATTACTCTTGGGCACTTTATGGCTGGCACATGATTTGTTCCCTTCCCTTTCTGCAATGAGCAGAAATCCTGCTCAATGTCCCCCCCGCTGGCCACAATAAATCCCCAGCGCCTCCTGATTCTGCATGTGAAGATGCAAATCTGAGTAGCCGTCCCCCCCTAATGCCAGGATTTGCCACTGAGGGATTTTTGTCATTTTGAGAAGCTCTGAAAGCGGAGGGGAGCCCTGCTGCTTCCCAGCACTGGCAAGATTTAGGCACAGGCAGGAGCTGGGGAAAGAAACCTTGGGAAATTTAAACATTTTTACTTTAAAAAGTGTCATTTTGTATTTACTGACCTGGTTTCCAGCCTCACATCTGCACGTGCTCTTAGAGACACACAGCTTGTGGATTAACAGCAAGCAGGCTGAGTGCTTTTAATTTTTTAAAAGTGTTAAGCATACAAGCAGGCCCCACTCCTGTGCACCCCAATGAAACGCATCTGGCAGGGTCCCCACAGTATGCAGGGCCAGAGGCATCACAGGGATTTGTGCAGGTGCACTTAGGAGCTGCAGCTCCAGAAGGAGCTCCAGGATGCAGGAGGCACCTTGGGGGAGGTTTTAGGCTCTGTTTCTCACTGGGTGCCCAAGGAGATGCCCAGTGCCAGGGTTAACCCACACACGTGCTGGAGGTGGCCAAGAGCTGGGGTGGGACAGGGCCACCTCTCTCAAAGGGCTGGGTGGTTTTCCTGCACCACCTCTCTTCTCATCTCTCCCAGGTGTGTACAATACGGTGGTTCTCGGGACCTTCAGAAGATGGACATGGGGAAAAGCACATGTCAGGGATGAAATCCAAGAGAAAAGCATCAGACTGGGGCAGTGTGTGTATTCTGAACCTGCTCACAGCAAACCTGCTGGCTGCTCATGCTACTTCATCTTAGACCTGAGTTCCTACCAGTGGTGGGAAGAGAAGACTGCTAAGAAGGTCTCAGAGACTCTCCTGGGTAAGACTCTAACATGAGTACAACCCTCTTTAGACATCAGAGAATACTCACTTAGATCCCCCAGTTTCTACAAGAAGTTCAGTTTGTGCTGATACCTCGGTACGATTCAGTCAAAAAGTCGATTAACTGAGACCAAAAGCTACTCTGCATGACCTGCAGTGGCACCAAGTGCTCGTGAAACTCCTGATTCTGCCCGGTGCTCACAGAAGTCAATTAACTATACCGTTAACATCAGCAGTGCACAATTAGTCCTTAATGAAACACCAAAAAGACTGTTTGGCGTCATTCACCTCTGGAAAACACTGCCAGGTGACAATGCTCAGTTAAGAAATTACTACAGAATCATTGCCAACCTGCATTTACAGCCCATCCACTCGAGGTACGTTAACCACCTTCTCCAGAACCTCTTACCATCCCAGGGTTCACTGTTTGGGTGAAACACTGCCTACTGTGACATTCAGAAAGTCTGACTAGTGATAATGGTTCCCAAAAGCCAGGGGGACTGTACAACTGAGCAAGTGTCACAGCTGTGTGCAGAGAGCACTTGTTCAGGAGGACACCCCACCACCTAAAGGCGGCTGCAAAAGAGGCCTTCTGAGTATTTCAAGAGCTAGTTTGAGAAGGAAGCGTAATTTTTTTTCCCCCGAAATTGAATCTCCTTGAGGATTGTCCAAAGTGAAAACATCTTCTCTCACTGAAGTGCCTTAAGCTAAATGCCAGGAAAAATAAACTGAGAGTAAACCTCACTTAAGGAATGGGCCCCTCAATGCCAGTAGCTCGGCCAGCTGTTCGTACCTTATTCTTTACCGAATTTTTGATTTTCACCGGGGGTGAAAAAGCATTGAGCCTGATCCAAAGACAACAGAAAACAGACCCAGAAGCGCAGGCACAGCAGTGATGGTAAAGCACAGCCAGAAGGAGCAGGCGCTGGGGGCTCCTCACGCACGCGCAGCTGGGCCGGGGCCGGGGAAGGGCCGGGGCTGAGCACACAGGCCTGCAGGTCCTCGGGGCTCCCAGGGCACCCAGGAAACAAACCCGCTCGGACAGCGGCCACAGTCTGAACACCAACGAGATTTAACACGAGGAGGGAAAACGGGAAGCACGGTGCCTGGCTGCACGCTTTCACCCAGCCCTTGCCTGTCCTGAGGTCCTGGGCAGCGGGTTGGTGTGTCCCACACAGCCGGCCACGTGGCTGAGCCTGTGCCTCGATACGCTCTGCTGGGGCAGGACACGCGATGTCTTCATAGCCTGAAGTCAATGCAATTGCAGCAGTTCCCTAGGAGAAAAGGGTCGGCACCTATAAAACGGCTGCACACAGAAATGGTTTCCTGAATAGGGATGTTTTCCTACACAGGGGCCATATTAGAAGGTTTGATGGCTGAAGGCAAATCCTACTGTGCTGTGAATATCCTGTAATATAATGCAAGTCCACTCAAAGTTTGTTTTAAAAAATCTCTTCTAAATATTCCTTAATCTGGGGTTTACCTTGATACTGTTATTTTTCACTTTTTTAAAAAGAAGGTTTTAAAGATACGAAATTCCACAGGAAACCGTTGGTTAAAAAAAAAAGATGCCAAAATTGTTGTTCCTAATTGTGGAAGCTTTTGAAATTCCTGAGAGGTTCTTAGTGGCCACAACTGACAGAGCTAATAACACCTTCCACTCCTACAATCAGTGCTGTGCACTTTGGTTAAGATACATTCCAAGCAACATTAAGTTAAGTTCGTTAGAAAGATCATTAAATTTCTTTTGAATAAGTGTCTAGAATAAACTGCAGATGAGTGATGGAGTTTTTTAATGAGTTCAAAGTCTATGAAATAGTTTTCTTCGCTGGGTCAATTATAATTTCAAAGCAAAGTTCCTATGGGACCAATTTATTGGGAGCGCAAAGAGGCTTTTGTTCTGCAGTTCCCAGCTGCTCTATACGCTGCCTGACCCCGCCTGTGTTTGCTTTGCTGCGATTTCGCTTACTCAGATAAGATGCTGAATGCCCCAGCAGAAAGCTCTGGGGAGCAGCTTTCTTTTTCTGGCTTATAATACATATTTTGGTGTATAACCTACAAAAGAAAAATGATAAATGTCCTGCACAATGAATACTTCTCACTGACTGCTGAACCTATCCAGAGATTTTTGCAGTCACACGTAGACAAAGCCCTTCAGTGTCATCTGAGTAAAAAGAGATCTTCCTCAGACAAGGAAGGCAGGGGATCGTTGCTGGAATACCCACAGGGAGGTCTCACTGACACAGGTCACAAAGTCTGCCTTTCCTGGTGTGATGTGGTGTGATGCACTGCATGAAGAAAGCTCTGAACCCGAAGCATAAAGCAGAACATGCCCAAGTTTTAGTCCCAGAAATATGTGTAAGCCTAATATTCACAGTAAGGCTGATCAGAGAAGGTGGTCAGTGAAAGAGTCCATGCGTACATCCATTTCACTGTCTTTCAATGGGACCTTGAAGTTACTGTTGGATGCCTGTTGTGAGACAGCCTTCAGACCCCAGGTCACAGCACAAAGACATCAGCCAGCTTCAAAACCACTTAGAGAAACCTGACATCTCCTGCTAGCACCACCAACCACAGGAACATCCAGACTGCTAAACTGTGGCCAAAGATCTGTCCATGTATCCAAGGCTTGGAGAAGAGGATATGAGATATCACATGCGCAGGGTGGCATTGAGTATATCGATTAATTTCATGGAGAAACTGAAGAAACGTGGCAGAGAAGGCAGGATGTGTGACTGCAGTCCTTCAGAGGTGGCCACAGCAGTGACACAGGAGAGGTTCTGCTGCAGGTAACTGAACCCTCACCAATTTGTCCTTGCAAATCTGGTCGCGGCACCTAACAAGCACAACCTGGACACCGCAACAACATGCTTGTCCCACAAGAAGGCCACCTTTTTCCACTCATGGAACAGGAAAGTAGAGCTGTTGCAGACTCTTCCCTTCCTGTCCTCCCCTTTCTGCTATTTTTCCTGAACTGTCAGCCTGTCATCCACGGAGAGGTGGGGAAAGCCTGGCACCTGATGGCAACCAACACCCCGTGGGCCATCTAACTGCACTGTTTCTCAACCATGGACCATTGCTTTGACCATCTACAGGGCCAGGTGCCACTCTGGCGTATAACAAATCAGATCTAATAATGAAAAATAATACAGCATCGTTTCTACTAAATCCACACCTTGCTAAGTAGATCCATTCTTCAACATCTTCCCAGCATATCACCTCCTGCAAACCCTACAAGAGAACACAGCGCCAGACTCAGGGACAAAACAAAAGTCCCTCTGCTCCATGAACGGGAGATGTGGGCTTGAGTGATGATGGTCCGAATCCCTTCCAGGAGGAGTGAGTTCCCAAATTTCTGGCTCCTCAGCACCTTCACCTGCTGCCCTCACAGCCCTGCCCTGCTCCCTGCTGAAGGCTGGAGGCTGCCACCTCCACAGTGGAGACCAAACACAACCTATGCCTCAGCAGCCACTGTTCACAGCCCGCAGTGTTCAGATAAATGGCCATCGATTTCCACTTCCATTAGCATAGCAAGGTGGACACAGCCTTCAGACCGGGCTACATCTTAATTCTGGCCTCAGATTAGATTGTGATTAATTATATTCCCAGATCAAGGGCCTATTACCCCTCCTTGTTCCTTCAGTGGAAACAATATAAAGGATAGGATCCTAACTCCACCTAATTCTTTGTTACAAGCTCATATCCACAGAATAATCCTAACGGTCCCCTTGAATCTTGCTGGTGGCCTGGCCTCATCTGCACTGCTCAGCTGTGCCCCACGCATGCTCATTCCACATGTCATTTCCCAGCACTTTTTCCAAGGCTTTGCACCCATAAAACACCACTCAACTGCCTTGTTATCCAAAGTGCTGGCATTTTTGAAAACATTCCCTCAAAGCCATCACTGAAATGAAGACACTGCGTGTTACTGCATGTTCCATCTCTCTCAAAGAGTGAAAACCTCATCAAACCTGTAAACCGAGTATATTAACTACCTCATCCTATAAATACGGATCAATGAGCATTCACAATTTTATTGCAACTATGCCATTCACTTACCACAGGTCACTGAACATCCGCCACGTGCTAGTAATAAAATTCAAGCCCCTCTGCCCCAGGCTGGATGGAAACTATGCCTCCCGCGGCTGCCCTGGGCTGGGTACTGGGGATGGAGCCCGGCTGGCAGCTCTGACAGACAGACACCGTGTTCTGCAGAGTAATGGCGTGAGCTGGGACAGCAGCTGGCTCAGCAAAGCAAAACACTTACACATTTCCTCTGAGAGTGACTATGGACTTTTCAATGAGTTCTCCTTCGCTGGGCTTGCTCCCTTCTGCTGTCTCCAGAGAGAGGGGCTGGCACAAGCCCGTCCGCAGGAAGGAAATTACCGGAGTCCTACTCCCTGGTAGGTCTGCATGCATAGACCAGAAGCCGTACGGTCCAGCTCAATTCATAGACAATGCTCTGCTCCAAAACATGACCAAGGGGCACTTTACAAGGTGCTCAGTACCCTGATGCTGATTCAGAAAATCAGTTAATTATTTGTTTAAATCCATGCAGATGAGCAGCCTAATTATATGCAGCAGGATACCCCTTCAGCCTAAGTGTTTTGCTGGACCAGGTCCCTGATATAAAATGAATAAAGCCAGGGGCTCTGTGCAGAATACAGAAGGCTTTTGATTAAATTCTTCTGATGAGTAGGAGGCAGGGAGAAGTGTAGCCTTTATTCAACACCCTCCTCAGTTTACAATTTATCTTCCAAAAAGCTGCAAGCTATCATATTAACTACAAAAAGAAGGGATCTGCATTGCCCATGGCATCCCTCCCTCTCTGCCCACCACGCGGCACTGACATGAAATCTAAAGAGGAATCAACCTTGTCTCGTCTTTTCTGTGGAAAAGAAAAATCTGAAGGCTCATGCTTCACCAAAACAGAGATGAGAGCTTGCGACCAAAGCTTCCTGACTGATTTTGGATGCCCCCAAGGACACGCACACGCCTGCAGAAAGCTGGTCTGGAGGAGCGAGCCCTGAAGACCACCAAGAGCACGTCCTGCGGAGCACGGCCACCTCCACCTCCGCCGCCAGCCTCACCTGGGGCTAAGCACAGGACGCGGGGAAGACGCTGCACACGTGGAGGCTTCATTGAAGGCAGAGTTGCTGCACATCCTGAAGGTGCTGGATTTGCCCAGTAGGCAGGATGATACCAAGGGATTATCTCCACCAACCAGCAACCCCCAAAGTCTCCACCCGTGTATGAATCAACAGCCTGCAACCCTGGACGGGCAGAACCGACCCCATTCCAGCTCCCTGCTTTCCGTCCTGCCAGCTGCTGCCCCGGAGTCGGTGGGGCAGTGGGACAAGGATGCACAGCCCTCGCCCCAACACAGGCACTCGGCTCTGCTGGAAATCAGCAGCACTTCAGCTTCTGCAAGGCACCAACTCCCTCCTGGGTGTTTCCACCAACACTTCAATAGTGTTTTTTTTCGGTTGTTGCATGGTTTTTATTTATTTTTATGAATATTTTATTTATTATTTTTTATTTATTATATTTTTATTTTATTTATTTTATTTATTTATTATTTATTATTTTTATTATTTATATTTTTATATTTTTATGTATATTTATATATTTATATTTTTATGTATATTTATATATTTATATTTTTTATATTTTTTATATTTTTATTTTTATTTTTTACTGACATTTTTTTATCCTTCTGCACGATTTGAAGGCACTGCAAGTGACCAGCACTAAACCCGAAACCAAGCTTGTGCACGTGAACACTGCCATCTTTCGCCAAATTTTGCTGCTGTGAATTCACTTGTATCCCAGTTCTTCCTTCATCCCAAGGCACCTCCTGCACCGTTTTGCCTCCACTAACCCGTCCCTTCTTGCCTGCCGGCGGGTGTCCGTCCCCGACACACCGGCAGCCTCTTAGCAGAGAGGCAGCTGCCAGAGGGTAACCGGGGGATCTGCATTCAGGTCCTCATGGGCAACTTTTGCCAGCTATTTAACCCTTCCTGGGCCTCAATTCCGATCTACAAATGGAGCTAACGCTGCTGTGTCTGTAACTGGTTATGACTGCATGTCCCTTGTGCAGGGATGCTCAGATGGCAATGTGAAAACTTTTTTACAAAGGTCAGCAGGTGAGCAGCAACCCCCCATCAAGTGCTGCTCTGTTCTTACTTATTTTTTTTGCTTTGGACACAGGTCTTGCAGACTTGCACTTTGTAACACATTCATATCACTGTACGTGTTAAGGTATTTCATAATGTCATGTTCAGTAGGTAAGAGGGGGAAATACCTACTACCTTCAGAAAATAAAAATGCCACATTTGCATGAAGAAGTAGTAACTTTTTTCACCTCCAAGCCATTTTTGCATCTTCCTCAACGGGCACACATCCACAGCGCTGTTCAGAGAGGGAGCTGTGTAGTCTCAGCAATCCTCTGCCTACAAACAGGTCAGAAACATCTACCAGGAGCAGAGAGTAACAAATGAGAGCTGTTGAGCAGACCAAGAAACTAAAAACAACCTTTCACAAGTGACCAAGGCCAATAGCTGTGACTCAGAGGCAAGATTAAACTTCAGGATTATCCCACTTAAAGCCTCAGAAGAAAATTAAATTAAATTACTGTCTACCTTGACTGCCACCTTTGTCAGGACAAAACAGGCACGCAAAGGAAGGCCAGTCTGGGCCAACTAATTGAATCGAGACAGTGTGTGCTGCAGGGGAGGAGAATGAGAAGGAAAAAGGTTGTGTGTCGAGGGACTGGAGGGAGGAGATGTGCAGCCTAAAGCAGAAACTGGAGCAGCTGCCACATAACACTGACAGGAGACAATTTAAAGGAGGGAATTATGAGACAGACATAGGTAATATCTCTAAGAGATATCTTAATACCAATACCATCTCTACTAGAGCCTACAGCAACAAAAAGCCTGGGAATCTGCGGGGAGATGCCAGCTCGGGACGCAGCAAGCTAGGGAGGTAATGGCTACAGCTGCCCCTGCAATACCACGTCCTCATGGAGCTGGTCACTGATAGCAAAGCTGGGTGATGTCTCCGCGTGTCGCTGGCATGTGGCCGATGGGAAAAAGCAGGGGGCACACACAAACCCAGACAAGTGGCACACCTGCAGACATCTCACTGCGATTCACTGCCATGGGGGTTCTCTCACCACCCAACCTTGTTTTCCCCCGAGAGCTCCGCACACCCTCCCCTTCTAACCCAGCACCTCTTTGTCTCTAGTCCAAGCTGTGCAGCCAGGACAGCTCATTTTGGGAGTATTTCCCTGCCTCCTCCTCCTGGCAGTGCAGGCTCAGCTGGCAGCAGGGACATCTCGGGTCGCCCGTCCTTCGCTCCCCTCCATCTGCCCTCCCAGCTTGGCAGGTCTCTCCCTGTGGCCGATGCAAAAGCGATGTGGGGTGGAGGAGCAGCACATGCTGCTTGGTTTTGGCTGCCCAGTCACCTTGCTGCACACCCCATAACTGCATGGGGAAAGGAGAACCAGCGTGTGATCCGCAGGGCAGGTCCATGTGTTGTCAGTACCTGCCTTCCACCTAGAAACCTGCGTGCCCGTGGGGAGACTGCCTCTAAACAGCTCCGTGTCTGGCAGATGGAAATACTGAAGCCGACATTGCAGACAAGAAAAGCACGCTGGCATCTGACAAGGGGCTCCTTGCATGTTATACAAACACCTAAAAGATTCTCCAGTACTTAAAAAGAAAAAAAAAAGCCTAACAGGCTACAAGAGCATTCAAGACAATATTCTGGCTGGCCTTTAAGTGCTGCCTGTTAAACGGACAGGCAGTCTTTATTAAACAACAACTGCAGCAGAAAACTCAAGTAACAATGGAGCTCAAGAGCTAAAATAAATCTTTGAGGCTCTCCAGCTACCGCAGTAGAAACATGAGGGTTTTCCAGCAATCTGTGATGCCTCTTTAATAGCAGGGTGAAGGACGTTAAGAAAAGAAATTGGCTGGGCAAGCTTTAACTACACTGAACAGATCACCTTAGGTTAGCAAAGCTGTAGTCAATACCCAAGCCTTCAGATTCAGACTTTCAATCAAGTGCCTAATTAACGGAGCCTAGGAAAGCAGGGTTCTGAAATTTAATGAGGCACTCAACACTGAGCTAAGCGCTTCAGATATCTAAGCTTTCAAAAATCATGAGAGGGTGATAAAAAAAAAAGTCAAGATTATGCAAATATAACCCTTCTTTGGGTCCACTGTAAGGTTTGCTGAAAAGAGATGAGGATGCGCCACCCCTGGAACGGCTCTGAAACTGCGATGGGAGTTACTTACCATGGGGCTGGTCCTCAGTGGCTGCAGAGCTCCAAAGCTTTTTTGATTTCAAGAGCATACCCTGGATTTCGGCCTGCTGCACGGACCGTGGTACCAGCGTGCTGCTTGCTGCAGCCCCCTTTCCCTAGCTATATTCACAGGCAGGGAAAATGCTGCCCTTGGGTGAATCATGTCACAGGAACAGGAAACACACAACGGCCATTGTGGCAACCCTGAGAGAGTTTCAGGGAAATTTGGGTCACTTCCTTGGCTCTCCTCGTGAGTTTTCTGAGATCAGAAAGCAAAATGCTGACGTAGAGCTGGAGGTGCCCTTGTTGCCCACGACAAGGGAGCACCACTCGGCACGGGCAGCCTGGTGCGGCCACCCTAGCCTGGCAGATGCCCAGGGCAGGTTTGGGTAAACACCTCATCACTTCTGAATTCAAAACTTCAATGCACAATTTAGTATCTCCTGTTTACAGATCAAAGAAAAGGAAGAAAGTGCAGAATGCAGCCACAGAAATGATCCCAGGGCTGAAGGAAATGCTTGACATAGAAAAATTAAAGACTTTGTGCTGTTTAGCTTACCACAAAGGAGATTGGAAAGTGATTTGATTACACTAGGTGAGAACTTCCATGTGCAGACAATATCGGGTACATGAGAGCTCTTTAATCAAGAGGGTAAAGATGGAACAGGAACAAACATCTGGAAACTGAGGCCAAATTCGAACAGGATATAGGGCTCACATTTTAACAGGGACGTGATTAACCACGGGCACAAGTTACAAGGTGAGGCAGGGGAGTCTTTGTTGACATCTTAACTGTGATTTTTGCGGGGGGAGATACTTGGATCAAGCACAGGTTCCTGGGTGCACGGTGAGCAGCGGGACGGGCAGCTGGGATGCGCTGTGTACAGGAGCAGCCGTAAGCATGTGCCTGTCCCCATAAAACTGCAGCTCCAGGTGAGACATTTTATTTGCTTCCTAAAATCACAGTCCTGCCTTTTTCACACTGCTCTAAACATGAATGCCTACCATTATTTCCAGCATTTCACACGCACAGAGGATATATTCCGGCAATTTTTCCCCGTTCTGGTTTTTAAATACAGTGAACAATTACACTCAACTGCGCTCATAAGGCAGCGTTAATGAGGCTCGTCGATGTGCTTTACCGACAGCAGCTGCCGCGCAGCACGTTGCTGATCTGTGCGCCACAGACACCGCAAACCCGCTCGCTAAAACGCAGTCGCCTGTGTTGCTGGAGTCAGAGGTGCACGAGCCCCTGCCCGCTGCTTCTCCTGTCACTGCCGCCAGTCCCTGCCCACCCTGCTGCCACCACCCTGCAGGCACCCATGGCCACGGGGCACCGCAGGGACCCACACCAAGCCCCAGCGCTACACCCACCGCAGTGCAACCCCACGCTGCTCCGCTTGGCCCAGCCACATCCGTGCTGGCAGAGGATGGGTCTGCATCCCCGGGGCTGCATCAGCAGAGTCGCTGGTACTCATGGCTCTAATAATGCTTGTTGGCTTCTCAGCAGAGCAAATATTTGTGCATTACATCCCCAGCTGTCTCACTGACCACAGAGAGCATCACCATGTCCTGTGCATTGCACCACCTTGCAACTTTTTCCGTATATAAACCCTTAACCACCCTCAGAGGTTTCCTATGTGCTGCTAACTTGGTTTTCTCAGCTGCCTTGGACATCCCTGGGGTTTATCCCTGAGGGTATGGGAGCTGTGGGCTGGAAAATAAACTAATGACCTGGAGCAACTCATTTGGGCATTGTCGCTCAAAGCCAGTAGCGGGGTGGGGGACACGCCTGGGGACATCTCAGGGAAACCTCTGGGGGAGCCCCAAGGCTGCTCCTTGCTGCTGTAGGGCTGGTCCCCAGTACAAGGATGCTGCTGGGCTTCCCAAAAATCCATCGTTGAACAGACAGGACACAACTGGATGTTAACAATTCCCTTCTGAAAAACAACAGCCGAAAGTGAGAAGCTTAAAAATCTTTCTAAAGGCACGATGCATAAAACATCCTGGGAAAAGCTCCTCGGAGCTGTTGGTGCCAGGGGGCAGAAGGCTTTGGAGTCTCCATCAAAGCAAGTTGTTCCCCTCCCTACAAGATGCCGGAGGTTGCTGCTGGCAGTAACTGGATCCGGCCCCTTCCCTGTACCCGTGGGCTGCCGTGAGGAGCTGGGTCCACAGGGACCGGGTGGAGACGAAAGGCTGCGGGTATGTGAACCTGAGCACAGGTGAAGCACACCGCTAGGGAAACAAAGCAGAAGTCTCCAAAGCACCTTAAGGAGGGCGTTTATTAAGCTGTGGTCTGTGAAAGTGCAGTGCCCCTGCTTGTGTTGATCCGAGGAGTGGCTGGGGTACGGTGATGGAGCTGAAGGACCCAAGTTTATTCCCCGTGTGCCGATTTGTCACTCTTATCTTCTGCAGCCCACGCTCTTCTGGCTGAGCTTGAAAGCAAATTTTGCCCTTGAAAAATAAGTGTGTGCTGTGAAAAGGGATCCTCCAAAATGAGATGCACAAGTGTCTGCTGGAACGAAGCGGCGCTTGCTGGAGACCGCGAACGCTGCCCCGGGTCAGGAGCATCACGGCACAACGTGTGGCTTTGCAGAGGTGTCTGCTCACATGGGTTAGAGAATTACCACGGCCTGGCAGAGAGCAGCTGGCAGGAACTGGAAAGGGCTTTCCATGAAATACCTGATATACGATCACAAAGCTCATAGAAAAACATATTTACTCAATTATCTTCTTTCTTAGACTAAAACCCAAGTTACAATTTGTTGTTTCTCAGGTAAATGCTATGGCTTTCCTTCTTCTTACTACAAACATGACGGCTTTGAAATTAAATATTTCCTACAACAATTTGTACTGAAAAAGTCATTTTGAATTTAAAAACTCCTTGAATTAAAACTCACCCTCTTTATTTTTTCTTCCGCAGAACAATGTTACTGCTACCGAGAGTTACGAAATCTATTAAAAAGGTGTATTTCCCACCAAATGCCTACGATCATTGCATTATTGATGTATTACGCTCTACAGGACTTCCCTGCAAAGCGAGTGATAAGCACAGATTATCTGTAGCGTCGGTCAGCAAACTGCAAAGTGATAGACTGTTTGCTGCGCTGCTCCCGCGATAAGTAAATAATACTGCCACTTTGCCCTTTATAGTATTGATCAGATCTGGTTAAAACAAAGAGGAAAAGAATCACAGGCGAAACTTACAGTGGCTCGTCAACTACATCTCCGCCTCAGGCAGGAGGTACTGCTATTAATTAGACGGTGTAACAGACAGCTGCCGTGGGACGGCAGGGATTTCACGCTCCCCAGCGGCGGCTCAGTGTTGTTCTGAAGCTAACAGCAAAGCCCTCCTTCACTTTCGGGGTGCATGATCAGAAGTGTTTATGCCCAACCCAGAGCTGGGCGCAGAGGTAGCCAGGCTCGGCCCTGCCTGGATTGCCCGTCCAGCCACCCGGACGGATGCAGAGCTGGCCTGAAGGATCTGGAAAATGGAGTCCGAAGAGGCAAAGCAAGCTGGAAGCTCACGAAGCACGCCGGTGAGCAGCGGGAAGGCAGGAGAGCCACGTTCTGGCGCGCTCCGTCATGGCACCTGCCTCCCTAACACATGCCTGGCAGCCTCTGCCAGCAAGGCCGGAGGGCCCTGGCTTTTGGCTTTTCCCATCCTTCCCCAATAACCCCATGCACGTTGTAGTTCATGAGCCCTCAGAACCGCAGTGGACTCACAAGGAGGAAATGTGCGAGAGGGGAAAGCAGCCAGGAGAGCCAGGTTTGTACTCCAGCGTGCCTTTCCTTCGTTCCTGCTCCCTTCCCGACATCGCCTTATTTCACCGCCGGGATCTCACATCCATCCCTTTGGCATCTCCCTCCTCCTCCTCGACTGAAAATGATTACAGAGAGCCACTCCAATTGCTTTCTCTGCAAAGAAATCCTTTGCTAAATATTGTGATTCACCAAATGAGTAAGAGCTGAGCCTCTTCTTAGTCTAAACGTTGGCCTTTTAGTCTACAGAGGCCTTTCCCACCTGGAATATAAGCTTCACTTCCAATTAATGGTGTTGACGAACCTTTCTGCACTAGGACGTGCTCAGTGGTGTTTTTTCCCAGAGCCCTGTCAGAAGGAGACCCCGGAGCCAGGTACCCCGCTGTGCCCCTGCGGAGCCCCACCAGGGGAAGCCCTTTGGGCCACTGCAGCCCCCGGTGCTGTGCTTGGACCCTCCTGCTCCTTGCTGTGTGCTGGGATGCCTGGACCAGGGCAGTTGTGCTCCGGAGACCTCCTCTTCCTCTTGTGCCTTCAGAGGGTGTCCCAGTTTCGTCCCCCAGTTTACAAACTTTACTCTCCTCCATCAGCACAGGAAAGCAGAGCTCTGTAGGCAGAAGGTTTCCCTTCCCATGGGAAACCTGTGTGAGATGGGAGGAACCACTGCTTGGAGACATTTCTGGTTCTCCACGGACCAGAACGGCCTCCTGGATAAGCAGGTCAGCCTTTGCCATTGATTTTTCGTGGGAGATGAAGCTCAAATCGCTCTTTGCAGCCAGAAACCTACAGCTTCTCCTGTGCCGGGAGCTCAGTCCGGATCTTGCCAAGTGTTTAAGCTCAGGTCACCTTAGCTGGGAGCTGCTCGTTTTTTCTTCCTGAGGTTCAAACCCCCCAAAGCTCCATTTTCTTCTCTTTGTCCAGCCACCACCAGCCCACCTGAGGCAGTGCATCTCTCACAGCTCCTCGTCAGTCTTAGCTTTCGGAGAATATGGATCCGCTTCCCTCACCACTCTCCACTTTGCTGACTCAAATGAAAGTGATCTTTAACGGGCCCCTAGATAGCTGTGTTTTTCTTACCTAAGTGCACACAAATTGCAGCCTACAACCAATTAAACAGGCGGTTTCTCATTTTTTCACAACAAACATAATTTTTAATTCCAAAATGTCAATAAGAGCCCTTCACTTTTATATTCCACAGCATATGAAACTCAGCCTAGTAATTTTGGAGCTTTTTTTTTTTTTTTTTTTTTAAGGCAGTTAGGATTGAGAATCACCAAGTTACTTCACAGAACATACTGCATATTTTCTGGCTTGCATGCTTTGCCCTAACTGCTGGAGGTGCTGCTGCAGCTGTGATTTCAGAGCGCCACGTCCCTCCCTCCCCAGCCCTTCCTCCCAGCCGGGCTCCTGCTTTCAGTGCCAGGAGGCAAGGGACGGATCCGGCACAGGGAGGAGGCGTGAGGCACCGCAGCGGGACGAGCAGGATTTTCCTTGAACTGCATTTTCTGATTGCAATGAGGTGGGAAAAAGACAGCCTGTTCCTTATGGAGAATTTTAGTGAGAAAGGAAGAGCCTTCCAAAAACGTTTTCATCCACAATAACCACCATCGTTTCATTTCATAAATTATACATCGTGTTTTCTGCTTACTGTTCTGGGTTATTTTTTAAAACTGAAAAATACAAGCAGACCAATAAAGGCCAGTTCTCGGTGCTGAAACCCTCTGGTCTAGCTACCAGCCCCAGCCTCCCTTCAGAGCCGCCTGAGCCAAAGTCCCTGCAACCCCTTCTGCTGCCCCTGCTGGCACAGGGTCTGGGGGCAGGACCCCCAAGGCGGGCAGGGGTCTCGGCTCTGGGTGGGCTCAGCAGCCCAGGCTGACCGGAGCTGCACTGCCCCACGGTCCTGTCATGCACGAGGAAAGGGAGAAGATGGATACAGAGAAGGAATATGATAAGAGTGAAAAAAAAAAAATAACAAAAGTGAGCATCTTTGTCAGAAGGGGCTGCTCCTGAGCCCGCCAGTCCTGCAGATGCAACAAACAGGGAACAGCCACCCCGGTGGTGTCCCCTCCTTCACACTGTCCCCCTCCCACCTTGGCGGCTGTCTTGCCACCCAACGTTTTTGGAGAAGGGATGTTTTTCTTTTTTTTCACACTAATATCCAAATTCATAGGAGGCATTACTGATGTGACAGATTCTTTGCAAATTCAAACATGAACCCAGAAGAGCAGCGTGCATACACATGCCCAGGAATAAAGGCAATGCACTCTGCCTTCCAAAGCTCCCTGCTGGAGGGATATTTCTGATACCACAGTGCTAATACAGTGCAGCATTACAGGGATTGGTGGCACACCACCTGCAGTATTAAGACTTCCATCAGCTGTCTCAAAACACAAAGAGCAGCATCTCCACAAAAACTTAATACCTTGCAATTTTACAAGCATGATATTAATACCAGGGCTTAAGAAGAAAGTAGGAGTCAGCTGAGTACAGACGGTTCTTCCAGTTTGGCCAGGCCATTCCCCGTGGACAAGCTTCACTGCACTAAGGAGGCAGCTCCAGCATTGTGCTGGTGGACACAGACACTACAAAAGATGAAGACAAAGAAACCCAAAGCATGCTTGGGGGACTGATGCACTACTGTAGGCACTACAGAACTGAGGGGAATCAGCTTAGGCAGATTATAGGGACCGAGGAACAGAGAACGGAAGGCAGAGGTGAGAAGGCCTCCCTGACCAGGCAGGAGCCTTGTTTGTGATGCAGCACGGAGCATCCAGTTTCTGCAGCACGGAGATGACTGATGTCAGGTCATGGTCACAGACCTCATGGACTCCCCCGCCTGTCATCCCTGGAGCTGCGGTGGCATTGGTCCCTGCTGAAGCTCGCAGGGGGGAAGGAATTTGGGATAAGCCATCGGAGTACTCCCTGCTCCCGCATGGCTCAGCTAGTGCCTCCGCAGCTCACGGAGACACACAAACCCTCTAGGCCAGAGACAGCACCGCTGCTCCCCATCTTGCCTTCATGCAAGGTTTCCAACACAGGCCCCACCACGCTGCATCTAAAGAACCTGAACTTGAGGCACTGTGCTTGGCTGGCTCCGCTACGGCGCTGTGCCACCTGGAGGGGACACTTTCAGGTGTGCAGCCACAGGTGACATGGGTCCCTGCCTGCAGCTGGTGCCACGTTTTCTCCCTCTGGATGCCACCAGTTGGAGTGTGAAAGGCAGCGGTGAAAGCAGAGACAAAGAACAAGCAGGACGGGATGAGCTGCCAGCAGAGCCCATCCCGTGGCTTTGTTTTTCCTTGCAGTTGAAGTAGATGCTGATACAAGATGGTGAAGGATTTTTGTACTGCACGCAGCCCTGCGATGCAGGCCCAGGCCTATAGATTGCCGAGGAGACAGCTCGGTGGAAAAACGCTTATGAGGAAGAAATGCTACTGTTGTAAAGAGAAGCTGAGGGAACCATTTTTCTATGGCCATTTCTCCTGGAACACCCTATAAAGTGACATGCTGAGCACAGGCAGACTCTGAATGAGGGACTCAGCACCCTGCTCAGAACGGGACAACCCCCCCGTACCCTGTGAGGTTCGGCTCTCAGACTCGGTCACCCACCTTGAGGCCAGCGGGACCAAGCTTTCTCTCAAGCGCTTTGCCAAAGGAATAAAACCAAGGCTGCGTGGTTTTACTGCTGAGCTGATACTGAGCAAGCAATGGCCCTAGTATCTGCCTGCAATGGCCCATTCGTGGCTTGTGCTGCGAATTAATCCTGTACCTTTTTGACAGCCAGGCATGCCTCTGACCTTTTGAATTTACTTAGGCAAATACTCATCTGAATAAAAAGCCGTGTACCAGATATCGAGACTTGCAGAAGATCAGCCTCCTTCTCTGATTAAAATGTTTACCATTGACTTATCCACAGCTACAAGCATCTTGTATTCAAAATCTGTGACCGCAGCGCAAAATGAATGATACTCTTGAAAAGTCAAGCAGGTAACTAACTGTGAAGTAGCTTACTAACAATGTCTGAGCCTGGTTTGAAAAATCCCAGTGGAAAAGCTGCGGGTTCCATGTTAAAACAAGTTCTTCTAACCAAAATTCAGCACATAGGTTGGGAAATCCTTTTAAAGCTGATGGGAACTGCTGCACTAGGGCCTGTCTGCAAGACCTGCATGCTGCCCTCATCGCTCTGAGAGCCGCACCGGGCGGACAAACTCGTCTCCCGATGCACCATGCATCCACGGGCTGCACCTGCAGGGCGCGGACACCTCGGGCAATGCCTCATCGCAGAGCCCAAAAGCCAAAAATCAGGGACGAAACTCAATTGTATGCTGCTCGTCAAACCTTCCCGCAACTCTCATTAATGCTGCTCCATTGTGCACAGCCCTAATTCACTGCATTCGGTGCGCAGGAGGTGCCAGCAACAACTCCAGCTAGCAGCACCGAGCCCCTGCGACACCACGCTCTTTGCCAAATCCTCACTCCTCGCGTTGCCCATCGAGACTCGAACCTCCGGGACCACAAAGGACTCCGTCTGTACTCTGCTTGTGGGCTCAGAAACACAAAACTTACTGGAAGGCTTGGCGGCTCCCCATTATAAATTCTGCACACCCCTAAACTTTTTCCTCTAACTGCAAAATAATATAAAGTGTTTTTACAGTACCGTAGGTTTTATGTGCCATAAAGCAGCATCTGTGTGCATTCCTGATTTCCACACAGCTTTGACTTACTGTATGCCTTAATTGTCCATTTTTGTTTACAATGTGCAAAGGAAAAGCTTAAATGCAGCTTTCCACCCCCTGCAAATACAGATATTGTTGTTTATTTATAGCTCCTTATTTGCAGAGAACCTACGGAGACAAACAGAAATGTCATTTACTGGGGAAGGCAGATGTACTGAATCAATCACTGTGCCGAGGGGCCTGGGGTATTTCACAAAAGAACCACAATTCACAATGTAAGATAAATTACCCAAACCTTTATGCATCCCTTCCTGTCAGATGCTGTCTCAATACAAAGTTGGCAAAAAATACGGCAAAGCCCCTTTTTCTAGCTCTAGATCTGTTCCTCAGCCTTGAACCTGACCAAACTGCAAACAAAAAAGGAACTGTCTCTGTATTTACCCAGCTGTTGAGATTACACCAAGGTTTTGATCTCGAGCCTCATCTAATGGCGTGTGGCGTGAGATGGGTAGCGCTCATTGACCACCCAAGTGGGCTTTACGTTTCCTTTAGCAGGTTGGGAAAAAAATCTGCCAGCACAAATCGGTGTAAAACTGCTCTTAGTGGCAGGGCAAGGGCTCTGCCTACGTTAAAAAAGAGATATTCCTGCATCTGCAGACACAACGCAGGAGAGGTAGCAGGGAGCTGGGCTGCTTTTCCTGTGTAATGGTAAAAATTGTTGCAAGATAGACAGGGAGGGATTCTTAATTTGGAAAAAAAGGCCAGCACTTCATGGACACCTTTGAATTTCCCTGAAAGCACCAGGAAGCGATCTGTTTTCAGAGTTTATCTGAAGGATTCTCTCCATCACGTTGAACTCGGATGAAGAAGGGAGAACAGAAATTAGGAAGAACCAAAATAACTGTGCACAGAGAAGGGGAGAAGGAAACAGTGCAACAAGGCGCTGCGGCGTTTACCTTCGGGTCGTGCCGGCAGACGGACGGCCAGCCTGGGGCTGGAGCTGAGCTCACGCTTCTCAGCCCCCATCTACAAACCTCTGCTGAATACAGCACCTTATACAGGTACCATATTTCATTTCCTAGCCAAACAATGCTAACACCTCACCACAGAATTAGAAGTATTTACAACCGACCCATCAATTCAATCGCATTCAATTTGTGTCCCAGGGCAGAGACCTTCATGGGGACTGTCCTTTGCCAAAGCTCTGCTGTCCCTGGGGCAGACGTGTTCAGGACCACCCTTCTCCAGAGGTGTTTACTTTCTTGGCCTGATCTCTCAGTGCAGGTACTCCTGTTCTGAGCTTTCTTCTTCACGAAAAGCAAGCAGGTGATAACCCGTGCATCAGCGTTGCTGCCCTGCGATTTAACAGCACGACACAGGGACTGGAGAGCAACCCTGCAGACTCCTCAGTACCCACCTCGTTACTTCGACATCTGCTCTTACCGACCCCATAGCCGGGAGACAGGAGGTGGTACATCCAAACAGTCCTTTGTACAGAGCATCAAATCCTCCTAGCTTTGCTCTGGCCCTTCATCGGACACGACCAGCTCAGTGTTCATGCAGACAGACACCACATATGCGAGCAAGACTCTAAACAGAGTATTCTCTTGTGTGGACAGCTCTAGAAATGTGGGTACATTATCGCAGTTTTGAGCCACAGCATGCCTATATCTTATGCTTGCTCTAGACCTTAAAACCACGGTTCCTGCCACCGTCCCGCTCCTGCTCCTGGGCTCTGACTGCAGATCACACAGCTACAGATGACAAAATAACCCGTGTACCCGCAGTAACTGTTTTCCAAACCCACTGTGGTAATGGAAGGAGCTGGTCTGTAGGTAGATGGGCCGTTTATTTACAGATCATACATAAGATCATACATAAGTTCTTCCCAACAGAAAGCCAAGTTGAAGGTTCCCTGTCCCAGCCCGTGCACACCCAGTTCCTGCGATCTGGGCTGTGGCTGGCAGGGGGCAGCTGGAGCACCGAAGGGTCTTTTATTCCCTCTCCCCTTCCTCATCACTTAAGTGCAGACTGGCAACAGCTTCAGACCAGAGGGGCAGCTGGGCGGCGGGCAGCCCAGGCCTCTCCAGGACAAGGAACACTTCGTCAGCACCGTGATAATGGCAGGAACAAAGAGCCCCTGAGCGTGCCAACCTCTGCCCTTGGTCAGAGCTGAAACCTGGTGGCATCTGCCCCCGGGGAGTTCTTCTTTGCCCCCAGGCTGCCTCCGTGCTCAGCAGAGATGTTGTGCTGGGCGGCGGCCACCAAGGCTCCTCGGTTTGGCAGAGGCTTGTAGGAGAAGGACCATTTCCTTACGGCAACTTGGATGGAAATTACGGTTAGTGGAGGACAGTGCAAAAAATAACTGTGAGCAAGGTGGGGACCTACCTACCAAAGAGCAGGCTCAGCCCTGTTGGGATAGTGCCGACAAGGAAGCAAGGTCGCTAACGGGGGGAGAAATTCAGCCGAGCAATTTTTTTTTTTGGGGGGGGGGGGGGGGAAGAGCAGGAGATGATGCTGGCAAGCACAGGATGAAATCAAGCTGGAGAAATCAATAAAGGGAAAGGACAGAGGGGGGGCGATGGGACGCAGGAAGAGATAAATTAAAGGCTTGCCCAGGGGTTATGATGGCTAGTGAACAATAAATTAAACAAAAGAGGGCAACAGGGACGAGCAAGGTAGTGTGAAAAATTAATTAAAAGGAAGGGAGGCATAACCAAAGCATAAAACATGGGTGCTGGTGGAAAGATTAGAGAACTCAGGGAATGAAGAGGCTTTGGAAAGTGTAATAAGAACCAAGGCAGAGGCTGTAAAGGCTGTGACCACGTGCAACAGCCAGATAAACAATGCAGATGCGTTTTTAAGAGGATGAGAAGCACAAAACCATTGAAGAAGAAAGTAAGCATCTTCCAAAAGGAGACAGCATGGCCGGTGCTGGGGTGCTGGTACACCGAGCCTCACTCCTCGGCTTGTGCACTCCCCTCACCTGCCTGCAAGTGGTCTCCATCCACCCCTGTGCCCCCAAAGGAGACTGCACAGGGGCTGCCCGTGGGATGAGGCATTGCAAGATGGAATATTTTGGCCAAGATAGCCCCCTAAAGCAATATTTCACCAGAGGGCTCTCACTTGCCACCGCACTGCACGTGGCGCCTCGCTTTTCTCAGGAGCAGGGGGGCAGTTTTTAGAAAAGCATCTAGGGGCATGTGTGGAGATGGGAAATAATTGTGCGGGTATTTTCAGGCCCTTCAAATCACAGAGGAAAAGAACAAATTGGGCAAGCCTGGATCTCATCTCGTCTTTAAATCAGCATCCTTCAAAATGAATGGTCTGCCCTGGTGCCTGGTGCCTGGGGAAGGTTGAGATCTTAAGCAAAAGGTACACGTGCCAGAGGAGGGGAGAAGAAATAATAATGACATCCAAAGCTATGAGAGGTAAATTAAAAAAAAAAAAAGGCAGATTATTTTCAAAGAGCAAGATCAACACACTGATGGTGGCAGCTGAAGTTGGACAAGGAGCAGCACCGCGGCTCAGCCGGCGGCAGCAGGCCCCCACGTGTCACAGCGAGCACTCGGAAGGGAAGTAGGACAAAAAGCCATGGATAATTAATAACACTGCAGACAGCTAAGTGGGTTCCCTGACCTCTCTCCAGCCTCACAAACTTGTCTTTGGCTTCTGGTTAAGCTGGATTATAAATAGCTAAGTTGATGGTGTGTTTTACCTGACAGATACTAGGAAGCAGGTAACTTCTCAGGGACATCGTAGTGCAGAGAGACAAGGCAAAGGGTGTATTCCCAGTCCCTTTTAACACACCAGAGCAGAGCCACACAGAGCAGTAAGGCTCGGATCAAGGAAATATTAGTTGTGGTGTAATCACAGGCCAGCATTGGGCTGAGATGGGCACTGCGGGATGCTGATACCCCAGGGAGCCTGCACTGGACCTGACCCCGCTCAGCATCCCCACCAGACACCACCCGTCCCCTTTTTGTGTGCGTTTCTTAACATGCACAAATCCAGAATGCAAACATAGACCCCTGGAGTCTTCTCCCTGCGCCTTCAACACCCCCTTCAGGATTTGCTACTGGGACTCAGGGGAATTTCATCACTTGACAACAACAAAAGCTGCCTTATTCTCATATATGAAGGCACAAGCAGATGACGGAGAGCCTCTGGATTGTCGCGGGGTGAGGTTTTGCAGCCCAGCAGCTGGCCCCCAACTTCGCAGTGCTTTAAATTAACGCCACAGCGCAGGGCAGGTGTCAGCACAGCATCCCTGCGGCTCACCTGGGATGTGGGAGCTTGCTCAGCAGCTGCAGGACACGTGGGGACACCGCTTGCAGTGCTTCCCCCAGACCCGTACTGCAACAAGACGTCCCTGAACTCATGTGGGAGGCAGGTCTGAGGAGGAAAACGTCCCCTTCCAAAGTTACTTCTCTGACTACACCTGTGTTTTAAACTTACGCCCTTTAAAACACTAATTCCTGTAATTAGCAACCCTCCTAGCTACAAGGAGTCACTGTTCAGCGGCGTGGTGTGTGTGTCACCTTCCACTCAGACTGTGCGTGGTTCAATCCAGCTCCAGAGGCGTGAGTCTGCCCTCCCTGACCTGCTGCTCCTCTGCAGCACTTTCAAAAAGAAATGTTATTCAAGAGGATTCACACAAAATCTGTGTTATTTCCCAATTCTATCTGAATTAGAAGAAATTCAAGAATAGTGCCTGTATCTTCCCACAAACACACGCGCTGAGATGAGTAATTCCTAATGCTTCCAGCTAAGCAATTCCTAATACTTGCTGCAAGCTGTCATGCCATGGCACAGGGAACCCCAAAACCCAACTGTATTCAGTCTGGGGCCTGATGCAACACAGGCATGTGTTCAACCATCAGTCACAGTCTGCAGGTGGGGTTGTTTCATCCGGAGGAGGAGGTAACCCAAGGGAGGTCAATGGGATGTGGGTGTGAGACCTGTGCCTTGCCAGAAAGCAAAGCCAAGGTTGTAGGGACAGATGCCGAAGAACAAACGAGGGTTTGATTACAAGGCTTTCCCCTGTCGCTCCAGAAAGAACGAGCAAGCAGAAGACCACAGCTGACATGGTACCTGTTTGACCACAGCTGACATGGTCCCTGTTTGTCCCTCTGCTCTGAAGGCATCAGGAAGAGCCCGTGGCAGAGCTTGTCCCTGCAGAGCTCACCCACCAAGGACACAGACCTGTCCCCCAGGGCTGGACAGGCCACCCCGAGGCCACCCTCACTGACCCTCTGACCCTGTTTTTTAGTGCAACTTCTAACCCCAGGAAGAAATCTCGCCCCTCACCCCAGAATTGTGGAAGGAAACTGCCCTTCCCAAGGCACGGACCATCGGCGCGGGGACGCGCGGCACCGAGCGTTCGCTGGCTGTCACAGCACGCAGGGGACAGGAGCCCAGCCCCAGCCCCGGCAGCACGAGGTCCCCCACATCAGTGCCACTTCTCTGTGTCACCGCAGCCTGCGAAAGGTCACCGCCTCACAGGGGAAACGTGCATGAAGATGAAATGCTACATAAGGGGGGTGGTAAAATAAGCGACTTTTTGACTAATTTCCTAAAATCCCCAATTCAAACCTCGCTGAAAGCAAATCCCAGGCCCAGATTTCTATTGATGAAGGATGCAGCCATCTGTTTGTTTGTCTTCTCTGCATTTCTTGCTAATTCTTATTTCTCTGTTTAAGAAAATCCACGCTCACATGTCATGTTTGATGCATCTGACAGGGTCAGAGCCATCACATCCCATCAAGCGCACGCTGATACAGCCTTGCAAGGGGAAGCCAAGAAAAGATGTACAAAAAGAGATTTATTTTCAGGTTTTCATTTTAAGGCATCCCCTTGCCTTCTACTTTCTGACTCCCCTTCCAGCTCTGGTACTCAGAGGGGCAGCCAGAAAACTGCACCTGGTCTGAGCCCAGAGTCTGAGCACTGCATGGGGTAATGTCTTCACAGGTACAACAGCAGATGAAGCTGGAGCAGAAAAAATATTCCCTTATAAAGGTTTAGGATTGAGAAATTCAGGCCCAGACCCTCAAAGGTGACTGGATACCTTTGAAGGATTAAGCACAGCTGACTGGGCAGGGAACTTGGGAAAATTACGGTGGAGAACTTGAACTGTGAGGCGTAGACTTGAACCTGTCTTCATCTGGTATTAAATCCTGTTCCCTGGCTTATCTCTGGCTTATCTTATAACATATAATAATCCTTGAGTGGGCAGCAACTGGCTCTTGCCAGGAGAGGGAGAAAATGCCTCCTGGGTGAAGGAGAAACAAGCCAAGATGGTTGGGACCTGGTGGTTCAGACACAGGTGAGAAGAACCTGTCCTCAGTCCTCCTGGCTATCTGCTTGTTTCTCTAAGAAGCCAGGGTGTCAGTAAATACAACCTCCCCGTGCCAAGCCTGTGAGCACTTCCTTGGGCTCTGCAAAGTTCAATGAACGCCTACGTGCAGCTGGGGGACACGTCCGTGACTGATCACTCGAAGCTTAGAAACCTTTAAAGTTTCATTCTGCAAGCATTTGTGCCTGAACGTTGAGCATGGGAGCTACCCTTAGCCATAGAGGCAACTCGTGTCATCATCTGTCAGCTGGTGCTTACACAAGCAGTTACTCGGGAAAAGATTTTACATTTTTGATTCATGCACTACCTCAGTCTGAATTAACCTTCAAGCGTGAAGAAGCTCTGAGAAGCAAAGATAATTTCAAGCAGCAAATCCCAGAATTAAAAAGCAACCCCCCCTTGCCTCGAAAATCAGATAATTTACATTGACGTGTTATTTTGATACGTTCGAGATTTGCAGAGAACTCAGCTCTCAGCTCCAGCACTCACTATGGATCACTTGCTCATTTCGGTCGATCGCAGAAAACCACCCCAGCTCTCGCATTCAATCGCTGACTCGGGGAGGTGCTTTAACCCCCAGCAGGCGCAGTGCACCGGATCACATACGCTGTGTGAAGGCATTTCTCATGTTCTGCTCACCCCCAGCACAGCAACGGAAGCTTGGCGCAGGCAGAAGCGAGGACCGAGCTCCCCAGCCAAGGTCAGTGCCCACCTCTGGGAGCTCAGCACGCCAGGTTTGGCTCTTGCTGGAAAACCCAGCCCGTGGTCAGGGCTGCTCAGGTTCCTACTCGGAGCCAGCTAAGCCCAGCTCTGCGCAGGTCGAAGAGATGAGGGGGCAAGGGCAAGGGACGTCTCCGTCCTGGGGAATTCCATGCTGGCCAACAGCAGGATCTACGTTTTGCAGAGAGTGCTCGCGGTGCTTGCAACCACAAAACAACTCCTTAATAATAATCATCCATCAAAACCACTCTTGACGAGCTCTGCTTCCATGACAGCCAAAGACAGCTTCACTGCCAAGAACACGGCTTTTCTAGCTCAACACTCACCCAGCCCGCTGTGAGAGCGGTCACAGAGCAGGGCCTCATCTCCCTCCCGGGCTCTGCAGGAGACAGCGGTAACAGGTCTGAATCGCTGCCTCCCTTTCAGACCAAACCCCATGCTTTGTTTTACCTCCTGGGAATCGTCTGAGGGTGCTTTCAGTTATTTGGGTTTCTTCTCCCTTCCCTTAGGATTTGCAAACACACACGAAGCACCGTGGACAGCCAAGGTTACGGCACTCCTGCAGACACTTGGGTTTCAAACAGAAGATGTCTGCCCATGGTCACAAACACGTGGGGCCGCTAACAGGGCTCGGGAAGCCAAGCACAACACACCCTGCTCCGAACGACTCCGTGCTTCATCTCCACCTGCACGGCTCCGCTGGAGTAACCCTGTGCCGGAAAGGGATGCTGCTGGCAAGGCAATTGCATTCGAAAATTTCCTCTGCACATGTCTGCCAATGTAAAAATAAATAAAGGCCTTGTGCGAGGACACCTCAGGACCCACACTGCAGAAATCACGTAGTCTAATTGCCTGCAGAAGAATACGAATTTTTTAAAAAGGAAACAACCCACGAGGGGCAAAGCAGGTCAGCGCTGGGTGCGAAGCGCCTGCCCACGCTGGCTGAAATGTGAGTGCTGCAAAGTGCTCGCTGCAAGCAACGGGCCCAGCAGCTGACAGCGGCTGAACCTGCTCTCAGGGCTTTGCACGCTATCGCTGCTCCCGATGGGCTCAGGTTGTCTTCTCGAGGCTCACAGCACCTGTAGCGCCTCTGGGAAGAGTAACAACTTTATAGTCACTCGAGGTACATCAGTTCCTCAAGCCTATTGTTTTCCTTGACCGAAGTATCTTAGGCACAGAGGGGTAACTCAGTCCCACGTTTAGGGTTTTGTAGCCTCGTGCACAGCCCCTAGGATTGCAGCCCCCATGTCCCGCGGCCACTGCCACCGCGGGTGCTGCAGCGCCAGCCAGGGCAGCGCCATGCCTGCCCCTCGCCCACGTCTCCTGCACCTGGGACTGGCACCTGTGAGTCCCCTCTGACCCACAGCATCTCTTCTAAATTAAGCAACCTGTTACATCGCTTCCTTCCTTGGCCCACGGGGTGCTAAGAAGGTCACTGCCAGATCGTAGCTTTAAGTGCGACCGAGCCCCGTCCTAATCCAGAGAGGACAGGAACTGCCGGAGCTGATAAATGACCTGAGCAAGTGATTACAGTCTGGATTTATTTGTGATTAGACACTGTGATGGCCCCCTCCGACGCTGGCTGCTTCTGAGACGACAGACGGAAACCTTCATCCACAGTTTTCATTGAACTACCGAAACCCTTTTAGGATGCTCTGTGTCCCCTCTCTATGGGACACTTCCAAACCTCAGTGGGTCAGCCCTGAAACAGGTATTTCTGTGATCTTCCCAGCATTGCTGAAAAAACAGGCATTTTCATCAGCCCTCCTCATCCTCCGGAGTTACTCTCAATGCTCTCCTTGAGCTGCCTGAATAACAGATATTTTCACAGCTTTTTGTATATCCCCCAAGAAACCGGCAGTTTCAGAGCTCCCTCTGGAATCAACCTTTACTCTGTGAGCTCCCCATAATTGCAACAAATAATCAGCCAGCAGCATTCAAGGGTTCAGAAGCCCTGTGAAAGCACAGGGCTCGCCAATTGAAGAAGGTGCTGCAGCTCAAGCCCTGCAGCCTCTGTATGCAGGATAAAAGAGACTTTCTTCTGCTTAGGGGACAGCACAGCTGCACCTAGCTACAATAAATACCCTGTAGGAAAAGAAGGCTCCATAGCTGAAAGTAATGTTTAATATGCCAATGACCAAAACAAAAGTTTGAAAAACTTCTGGCAGAACTCTTCTTAAAATGCCCTGAATGTCAAAAAATGACATATTTCTGAAGAGCCGGGAGTTGGACTTGATCCCTGCGAGTCTCTTCCCACCCAGGATATTCCGTGATCCTATGATTCTTCCACGCTGCTGAATCCCATAACTTAATTTGCTGAGTTAAATCTAGGTCTCGGGAATTAGGGTATAGTACTTCCTTTGTTCACGAAGGTGACTTTTAGTCCACTTGTTTGCTTAACATATCCACATGTCAGAATTCGTTAGTCGACAAGATGTTTTCATTACTACTAAAGGGAGGTATATTAAGCTAGAAGAAGAGGTTTCAGCCAAATCGTAAACAAGGCCAAATTCCCCTTCTCCTTCAACATCCTGGTTTTGGTTTGAAAACATTCAGGTGAATCGGGGGTAGCCCTCTGTTATTTTGGAGTGTCATCTATCAGATTTCCAAATAAGATAAAAGGTGTAAACCTGAGTGTGGTATCCCTTGGTGTCCACCAAGCAACAGCAGAGCTCTTACCCATATGGCAGGAGGTTCCACCTGATAACATTTATTTTTTCTCTCTCCTACGTTAAGTTCCCAAGGAAAAACGCAACCATGCTACCAATTAAAACAAATGTGTTACACCATGGCTGCAAGCCCAGCAGAACTGGAAACTGAGGAGCTGCTTTTATCTGCCTGGGAACCGGAGGGGAAAGTCCATTGCTGAAAACATTTCACTACCTCATGCTCATATCACGCATTGTGCATTGTACAATTGCTTCCAGTAAGTCCTGAAATCTTCATTCAGTCTCTGCTGAAGCAAACTCCAGTTTTTATTCAGCTGGAGCCCTTTTACTGTGTGCTCAGTGAAAGAGAACTCCCACAAACACAGCAAGAGATCTCCCAGCTCTGGACTACACTGACTTCAGTCGCTCGGCAAGCACAATGAGTTTCTGATCACCCCAGCGCTTCCTGGAGCAGCATTCCCAATACTTAGGGCACAGCATCACTGATCCCCAAACCCTCTTCCATCCCTCCACAAAACCTCTTCTTCCATGAGGTGCTTTCAGCCCGGCCTGCCCGGGGGGCACAGAAGCCTGTGTCCTGGCTGCCCTTGGACCAGAGCTGTCCGAGTGCCGCCTCAGTGCTTTCCTCACGCCCTCCCACGTGCCCGTCACAGCCGCGCTCTTCTGCCTTACCCTGGAAATACCACAGTCTGGGGCTCGGCTTTCATCTTCCCAAGCCCTGACACGGCAGAATGAGGAATTAAAACGTGCTGAACCCCACCACATCCGAACCATCACTATCCGCGCATCCAGGCGTGATGAAGGCACTCTCGCCTCTAGTGCCAGTGGCACAGGGGGGAGCAGCAGGTCCTCACCGCAGCCACCAGCCTCCGACCCCCTGAATGCTTGCACCAGGCCAGGACGAGCACGCACCCAGCAGGCTCAAAAGGAAAGCCTTCAGCCTGACTGCAGAGCAAAACCCACTTGGACCAGCTGGCGTACGAAGCCAGGTGTCCTTAGAGGCTTGTGGCGAGCCTCTCCTTGCAGAGCCGCAGCAGGAACTAATGGCAGGGCGCTCCCGTACCGCTCACCACCTCCGCGTGTAACGCAGGACGCAGCTACTCACCGGGAATGGTGTGGGCACTTGTGTTTGTTAGTCCTTCCCGTCACCAGGTCCGGGAGCAGGCGCAGCACCCCTCTGCGGTCTCAGCTTCGCCCTACAAGAAGCAGGACACACAGTTTTCTACCGGTTGTGGCAAGCAGATAATCCAGTACTTTCTAATCCACGGCAGAGGAGGGTATGCCGCATTGGGAAGATAAGCCTCTGGCTGGTTGTCTGCACGGATCAGACCCAAGACCTTTGGACTTAAGACTCTGAGCTGCTTAGCAAGGGGCTCAAAGCCGGAGACAGAGGCAGTTGTGTTTGCAGGACTGAATACTTGGGATAGCTTGCTTCAGATTGGCTCAGGCTCGGGAAATCCCACAAAACCTGCTACATCGTGTACGTGCTTGCAGAGAACGAGGTACCTGATGGATAGAGGACGGGAATTTTCGGTCACGATGGCTGGGATTTGTTAAGGGAAAAGAGGGTTTCTTCAAAATTAAATATTTCACAGTAAAGCAAACATTTTGTTCATTGAACTGAAATGCTCTCCTTTAAGCCAGTTCCTCTGGGTTCCGTTTGAACTGCCAGGACACCTTCCAGGACTGCAGCTAGGGTGCCTTCCCTTTCCTCCCACAGGCTGGGATACCCGGTTGGACTGTGCAACGCGCTGCTTTGTCACCTTGAGAAGCCTGGGAGGCAGAAACTAACCCAGGGAGTTACGATTCAGAAGTGGAAGCTACAGGATTATCCACGGCATTTGTTACATTGGGCAACACCAAGTGCCCGCTCAGCACGCTGCTGGTGCAGCACCATCGGCACTGTTGGCCCAGCAAGTGGCTCTGCTCGCTGGGAAGGCTGTGGCCAAGACAGCGGAGATGACTGCTCATCCCAAAAGTGGGCTGACTGCTTTTTCAGTGGTGGGATCCAGATTCCACCAAAACACCCCTCCTCTGCAACCAGCTGCCCACCGAACACGGCCTCAGCTCCGCAAGTCCTGAGCGAGGACGCAGGAGCTGCGGTCAAACAGCCGGGGTGCAGCGAGACGTCCCCCTGCTCTCCGGCGCCCAGGCAGCGGCCGCGTCTCTGAGCTCGCAGCCCAAACAGTCCCGAGCGTTCAGGAACTGGACCCAGACCCCATACTCCGAGTCCTAAACCATTAACAAATCCAGTAATTGGAACCAATTCCTTCAAATCAGCCTGGGCTAGCTGACAATGTACAAACAGGCAACAGAGCAAGGTGAGGTTCCTGCTCCTCCTCCTCCACCCTCCTGAAGTCAGTGATGATTCCCAGCAATGTCTCCTGAATGAGTTCCCAGGGCTCTCACTGATGGAGCAGTACTTTTACACTCTGCTCTGTGAAATACTTGGCACCTGGGCTGCCTGCTCCGACGGGGGGCAGCAGGCAGGGATCTGCCAGCTGTGGCTAACAGCAGGGTGAGCGTTGAGTGCAGCCACCACCAGCGGCCCCCCGTAATTAGAGGCTCACTTCAGCCTCAGATATGCCACAGCACTGCAGAAGGTCAAACTGGAGTGAAGCTTTTAATTAAAACAGAGAAAGTACTAAGGAGACAGAGAAATGAACCGCTGGGCTTAAACCACCACCAAGGACAACTCAGTGCGTCGATCAGTGACCAAACGGCGGCTTTCGCAGCAGAAGTCTCAGCGCAGAAGGGACAACCCCTCGTGCACGGGGATTCAAAGCTCTGCATGAAGAAGCCACCACAGTGACACAGGCTAAAACCAGGTGGCCAGGGGGCCACTTTTGCTGTCAACCAAGAACCCGATAAAGAGTCCAAGCTGATGAACTTGACAGTGCTGTTTCCTCAGTTCCCCTCTGTTTCAATGGACCCATCAACCAGGTTTATTGGACCTCTCAAGACATCTGGTTGCATCTCTCAGTACTCCATGAGTTCAGAGATACCACGAGAATGGGCATTCGTGCAAGAGAGATGTAGAAGAGAGGAATGAATAAGAGAAATTTGGAGTCAAACTGGGTGGGAGCAGAGCCCTGAACATCAAAAGTCTCAGTGACGCTGGGGATGTGGCAAACAGAGAATTACAGGAGCAAATCCCAGTAAGGAAGAAGGAGCAGAATTTTTACCAGACATCTGGATGAACTTCTAAACGCCTTCCCCCATCCTCCTCCCAAACTCACCCAGGTCCCTTGGCTCAGGCAAAAGAGTTTTATCTTGCTCCTAAAATCTTCCACTTTTGATAAGAAAAAAACAATGTTTTTTTCAGTGGGGGCTGGAGGGAGGAATTACGGAATTATGAGGAGCAGAAGGACACTGTGCAAAGAGCATCAGAAGCACTTAGTTGTGGTATTGGCACCATGCGCTGGTGTTGCCGTGAGACCAAGGGCCAAATTACTCACCTCTGTGCTCCTTAGGATGTGAAGTTTGACTCAGATGAGCTCTACGAAATTAACCTCAGATTACAGGTGTACAGGAGGTGGCACAGAAGAATCTCACCACTAGCAAGGTCATGGGGGCTAAGAAAAGGAAGTCCCCCTCTGTTGCTCCGTAACTCCTCGTTTCTCCACGCACAGCTACTTTGAAGACCAAATTGTCCTGCTCTTATTCTAACTCCTTCTTTATCGCATGAGTCCTAATGAACTCGGGCAGGAGGAGCAGCAGGCTCCAGCCTTTGCAATGCTGGAGTCCACCTGTGCAGTGCAGTGCAGCATCCTGTGATTTTTCTAGAATCACTTCAACTGATGATGGAAAAGGAGGAAGGAGGTAAATACCCTGCCAACATACAACAACATCTTTCAAACTAAGTAACTGCACCAAAATGTGCTGTTTTATTTTCACTCTGGGCTCCCAAAGCATTTCCCTTCTCTCCCTGAATGATAACGGGTATAAAAATTAAATATAAATTCTCCAACAAAAAGCGAAACGCACTGAAGGGTAATAAATCACCAGTACTGGATGGCATTCAGAGGAAGTTGGGGGAAGGAATAAAGGATGAAATAGCATAGATATTGACTAAGATATATCATAGACCCTTACAAAACCAAGAACTCATCTTCAGGGCAGGGGATTCACCACAGTGGGCTGAATTTTGATAAAGAAGCAAAGGGAACTTGCAGCGAGAAGCGGTGGGGCTGGAATCAGAGGGCACGGAGAACCTCACCCCAGCACCCCGATCGCATCCCCACTTCATGCTGGGATGAAGTCCGGAGGGATGCGAAGACCACGTGCCAAACATGACCCACTGCGCTGGCACCAGTGGGATCAACTGGGATCTCCAGAGACAGTGAAGAAGGTCCAGTCCCACGCAGAACTGGGGCTGCTGGCAGCTCTGAGCAGCAGCTGTCACAGGCTGAACGCTCTCACCCGATGACCTGAAATTCCTACATTTGCATTTCCAATAACCTGAAACACTCCCTGGGGCATCACACAGAAGCACAATATTCTGGAAACATTCTGTATCAGCACCGATCTTCTTCTTACAAACAAGATCACCTTTAGTTTTGCAGGCACCTCCTACTTCATTAAACTTAAAGATCTTGCTCTCCAGGGGTTTCCTCCTCAACTGGGGCAGGAAATGAAAAGACAGAAAATGCAATTTAATTGGGGATGAAGCTTCATCTTTACACTGCCTATCATCATTATGTGTCATTTAAAAACAAGCACGGAGCAGGTGTGAAATGGCACGGGCTCTGGATGCACATAAAAAAGGCTGACACCAGCAGCAAGAATCAGATGGTGCGACCTGAAAACTCCTTTTCTCTTTTCTTTCTTTTTTTTTTTTCCTCAGATACAAATCCTTTTGATATGGGATAGAAGAAATGACAACTTCGTGAAGCCAAGTGGTTTGAAAAGAAGAGGAGCCAGCTTCAGGACGTTACCCTCGGGCAGCACCAGCCCTTGCCAAAACCTCGTGGTGCAGGGCTAGCGATGGCACAGAGGGCAGGCGAGCAGAGGTACCCCAGCACAGCCTTCACCTCACACCGAGGTGCTAACACTGAAGCTGCTGCTCCTGCTTCTTCCTCGCCGGGCATCGCTTTGCTTCCCCATGCCCTGATGGATGAAGTGTCTGACAGGGTCTGATGCACCCCCTCCTGCTCGCAGGTTGCACTGCAGCACACAGCCGCAGAAGTGACCCCAGGGCGCGGAAACTGCCCTGGGAATCGAGTCGGGTGGGAGAGTGCTCTGCTTTCCCTCAGGTTGCCCAAACCCTTCCTTCACGCTCCAGGAGTAGGGAAAAAAGTGATGAAACGCTCTTGTCAAGTCACCATTGAGGATACAAGTTGACCTTGTGCAGAGAGCAGAAGCAAGGAGGAGCAAGCAGAGCTCGGAGGACAGGTGATGCTGCTCACTGCGGGTTCTGTTAACACAGGAGGGGTACAGGGGGAAGGAGACCTGGAGTTCACCTCTTGTACTGACAGAGAGTCTGGGGGTTTAGGGCAGCTTGTTTGGCTCAAGCCTTCGCAGAACAGCCGCCACCACTGAGGCTTTCAGTCTGAGGATGCCCAAAGTCAGACGTGCCACGTGTGCCCCTCCGCTCCGAGGCGTGCTCCAGCACGGGCTTTGCACGAGGGCTGGGGGCTTGGACCTGCCTGTGCCCCAGCTCTGCTCTGCCGTAAGGATGGTGCCTGTGGCACCCAGCTGCCCGCCAGGGTACTTTCAATACCTGCCAGTGAAAAAGTGCCACCCAAGTGCTAAGACAGGCAGGCAGAAAACGTGGACGGGCTCAACCATTTGACTTCAAAACCACCGCAGCCTGGTTCAGCTCGGAGCTGTGTTTCCAGGCTCCTGGGTTGTTGGCTGGGTTGGTTTTACACGACGGCGTGTCTCCTGAAAAAAGGAATGACTGAAATGTAAGATCTCTCAAAGGCCTTTGTGTCATTCTGGATGGTATCGGTAACACTCTGGAGCTAAATACTATTTCTCTAACAAGTGCCATTTCTGTGTCTCTGGCCATGGGAGATAAAATAGGGGTGAACTATGTTAACTAATGCGCTCTAATTAGTAGCTGCCCCTCATTTTCAAAGTCCTGCCCCACACTGTAATGCAAATTCACTGCCTTTCATTTTAAGCAATACACCGGCATGGTTTTAGTCTTCCAGTGATTCTTTAATGTCATATCTTCTCCCCAGTGAATCAATATTCAGATCCCCTAATTGGAACTTATCTGCTCGCCCAGCCTTGGGCTAGGTTTGCTCACCAGCTGAGCATATCAGACGCTCTCAGTGACTGCATCGGCAGAGCCCAGCTTTGCACCGTGGCTGCTTTGCAGGAAAGCAAGGTGAGATGCTGAGTGCTTTCTGTAATGGAGACGTGAAACCCAAAACCATTTCTCAGCCCAGGATGGGATCAGGGACAAGTCAGTTTTCCTGCTCCACTTCAAGAAGTAAAGGCACAGCTCCCCACTGCTGCTAATTTTAAATCACATCTCCATCTTCTGCCTATAAATTCTCTCCTGCTGCCAGAAGGTCATCAGGCCAGCTGGAAAGCTATTTTTCACAACCTTGCTAATCCAGAGGCACCTTGCTGCCTCCTCCCACCAGGAAAATGCTGACAACAAAACTGACTGGTGGCCAGCAGGACTGCAGGTTGGGCATGGCATTGCAGGGAGGACTGGCCTTTACAGTACCAGCGAGGAATCCAGGAGACCCAGGATCAGTTCCCGGCTCCTCCCCAGCTGTCCTGCTTGACCTTGGGCTCCAGCTCTGTGCTTCAACCTCATCTCTACTAACTGAGGCTAACAGCACTTCCCACAATTGGTCATGCAGATAAATTAATTTTTGTTTAGGAAATAGTTTACTATAATGGGCACAAGGGCCCTGTTAGAATAAAAGGGGATATTTTTTCCCTTGCATCACCACCAGCTTTAGAGGAACGAAGCCAAGGACGACTGTAACACTTCATGTCTAGGGCTGAGATTTTTATGAGATTTGTGCAGGCTCAGCTCCAGGATCTTCTCCCATCACCTGCCATCATTTCTTGGCGATAAATATTTCCAAGGAGGAGCAGCTGCATGGCACAAGGAGAGGCCGATACCTCTGCAGTGGCTCAGGTGCTGCAGGCATGCAGGAAAGCTGGTGGAGCAGTGGGATCCCCCCACCCCTTGGAGGGGCTGCTGGGGTCAGCCAAAGAGACAAAACTTTGGTCTCATCCCTCTGCAGAACTCCGGACCCTGCTTGTGAAGAGACTTTTGCGATTGCCCAACTGACCTTTGCAAGCTCTTGTTCACCCAGGAGGCTGCATCGTTGCATCTCCCCTAACGCCTGGTGCATTTCCCTGGTCCAGTCCCAGGGAAAGCAAAAATAACTTTAAAAGCCTCCATATTATTATAATTTCTTAAAAATGAAAATAAGAACACCCCCTGGTCTGTGGCACAGACCCCTGCAGCCCCAGAGCTCCGGCCGTGCTCGCCAGCCCTCACCCAGCACTGGCACTGCCTGCTGCAGCCAGCAACGCACGTGGGGCCCATGCTCCAGCCCCGCTGCCCTCCCCACACCTCGTGGGACAGCCCCACTTTGGCAACAGAATGAAAATCATCTCAGCATCCACTGCCAGCGGTGATTCTCCCGAATACAAAGCCCAAGCAGCTAGATCCTACCCGTGCAAGAGGTGCTGCTGAAGCACAGCGCAGCAGGAGCCCGCGGAGACAGCGGGGAAAGGAAAGGGAAACCTCAGCCACCCGTCAAAACCCCAGCAGCGGAGATAATTGGCTTACACACATTTATCCCTGCACCCAATTATCAGCTCAGTTTAGTGTTTGATTTTCCACAAGTCCGGTCCGGCAGGCTGGCTGTTGTTCTGCTCCATTCCGCCTCTCTCGCCCATTTATATATATATTATCCACTCCTTAAATCATTTTAATAGCTTT